>NC_060252.1:97708296-98908296 GCF_921293095.1 Ischnura elegans | reverse complement strand
TTATCATAATAAAGCCCGTGTATAGAAGTATTCTGCATTTAAACGCACATTTTGCTATACTTTCGGTATGAAATCTATTCCTGCCATAATTTTTATGTTTTTTAAATTGCTTGCGTACTTCCAGATAGGCAAATGTATAATTTAAAAAATATATTTATTTAAATACGTCCGTGACTTGATCAAATGACTGGATCGTCCTTTCAAAAATTGCCACCTTGATAAATACTGTTTCATATGTAAATTGATGAGCGTATTTAATATTGGCGAATAATTCTTTTTACAATAAAAGAAGATAATGTTTTTCGTGATATTTCTGATATTTCGTGATGCTGATGGTAGCAGACATGTTGGACTATGAGTTCTTGTTAGCACCGTGTGTGGCGCTCCGTGTCGCTGGATAAACACAAGGACAAGGACCAAGGACGCAAGATGCAACGATAAAACCTCAGGTACCACAACGCGCTAATATTGCAACCTCTGCCGTCTACTGCTCCTTGCTGCTTTCATAAAGAGGTGAGTTATCAATTTTTATGCGACTTACATTTGTTTGCCATACGTAATCTTATAAATGTGACCTTTACCATGAGGTTCGTGATGTCATGAAAATGGCCGAAGGACGCCATTAGGTAATAGCGCATATGTAGTTCTATTATGTATTCATATTCTATTCTGTTATCCTTGGGATTTTTATTGGATCTTAATTTATCATTTCTCATCTGTGTGATATAAATACTTCAAATACAGCTGGGATTCGGCGGTATTCGTCTTCGGTTCTACTTCGACGCTATCTTCGTCCGGTGATAGGTATATTTTTCATAAATCTTTGAGCGTCAAAATTCCAAGTACCCTTTATGTAACTATGATAAGGTTCTTGGCTGATTCTATGGTTTCAATTTGCTTTGATTTCGATTCACATTTATTTGTCATCCGTAGTTAACTTTACAAATGTGTTGCTTTCCCTGAGGTCGTGGCGTCATGAAAATGGCCGAAGGTTCATTGTCAGCCTTCCCTTTTCTTAGCCATTGCGAAAATATATATTATTCTACTGTTTCATCCACTGAGTTTTTATTGGCTCTTAATTCATCATTGCTCATCCGTGTGGTTTAATTACCACAAATAGAGCCGTTATTCGACGCAATTCATATGTTTGCCGGGAGATTTATTTGTGTTATATTTTTGGGCGTCAATTGGTGATTTTATTGGGCTATTTGGTCCGGATTTTTCAATTGATATTTCGGAGAATCAAGTATATGAGTGCTAGTGTGTAGCATATTGCCACGATGCTTTAACGTCGCGGTTAGTATGCTCGTGAATGGTTAAAAAATGAAAGCTTTTTTCGTTGCTGTAATTATAATTTGTTACGGTGATATATGTTATAATATAAGCTAATTATATTTCGTTAATTTCGCAGTAACACTCGAAAATAATCCTGATAGAAAGGTGTTAATTATTTTTTTATTTACAATCTCGTGCCAGCATTTTTTTTACCATCCCTTACGCTCTAAATGTTTTCAATTCGGAAAATTTTAAAATCTCAAATTTGCTCTTTCCTTGCCTTCATAGTCTAGAATAATTTTCGCGTTTATTGAATTTCACCAGAGTAATATGATGCCTGTGTATTGGAGGGATGTAAATGGCTCATTAATATACCGTGGGTGTAAATCTTAATCAGTCTACTTCATGGTCTTCATTTGCATTTCACTGCTCTGTTATCTTGGTAAGTTGTCTTGGAGTATGGTTTTATGATTTTTAACCCGCATTTTCATTCACACATTGAATGGATCCCACACCCTTGAATGGATCCAAAATAAGTATCGTAAATTACTTGATTACAATATTGAGAAAATACTGCATAAAGACCCAGGATGCTATATATATGTGCATTAATTGAATTTGCAAGCTCCCTCAAATCGTAGAAGACAAGTTGGAATGTTCAACTTAAATGGCATATTGTTGGATGAGATCAAATTCACTGATTTGTATTTTATAACTTTTAGAGTTCCAAACATCAATACAAATATTTCGCCCCATTTTTGTGTCCATTATTACCTGCCATCCAACTACACCAAAACAGTGCAATTTATGTTGTAATAAATTTGATCTTTCTCATTCTTCTTCCTCAAGTTCTAAGAAATATAAATAAAATAATGTAACTGTGTGGTATATCAAAATGTTGCCCTCTGTCAATATACACTTTTTTTGCATTTATCTTTTTCTTGAGTATAGATTTAGTAAAAATATCATCAAATTAATTCAACACTCAAGTGTACTCATTGTAGAGAAGGGTGGGTGGAGATGGACTCACTACTTGTAACTTAGTCTCATCCACATGAGAATACTATGAATAGGATTGGAGGCAAGACTGAGGCTGGTATAATGAAAAAGTATTTTCTGAGGCATGCTCACTCAAGAGCCAGCAAAGGTCACGGCATACTCTAGAGTCTTCTGCTCTGTTAAAGATAAAAAGTTCACGGCAAGAGGATTGTTTCCTGATGATTAGGACATATTTCAGTTCATATATATTTAAGAGTTGGTTAGATTTCAATATTATATGTAGGCAGAGACATCAGCCATGCTGCAAATGACTGTACTTTTTTAATTGGTGTGGTACTAGACGTGCTCCTCATATTTTTAATAAAAACTATACTGAGATACTAAAATACCATTTCTTATATATATCACTGTGTCTCGTTTTCTCTTGTGAATATTTATCTAAGTGATGGCATGACATGGTGCATGGTGTAAAGAAATAATTTTGAGACCATACAATCATAAAAATGTTTTAATGTGTCCTTTGCATTTATAAATCTAGGAAGCTCCATAGGAAACATTGGTTATGGTCGTTTGATGGAGGAGGATAAACATTCAAAGCTGGCCGTAGGAAGGAGTCTGGTGAAAAGGGTATAGACCATACTCTGTGGCGTGATGTGGAATACAGGTACCAAATACTTATTCAAAAGTTATATCTCAGGGAGGGAAAAATGTTGGCACTTAGTTTCACATGATGCCTAAATATGGTAGTATAAAATTGTTTGTTAGACCAGTTTGCACCAGGTTCCATATTTTCTAAATTTTTGTTGCGTTCATCATGGCATCTTTGTTGGAGCGCTTACTAGTTGTAGGCTTTGCAATGTCATTCGTCATTGTATATGAAAAAGATAGTTCATATGCTATAAGTATTGCTTCTGCATTAAGAGGTATTAGCACATAGATGAAGTGATTGATAGCTTTGCTACTTCAACAATAATAATGATTTTAATTTTTTTCAGGAATGATTCGACATTGATGAGTGCTAGTACGAAGATAAAATCATGTTAGCATGGTATGGTAGACCAGAACAATTTTGACTCCTTAAGACATATTTAAATTTATGATTTTTTACATATTTAGTTACATTTTTCATTGAAGTACTTGAAAATTAATAACAATTTTGTTTACCTGCATGTATTCCTCTATACTCACTTTGATACCAATTTCATAGGAGTAGAAGTCCTAATTATTAAGTGTTGCTTTCTGTCCCTTCTTAGATTTTATTTTCAGTCACTGTGTGGTTTTTGCGGAGGATATGTCAATTCTAGGGTTTCTTTGAAATGAGATGGGCTTGAGTAGGTTCCGGGACTGACTTGGGTGTCGAATTAGGTCGTGAAGTACCACCAACAGGATTTTCGTACAGCTCTGATAAATTTAAGCTGGCTGTTTTCTTGGATTCAATTTTTTTAAGCAATATCCTTTGGGTTATACCCATAAAGATTCGAAGTTTCAACACATGTCTTATTAAGGTTTGCTGGCTGCTCATTGACAGCATCATAGTGTTTGTGATCAGTTTCGTCATTCATTGATTCGTCAACATTCTCTGGGTCAATGATGATTTGTGTTTGAATAGCTTTTTCAAAGATGAAGTCCACGTCATTGAACTCTTCCGGTATAAAGGGAAAGATTTCTGCTACACTGAATCCTGAAACACCATTTTGCATTGTTGGGATCTTAATATACGCTTCATGAATGTCGCAACAAGGATGAAAGTTTTTTCTGGGTCAAAGTTATGTCGTTTCCTGAAATCTTCTGGAGGTCATTAATCCATAAGGGCCTGTCCCACTGTAAATTAAACACTTTCTTGAGAGAATCATAAAAAAATCCAAAGGCTGTGATTATGCAGGGGTATAAAGACAACATGAACATGATTACCTCTATGGAATTCATAGCTATCAAGAGAGATTTGACTTCTATGGTTGTCCATAATCAATTACACATGAACTTTCATAGTTGATTTTTGTTATCCATGAAATTTTTGAGCCAATCTGCGGAGAGTTCTTCATTTGCCTATCTGTTATCAGAGCATTAGTAGATTTAGTCTCTCTGGATTAGTAATCTTTTATATCTTAAGGAGGCCAAATAACCGTAATGATGAAGGGTTAATATTGATAAAACTCTGTGGAATGTTTGCACTATTTGATAAAATCGTGTTTTTTTCTACCTGTCAGTGGGAAGTAACAATTGTTGAGCTCTTGTTTCATTTGTCTCTAGTACATATATTAAAGATTCACAATCATTATCCTCATTGAATTGCTGACATTGTCATGGCACTCTTTTCACACTTATATAACCAAACTGTTTCCTTTGTCTCTGCAGGTGATAGTATGGTTCTCGTGTTTACATAAAAGTTAAATTCTTTTGATTGTTCTTTCTGTATTTGATGGTATGGGATCACGAGTATGGTTTTTCCTATTAATGAAGCCCTTTTTGTGATTGTAGATGCTACTGAGTATTTGATAGTGAGTGGTTCATTCCACAATGAAGTTTCACAGACAGACTGTAATTCACTAGGGATTTTAAGTCTCTTGATTGCTGGGGATGCGAATGAAGTCTCATGTATGCTTTGTTTATTCTGTATTTTGTATGCTTTGTTTTGTATTCCGCCATTCACCTAATAGTGTCCAAATAAATGTTTTCTTAAATTGAAGTGTCATTAAATTTTTAATCTGCATTTGAAAGGTTTTCCCATTTACTTGGTTGAAATAAGTCACCTAGCATTAGGTGGGCTTCTTCAGTGATCACCATCATTAATGGGTGAGTTTTTCTGTGTAAGTCCTCATGCTTAGGATTGGTAAGCATTCCTCATCCATGAGATGTCAGACGCCAGTGGCAACCAAGGGGAGTTGGGTAAGTATGCATTGTTTGCCCCCTGGGGAGCAAAATCAACCACTTGGGATATTAATTTAATAGTTCGGGGGAAGTAAGTGTCTATAGGGTCTAGATCTATAGGAACTTATAGATCCAGGATAATTTTAGTTGACTTCTAATTGTAAGTTTAGGGGGTTGAATTGATTGTGAATTCTACTACTTGCTTTCGTTGTATTAAACACCAGATCACATTAAATGGTGCATTTTGAGAGGATCACCTTGTCACGTTTGTTTACAGGAATGCTGAAGGAACTTCTTTCAATGAAAAAACATTGTGGTACAGCCTTCGAAATGCACCACTTTAATGTACTCACTGGTAAACTACAAGCTTCCGCTTTTTATGCATTTGGGGTCATAGGTGGTTTCTGGTGATAGTTCATTGAATTTAACAATCTTTTTGGGTGAAAAATTAAACTTTTTCTTTCAACAGAATATATTATTAGGTTATAAAGTTCACCCTAAAGATACTTCATGGAATTTACATTTTGGATGAAAAAATTGAACTTTGTTATTCCACAGATAAAAAATTAAACTTTGTAATTCCACAGAAATCAGTGTAATTGCAAAGTTTAATTTTTTGATCTGTGGAATAGCAATGTTTATTTTTTCATCCTAATCGTTCAGGTTCGAGTAATTGTCAAGAGCGACCTATCGATGAGTCGATATACATCGCCAAGAGCGACGATAGCTCGATATAATCGACCAATCGATTTGGCTGCAGCGATAGTACTGCCATCTAGCGGCCATATTTGAAAGTAACTCAATGTTGCGACGGTGGCGTCGCCCTCGGGCATCGTGGTACTACGTGGGACCTGAGGAATAATATACGGATAATACTCGTGTATACACCAGAAATAGCGGACATAGTACCGGAAATACACCGCAATTACACCAGTCCTACACGAGTAGAAACGGGATATACACGAGTTTTTACCCGTGTTTTATCACGATTTTACACGGGTTTCGCACTGCTTGTGCTGTATGGGCAATAGCCTACTTGCAGCAATATGTAATAATAATAATTATAATAACAATTAACATTTATTGAAAATGGAGTCAACGCGTTTTACCTATAGAGTCCTGACGATGTTGCTGTGCAGTAATACATGTTGACCTTTTTATAAATAAATATTAATGAAGAAAGGGCAAAGTATTTTATTTCATATCCTTGGAGGAGAAGGCATTGTGGTGTAACTCGTAGTATACCTGATCGGCAATTGGGAAGTCTGGGTACGAATCCTTGCTGAGACAAACGATTCATTTGTTATGATTAATTCCATCATGTACTTATTACTCATAATGAATTTCATCGCCGGTGTAAACATCATTTGTCAGTGCGGGTGACAGCGCACAAGGTTGCCTGTTTTATGTGCTGCTGAAGAACTCTGGAATGAGGCTAAGACCGGATATTTCGTCCGCTATCTTCTTCCAATTAACTTATTGCTACAATCCCTTTGGTTTGCGAAGACTAGGGTAGACAGTGAAGACCTAATCCTGGGCCACCTCCTACTAATAGATTTATTTACGGGTTTTCGAAGGATTCGCTAATGACCATTGATACGCCCCATATCCTCCACTCAATAGGCTACCGTGATATCAGTCGGTTATTGTTTCCAATTAATCTATCTCTAACATTGTTTGTTTCATACGGTCTTTAAATTATAATTCAGAGGTGCATCTCCATCTCCGGTATTGTCTAGTGGTTAGGATACCCGGCTCTCACCCGGGAGGCCCGGGTTCGATTCCCGGTACCGGAATATTTTTTGACTGAGGCATCAGTGAATCCGAGTGAATGTTTTAGGTTTAAGCTTGCTCGATCAGTTGAGATTAGCGTATAAAATTGTTGCTTGTCTGTTGTAAAACTTTTATGCTCTTTTATGCAATACATTTTATTTTATAATGTGTCCGCTGAAGCTTCCTAGTTTTGATGATTTTATATATCAGATTCAACAGAGTTTTCTGGGTTGAAGCCAATGTACACCACATTGAAGCTTGTGTAGTTGTGTCTGAAGCAGTATAAAGAACATTAGCACTGCATGCTGGGTGGAGCTTTACCAAAACTTTTATGCTCCTTTGTGCAATTTATTTTATTTTACGCAGTACATTATGTCTGCTGAAATTTCTGAGTTTTGACGGCTCAGCCCCTGATATACACCCAGGCGTTTGCTTGAATGAGGTTTCAGAGAATGATTTTTACGACTGTTAATGCGGTATCCATATTCATTCAAACTCTCAAAACTTTTTCATCATACCTGCTTTAATTGCACTTTTAGTTCACTCGTCAAATGTTGAAGGAATTGATACGATACCTTTTCAAAGAACTTCCTGCTTTCGTGACATATATTGCTTGCAGAAAATGTTACATTTAAATAATTCAGCTCATCTGTGTAGATGCGAAATATGTAAAGCTCAAAGTGGTTTCATTATACATCAAATAGAGAAATAATAGAATGGCAAAAATGGCTTTAAACCATCCTTTTGGTACTGTAGTACCTTACTCGGGGGCTCGGCTTTCGTGGCTTTTATTGTTAGTCCATTTATAAATTTATCTCTTTACAAAACTTATTTGAAAATTGACACTAAATAAAAAATGTGGATTTCTATTAGGTATATTTGTTCAACGAAGAGTATCCGCATTGGGGTATTCTCTACGGGAAAAAATAAAAAGGAATATTGGGCGCCATTGCGAGTAGTGTGAGGGAGAAATCCTTCAGTTCGCTCGCGGAAGAGGGAAGATGAGAAAAAGAAAGATCCAGCGAAACTCTGAATTCTCGGTGCCGATAATGCACTCATTGTAAGCGTAAATCACCCCATTCATCAACGGGAATCGGGATATAGAAGAGGAGGAATTAAATAAATATGGCTGTGAAGGAAGGGGAGCGACAAATAATTCAGGAATGGTAAAAACAGAAAAACTATGGAAAATACTCACTTTCAGAGCACCAAATTGAAGGTGAAACCACACTTAGTGCATTTGGAGTATGCGATCAAAAGCTGAGGTCATTTGCACCATGAGGGAAGGGTATGGAAGGAAGGGTGGAAAGAAACCCGGCGTCGATTTTTGCTTACTCTTAACGAAAGACGCCAAGGGGACCTCGTCCCATCTGACGGACGGAGTGTTGCACTTGTTATGTCCCCCTCATAACATTCAAGCAGGGATCGGGCAGTCCATGAAAATTCTCTGCCACCTCCGGGATATGAACTCGACCCCACGGGATGGGGAGCCAAACCTCTAGCCACCATAACAACCCGATCCCCTACTACCGCTAGTAGGTAAGACCACCTCCGGCCACGTAGCTGGGCTGGCCGACCTCTCAGTAGGCCGGGTTTGCGCCACTCTCGTGTCCGCGACAAGAGCGACTAGTCGGTTCAGTAAAATAATTCAGTTCAATAAAAACAAAACCTATTCAAAGTTTTTCCTGGATATACACAATTACTTATACCACTTACTTTTTTATCAGAGCGCGACCCGGGAAAAAAGATGAAAAAAGTAATTTTGCTAAACTTAATATGCAACTGCCATAGAAGCGATTTTCAAATGAATATTTTAAAATTTTGCAATGACCGCCGTGAAGTGGACTCTAGGGAACAGTAAGAAATTTTAAAAATTATTGAAAGTCAAGACTCTTATAAATGAATATCTCTATCCATCCTTTTCCCCTATTCTGGCGTCCGTTTTAAAATTCATCTAGTAACTAGGTAATAATAAGATTTTAAAAAATATTATAATTAGCGCCTGAAGATGATGATAATTCATTGAAACCCGGGTCGCGCTCTGATAAAAAAATAAGTGGTATAAGTAATTGTGTGTATCCAGGAAAAACTTATAATGGAATACCACAAAGTAAACCAAGAGTTAGTGAATTTTGTTCAAAACCTATTCGGCGAGCGCAGCCGACCCGTCACTGTCTGAAGCAATAATATGGTTGTCGCCTGCTCCAGTTTAAGTCAATTGCAGGCATATCTCCACCGTTCCAGCATTCCGGGAAAATGTCTTACTTTTATAGTGCGACCCACTTCTTCATATTCAGGAAAATCATCCCAACTTTGGGCTCCCTCAAAGAGTTGGCGGCCCCGGCTCTGAATCATTTCAATTGATGCTCAACGGAAACTCTTTAGACTTTATGTGGGAATTCCACGTTTTTGCTGCGCGTGCGATGAATAAGGCTTAGAAACGTTATGCTATTCATTATAGAGACGCATTATCTCCTTAATATCCACATTTTTTCTTGTTTTTATGGAATTACTTCGCTTAGCATTGATAAATTTTGATTACAGATAAAATAAACGTTTGTCTTCTTGATAAATCACTAATAAAATATTCATCACACATCCTTAACAGCACTGCTTAAGGGAACGGGTTTAGTTAAGCGGGAAAGGGGAAGTTCGAGAATGGGATTATTAGACAGAGTGAAAGGTAGTATGCCACATTGTGAATCAAAAAGAGAAGTCCGAATATCAGAGGAGGGCGGAAGGGGTGTTCAAGTATTTCATGGACCCATGAAAACGTACCTTAACCGGAAAAATACTCTGATATTAATACCAGGGATGTGATCCGATACAAAAAATCCATGTGTTTGCATTGACGCTATCGAGGGGTTAGTTGGAGGAGGGGACTTTTTCATCTCAACCTCGCCCGAATAAATACATCTTATTAAAAAGTACTTTAAAGCACGAAATTTTGATAGTTTCGGACCGCTGTCACTTTAAGGCACTAAACCGAAAAGGCAAGAAACCGAAATTGCACCAAATAGGATGGCACGAAACTTTCTCAAATCCGAAATGGCACTTTAAGGAAAAAACTGCCGATCCGAAAAGGCACGATAGTTTCGTACATATATAGTGGAATATAGTTTCGGATCTTAAATCTCACTCACGCCAAGGTGAAGAGAGGAAGTTGGAGAGGAAGAACCACTGAAGAAAATTTATCTATAAAAATTCTAGGAAAGAGGGAATGGAGGGAAAGAGAAGGATAGGTCACTGGCCTCTCAAATGAGGGAGCAAGTCGGGGAATTCCGCGCGGGAGAAAAAGGGAAGGGGCGGGAGAACGTCTGTTTTCGGGACTCTATTGAGGGATTATGCGGAAACTTCGGTTGCCCACTCTTCCAGAATGGGTCAAGGAGTTGTTTGAGAAAGTTTGGGCATCGGGTGAAGACATATTTAAAGAGATAATGTGAAGTGGTCAAGAGTCTGGGGATGACGAGAGGGTAAATCTAAGGGGTTAAGGAGAGAGGAAATCCGAAGAGGAAGGAGTAAAGAAGGAGGGATGGGTTTATGCTATTAATTTAATACCATAGAGTTCATGAACACATATCTCACTCAATTGTCTTCCAGATGTCCTTACTGTTGTATCCGATTTCCTCTAATGTGATTCTCCAATAGTTCAGTTGCTCTACCTGCTCCAGTTTTTGCCCACCCACTAATAACCTCTGTCATACCGTAGATTGAAAAATAGACTAAACTTTTTAGATAAATTCAAGAGCAGTGTCTTTTCTAACGAAGTTAACCATATCTTACGGACGCCAACATACTACGGAGGATCAGATCATATAAATAAAATAGGAGAGATAGACTATAGAACAGACAAATTCAGAATGTCTTTTTTTCCACGATCAATAAGAGATTATAACGGCAGCGATAAAACTCATTAGTAGATTAGATGACTTGTAGTGTAGCCTACTAACCTATGTAAAACTTAATGAATGTTTCTTAATTTCATTTTTATTTCCAACAGCCTACGGTAGTATAATTTGTTATTATGCGTGACGTTTTTTGGACTGTGTGGTGTGCATGTGGGAGTCCAATTGCATGCTGGTGATTGATCACCCCCTGCCAAACACCCTGGAGGTAGTTCACAGGGTATTACGTAGATGTAGATGTACTTACGTAATATCGTGAGACTCACATTCCTGACTCGCGATGCTTTATAGATCCGTATAACTTTGGTCTCCTGGTGACTAATGCTCATACCATATTTTTCGCTATGCTTGTGTAACGCATCCTCTGCAGACTGAAGCCCTCTCGCTGGCTGGCTAATCAACGCCAGATCATCCGTGAACCTCGCTGATTTAAACGCCATTCCCTCACTTTCTTTTCTGTTGCTCTTATAGGTTTTCATAGAGCATAGTAAATATTCATTCATCCATTCACTTTTACTCCAGTTTCCAACTCATCCCACGCTTGTCTCACCATCCCCTCAGCGTATACGTGAAAAGTAGCGGCGACAGCGGACAGCCTTGCCTCACTCCCCCTCCGATGATTGCCCACCCTCATTCGCCGTCCGCTACCCTCACTTGCGCAGTCTCGGCCATACACAGATTACGAATGCGTCGACTCCAATCCACGACTATTTTATCGAGAATATCCATTAGCTTTACCTAATATTTTATCAAATGCTTTTCCAAAATCCACGAAGCATGTATACACGTTCTGGCTATATTCAAGGTTCTATCCCACGAGGGGCTTCATCATCGCTATTGCATTTCGAGTTCACTTTCATTTTCTGAAACCCGACTGATCTTCGCCCAAATACTCTTTTGTCCTCGCCTCCATTCGTCTGTTCAATATCCTCAGTACCACTTTCGCAGCGTGCAATAATGGACTAATACCTAGTCCTATGGTCTCCGAATTCCACCCTTTTTTGGTAGCGAAATGCGGACTTTTTTCTCGAGCCTTTGTTCTCTGTAAAATAGTGAACCCTCGCAGTGATGGTAAAACCGTCCACTCAGGCGCCTCTTAATGCTGAACAAAGTAATTTAATTTCTTAGGTCAGCGCAATCGTGTTTACGGTCCTACGCTTTGTCACGGGCCGTAAACAATGCAGTGTGGTGCGATTCCGTCCATGAGTGTGCTGTGAAGTGTCGCTTACTCATAAACGCATTGGCTAGCCAGTACATGGAAGCCTCGGAGTCAAGGCGGCGCGCCACGCGCGTATGTAATTTACCCTGAGCGATGGCACGTTACCCGTCTTGCTCCTCGTAGAATGCATTTCAGGTACGCGTTGCTATTACGCCGTGGTTTTTCTAATCTTGGATATTTTTATTTACGTATAAATTTCTTTCTCAGTAGTGTGATAGACTCAAGTACATAACCTTTGCTTATTCTATACACATACTCTAGCTTAGGTAATGCTCTAATGTCTTGGAGTGTAGGACATTAAGAAGTAATTTTTTTGCCGTTTCGGTATATTTTTACACCTTCATCAAAGCTGCGAATGAATATGATTACCTACATTAATTTTATACATAAAGGCATGAAATGTTATTATTACGTTTTATGCAATAAAAAATAAAAAGATTTCAATCGTAAATTAGTTAAAAATAAGGGACAAGTATTTTGACTTACCTTTTTTTTACAACGATTAGGATTTGTTTTTTGATGTTAACTAAGCTAATACAGGTCAAACTTACCTATTAATTATTATTTAATTTTAATATTATCAAATATTATTTAAATAAAATCTGTATTTAATTTTCAAAGACCTACACTTCAAAGCAATAATCAAAGTTAAAAATTGAGATCAAATGTAAGAAACGAAAACTCAATTTGTACATGCTAGCATAACTTAGAAATAATCTGGTGACAATGGTAGAGTTTTTGCGTTCTCTATTCGTAAGTGATACGGTTAACTTATTTTTATCAAGGTTCCGAGTAAGTGCAGCTAAACATTAGCGTTCCTAATTGAACGTTTTACTTGCAATATTAAAAGAGTGCAACCGGTTAAGGAAGTGTTACTTTTAGTATTTCGCTAATCACCGAATTGAACTTTCCTTTTCAATTCGCAATTCGGCCATTTCCCTTTCATTACATGAATGCATCCTATTCTGTCACTCCCCCGACCCCTCTTATCTAACATTCTTCCCTCTTACGCAGATTTTGACATCCCCTCCATAACTGTTCGTTCCATTCAAAATTCTCCGCTACCAAAAAAGGGCGGAATTCGGAGACCATAGGACTAGGTATTAGTCCAATATTGCACGCGGCGAAAGTGGTACTGAGGATATTGAGGAGACGAATGGGAGTGAATGCAAACAAGTATTTGGGCGGAGAACTGTCGGGTTTTAGAAAAGGAAAGATAACTCGAGATGCAATAGCGATGATGAAGTCCCTAGCGATGATGAATTCATTTGGATATATTATCACTGACAATATCAAATAATATTGTTGGACACGATAATATAACATCGCTCAAAACCTAATTAAAACAATAATCCTATGTAAAACATTATATTACAGCCATATTATCGGTGAGAAAGTAGATTTGCCATTGAAAAATAGAATTATTTGGCCCTTTATCGGCCTTATGCAACCGTAAAAAGTTATGCAATTCAGATAATGTAATGATAACAGATTTTTCTGTTTTATATAAATAAAGTAATTATTTTTTGACTGCATAATTTTTTTCATAAAAAACAAGGTTTAAAACATGCATCCGTTTTTGAAACTTTATTATATATGGTTTTCTTTCCATATTAGCGGTTACCTGAGATGCCAATTTCCCAGGAAGATGAGCTGTAAAGGGGGTTATGTTTTTTATTGAAAAGCAAACAATATCGTCCACATTTTGCCACTCAGATACCGCTAAGATATCAAATTCAATTAAGACGGCTCGCTTTTGAGTAAAAAAAAAAAGTGATTGACGGTCCCGCGGGATGAAAATCCACTCAATTTCGGATGAGCGAGCGATTTTTTTTTTCAATTTAGCCAAGCGGAAATGATTGATCACCATCTCCATATACGATATATTTTAATTGGTGCCCGTCCCGTATTAGGAAGAATGAGGTCTAACATTTTTTTAGACTAATCGAACTATTTTGTGGCCATCTGCCCGGCTTTAGGAAGAAAGCTAATCCCTGAACTAAGCAGTCAATGGCCGACTTTCTCTGCGCAAATGCGATAGAACCGTTGGACGAATTACTTCGCAGTCATTTCAAGCTCCTCGTGCCGCCGTAATAAAAAAGAGCATGTGGAATAGAATAGATATTTATTCATGTTCTGGGCATACCCTTGGAGCAAAACAAAATTTACAATAATTTGCTCATCAAAAACACAAAGTTCATGAAAATATCAAGCAATAACAATTAAGTTGTTTTACACACAAGGAATAAAGAAATAACACGTAAGCAAGGATTGGACTTTAACAACACACGGAATATGTTGGCTGTATTTTATGTAGGAGTTTATTTTCGCTCTCCATTGAGTAAAGCCATGTATAATTTATATTTAAATGCATGGTTGGAGCCCTTCTGTTTTAGATCCTCGGGGAGAGAATTCCAAAATTTAGATGCCATTACTAGAAATGATTTCTAGTTGGTAGTTGTACGTGGAATAGGATAACGTAAATAGTACTTTTTGCGAGATGACATGTGAGTGGTTACTGATCTGTTCATAAAAGTTTCCCGGGGATAATTAGGGATTCTTTATCTGAAATTCCTAAAAAGAAGAACACCGAGTAGATATTTTCTTGGGTTACAAATATTTAGCCAAGCAAGGCTGATTCTGTTCTGTGATACATGAACATCCTTTCTTAAATTGAATACATATCTCACACTTAAATTAAGCAGCCTTTGTAACTTTTTATCCAGCTCTTTAGGCATGTCATTATAAACAAGACTACAATAATCAAAGGAAGGGAATACCAGGGTAGAAATTAACATTTTTCGGGTGGATATAGGAAGTAAGTGCTTATGAAGTTTTAGTTGATACAGTGTGATATTGACTTTATTACAGATGTCATTGACATGTTGGTTCCAAGATAAATTTTTTTGTGAGGGTTAGTCCAACAGTGCGAACAGAGTCGCTGAGCGGTATTTGATGATCACCAACTACAACTACATGTAGAGAAAGTTCTACTGAAAATGGCGTGATCTGGTGGTTGTAAAAACTTCTTTCCCCATATTTCAAAACGGCAGATACTACCCTTGGATGCTCTACATCTACAATGTGCTGAGTTTTTTCTATCTTTGCAGTGGTAACAAACCAAAAGTTTTGCATTAACCCCTCACATGCTCTTTATTAACAAATATCTCACATGTTTTGCCAAAACCAACTGTTAATATGTTTAAATAAAGCTTTGTTCACTTACAGCCTAAAATTTTCTACTGCTAGCCAAAAGCATTTAAAGGGAGTAACAACGTGGATACTCTCCCTCATCAGGTGAAACTCGGGCTATTTACCAATACAAATATAATAAGGGATATTTAATAAAGTATATTCAAAACATAAACGTTTTTAATTTTGTTATTTTAATATCCATTTCAATAATTTTCTTTACTGTTTATAAATTATTTAACCGCAGTTCTTCTATAAGACTAAGCTAAGCTAATCAATGATATAAACAGTAATATGATTTAAATAAATACAGTAGGAGACAGTGGGAAAAGATACAGCTACGGGATGTGGGGAACCAACGTTGGAAGGAGGACTCCAGTCATAACTGTAAAATAACTACACGTGGGATGAACCACTGAAAACGGGGGGGTTGAGAAGGGTAAAAAAGGGGGGTAGGGTAAAAAGAGATGCCGCGTGTCGTTAGAAATGGAGAGGTGGGAGTAAGAAGCGAGGCAGGAAAAGAGGCGGGGGTGAGGAGTCCCTTCAGGTTAGCCGAGAAGGAGTGAGGGGCTACCGGGAGAGGATTGCCAACAAAAGAAAATGGTCAACACAATACGGAGAGACGGGTTGGTGGACGGGAAAAACCCTGTGGATGTTGGTGTCATTCATGAGCATATTCATATCACTATGTACAATTTCGAATTGCTCTAAAACATCAAGTCTTGTGCATTTACTTTCGAAGTGTAGAACTTCAGGTTGAAAATGACAACAATGAAAAGTCTGTAGTAGGTGTTTGGCGAAAAGTGACGTTTCATCCCCATTTTTCCAGCACCTTTTATGTTCATTCGTTCTGGTAATGAAAATTCTGCCTGTTTCACCGACGTAACACATGTTGTACGATTCACAATTAACTTTGTAAATGCCAGATTGATGAATGGAATCTATTATGTCTTCGCTACGACACAAAACTTTACCGAGAGTATAGGGGTTGCAGAAAGAAACATTGAATTTATTTTTGGGGAATTTGCGATCAAGCCTGTTGGAAAAATCTACCACAAGTATTAGCCGGCACCATTTTTTAGATTTCTCTATGATGAGGGGAAGGGAGCAAAGCTGTGAAATTGCTTGCGTTTTCAACTTTCTCTGAATAGATTTTTTACATCAAGTGAAACTAGCTTGGAGTTTGGAAGTAACTTGAGGTGTTGAAGTTTCTGCAACAAAATAATGGAGTTCATAATGCTATAATTTGGTGAAAAACTAGATAATTGCAAAAAATTATATTTAGTTTGGAGAAAATAAAAATCCCGAAATAGTGCATATTCTGAAGTTATACGCGGCCAGTTTGCGTCGTTATACCAATTCGATAGTGCTTTAAATGAAATTTATGATTTTAGCGGAGCTTAATATAGAAAATAGTCAGGTCATATTCTCGTCACGCAGTATTTTAAACAAATCCATTTCTTTTCGTGCGTTTCAGTGCCGTAAGCTTTCGCGACGACCTTGTCGGCCTTGGTGACTGTAACGGTTTTCCGGCATTGTCTCCGGAACAGGATTGTTACCGCCTTAGAAGGCCTATTGTATCTCTTTTCCTCCGCTATAATGGCCCACCCGCATGAACCCCACCTTGACCGGGTGGGGAAACCATTCCTGGTATGCGCGCATCATAGTTTTAGCCTCACCTGGTTCGCCGCCCCTTTTGCTTTTTGAATCGCGAGACCGGTCGCACGCCATTGGGCGGACGAGTACACGCCAAGGCCGGACGACTATTATGCCCCGTTTACACCACGATCGTCGCGACGTTGATCCGTACGATCGTAACCTCAAAACGTCGTGTAGACGCGCAGAGTTACCATCGTAGGCCTTAGTACCTAACACTGCCGAACTTACGATGGTTAGCGCTAGTGTGCCAAGAAAAAAAGAGATCGAAATGAAGATCGATGCATATACGATTCTTTCGCGCCGTTGCAATCTTGATACAGTAATTGATATTTCATAAATAACTCTAATATATCAAAGATATATGGCAACGATTGAAGACATTATTCAGCAGGCAATGGAAGGACGTTAGGGGAAAGTTTTTTTCTGATGTTCTATTTACCAAATGATATCGGATATTCTGTACTATACCAGTTTTATGCATTTCGTTATTTACAGGTTAACCCATAACCATGTATCCTTACATTTTAATTCACAGATGATGGAAAATAACAAACATCACAAAATGTTAACCAATTAAATCATTGTATACAGGATTTCACAATAAAATTCGCCAGAAATAACCATAACATTTAGATGAGGACATGGAGATATCAATACTTGTGCCGAATCAAGCCGAAATCTAAGCCTTTTCTAGTTAAATTATAACAGCAATATGTACTGTCTTTAATGCGTGAATATTCTTGAATGTTTTGACATATTCTCTCGAAGAATCTAGTTTCTTAAAGACTTCACGGACTGTTGTGACTAGTTTTAGTTTTATCTCATCATAGGTGGGAGTTGAAGACATAATTTGCTCTATGGTAATTAAAATCAAGCAGGTGAGGATTTATATAGCTATGACGGGATCCATTAAAAGTTACTAATAAAGGAGATTGGAACAATCTAAATATTAATTGATAATTTTGTAGAGGAATATGCCTTTGTTGGAGGATCCTTGGTCGTGCAAGAGTTTTCAAATTAACTAGGGAAAGAATATATGAAGTGATGTAATCAGACAAAGAGATTAATAAATCGCAATTATTTAATTTGAAAAATTTATTTTGGACACGTTCAATCCGGATGGAGTCGATATTATAATAAAGTGACCAGTTAGCAAAATATTCCAATTTGGAACGTAGCAAGGAGACATATCTACTGTCTTTACCGCACGAATATTGCTAAACTTTGGACAGATTCCCATAAAGAAACCTATATTCTTTAACGTTTTACCGACAGTTCGGTCTAGCTTCAGTTTCAGCACATGAAAACATTAATATTCTTTTGCTTCTTAATTTCCAGGATTTCAATTTTCTCACGCAGTGTCGTCGTCAGTTGTTATCTGACACAGTTCCACAATGAGGGCAGCACTGAGTTACGATGGTAACTTTTAGACGTGTAGACGTGCAGTAGTCGCGATCAACGTCGCGACGATCGTGGTGTAAACGGGGCATTACTAATCTCTACGGCAAAACCGTTAAGGCAGATGTTATCGGAAACAGACTCTCAGACGGCGGGCGGAAGGTCCCTCGTTCCCGCCCGACCTGTTGTTGTCTTTTTATTCGATACCGGAGCACGAGCCTCTTGCGAAGTGGTCCCTGCTATAAGGGCGGGCGCGTGCCTTTTTGGAGACTCGAATTATTCGCAGGAGCGGAGCGGACGTGTGGCGATGCAAAGCGCGTGTGGGAACCCGTGTCATATCACCTCCGCATCTCATAAGAGGAGGGGACGAAGGGATGGGAGGATCAGGAAATGAGAGTAGATGTTATAGCGCGCCTGGACATTTGGGGCAGGTAAAAATCGGCCACGTGGAATATTATTGTATCATAATTAACCTTTTCCCTACTAAAGACGTAAATGTACGTAAGGACGTTTCCTGACCCGGAAGCCGAAAGCCGTATATTTTCGTCGGAGATTTTCTTACACTAGTGAACGAATACCGTATATATATGTTTCAAGGCTCTCCCTCTTTCATGACGGTCGCGGGTGTACGACGTCTTCGTTTCGGGACCCAATACTGTGTGGTTGGGGCAAATGTAGGTGGGCAAAAACTTGAGCAGGTAGAGAAATTCAACTATTTGGGCAGTAAGTACATTAGAGTAAAACGGTCCGTTCTGAACGAATACAGCATAATTGGGATAACAAAGTAGGCTGACGATAAGGAGCTATGCAAGAGCTCGTGGAAAAGGCTCGTAAAGAGATTTATTTAGAGTGCAGCGCTTTACGGTGCGGAAACATGGACAATTAGGAAGGAGGACGAGAAAAGAGGCGTTCAATATGTGGGTCTAGAGAAGAATAGAGAAGGTGATAGGTACGGAGAGGAGTAGTAACGACAAAGTGCTGGACTTGGTGGGTGAGGTGAGGCAGCTTCTAAGTAAGATATGGAGGAATAAGAAGGTATGGATGGAGGTAATGAGCAGGGAGTGGGTGTTGAAAACAGTGTTGGAGGGTAGAACATTGCATAAACGAGGGAACGGAAGGAAGATAATAGGAGTTTTACATAAAATGAAAGGGAGGAGGCCTTATGAATTAAAGGGGGAATCCATGAATGGAGGGGGTAGTGCCAAAGTACTCAGTAAATACTCCATGCAAACCTACATCAATCGGTAGAATAATCTAACAATAGCGATGGTATTAATAGTGCTTATTCCTCAGAAGAAGAATAGTTTGCTTCGTCCAGAATTCGAACCCGGAATTCTCTGAATTGGAGAGATCCCGTTTCGAATCCTAGTAAAAGGAAATGATTATTCCCGTCTGGAATTCCAGTACTCCAGCGAATGACTTCATCAGTGGCGTAGCCAGGGGAGGGGGTCCGGGGGGTCCGCCCCCTCCCCCCCTCCCGAAATATAAACACACAATTATTTTTCTCCATAAAAGATAAAATATTGAAAAATCATGAATTTGGAAAATATTTTTCTAACAAATGAAGTTTTTTCGATAACTAAAAGCATTACAATTAGTTAAAAACCCTCTACTTAGTACCCTGTTTTTCAAAAATTTTCCGCCCTAGTTTTGGACCCCCCCTCCCCAACGAAATTCCTGGCTGCGCCACGGGACTTCATACTGGCTAGTCCGCGGGTTTTTCCTTGAATCAGTAGCGTAACTATGGGGGGGGGGGAGGGATTGGGGGGATAGATGCCCCCAAAGCCTCAGAGAAATAAAAACAATATTTAAAGCTAATATCTAGTTTTGACATATAATAACGGCATCTGCCTAAGATTTAATCTTTAGTGCAAAAATAATGTAAAATGTATTTCCAGGCATGTCATTTTTCAAAAAATCTACCAGATTTTGCCAGTGGGGTCGCCACCCCAGGACATCCCGTTCCCCTCCCCCCAAGGCATTCCTAGTTACGCCACTGCCTTGAATGATAACAATAGTTATGTAGCCTTAACAATTGAACATAGAAAAAAATGCAAGAAATACAAAGACTAGATATTTAGTGTAGCCTCGGGTAATCCTTAAGGCTGACTTGTGTTTAGGTTATTATCAATTTGAATGCCTGACCATGCGTTGGAGCATAAATAATTTAGAAGAAAAGATAACGCCAGCATTTGAAACTAATTCGTGTTGATAAAATATTTTTACAATAATTATTTTTTACAGAACATTTTATGGGATCACAAGTCATCCTACGAGGTAAAAATCGTCATCAGTAATTAATCTGGAATATAGCCACCGACGGCTAAATTCTTTTATATTCAATCATACAATGGCACATTTATAGGATTGTTTAGAATGTGAAATAAGTGATAATACTAAATTTGGTGGCCATCCGGCAGAAACTGACGATTGGATAAAACCATAAAGTAATGAATGTAATAAATGATTCTAAAAATAGTCCGTTGATAATAAAGGTGAAGTATTTAACTCCATTCTGTAGGCCATCAACCACTGTCTTCTCTTATTTTTTTCGTTTGGGCCACCAGAAAAAACTTTCCCCGGCGTGGAAATAGAGGTACTTGAGCAACGGGGCTCTATACCAGATTTATCTGGTTTACGCACGTGTTTCCCCTGAAGATCCATACCATGATCCAGTTGATAAGTAGACTTACATATATGATATACCTATTAGTGACGTATACTTATCGCATTACATATATGATATAACTGTGCAACATTGATCACAAGAATCCTTCTTTGAAACCAAATTATGTCTGTTAGTCAATGCAATCAACTTATTTTCATATTAGTTAGGGATAGACGGATCCAGGATTTTTTTCGGATCCGGATTCGGATCGGATCCTTGATTTTCGGAGCCGGATCTTTCGGATCGAATATTTTCGGATCCAAATGCATTTTCAAATTCCTGACGCTGAGGTTCCCCCGATGACTGTTCAATCTCTTGGGAAGAGTCACACTATGTGCCAGTCGTATTGTGCCTTTTTAATTTTCCAAGGCTGAAATTCTCCTACGTAGCCTCTGCGAGAGCTTTCAAACAAAACGGTTCATGAGTAGGACAAGAATCGCATGCGACGGCGCATTCGAAGATAAAATCGGCACTCTTTCCACCCTTATGGGGCATTTACTTGCATTTACGGCATGGTTGCATTTACTGAAGCTATTATTTAAAATTTCGGATCCAGATCCGATGTCTTCCGCGAATTTGGATCCGATGTATCCGATGAAGGGCAATATCTGCGGATATTTTGATCCGAGATATCCTATCCGACCATCCCTAATATTAGTCTTTCCAAATCTCCCCAAACCATCCCTTTTCTTTCCTTTAAACAACGTCTTGGCAACCTAACATATACACAATCTACAGGCTGATGTTAAAACAGCAATTATTTTCGCCAAATTTTCTTTTGAGCTCTTACGTCGACCAATTTTCTATCCACTTCCTCGCTGTGTCAGCAGCGGATACCGTGCCGTGACGTCAAGCGCGGGGACGTCGTGTTTTCGTGGAGAGTTAAAAGACTCACATCTCAGTTAAAAAAACATTACTCATCCGCGAAATTTTCGACGAGTACATTTGAGGTAGGGACCTTCCTAATCTAGTAGTTGTTAAAAAAATGCATATTCCCCATTGTTATATAAGTTATTTAAAAGGAAACTTCCACAAATGAGATACTTCTCCTATACAGGAGCTAAGGTTTGAATTTATATAAGATCCGTAGAACAAAAATAACAATCTTTATATGTAATTCAGATGATAAAAAGAACGATTGGTTTATAAAATTAATTTAGAATTCAATCTCTGAGAAAATATGTGTAATGTATTCGTTTGGTTACACGAATACTCAAGTACGAATGAATGGGCACTCGAGTACCTGTCTGGATACTAGCGAAAGCCTGGTACCCTCATGGGCTGGCTTATGTTGATCTTGGCTCGGTGGAGATAGTGACGAATGTAACTCTTCACCGCATCCATTCTGGTTTTTAAAGACCGCTCGCTCGCTCTCTCTGCCTCGAGGTAAATTAGCTGCCTGGCAGAAACTGAGCACAACAATACGGGCCTGAAACGAGTTCGCCGAACGGTTATCTGTCTCTTCTTCGGAGAAGAAAGGATATGCACGCCGTCAAAACGACTCGACGCCTACTAGGCATCGTGAATCCCGTGGTTGAGATAAGGCACGCACTCACCAGGTCCACGAGCGAAAGATTTCAAACACCAATTCCGTTATTTCTATACGATGACGAGCGATCTCTTCCCGGAATTTTATTGGAAACGATACTCTCTGTCATTGTAAACGTCGGGGCTTCTGCATGGACAAAGCAGTTAATTTGGGGACGTGGTTGTAATCCTTCTCGAAGCACAGCAAATACACTTTCTTAGAATCAATTTAGACTCACGGTCCTGATATTGTGTTTCCGTGAAAGCACTTGTTTCTGCTAAATTTGCAGCGTTCAGTTAAGTTCGCAGAGAATTATGAGTGTGGTGAAAAGTTGCAATCGTCATAACTCTACTGAGCCAAGATCAACTTGGGCCAACCCAGGAGGGTATCAGGCGTTCTCCAGTACCTATATGTGATTTTTGGCGGATCAGGAATGGATTCTATTCGTAGGTTCTAAGATTTTCACGGCGTCGATCAGATGATTTTTTTTCTTTGGGATCTCACCAAAGTCCAACGGACGCGGTCGAAAAAAATGCAGAAATCATGGACTCTGTTTGCTAACTCCGCTGCGTGAAAATTATGCTAACAAAATGGACAATTTAAAAATTACTGGTGACTGAGTCCATTTACACGGTGAAGATATTTCGTTAGACCTTCTGCCTGCAATGCGTTGGGATAAAAAAAAGGAGGAATACGGAATAATTACGAATTATCTATCAAAATTCATCAGTATTGCGTATGAATCAAATTAGGTGAACGAGCCTTATGCACTTACAGAAAAGTCGCTTACAACGATCACGCATGTAACGAAATACCGTCTGTAACGAAGTAAGTTCCCGGTACTATAGCCAATGCTAATTACCCCGCATGTAACGAGTTCAGATGATACGATATCCCCATTGTTATGAAATATTCTTTGGTTCCTTGGGAATTATTTCCTATTTTATAATAAATTACGGCCATCTTCGCTACTTAACCCTTCCTTACCTTATCATCCGTTGTTCTCTCGTGTGGCTATCACCACTTACTCTTTATAATATACGTGAACGGCATAAATAGATAGGTAATTAGCCCCATTCGTATGTTTGCTGATGATTGCATTTTTAGAGAAATCGGGAAGGTAGAGGATGAGAAAATTTTGGAGACCTAGGCAATTGATAATGGAATAATAATCAATGCGGATAAAACAAACTTGATTAGATTTAGGAAAAGTAGAAATAACATATTAAACGATTACTGCATTATGGGAAAAATTATGACGTAAGCAAGTAATTTCAAGCATTTGTCTTGAGCAGGGATTTATAATGGAGACCGCACGTTGAAAGTACGACAGCGAAAGCTTTTACAGTATAACGCTTCTTGATGAGAACCCTTGGAAAAAGCTGCACCAGTACTAAAGATTTTGCCTAAAAAACATTCGTAAGGCCTATTTGAGAATATGAAGGGTAAATTAGGGATCCTTACGTGGTACCAGACATAAAACAACTATCGATAGTTCAACGTTTAGCCGCCAGATTCGTGACTGGGAATTTCAAAAGGAAGGCCAGCGAAACGGAGATTATGAGCGTACTACGATGGGACTCTCTTGAAAATGATAGTTTCCTTCATCAAAAAAACGGAAGGCATTGATTGCGATTCGTTACCCACTATGAGTGAATTCATAATATACAAATTATTTGGTTTTAGAAATCGCAGTTTAGACGAATGCCAATGGTCAATTTTAACCGCATTTGAAAAAGGCCAGATTGGCGCCTACGCGATGCCACTCCACGTGACGTCACAGGGACCTAGTTTCTATACGAGTAGATAGGAGTTTTATATCGTCTGAGATGATCAATGCATGCATGAGGCACAGAGCTCAGGGAAACATCTCTTAATAATCACCTATTAAAACTGCCTATGGTCGGAAAGTTTCCCTCGTTTGATAAGGTATTAATAATCCTTATTCAAGCCAAGCGCTACCTGCTAGCAGCCAGCATCGCAGCGGCGCAAAATATCCTCCCCCAAGGTCACCTCACACGACGACAGAGTGAACCAGAATGACGTCACACGGGGTTTTCCCAGCATTCATACTTAGCCGTCGCGTTTTCGCGCGCTTGAAAATTTTCACTTTCCCATTAATCGCGAAAAATAGATATCGTCGTTTAAAAATCTAAAAGCACGAAAAGGGTAATCCAGGAGTAATAATCTTTCGATTTAGGCAATTAAAAAAAAATAGGAAACAACCCTATCAAAGAGAAAAAAGCGCGGTTGAAAGGGATATTTAAATCATTTGCTGGTGATGGATAAACATGGATAGACGCTAAAAATTAATTTATAGAGCAGCACTGTTAGCCAAGAAATGATCACAAGCACAAAATAGGCCCTCCGAAACACATATCAATTTCGGTGTATATTCTCAAGGTGGTTCCGGAACCCTTCCCGCGAAATCGTATGTCCTTTATGAGAGAGTTGAATTGTATGGGTCTTTTTATTGTTTATGTCTTACTATGTTTGGGTTAATGATTATGTTGTATCATTTGTTTTTATACACATACTTGTTTTTTCCTAATTTCAAAGTCATGTATTAACTTGGGTAAACCACAACCAATGACTTTAAATACGTAGTAATTTGGGTAAACTTGTTACCAAACTATGCTACTAACCGACCGAATGGTGGAATTGTAATTTCAGTGCAATAATAACAATACTTAGTTCTACTGTGGATCTTATTATCCTTTCATTTACCGCCGTTTGATGGAAAGGGTGGGACGGTTGCAAATAGGGTAGTTTCCTTCATTAAAGAAAACGAAAGGCCTTGATTGCAATTCGTTACCCACCATTACTGCATCCATAATATACACATTATTTGGTTTTAGAATCCCGTAGTTTAGACGAATGGCAATGGTCAATTTTAAATGTATTTGAAAAAGGCCAGATTGGCGCCCATGCGATGCCACTCCACGTGACGTCACAAGGACCTAGTTTCTACACGAGTGGATAGAAGTTTTACATCGTCTGAGATTACCAATGCATGCATGAGGAACCAGAATAACGTCACAATGGCTTCTCCCAGCATTCATACTTAGCCGTCGCGTTTTCGCGCGCTTGAAAATTTTCAATTTTTAATTAAAATAGATATCGTCATTTAAAAATCTGAAAGTGTGAAATGCATACTCCAGGAGTAATAATCTTTCGATTTAAGCAATAAAAAGCTAATAGGAAACCACCCTATTGTCACGGATTTGTTGCTTAAACAAGGACGATTTACGAAATATTAGCTGGAAATCCTCGGATACATAGGACAAAATCCGTAATTATGGATTCAACGAAATCTTGTGTACTACAAAATAGAACGACGTTCCCCATAAAGTCGTTATATTAAGCGATTTTTAAGGCGGTTTTACACGGTACACGGAATTGTACAATCTGACGTACGTGCGAAGGCGCAGTCAAAATTGCGTTGTGCAAAGCGGGGAATTGCTAGAACACATGCGAGAATGCGTGGATGCGAGACGGCAAAATAGCCCCTGTTCTAATTTCGTTCATGCATTCGCGCAATTCCACGCCATTTTAGAAATAAATGCGGCTCTAACCTACGCAATTCCGTGCCCCGTGTAAAACGGCCTTTACTGTATGTTTATCTGGATCACTGTCATCGGCCAGACAAAAGAGTAAAACCGTAGAAACTAGATAGATAGATAGAGGCATTGTCTGTTCCGCGGAGTTTCCTCCTCTTGCCTCCGTTAGACGGATGACATCAACCCGACCGCGGGCCGGATGTGGCCCATCAAAGGCATTTTCAAATTTCGTTCGATTAGCCGTTGGAGACCCGGTGTGTTTTGGGAAGGCTGGCGGGAAAAAATAAAAGAGGAGTTGGGGTGGATTGGAATGAAAGGGGGAGTTGGGTGGTATACGCGCTCTCTCTCCCAGCTGGCCCCCCCTTCCCCGCCCCCCTCCGAACTTTTTTCCCGCGCCCAATACACCCCTTGCTCTCCCGCAACGGTCGCCTCCTGCAGAAGGGCGGCGTCCCCCCCCCCCCCCCCCTTGTCAGTCGCCCACGCCGTGTGCATTTCCATGCGGTTTGGAGGCAGGGGTGTGTGCGGCAAGTAATCACTCATTGTTGCTCGAAGTATCTAACGATTTAATCGTTGGATTATTCTTCCTCATAGAATAATACTCCAAGATCGTTAGAACATTAATGGTTTGCCGGGTTTCGCTTATAGTAGGGCCCTCTTCGCTTCTATAGCGTTGAGGTGTTTTTCCCCATCCCATTCCTTCCGCTCCTATCCTATCCCAGAGGCGTCGACGGGCTCCTGTCGCGGCGGCGCCTCTTTCCTTTTTCCTTCCTCTCCAGCCCCTCCCCGGATGATCGGGCGTATAAGCCACGGGCTTGGTTCCCGGCCCCGGTGTGTTGTATCTCTGAAGGGTTCCTCTTGTTGCTCGAAGTATATCTTGGACAGTGATGGAAAAAGTACTGAAAAATTAATCGGACTCAACTACAACTACACTCAAATTTTTAATTAATTACAATTAAAAATTACTCTTTGAAAAGTTAATTAGTAGGATTAAAATTAGGGTTACGGTTACTTATAATTTTGATCTTGTGCGTGACGCAATGACTGCCAGTATTTTACCAAACAGAAAGTGCTTAAATGCAAACCAGCATTTTAACTTATTTTTAACAAGTAGTATGTAATAATAATTAAAATATTTAATATAGGAACGTTAGGCATAAATAATGTGCTGACAACAAAAACAAAAAACAGCAAAATGTTTGACTTTTGAATTGAAAATACGGCCCACGGGCCGGATCCGGCCCACGCACTCGTTTCAAGTAGCGCGCGATTCTCGCTCGTTCAAATTTGTGAGACACCGCTAGGAACATTGCAGCGCTGTGCTGCACGTCAAAGTTGCCTTCAACTGTTCGCAAATAATAAATACGCCACCGGATTCTCCACTAGACGTTGGTATCGAATACTTCAGTCATCGGCAAATTTGCTATCCGGCCCGCGGGGCGATTCGGAACTTGGAATGTGGCCCTCGTGGCCTAGTAAATTGGAGACCCCTGATTTACTCTAATCCGATACGATACCATTCCGGTGGCCTGCGAGAATTACGCTTAGTACAGCTTGGCTGCCGATATTCGGTCTTCGTTTTTCACGATGAATATGTGTGCATACAATATTTCCTTCGTCATGAAATTTGCCTTTTCTGATCTGCATTTGTTTTGCATCTGTCAACAATCCTGTAATCACTATTTTAATTATTTGTTACTGCCGCTGGGAATATTTTTTGGTCATGTGAATTAAGAAATACACGTATTAGTTAAACTACATGATTTGTAACTTAGTTTAAAGTCGCGGGTAATTATTATATGGTTTTTTTATCTGATGAAACAAATTGATGATTTTATGTCCTAAGTTTGCATCAAAGATCGCCTTCCCGTCATCGCTGGTCGTGACCATTCATATTTGTATGTTTAGTGAAACAGTGGAAAACATCCTACTTTCCTTTTTTTATGTTGGCTCTGCTCTCCAAATTGTTGCCCAACCTTCGGGTCAATGCATGTCAAGGCACACCCCGCTCTGTCCCCTATTCCTCCACCACTGTTTGTGGACATTCATTCTCCCCCGAAAGCCCTCCCTTATCTTTGGGCCTTTGTCATTCTTTTACGGCACGAAAGCTTGGGCTGGAATTCTGGGTCCAACCGCGAATAAAAAAAGAGGGAGATGCTTTTATCTTTCTTCTCCTTTTAACGCTGTCCATCCCCGACCCTCGGCCGAACTGAGGGTCCCTTTGGTGCAGGACCACCCGAAAAATAAAGAGAAATCAAGTTCAGGCACCCGTAGGCCTCGGCTAATCACAGTCCATTAGTTTCCAAGGGGACGACGGACAATTTGCGGAACAACAATTGACTTGCGAATCTCTCTCTCTCTCTCCCGCCCCGCTCGCATAAAAAAATAAAGAAAACAAAAACACGGGCGACGTATGGTTTCCAGTGAAAGCGGAGAAACAATTGACAACGTCGTTTCCCGCACCGCATTGTCCCCACGTTACGCTAGCTGTCGGGGTCAGCCTGACGTGTTTTGCCTCCGTGATTCAAAGGGTGCCTGTCTCTGTTTCCCCGCTGTGACGAAGCTGTGCAAAACTTCCCTGTTCGGAACTTTTTTACCGCTGATACCCTTGTCCTGGCTTCTGTCGGGCTGCCCCTATTGGGGCGGAGCTCTTATTAATGCCTTTGTGTCCAATATTTCTGTATAAAATATGATGATTCTATTGAGCTCATTATGATTATATCATGTAGGTTCTTGAAACCTTCAAGTTTTCCCCCTTGTTTCTATACAATTCAGAAAATACTGAATTCATCACAATGTTTCAGTTGATAAAAATTATTTTATCTTTTTACAAAGAGTAATTCAAGATTTTGTAAAATTTGGTACTGTCTCTTGGTATTTTAATTTTCTAATTTCCGGTAAAATATGTTATTTTTAAGTATGTATATAATTATACGATTTTCTTTTATCTCGGCTCAATGCTGTGTCGTCCTCATATTGGTTTGATTGAAAGTGATATTTATATTCCAGGTGTAACTAACACTTATTGTTTGCATATTCATTCAAGGATCTGCGTGATAAATATAAAAGTTAACGGGGTTTAAAAGGATAATAGTAACGTACGGTGAAAAGACCAATATTTTTGAGCGACAGTCGATGAAGAAGAGTGATATGGTGTTCATGAAAATGTAATATTCATCTTTTTATCAGTAGAACTTGTATTGATGGCGATTTCTGCGGATGACGCATGAAAACGCGTTTCACGATGACGAGAGACTTAGTGAACTCGATAGTAAACTATGTAGTTTTCAGATACTCAGCACAAATGTTGTGACGATTCTCACAACTCCTTCTGGCATTACGTAGTATCTCCTGTCCCTTTCCTTTAAAACTTCCACGGAAGTTACCCCATTAACCGGATGAGAATAAGAAAACCAAAAATATCAAGTTTGTTCCATACCCGCGAACCGGCTTGTATTCATTGACCTGTTTAGCGACATCCCACGGCAGGGGAAGTTTAATATCACGTTTTTAAAACCACTTAATTTTACTTAAGTTAAATTAATTTTTTTAAATTTTACTCAAGCTTAATTTTACTTAAGTTATTCAATTAAGTATTTTTCTGACACTATTAACTGCCTCTTATTAATACTCATTGAGTGCAATTGTGACAATAGGTAATAATCATGCATAGAATGAGATTGATTTCAAATGAATCGTACGATTTCTTTTTGCTGAAAAATTTCCGGGAAATTCTTCACATTAGCCCGAGCACATTATTTTTAGGCCTATATAATACGAGTTTGACTAGTTCGCATCTAGCTAGTTAGTAATATTTTTTTCGCTCACAATTGATGCATAAGTCTTCTTATCAATTTCAAACACCAAACTCACATTTTTCAAATGCATAAATGTGCCCCAGGTGCTCGTCGCTGTGTCGACTTGCCGTATACACGGAGCATGTTTTCACGTTTAACTTTTGCCATCTAATAATTTTTATGAACTACTCATGGAACATTTAAATGTTAAGTACACCTAAAGGTAAGCTAGAAATTGTTCTGTTTTAAGGCACAATAATTAAATATTGGAGAAAAAACTTCATGTATACACGGAGCATGTTTTCACGTTTGACTTTTGCTAATAACTTTTATGGACTACTCATGGAACATTTAAATTTGAAGTATACCTAAAGGTAAGCTAGAAATTGCTCTGTATGGTGGCACAATAATTAAATATTGGAGAAAAAAACTTCAATCCAAAACCTAAATTAATGGAAATGTGTCCCGGTGTCTTCAAGGCATTGCCGTAGCGTGCTTGTCATATCTGGACGATTGGTTTATTGGGTAGACTACTCGACTTCGAATCCAAAGGTCGCTGACTGGAGGGCCTGCATGTACAAACGGGGCGAAGGTAGACGGGGGAGATAGCGAACACCACAACAAACACGTCTCCATGGCGACCGTGCGTGCAGCCTCCACTCGGGTCGACCCCTCTTCGGAAGATGCTCTGTCGCCACGCGCCTCTCCACCTCACACCACCCTCTGCTTGCGCCCGCTCGTGCGCAATCGTTCGTCTTTTGTCCGTCACGCGCGAGGGCTTTCGTCCCCACGCTTCACCGCCTCGCGAAGGAGGGCCGAAAGTGCTAAAATGGTCCTTTGTTCTCGGATTTCGTCAAGGAGTTGTGTGTGTCGTTTAATGGGTGAGCGACATGAATAGGGAGTATTCCGTACCATTTGGACAGTGCCTTTAGCACCAGAGGTTTCTGCGATCGAGATTGAAATGGCAAAAACCGAGATCACGCCTTGGGTCTTATGAACTGAATACGACGATAATGTTTGTTTTTATTCTGTCTATTTTGATTTGAAATTATATTTCTATCAAATGTAATACCCCTACCAAGAAACATCGGAGTTTTGATAAAATATATTTAACAATACTTTCCCTCAGGCAATAAACTTGCCGTATTGTAAACGCTTGCGCGTCCCTATGGTCCCATGAGCTGCTATGGCGGCATTAATTCTAAATTATTCCCGGTACAACCACCCATTCTAGATAAGCTATGCAGCGAGCGTATGGGATCCGGTACAGAAAGACGGCGCGTTTCGTCAAAAACTGCTACGGGCGTACAGACAGCGTTACGCAGATGTTAAGCGAATTAGGCTGGGAGCCGCTGGAGACTCGGAGGATGCGCGCTAGGCTTAGATTGCTTGAGCAATTGAGAATGGATATCTTTAAGAGCGACATGGAAAACATAATATTAGAGCCACACTATATTTCCAGGTCCGATAGAAGGGATAAATTAAAAGAGATATTTAGCCAAACGAATAGATATGGGAATTCGTTTTTCCCCCGAACCGTAAAGAACTTTAATAAATGCTAGTCCAAACTTCGTAGAGCACTTCATTTTTTATGCGTAGACGGCTGGTGTCCTAACACCCTCTGCCACACGCCTTTTAGGCGGCTTGCGGGGTATTGCGTAGATGTAGATATAGATGTAAGCTGAAGGATGGGAGCCAGATGAAAATTAGTCCATGCGGGAAAACGATGCCAACTATCTCTTCCGTGAAAACATGGAGTTCAACCGAATGAGTCTCGGAAACTCATCGAACGCGACCCGTCAGCATTAGAAGTGAAGGATGACTAGAACGCCTCAGTGGGAGAAGGCAAGGATGGAAATGAGACAGATGGGTATGGATTAGGAATACGAAACGACCGGGATAGAAAGCAGTGGAATTTTGGAGGATAAACAAGTTGTGCATCACAATAACATATTTCAATCATCCCAAAGGGCGGAGGTACACATGGAAGAGTCTAGATGATTAGGGCTGATATCAGAATTCATGGTAAGACTGTGGTTTGGGAATAGTTTGAAAAACTCGCACAGTTTCCCTACGACGCGTCGTAATGAAGAAGTAGGAGCGTTTTCCATAATTTTAAATTTATTGGTACTACCGGTTTTGCTTACAGCATCATCAGGTACAATATATCAAAGTGTACCTGTACATAAAGTTATACCTGATGATGCTGTAAGGCGAAACCGGTAGTACCAATAAATTTTAAATTGTGGAAATTGCTCCTGCTTCTTCATTATTTTCCGTTTCCACTCCATCTCGCCTGAAACGTCAGATTATATTCCCTACGTCGGTTGCGGGTTCAGGTCATAATTTAAGATTCATACATTAAAGCAGAATTTATATGTATTAAGGTATTACCATGTTTTCTCGTTGTTCACTTACCAATAATTAGCCTCAATGAAAGGAATTTAGCGTTTAAGGAAGAATTTCATTGACGTCGAACAATCCGAAATATATTCCCTGGTGTTGGAGCTGTTAGAAGGGGTTGATTATTTTCACTCTAAATTAACTAAGCTACATTTTACGTAGTTTTTTGTTCTATCACAATGGCAGATCCTTCGATGCGGTTTGGGAAAATTTATGCTTTGCACATAAATTGAAATAATAGGGCGGTTTCCCGTTATTTTTTTATTGCATAAATCGAGAGATTATTACCATTGGAGTACGCATTTCACGCTCTTAAATTTTTAAATGAAGATATCTCTTTTTCGCGATTAAACGAAAATGAAAATTTTCAAGCGCGCGAAAACGCGACGGCTAAGTATGAATGCTGGGAAAACCCCGTGTGACGTATATCTGGTAGCAGCTGTCGCCGAGTGAGGTGACCTTGGGGCGAGGCTTTGAGCGCTGATACGACGCAGGATGCTACCAGGTAGCAGAGTACCCTGCTAGCAGGTAGCGCTTGGCTTAAATAAGGATTATTATTACCCTATCAAACGAAGGAAACTTTCCGACCTTAAGCAGTTTTGATGGGTGATTATTAAGACAAGTTTCTCTGAGCTCTGTGCCTCATACGTGCATTGGCAATCTCAGACGATGTAAAAATCCTATCTACTCGTGTAGAAACTAGGTCCCTGTGACGTCACGTGGAGTGGCATCGCATGGGCCTTAATCTGGCCTTTTTCAAATGCGGTTAAAATTGACCATTAAAATTCGTCTAAACTGGGATTTCTAAAACCAAATAATTTGAATATTATGAATACACTAATGGTGGGTAACGAATCGCAATCAATGCCTTTAGTTTTCTTTGATGAAGGAAACTACCCAATTACCTTGAGCAGAAAGCCTTCCCCGGATTCCTACGGCTTGACCGGCTTCGCGGTTGCCGACGTTTCCCCCTATTGGAATAAGAAGAGTTTTTTCTGCAGGTAATTCGTCAATAACAGGCGCAATTCATCGCTCTAATGCTGACAATTTCCTTGCTTCCATAGCTGACTTCGTCTTTCTCTCGCCTTTCTAACAGTCTCATTCAGCCTTGGCTTCCCGGGCTCATGTCTCCCCAGCAATGACTCGGATCATCTGATAGTTTTATCTTCTTGTGGAATTAGATCGTCTAAAAACCTTCTCAGATGAATTCCAACCCACGTTATAGCGATAATAAATAGTTACATTACTCAAAAAAAGAAAAGTTACAACATATCTCATAGATCCCTCTTTTATGGCTTACCTTCTATTTTTAATTCAATCTCCAATACTTCTCCTTCTCTTGACATCTTTGCCTCCCGCACCAATTTTTATTACCAATTGAAAAGACTATCTTTTTGACACCGACCTTTTGTATGCATTGATTACGTTGAAAATGGTTGTTTATGATATTATTTTTATACATGTTTATTAATTATATTTACATAATTTATTTTGCTTATAAAACCTATGTAAAGGCCATAGTGCTGTTTTTGGTGTGATATAAATTAATAAAAAAAGGAACTTGACCCCATAATATTGAAGTAAATTCCATTAAGAAGAACCAGTTTTATGGCTATCATCTTTTGCAAAAAGGTCATGGGCACACAGAACAATTTTATATACAGAATTCGAATTTACAGTTTATACATATATTACATGCTATTACACCAAAGGAATGTATCCTCCATACTTTGCCGTATAAACAACGAAGACTATATAGTTTTCATAATTGATTGACGATTTTTCAATTTCAGACTTGAATCCGGTAATGATTTGCATATTTTTAGACAAGCAACTTTTAAGAATAAAAAACTTTATGGGATCAATCATATTTATAAGCATTAAGCAGAAAAATGATGTAAAAGCTGAGTAAAAGACACGGCGTGATACGGTGGAAATCTTTGATATTCAGCTTATTAATACCACTTGTCTATTTCCACATACTTTTATTTAAGCCGACCATGGTTTCGGTAACTTGTGCCATTATCAAGGCCTCAATAATGGCACAAGTTGCCGAAACCATGGTCGGTGTAAATAAAAGTGTGTGGAAACAGACAAGTGGTTTTAATAAGCTGAATAAAAGCTGAGTAACTTTTTAGGTCTGGGTAAAATTCCGCAGTGAAGAAGAAGAAAATTTTAAAGTCAATATACCCGCATTTAAAGTCGCTACCCGCGCCCAATTTTTGCGAGCAACTCGTGGCAATGATTAAAAAAAGGAGTGAGAATATATTGATGATTGGTGTATGAGTCGGTATGGGGGGAGTATATGCATGTCTATCTCTCTTTCCCAAACATTTTTCTTTGCCTTTACCGACTGCGGTCCCCTGCTCGCGCCCTTTGAATCCGCTACCCCCACTACCCCTACCCCCAATCCATTCCCGCCGCTGGAACCCCAACGGTTTTTCCTTCCGGGAGCGGGGAGGGGCAGCTGCCAGACAGCGAACGTTTGAATACAGCGCGCCCGGCTACCTCCAGTCTGGACTGCCCTTGGTTACACATACCCCCCCCCCCCCAATCGCTCGCTCATTGTAATTCCGCCTCTCCTAGTTTCATCGGTGGAGGGAGAAAACCTTATAAAGGTAAAATGAAGTGGATGAGATACTATGGGGAGATGTGTTGGTAATGGGTGGATGGTGGTGAGCTTAAGTCATCGCCCGACAAATCGAAGATCGCGGGTTCGAATCCCGCCTAGGTAAGGGAATGGGTGTTGGCAGTAGTCCATTATTGTTAATCGCTAAAAATTTTATGGTAGTTGATTGTATAGTTGATTGCTTATTTCATTTTGTGGCTTCGCTTAAAATAAAAAAAAATAGCCGTCATCTATTTACCATGTAGCTCGTTCACCTTTGCATAATCCCCTATCCACTGACGCAGCGAGGGGGGAGTTTTGGGGGATAAATCCCCCCCCTCAAGAACTCAGAGAAATTTTTAAGTTAAATCCATTTTACTTAATTGGATTAATATTACTTATAGAGAAATGAAAGGATTGATAAAAATATTCCCCAGAAGACCGGAAAATTCACCATTTTGTACCATTAATCTAAAACAATTTCTGGCGGATGACCCCCGCACCCAGCCTGGCGGGTATTCCATACCCCCCAGTATTAGCTGCGCGTAAAACCCTCCCTAGCCTTAATACCCTGCTGCGCCCCTGTCCCTATTTAATTCTTTCACCATGAATAGCATGGAAAGGAAATTAAATTTTTCATGTGACTACAGAGCAGTTGGATGTCGGTATATGCAATTAAATACACCGATATAAATACTTGAATAACAATAAAACGTAAATATACGGGAATATATACATAAATGAATGTATACCATTCTCGCATATTTTTAAATACCACACAGGATAGCGAAATTGTAAATACGTGGCAAAATATTTTTCTTTATAACATTTATCCAGAAACGCTTCATTCACTACATTTTAATAACTTTTTCAGCTATTTTTTAGTTTATAAGGAAAGATTTAAAGTGTATCAAATATGATGAAATATGGTGTGCTATTGACAACTTTTACTTTACATGTATAAGAGTCACAGATTTGGCAATTTTCCACAAAAGGTTTTCATCACACATAGTCATTGAAAACTTCTCATTGGCGTCCTTACCTTTACTAATTACGTATAAAGATATCACTCGGGTAAATCCTCGTACTCGTTTCTCATGTGGGGAGCTGACTTCCTTCAACACAATTAGAAGCTGGTCACCTTTGGTACCTACTGACTGCTTCAAGAACCACATAGTAAAACGACGAGATGTGTCATGTCTGATACACCACGCGCTAGAGAGGAAGAATTGCGCCCTTCAGAAATAACCGGCAATGGGTGTAGTGTATCATATATGATACTAAGTGCAGTGAAGGGTTAATAATTTTTTAATCACCCAAACTGACGATCCACATCCGATATTTTTTATGAATCGTTTATTGAAGGTAATTTTTGTCAAGATAATTTTTAATTTGTTATTAAGACAATTTTCATAAAAGGGAAAGTTCGTCTTCATTAATTGATTAATTAATTAATTAATTTAATCCAGTCCAAAACAGCTTAAGGCCAATTACAGAGGACTCACAATAACAGAAGAAACAATTTAATATTATTAAGCAACGTAACCAATAATGAACAAGAAATATTCAGCAGTATTTACAAATAAATAGCAAAGAATAATAAATTTCATCGGGTGGTGCGAGGAATAGGGGGAAAATTACGATAGTGATGGTGCAAGATGGATGAGGGATGAAAAAAAGGATCAAAATTTGGAACACATTTGGCATAGGAGTTAGTGGAAAGAAGGATGTCTGAATAGAGATTTCACTAGTGATCACAGATTTTATTGACAGAAGCTAGGCTTTTAATGCGGATTATCTTGTGTTTGAAAATAGCTATTCTTGGCGTTAACCAGGCTGCACAGTTCGTCACGGTTGTTTGCGATACTGCTCTTCGAGTATGGAGCCGGACTGGTGCAAGATAGCTGCATTCCACTGGGTTCCTTTGACTTAGGTCAGTGATGGGTGCTTGAAGAGGGGAAATGGAATTGAATGATGGGAAATGACCCGTGGTTTCGAGGATGGGAATGGAGTCCAATGGACTTGTAAGATTCTGCACAAGCGGGATGCTGTTGGCCTTCTTGACTCATGACCCATGAAGAATTCAGTCTCCATATCGGGAAATTATTTCTCCCGCATTCTTTTTGTTCGAGGATCATAAATACGCCGGCCAACCTCGTAATTTTAACATGGAATGAGTGTTTGACATTGAATGATGAGGCGATAAATAAATATGGCTTCTAATTAGCCGCATTTTTCTGAAGTTATTTGATGAGTAAATATGACCATTCCTATATAAATTATAATTATTCTACGTTTTCAACGGTGGAACACTTCTTTTAATTATACAGTTTAATTCTTGTTCGGCAGTTTCCATTCTTTTATTTAAACATTTGTCCACACTTCTTTAATATTATAACAAAATAGCTACTACAAACATACTTATTATTTTGTGCTCATAACAATTTTTAATCTACACTACCGATAGTACCTGCTTTCTTCCCCTAAATATTGCCCTTCGTTTTCGAATTCAAGCGGCGATTTCAATAATTTTAAAAAAATTGTCAACTTTAATTGCGGATTTTCTTCTTTTACATAATACATCTAAAGGCTCCTCCAAATTGCAGATTATAGTTCATTCTCAAATACTCTCTTGATCCCATTACGGCAGACCTGTTAAACCTCATTTCCCCCTTCCTTTTCCGTTATGTTAGGCTCAAAAAATATTTTTTCAAACTTGCATTCTCTGAGTTTGTGATCCAGATTTATTTTTTTCACTCCAGATTTTACTAATGATAACGGGTGGTCCTGTTTGACAATTGTTTTGATTAAGCTTTCTTCGTCTAGATGCTTTTGTTCGTGCCAATGATTTTTATGCATCTGCAAAACTGTCCATCAGTTTATCTAGCGATTTGATCGATGGATTATTCTTCCTCATTGGATAATCCTCTGATATCGCTGGAACATTAACGGCTCCGCCTGGTTTCGCTATTTAGTTGGGCCCTTTTCGCTTCTGTTGCGCTAAGGTGTTTTTCCACGTCCCATTCCTTCCGCTCCTATCCTATCCCAGAGGCGTCGTCGGGCTCCTATCGCGGCGGCGCCTCTTTCCTTTTCCCTTCCTCTCCTCCCCCTCCCCGGGTGATCGGGCGCATAAGTCTCTGACTTGGTTCTGTCCCCGGTGTGTTGTATCCCATGAAGGGCTCCCTTTGAGCCCCCATTCTCTCTGTTCATCATATTTAAAAAATTTAAACTTTCGCAATTTTTGGTGCCCCTTGCTCACTGAACTTTAAGGGTTGGGTCCCGAATGGCCAAAATGAAAATTCATCGTAAGGATTCGGATTACAATTAAAATACATTTTCTTACATGGATTTATTCAAATTTTGAAGAATTTTTTAATATAACAATATATCTTCCTTAGAACAAAACATTCGCACACTTAAGATAAAACTCATTTGCAGTTCACCGGTAAGGCGTTAAGGACTTATGAGCAGGTTACACAATTTAAAAATATAATTTTTAGCTAATTTGCCATTTATTATATACAGTTCGGATTTTGATGGAAGGGTAAAATAATGCACAACGAAAAATGTCTTACTCATTCAGGAATTCTTTCATACGTTAAAAATAAAAAAAACCAGCAAAGTTCCTTAGAGCTCGTTAGGGTAGACCTCTCTTTAATGAAATGTATAGTCCGATATATCGGACACTCACATTTAATTTTTTGCTGGGCTCCAGTTGACTTGCGCTACATTTTGATACTATATTAAGTTCAAATGAATATCTGTGTTCACCGCCTCACTAATATTTTATTTAGCCCCTTCAATGTATCGACTAGAGAAAACTTTTTGTGAGAAATGGCATTGAAAGAATTTTCAGTCACCCGCGTGGGGTAAGTAAATTATTTTTTATTGCAGTATTTTGATCAATATGTTGATAACTTTCATCTCATTTTTCTTCTAAAGGATGATATTTTTATTTTCTATATTATCAAGGTTTTCTATACTGTTTTGAGTATCTAATCAACACTGAAAAATGACCGTCCGATATATCGGACGAGCTGTATTATTTCAACTATTGATTGTAAAAATTTTAAAATTGCAGAAATAAGTTAAAATGAACCTTCTTAGCCAGAATAATTACTTTCTAAATGAATATTTGAAAAAAATAACTTAATGCACTAATGGGTTAAAAGAGTGTAACCCTTAGTGTAAGAATTGGATTAAAGGGCGGGAGGCTAGCACCCTATTCAGCAAGCACGTGTGCCACGTGATATGGGAAATATTCATTTCAATGAGGCCGAGGGAAAAATTGGACATGTATCAAAATATGAGTGAGGCATGGGCAATAATAGCCACGGAGAAATCAAGGGAAGGGTAAGAGACAATATTTTTTAATATTTAAATTTAGCTATTACAACAAATGTCAACAAAAGAATCTAATTAATTATAAAAATATTTTTCTAAAAGTAAAAAAAAGTTTAATCTTCTAAATGAACCAAAAACTATGGCGAAGCGATTCTCTGAAATGGATATTATTAAATTATTTTGAGAATATCATTTTTTAATATTTTTGCCATTGCTTTTGATCATACAGGATCGTGAAATATATCCATATTCTTTATATTAATAGTATAAATATATATTAACGATTCCATTGAGTTTTTCATAGAACTAGCTAGCGGATGCAAAATAATTGTCTGAAACACAATTAATATTCTACACAATACATACATTCTACATTAATATTCTGGTGCGTCCACGAACGTTAATTAACGAATCTTCTCCCTTCTTACAATAATTCTAAACGGTATCATCCATATTAAGAGATCATGAATTCTATGTGGTACTATAAAAGAATGATGAGGATCAAATGGATCGACCGAGTAAGTAATGAGGAAGTCCTAAGAAGAGTAGGAGAGAAGCCTCATGAAAGCCTTAATAAGAAGACGGAACAATCTTATAGGCGTCATCTTGAGACATGAAGGCCTGATGAAGACAATAGTCGAGGGACAAGTAGATGGCAGAAACGGAAAAGGAACACACCGAGCAAAATATATGGAACAGGTAAAGAAAGATGTGGCAAAGAAGAAATGCGTAGGTGTGAAAAGATGTGTGTAACACGGGCTTTACTCTAAGATTGTAATATTCGCGGGAGTAAACTCATGCTCACGTCTGGAGGGGTCAAGAGGCTGACGGCAGGACAGAGACGGAGAGTTTGGGGCTGGACGACGGCAGTTTATCATCGGACGTCGGAGCGAAATGTGAATAAATATGGATTCGGAGCGATATCGAAGGGTCAATGATTATGGAATTCGAGGGGTCAAGGGGGTTGGAAGATGAGGCGAGGGGGGGGGAGGAGTAAGAGAAGGGCGGGGAGGGATTTCAAAGCTATGCAAAGGGTTTTGGAACGAAGGGCTCGTGCGCACGGCGAAATATATATATAGGGAAGAGATTTCTGTAGAGGACGAGAGGAGGAGGAGGCGTTTAATATGGATGAAGTGGTTCCAGGAATGAAGCGATCCCTTCCCCTCCTTCCACTGCACCGCGGTTGCGTGCGTGACGCGTAAACAAAAGACGATTGAAATTCGCTGCTCCTTCGTCCCATTTCAATTTCAACACCTTCACGCTGGGCTGTCTAACACTCACCAGCCATATAATTCATCGTTCAGGATAAAAAGTCGTCTCTCAAGTGACACATTAAACTGCTGCATACGAAAGTTTTTCCATAATGGTAAGTTTCTTGTGTCTACGTTGTAAAATTAATGTTTCGGCCATTTCTGAGATGGAGTAAGTGTTTGAAAAAAAATTAGCGCACAATGTTTTTTAATATTTAAATTTAGCTATTAAAAAAATGCCAACAACAGATTCTAATTAATTATAGAAATATTGAGGATAGTTTGATCTTCTAAATGGAACAAAACTATGGTGAAGCGATTCTCTGTAATGGATATGGCTAAATTATTTTGAGAATATCATTTGTTAATATTTTTTCCATGGCTTTAGATCACAAAGGATCGTGAAATATATCCATATTCATTATGCCAATAGTATATATTAATGATTCCATTGAGTTGTTCATAGAACTAGCTAGCGAATGCAAAATAATTGTCTGAAACACAATCAATATTCTAGATCTGTTGGTATGTCCACGAACGTTAATTAACAATTCTTCTCCCTTATTGCAATAATTCTAAACGGTATCATCCATATTAAGAGATCATATACTCTGTGTCAGCATTTCCTTAAATTGACCAAATTGATATGACCGTTATCTGTCTTAATTTTGCATCGGATACGTTTATTCAGCACACACCACTCGTTTATAAATACCACAATTCCTCTTCCGTTTCCCAATATCAAAGGATTTCGGCCATTTATCATCTAGGCGGAAGTAGTTGCTTCATCTTTATTTCATGTGCTGTCAATGCTACTCCATTTTTCTCGCTCACCTATAGCTTATTAATCTCTCCTGAACCGTTGACGTCCAAAGATATCATTCTGGCTCATATCCATTCCCTCAATCATAAGCACATGAATAAACATGAAGATGTGAGTAAGAAATATCAAAATCTCTAGCAACGTTTATTCAATACCAGAATCCGTGGTGCAAGTGATTCGAATACCTTTTAAAGCGTTTCTTTTACAATTCAAAGAGCGTTTGATCGTAAATATATAACGGGAAATGTCAAAATGAATGATAATATTCGCCGGAAGGAAGGAATTTAAACATGCGAAAAGAAATATGACTTAATTTAATATGAAGGTGGAAAAAAATGATGGATGAAGTCAGTCTGTGGTAAATTTGTATAAAAAGCTCTCAAGAAAGAGAGCATATAATCTTCTTCGCAGCTAGGAATGCAAGTAACAATCAATGGTAATCGAATTGTGTACGCATGTGTATACTGATAATTTTTGAAGTAGAGGATTGAGCATTTTGAAAGGTGTGACTTACAGGGAGACATAAAATGACTCGGCAGAACAAAACCTAAATATCTTTTTATCCTCTTCCCAATCATACCATCTACGCTAGCAATAGGAGAAAGGTCCTCATCACAGTATCACTAATTAAATTGTTAAAATGGTTAATAATTGTGGATAACCAACAAAAAAAAGAATACAAACTTCCTTGCCAGAAGGGCAGCTTACAAACTGTATTATTCAAAGAAATCTTCCACTGCTGAAAACTTTCAATAACTATAATTTATATTTATAGGAAAAGGTTGTACAAATGTATTACACCAAATGCTTTTAAATGTATGCCTCAGCACACCAAAACGTATGATTAATGATCCCTTTATTTTGTGTCGTTTAATTTATGATTTTGCAATAAAAATGTTTTTACTTATGTAAACATCTCCTATTATCTATTTGGTCTTCCCCTTGTTATTTTCCCTCCTACAAAACAAAACAAAACTATACAAATATTAACTCAAGAGATACACCGCAACAGTAAACGCCTAAAATGTCCCACGCCCTAACAACCAATAATACATCCCTACACTCTGATCATAGTCATGCCTATTTATTTATATTTATCTATTTATTTATGTATTTATTGTAGCATATCGATGCTCATTTCTTTATTTAATTATCTATCTACTTTTTTATTTGTTTATTGATTTTATATATTCCTCTAATTAATCTTTTACCGGATTTACCGTTTTAGTATTTTTACACCCTATACACCGTTCTCAGAGTTTTATTATTTATTCTTTATATTTATTTTTAACGAACTTATTTTAATTATTTTAGCATTCAAACATTTTATGATTCTTTATTGTTATTTTATACAAATTTGTTCAGTTATCATTTTTTTAGTTTCTTCAAACCTCACATATTTCTTTTATTCATTGTTTTTATCATGGCTTTTTAACCTGGTTTGTGTTAACTTCTCTTGGCTTAAATTCAATCTATATTTTATTCCTACCATGTACCATGACTTCCTGAGCGGTGACAGCTACAGGGGGCCACTCAAAGACTTGACCGGCTCAACAAGATACCAGGAAGGAGATATTCTATGAAGTCTCAATGGACAACTAGACGAAAGAATTAGTATTAGTACCAATTCCTGTATTTAAGTTCAATACATAATACAAATACCATTTAAAAGAGCCCAGGCCCTGGGGAATAGATGTCCGGGTTGTGGCCTCACCTGGGTCTGGTAAAATAAACAGCAAAGTCAAGTCCTACCTGCAAATTTCTAATTCTTTTCCCCACGCACTCCTGGTCGCTTCTTAAAATATGACCGAACCATTATATCCTTCCCTTTTGCACCTTTCTTGAGATCTCGACCACTCGTCTCATCTCCATTATAGTCTCTTTCGTAATCCTATCTCTTCTTCTGGCGAACTTATCGGGTTCTCAGCCAGGTTAATGCTTTTATATAAGCCGACGTTTCGGTAGACGACTTGTCTCCCATTCTCAAGGCCGTGTTACTTTATGGAAGTCCAATTCACACTGAACCGGATCGACCGTTTACCGAGGACAACAATGCGGTTCAGGTATCGTCCGATTGGCTCTATGTCTTTTGAAATTCTTCACGTTCTTCCCTTATGTTTTTTATACAGCTGATTACAGGTCTCCATGTATTGCTAAGATGAAAGCCGGTGTCCTGATTGAAATTTTTGGGATTGAGGCGGATCTCTATTGCTTCCTTAATTATGCGGTCCCAGTAACGTTGTGCGTGGCAAAGGATTTTTGTATCTTCCCATGTAATTGCATGGTCTTCATTAATGCTGTGTTCCGCCACGGTCGACTTTTCTGGTTGCGATAATCTGAAAAATCTTCGGTGTTCTTTTAGCCTCGTCTCAATCGTTCGACGACGACTTTTCCACGTTCATTTTCTTTCCCTGGGCTTTCTTATCAGGTCAGTGTACACTGCCAGGTGACATTACTGGCCGGACAAACGTTTTATATCCTCATCCCCTGATCCAGCCTTCAATCCAGCAATTACAAACGGTCTAACCTCGAGGACCCATATTAGACATTCAACGTTAGACCAGACGTGCATTATCTTTTCCTTCTCATTTTTTAACGTCCTGAATTGACAGAGCGAGAATCAATTCTAATATCATGCGGGCACGTGCTGTTTCTATGTCTCTTATCTACGTCCCTCATCTAACCCATCCATTCTACCTACGGCCCAAGAATTCCCAATGCTTCGGCCACTCTATGATTGAGTCCTGCCCCATGCATCATTGATTCTGTATCCACTAGCATACGAAACCCGCGTTTAAGATACCATCAAAAAGCCAAACTGGTGAGGTCCAGTGGCTCCTGGAAATAATCTGTTCGGGTGGCGGGCACAGTGCAAGCCACAAACTGGCCCACAAGCCTAAGAGCCTATAATAAGCGCACGATCCTGAAAAGACAGATGCTATTGGTTCCCGACACTTGGGCGTCTTCGCGCCAAAAATGCTGATCAACCCCTCAGTTTTGACGTTCCCTAATTTCCATGATGACGACCAGGCTGGTCAAAAAAGGCGAGAGATTTGTCACACAACTCATTACACAGTCAATGGAACGCTTAGGAGAGGATCGTTACAATACCGAGCACATTTAGATGCTTCAAAAGCTCGGGCATCCGTCGAATTCTTCTCCCGACAGCTCTCATATATTCCACAGATTGCCATGATGCTAACGAATACGGAAGCATTTAGGTCCAACCATTACGCCGCACTCGAAAAACAGGAAGACGGTCGAAAACCAAAATAGAAAATGATTATTGCTTAAAAGTGAATTTGGGGAACGCTCCACGATTTATTATAATGCCTGGAATTCCGGCAAAAATTTCTGTGACTTACAACTACGATAAAAAGAACACCAATTTGTGACTTCAAATTATGATAAGGATCAATGAGATAAGTCCTTTTTATAACGAACAGGTTTAAATATCTTCGTACTATAACCGTACCATAAGTTACCTATAAAAAATTCCTTTCTAAAAATCATTCGGAATAAATTCTTGTGCTGCAAACACAAAAAAATATGGATGATATTCGGCATTGTTACCTGACCAACGTGCTATGTGACTAAAAAGAATGATAAAAAAATCAAAATTTTAATTATATTAAAATTATCCCCCTGCATGAAAGAAAAGAGAATTAATTACGTTTTATCCAATGGAAAATATATATTCTTATATTTTTGAAGAGGAAGAAAAGTACAGCTTTATAGTGGACAGCCGGACTCACAAAGACCTCATTTATCATCTTGCAATCGACTTTAGGCGCTCCTTCCTCGATACCGATACAAAGCCAGAACGTCATAGACTTCCCTCTTCAATTCTCAATAAGGCCCACTCAATAAGGCCCACTCAATAAGGCCCTACCATTTCATTCTATCTAAAATTCCATTCTATTGCCTTCCTTCCTCATCCACACTTATTAAATATTCTACCCTCTAACAATGTTTTCATTAAAGGTCAAATTGTACGTAGCACTCGTATTCATTATATTATTATTTTCCGCTGGTGAATGAAGGATTACGTTTAGCACTAAACAAATCAGTTTGGCCTGTCCCCTTCCCATACTGAAACTCCATATTTAATGAACAATAACTCCTATACCCTTCCATACTCTCTTTGAATCTTATCGTTGTTCTCCCCCTTCCCCGCTTACCTAAATATCTTCCCTCTTACAAGGTTATTTTGAATCCCCTTCCCGCTAAATACTAGCTCTATCCAAATTCTCTATTCCCTCCCTATTTTCTCAGCATTTCCCGTTCTTTACTCGCTAAGTTAAGTGACTGCTTATCCTTTCTCTTCTCTGCCCATTCCTTCTTCGTACCCTTCAGATTTTTCGTAAAAGAACTTGATTGTTGATTTTCCAGAGAATGCGTAAAAATGGCTAACCTACTCGAAGCTCTCCACACGATCGCAAATTCGTGAAAAATGGACACAATGTGCGAAAATACACGAGCAGTGTATTTTTTTGGTTTGAAATCCGAAGATACAAGCGTAATGAAGTGGAATTTTTCCAAATTGAAACAAAAAATACTGGAAATTCTCCGTCATGGAAAAATGCAAGTGTTTATTTTAAAATTTGTTTGATTATTACAATGAGTGATGCTGGCAAGAATATGACGGGTATATCCGGATTAATGGAGTAATAAATGTCGTATTTCACGGGTGTTTTGTTCGGGGAAAGAATGTTATATATTTTATAATCGCTCTATTATTAGTTTCTCCAACGTAAAGAGCAGCGCGCCATATCAAAATCTACACAAGCCTTATCTTTATGCTTTTACTGTTCTCTCGTCTGTTCTTTCCCATTCCTTAAATTGGCTCTGTTTATGTTCATCCTGAAACATGATGCCATGATGGACTGATGAGAGAAACAAATTAAAGATTGTCTCAGTTATGGGACTCAGAATGATCAATTACAATGTCAAAAAATAATCTTTTACGTAATTTTATCGTTTCTTGTTAAAAATTTTTAAGTTGTTCGAAAAAAATCAGATCCATAGAAAAATATATGCAAGTATAGTTCTTACTAATAAATATTCCATGTTCTGAATCATGAAATTGTCGTTATTTTTTTAATTGTCTTCCTTTTTCTCCCTTCGTGCTTCTTTTTCGTGTGGTGTAATCCTCCTTTTCATCTCTTGGCATCTGGTCATCCTAATTACCATGTAAATCATGCATCATGTCTCCTACCTTAATTTTATCCACTTACTTTTCCCTATTTTCTTTTATAATCACACTTTCTCATGCGTGGAGGCTGAGAGAGATATGCATAATATCTGACGTGCTGGCAATTTTTCATAAAAATGATCAAACTTTTGTGTTTTTTTAAAATAATAATTAATGTTTTAACTAACAGATAAAAAATAACAATGCATTTTAAAATACCGAGAAGAGGTGAGTTCTAGATAATTCAAAAATGTCTATCTTCGCCAATGCTATGGCATGCAATTGGTAAGATTTTCACGGCTCTCAAGAAAAATGTGAAGGTGCATCAATCATAATTTAATGGATCATTGCCATTTTAACGTAAAAGGATCTTGGTAATCGCTGTTGACAAATACGCTAAAATAGACAATGCGGTCGATGAATACTGGTCTTGTTGAAAAATAAAAGAAACTGTCAAAATCATAAGGAATAGAGCATATGCTCTTATAGTAGGTGTGTGAATGTATGGGTGTGAGCGTAAAAACTATAAATAGCACGTGAACAAAAGTAATGCATTCATAGCAGTTGAAGAAATATTCAAATAGTATTCACAAGAAAAACGAGGTTGATTTTTTGACAAGTTTAATGACAAGTTTAATGACGAATTTAATGAAAAGTTTAAGAACAAGTATACAAAATAAACATTCATGTATTTTTATAACTTCTGCATCAATATCTCCTATTGAGAAAAACATCAGGTACATATTCGTAGCATATCATAAATGAAATACCATCTCTGCTCGGAAAGGTTATGTTATTAATTACACATTACCATAAATATTATATTTCGCTAGACAAAAGTATATATATGCAAAATTTTGATTAACATGCATGGTAAAAATGATAGGGTCCCGCTAACCCGTACAAGGCTTGTCAGCAGGTGCCACTTTTAACCTAAAGATCGGACTTTTTACATAAAAAGTCAACAAGTATCAGGTGAACGGAAAATTTTACCAGTGAATAAGATAGTTTGTATAGAAAAAAAAATACAAAGTGACATCAAATATTTTTCGTAATTCCACAAGAAAACTCAATAATAAATGAAAAGGAATCTGTGACATACACGGATACATTCACTTAAGTACCCAAATATGCACATCACATACAATTTTGTGTATGAATACATATGTACATAGATATACATCATCCCGATTATGTCTAAAGTACATGTTAATAATAATAAAGTACATAATAATAATAATGTCGTTTATTTTCGTAGGCACTGGGGCCCATGAGAAAATAAAAGTTCAGCTTTTTACATTTCCAACTTGGTAGATAAATAGAAGTAAAGAAGTAAATAAATATAATTACAGGAAAATGCAACCAGTGCAGATCGTTAAGAGCATTAAAAAACAATACAATATTTTCAGCAAAAAAATAAATAATCGCACTTAGATATAACATACTAATTACAAGAATTTAAGGTGATAATACGTTATGACAATTATGTCAAACAAACATTTTTTAAAGAAACCATAACAGTAGGATAACACTGTGATTTAGCACAATTCCAAATTTAGTTGACCATTTATTCATATGTTTATCAATAAAAATAACAATAACAATAATAATAAGAATTAGGCTAAACATGAATATAAACATCAGAAATTCAACTTGAAGTTAAGGAGGCATTCTTCAGAAACCCATATGTGCTATATTTAAACCTATTAATATTTGTACTGCTTCTTATTTGGGCTGGGAGAGAGTTCCATATTCGTGATGTGTCCCAATTAACTGGAATGCGCTATACTTTTGCCCACTCTGGACCTCAAGTTATGACGGTAAAATCATTTTCTCCCGTCTGATGTATAGGGAATGGTGGATGGTTTCGGAGCGTGTCATAAAATATTCGTTCGAATTCGCTCACCGTCCCGTTCCGATGGTGGGGGTTCGCTGTCGATGAGTAAGGTGCCTGGTCATCCATCTTTCACGGGCAACGGTGACGTCGACGGACTCATTTATGCTAACCATGTGCGCGTCTACGCACCAATAATGTCGCTTCCTGCGCGCTCACCGCCCTCGAGATACAAGTGGACCTCAACTCCACCCCTTCGGAGTCGAGAATCACTCAAGGAAGGTCGAGAATACGTCGCCGCGAGTGGTAAACAAGTGATTGGTAAGCAGCGGAGTGACCCCCAAACGATTATAGCCCTCAAGTGTCCTCGTCGGCAATTTATTTCGATGCATACTTACGGAGGGATCAGTGTGGAATGCAATCAATGTGCTCGGTCACAGAATAATCAATTTTTAATTTCACTTTAAAAGAGGTAATACTTTAATGCATCATGAAATCAAACGTGCAATATATGTGCTACACTGCACTGTCATCATCATCATTGGTCAACAATCCTAGGATTGGTTTGACGCAGCTCTCCACTCAGTTCTCCTATCTAATCTTTTCACACCTAAGTATTTCTTCTCTTTCAAATCCTTCTTTTCTAGTTCCATGTATTTTGCTCGAGGTATTCCTTTTCCGTTCTTGCCTTCCACTTGCCCCTCGACGATTGTCTTCATCAGGCCATCATGTCTCAAGATGTGGCCTATAAGGTTTTTCCGTCTTCTTGTTAAGGTTTTCATGAGGCTTCTCTTCTCTTCTACCCTTCTTAGGACTTCCTCGTTACTAACTCGGTCGATCCATTTGATCTTCATCATTCTTCTGTAGCACCACATTTCGAAGGCCTCTATCCTTGCTTTCTCCGCTGCGATCATTGTCCATGCCTCACCTCCGTATAGGAGCATACTCCAGATGTAGGTTCTTATAAATTGTTTCTTTACTTCCATATTTAAGTTTCCCGCTGTATGCAGGTCTTTCTTTTGATGGAATGATCTCTTCGCCTGGGCTATTCTGCTGGTAATTTCTTTCTTGCTTCTCCCGTCACTAGTTATCTTGCTTCCCAAATAACCGAATTCATCCACCTCTATCAGTTTTTGCTTCCCTATTTTAATGTTTGTCTTGACTTCTTGTCTTCTGCTGCATGCTAATATTTTGGTTTTCTTCGCGCTTATTTTCAGTTGATATTCACCCATTATCCTCCCCCTATTGACCAGAATATTTTTCAAATCCTTCTCTGTTTCTGCTATAACGGCTATGTCATAGGCAAATCTTATCATGCTAATTTTTCTCCATGGATATTTACTCCCAATGACTTTTCTTTGATTTCATTAATGGCTTTCTCAATGCAAACGTTGAAAATTACGGGTGACAATGCGCAGCCTTGTATTACAGTATATATTCTCGATAAAAAATTCAGCAGGGTGTATTTTCTCAGTCCGTATATGTGTATTTGTACATTACTTATTATTCCTTACGCTTTAAAAAAATAGTTATCACAGCGCTTAATGTTACTACAGAGAGCACCTTAAAATGTACCTTAAAAAGCGACCTTACACCCGATGCATGATTATTCGTGCTGAAGAGCGCGTATGAGGAATATTAGAGCAAGGACTATTTTCTCTGCCTGCTTTCTCGCATTTGTCCAATCTTGACCAATTTATTTCGCTTTTCACGTTTTATTTTTAATATTTGGGCATTTCCATGAAAATGTCAACTTTTTCTTACAAATTAAAATTTAGGATGGAAATATTTTATCTTTATAAATCAACAGCTAATTGATTGAATTTCAAGAAATCAATGTTTGAAATATTATCCACAGCCTTGATAAAAGTGTTCAAACTATACTTCGATTCACAGAGCTTTGCAGATGTTTAAAATCATTGCACTTTGGAGGTTGACCTCGGAGTAATTCCGTAACATGTTAATTATGGGCTTGTTTAGAAGGTATTTCGATAATTAATTTTGTTTATGTACATGAAAATCACCTTCGTAAATGTTTCTTGATCATGCACAGTTACAAGTTTTCCATTTTTTTTGTATTTCACAAATCAATCGAAATATCCTATTGCATAATTATATCTAAAGGTAATTCCGTCACAAATGGAATTGCCCATTTATCTTGAATGCACTTAAAAATGCCTCTCATTAGACGACCTGAATGAGGGATCGGGTTGGTGTGGAAGGAGTATTGGCATCCTACTCGGTGGGCCCGAGTTCAAATCTCGGTGGTTACCTACAGCGATTCAACCCATCCTTGCGAAAGTGCTTTGCGGTGGGTAATTCCCAGGACAGTGCCTTGTCCGACGGAGAGGCCGTGGATCATTAGGCACCTTCCGACTGGAGCAGGGTACTCTGACGCCGTGTTTTTCTCCATTCTCCTCTCCTGCCCGTCCTCATGATGAAAATAATTTGTCGGTCACCTCTTACAAGTCCTTATCTACCTAGGATTTACATTAGAAGACACTTTCAAATGCCTATGAAATTCATCGTCTGTTGAAATGGCGTTTATGAATCAGAGTCATGAAAAAAAATTAAATAATTTTTTATGCGTAAACTACATGAGAGGAAGGGAGGGCAATTTCCTTGGGGAGAATGCTTTTCAAACAGACAGATGGAAGAAAATAAAATTCTGAGGAGAATGAGAACGGAAAATAAAATAAGAAATTAATGGAAAAATAATGTAGATAAATAAAAGTTGGAGAATAATAAGAACGGATTCGTCGCAAGTTACCAAAGACTCATACATGGTGCAGCTGGCTGGCTGGTACAACATAAACTCAACGACATAGGGAAAATCAATAAGCTTCACTAAATCTTAAAACCACATTCAACGTAATAAAATTAGTCTTTAAAAACTCGATGGGTGATGTCTAAGATGGCAAAACTATTATTTTTAACAGCATTCGCGAAAAGTAATCGCGTAGTTTCCTTCGTCAAAGAAAACGAAAAGCATTGATTGCAATTCGTTACCCACCATTAGTTTATTCATAATATACAAATTATTTGGTTTTAGAAATCCCAGTTTAGACGAATGGCAATGGTCAATTTTAACTGCATTTGTAAAAGGCCAGATTGGCGCCAATGCGATGCAACTCCACGTGAAGTCACAGGGACCTAGTTTCTATACGAGTATATAGGAGTTTTACATCGTCTGAGATTACCAATGCATGAGGCACAGAGCGCAGGGAAACATCTCTTAATAATCACCTATTAAAACTGCCTATGGTCGGAAAGTTTCCTTCGTTTGATAAGGTATTAATAATCCATAATTAAGCCAAGCGCTACCTGCTAGCAGCCTGCATCGTATCAGCGCTCAAAGCCTCGCTTCATGGTCACTTCACACGGTGACAGCGGGAACCAGAATGACGTCACACGGGGTTTTCCCAGCATTCATACTTAGCCATCGCGTTTTCGCGCGCTTGAAAATTTTCACTTTTCATTTAATCGCGAAAAATAGATATCGTCATTATATAATCTAGAAGCGTGAGATACGTACTCCAGGAGTGATAAACTATCGATTTCGGAAATAAAAAAATAATAGGAAACCACCCTATTGAGTTGGATCGGGAAGTCGTGAACGTCAATCCGTAAGGTCACCCGTCCAATAACCCCGGGCCCAACGCGCCTTTCTCTCGCGTCAATCCCCTCGAATATTTGATGGCGTCTCATTTACTCCGATGATGAAACAATAGTCTATATAATAATCCTTAGAATTTACCCTTTGATTGATAAAAAATGCATTATTCATATGCTCAGCTGATGAAACAATGGAATTCATATTCGTCTTCAAAATTTACCCTTTGATAGAAACAACTCTCTCATAATTTACTCTGAAATGATAGTGGACAAATCGGTGTTTACACTGCCATAAAGCTATTTAATCATTGTTTCGAAACTATTTGCAATGGGTGGTTAAATAATCAAAACCCTACAATGTATGCATTGCTAATATTTAACTCACAATTGTCAGTTAAGGGTTGAAACTATTTTCAAGGAGTTCTGTGGGAAAGCCGAACAACCATGCAAAACTATCTGAAAAAAGACATTCCGATGACAATCTTCATTAAAGAGACACAAAGTAATGACAAAGGAATGTTTCGAAATCCATAACAATTCTATCCTTTTCCGCGTTAAGATTGTACCATGTAATTATTGAAACAAAAATTTGAAGAAGTTGGCAATCTATGAAGAGTTTCAGACGAGATTAATTCTTCTTTTACTATCTGCGTTCTAGGGGCTTACATTGCAATTATTCTCGGGGTGTATACATAATCAACCTTGGAGATAGTAAAAGAGTTAACAATAGAAATTTCAACATGAGATAGCTTTCAAAATTAAGCTTCTTTCATGAAATTGGTCTATCATTTATTTAAAATAGCCTCAACCTTTTTATTTCACATTAATTTAACCATAGTATATATATTTCATTAAGTATTTTTTACAGCTCCTTTACTCTCTATAATGACATAGCGTTACGGAGTAGAAAACAGCCAACACCATATTTGAGAAGTGTGGCACGTTTAAAGAAATAATCAAGGTAGATGGGAAAGTGACGTCATCTGTCAAAAACTGATGCGACCGATCTTAGAACCTCACTCAGGTTTTACTTGAAGAGCCGGTTTTCTAATGAGTACTTAGCTCTAGCCTTAAAATTGTACAGCCCTCAACTTAACTTGGTGGTGGCTGAAGGTTTTGATTAACTTAAAGTCTGATCTCCCACAGAAGCTAACCAGAACTTTCTATAGGTGAAGTATAAGGCTGTATCATCTTAGGGTTTGCGTTCACCAGACATCATAGAACCTAGATTACAGGAAGCCACAAGAGACCTGGAGGCTACATGATTGGCTTAGAGAAATTTTGTCCGAATACCTTTAGTAGAAGCTAGGAGGCCACCCGGGGTTGCTCGGGAAGGATAGTATCCAGAGAAGTGGGAAATTTTGGAATTCATAGTACATAACAGGATTTTAATGCTTTCTCTTAAGCGTGTCGAGAGGTGTGCCTACGCTGCAGGATGTCCAACCGTAAGTTGTATGATGTGACGTAACAAACTTGAATGAAGAAACGACGCAAAGGACGCAACCGAAAGTAACACTGCGAGGTTTGGGAGTATCAGATGTACCTACATGATAACTTTGTTCGCAATACTTACAGCCGTATGGTAACGTATAGAAGACTGACAAACAGAGATCCTCCTTTATATACAGACTGTCCCAAGGGTCGTGTGTCTGCCGACAAGTGGCTTTATCAAGAAATTCATGTAATAATATCGTTTTTAAATTCGATAAGTCGTCGTAATTCCTTGACCCGGGAAATTCAGCTCGCCTTATACGTAGCAGTGTACCACTATACAGACTGTCTCAAGGGTCGTGTGTCATTTTTGACCTGTAATTTTAGTAACTTTGTATCGAGCAATATTCAAGAAAATTGGCACACTTATGGGGAAAGGTCCTAAGTTTTGTTGAGTGAAAGCAAAATTTTACAATTTTGACCTTTTGACCTCACAATGTGGGTCCAAACCAAACATTTGAATTTGCCTTATGGGGTTTCAATGTTAAAAAAATCGAGATAGAAAAAAGTCTGAATTTCATTGACCAAGATGTCAGTTCTTAGGTTTTCGCACACGAGAAACCAGAAAATAACAACTCACATAGATTTACGAAAATTCAACCGTTGACCCAGCAAGGTCACCGTCAAGGTCATAAGGGTGGCAAAAGGAATAGCATACCAACAAAGGTGTCGATCCATGGGTTTTATAGGGTGCCCAAGTCATTGGTATTGTCCAAATACCCGTATTATTCACTAATTGACCATCGAGGGTAACAATGGGGGTCAAATGGACAATAGAGTTAAAAGTCGGGCCATCATGACAACCAACGTGTCAAACCATATGTTTTGAAGGGTGCCAAAGTCGGTTAGGCAGTTCATAGATCCGTACAACAGATTTTTTTGACCTCCGAAAGTCATAATGGGGGTCAAAGGTCATAGAGTTAAACGTTGGGCCATCATGAAAGCCAAAGTGTGGAACCATAGGTTTAAAAGGGTGTACATAGGTGATAGTAGTAGAATTACATGGGGAACATAATCTCAGAGCCACTCGCTCATCAAGGCGACGGGGGCGGGGTAGTATGTAGATGTTGATTCGCGGCAAAGGGTCTAGCAGGTTTAGATGGTGAAAAGTGCCCTCACATATTTTGAAAAATAAAAAAATATACACTTGAAGGGCATCAAAAATATGTGTTTCCCCAAAGTTTCAGGACTCAACAATTATAATTTGTCAACAAAATAATTGAAACATTATTTTTCGTTTTTTAACGATATCTCCAGTTTTTTATTGTTTTAAAAACGTTTTCTTGATTTTAAAATGCATATGCTATTACGCTATACCATCCTGATTTTTTTTTCAAAATATTTTACCAAAAACAAAAATTTTACGTGAGTTGGAAATTTTAAAAATTACATTAAAAATTTAGGAAACAAAAGACACGCCGAAAACATATATTGTCGCCCCTACGTCAAAGTAAAATTCTATTTTTTTCAGAATTTTTAAATCGTCGGAACACGATCAAAAACACGAATAACTTCTTTGCGCCATTTACATCTATGTATTCCACGAGGATATTTGATTTGATTGTTGAGAGAAACGATTGTCGTTCAGTTAGTGATATCATTAATTGAGAATAAATATTAACAAAAGTAATACCACAGTTCACCATCATAACCTGCTATACCCTTTCATCAAATATTAGAACCAAGGTCACAGTCTATATTTTTGGTCCATCCTTGTCTCCGTTGTCGCTGAATACGATGGAAATACTTGCAAGGCTTGCATACTTAAATAGAAGCCTTGCTAACAATGTCGATGTGAAAAATGCGCTAGTCAAGCTTTTGAAACAGTGTGATATCACTCAGCCTTTTTCATCTTTATGAGAGCCCTAATCAGCCACAGTGACATATCACTCGTCTTCTGGGATGCTGGATGTTTGACGGGAGATTGAAATGAGATATGCAGAGCCGAGATTGGCAGGTAGTCGGCCTGTTGCTTTCATTTGAATGAAATTTCCTCGATGGAAGAACTATAGGCGGCACATAGGTACTAAAAATAACACTCGAATTATGGATTTTACATTAAGTGAAGGGAATCAAATAAAAGATAATGGAACTTTTGACGAATATTTTTCGGGTTCTCAGCCAGTTTAATGCTTTTATATAAGCCGACGTTTCGAAAGACGACTTTTCTCCCATCCTCAAGGATGTGTTACTTTATGGAAGTCCAATTTCACACTGGCGTCAGCTTATATAAAACGTCGGCTTATATAAAAGCATTAACCTGGCTGAGAACCCGAGAAATACTCGTCAAAAGTATTCACCAGGAAAAATTTAAATCGTTTTATGAAACTTTTGATTAGTTTTCCTCATTAGATTTCATAAGTATCCAATTATAGGTGAATCTAAATATTTTACACAGTGGCAGTGACGCAGAAAATCTATGTTATGTTATGACCTTTGGAAGAGACAACCGACAGCTGAGGTTATTTTCGCAATGAGGGAGGGGTTGGGAAGGAAGGGTGGAGTGAAACCCGGCGACGGTAGTAACGAAAGGCAACAAATGACAAATTCCGATCCGACGGAGGGAGTGCTATAATTTTATTTTTGAAGTGCTCTCCGCAAAGCATCCAATCTAGCATAGTGTTTCTCTCCACTATGAAAGCCTCTACTGCCGCCAGGATTTGATCCCGGTCCTACGTTCCGGGTAGGCTGCGCGGGCCGTAAAGCCTAAATGGTGAAAGATACGCAAAAACAGACAAAATTTTGGCTCTACGGGCATAACTTACCCTAATAACTCTTATTTTGGTAGTTTTCGTGAAATTGTATGACAAATTCAGGGTGTTGGTAGTTAGGCGCCTCTCGCTAACTAATTATTTTAAATTTTTCGAATTTTTTTTCGCCTATCCTTATATACCTGAGAGTCATCAAAATCCGTTTGACGATTTTGAAATTTAAAAAAACTGTTTTTTGGGACAGCCTAAGCCACCACACCAGCCCGATCCCTTGCGGAAAGTCTATGATAGCTACAGTTGCGACACGAAATCCAAAAAAATCGACCCAACACCTTTTTCATTATGAAATGTAATTTCATCGGAAAAAAGTGTGTTAGAGGATAGGTGCTCCTGGGCTATTGGACTACATGGCTGATGTATCGCAGGCAGTCGCCACTTGGGAAATCTTTCCAAGTAGGACCTGCAGCACCCTAATTCCACCCCCTGGCTACTTTCTTGATTGGCCTCGTATTTAATATCAAATCCCGAAGTAGCTCTTTCGACTAGACGCATTTAGTAATGGTAACATTGAGCCTTCCGTATCTTTTACGCTTGGAATCATCATTGTGATTATTGAGATTACTATTACGGGTAACAAAACTGATAATCCTTGTCTACATTCATCTCCTCCTTTTCCAGTACTATTCCAGTAAATTCACCACAATTATTTTCCGCTCTAGGTTTTTGTTGTTACTACAACATCTTCAAGGTACAAATGATGTGCAGTGCATTCAATTTATATTACAATTTTTGAAGCACTATACACCATTTCTATCTTGTAGATGATGTGATGACATCGAAACCTAGGTCGCAATGAATTTTATAATCATAGAAAATTGCAAAATTTGAGTAAATTTTAATACGATCGCTCAAGGTGGCTCGCTCATGTAGCGCTAATAGCGAGGATGTTCGTCAGCTGTTCGGTGATCCACGGTTCCGAGCTCGTGTCCAAGCGGGAACGGAAGACCTCGCCCTCATCCCCGGGGAGGATTGAGCTGGAACACTAACGGTCGAGAAAAAGAGACAAGATCCAAAGCGCAACCTGACGCTTTCTTCCTCTTCCCGTCGATGGATTTTTTTTCGTCTCCCTTCCCGAGGTCGTCACACCAGTGTCTCTTTCTATTGGTCTTACTCCTTATGCCAGGTTTTTTTCATTCCTCGAGTAGGCTTCTTACACTTCCTCATCCAAATGGCGGGAGTTCCCTCGCGATGGACTTCCTGCGGAGGTGCCTGCTCCCCTACCCGCTTTTTTTTCGTTGCGTGGGGGCGTGAAGCCGTGGAACTTCGACCGGCGACAGAGAGAGAGAGGATATTCCCATCGGAGGGCTTCGTCTTCCCTCCAGGAAGCGTTTGCGATTGGGGAGGGGGGAGGGAATGAACTGTGACCGGCCATGGGAAAAAGCACAGACAGATGGACATTGAAATTTTAAGTGAAAGTTACGTGGTGGTAAGAAGAACCATATTTAGAAAAATAAAAATAGAAATTATAAGCATTAATTTATTTTAACGGTCGCGAAAGCTCGCACGACAAAGCGCAACACGCAGCTGCACCCGGAAGCCATTATCAACGATGCCCCTCGCTGCGAAAACCTACGTTCAAAGCATTAATTTATTTATTTATTGCCATTTTGTCTGAGGAAAAGTTAAAGCCGCTGATTTTTCGTATCTTACAGCTTGAAAAGTAAGATACGGTTGGAGGATGCATGAAAAGAACGGAACCATTTATTTCTCAAACGCTATTTCGATGTAATAAAAACATCGACTGTTGGTCGTCAGTTTAGATGATTAAAAAATAATTCTTTGGAAACGTTTCGGAATTTAATTACCGAGGTTTTTCTTCAGGGCTACGTAGAAAGAATCATGTATGAGGATACAGGTACAGCACATAAATCTCATAGCTTATTTCACAAAATCGATACAATTTTAAGCGTGATAATTACCTTAGAATTTGTAGTAAGGGTACATCATAATAGCTACTTCATATTTGGATGAATCCTTCAACAATTATAGTAAGTGGAATAAGTATTGTGATAGATCTTAAAAACAATAGCATGATATCTTCAGGAACCATGAAAAGAGATATATATGAGTCAACATGAAGTTCGAAATTTGATTGTTTATATGGTGACACAGCAGCAGGGTGTCAGTATATATAGTTATAAAAATCGATATAAATCCTTAAAATACATAATAAATAATGCATTTCGTAGCTTATATTAATATATTTTAATGTATAGATCATAGCTAATTTTAATTTATAGATGTTAAATGAACTATCAGATGTAGTTATTGAACACTCATATGATTATTTCTTTGTAACCCTGAAGATGGAATTCAATGAATCCGTAAACTTTGGCAAATAATAATTTTTTTATTTCCCAAACTGATGACCTGCACTCATAAATTTTAATGGATATATGTAATTAGATGTCGAGAAGGGAGATAATCAAACAAATTAGTTTCGACCCCACTGATACAAAACTGATAAGTCTATCTTCTCATAAAATCGATCACCGGACTTAGATTCCCGGCAACGGTACTTATACTTTTATCGAATCGCTAATTTTCGTCGGATCTTCACCAAAATTAGTAGTATACATAACTTATTTCACATTATAAACAATCCTAGGGGTGGGCAAAACCGCTTCGAGTACAGATAAAAATTTACTAATTCATTACTTATCTTGGTTTCGGATGGGTAACTTATACGTTGCAGGAGCCATCGTACATGAGAAAATACGATCGAAAACAAACTGTTGCTAAGGTTTGGGTATAGACGGGGCATGATGTGTCTTGTAAATGATGCAAATTTTCCACTCTAAATCCGAGCGAATTAATGGCTTATTCCTAGTGTACGGTCGTAGGACCGGAGGGGTGGGTTGGGTAGCGCAAGGCGCACTTCTTTCTTATTTATGTGTCGACTGACTCCGACAGAGGGGCTTACGACGGCATTAGCGTGATTATTTGGGCGGGTCGGATTATGCCAGGGTGGGCCGAGGCATGGTTTTTGTATTAAAAACATTAATTCGTCCCTCGAAATTATATCAAAACCCTCTGATACAAACTAATTTGTTCACTTGAGCAACAGTTTAGTTTTCGATCGTCTTTTCTCATCTATGATGGCTCCTGCAATGTGTAAGTTACCCATCCGACACCAAGATAAGTAATGAATTAGTAAATGTTTAATTGTACTCGAAGCGCTTTCGCCCACCCCTAGGATTGTTTAGAATATGAAATAAGTAATGTATACTGATTTTGCTGAAGATCCGACGAAAATTGGAGATTCGATAAAACTATACCGTCACCAGATTCCCGAGATGCACTCCTTTCTTCACGGTTGTGGCGTTAGAAATAATTTTCCAACCAAACCGACACTCTCTCCTCATTACGTCTGCAATGGGGAACCCCAGTTCACACCCAGTGCTCTTTTAGAGAGACGGCCCGCGGCGACGGATCTCGTCCGCTCCCGGCAACCTCCTGGGACGTGACCGCCGCCGAGGTAATCACTCTGCCCGCCTCCGATTTTCCCGAGAGAAAAATCGAATGGAGCAAGCGGAGAGGGGTGCATCTAACGCCTCCCGCTTCGTCACAGCTCGTTCGGGTGGCTCGTGCTGCGTCGCTGTCTGGAGCTGATGAAAAGGCAGCGCGGGCCCCCGAGGACCCTGCCGCCGTTCTGGGCCGACTTTAACGAGGCCTATCCCATTCTCAATCCCGACACCTGCCTCGTCTGGCTCGGATTTTTTCGGGAGAGAGAGAGAGAGAAAACGAGCTCTTGTTCCCGCCGTGCGTGTCCGTCGTGTTCGTGGTCCCTTTAGGCGTGCCTAATTGGTGGATCCGTGATCAGTGATTTCCTTCTTGTTTGAGACACTGCAGCCACGCGGATGCACGGATGCAATCGAGTTGGGCTCTTATTTTGACGAAATGCGAAGTGATTGGGATTTTACGTCTGCGTTTTCCGACGGGAGGTCGGTGCATAATGTGTAAGGGATGTGGAAAATCGACATGCGATTTTATTGCGAATGAATGCGATATGAGATCTATTTTGTGATGAGGTGGAGTAAGTAGGGTGCTGGGTTATTGCAGGTCTGGGAAATTGGGTGAAGCTGGGGGATTTGAAATTTGAAATTAGGGAAATGCCTTGTAATCTCGTCCATAGTGCTTGGGGCAGGGCGGAACTTGGATTTTGTCAGGGGCGGCAAATATCAGTTTGCCGCACCCCTTCACATACCTCCTCCCTCCCCTACAACCACTTAAATGTAATACCCAAGTAAGCTATTTTTTTAGATGCGGTGATTGTAATTTTACACCAAGTGTATGCTATTAAGAGGTTGTATTTACAAAAAATACTTATTAATAACACCTATATAAACACACCACAATATACTTATACAGGACCTATACAAATAATTTGTTTGCATAAATAAGTAATTGAAAATAATTTGGTATACAGTGGAAGTATAATAAAGTTGATAAAATGTGCAACAAAATCGAATAAAAACAAGCAATATTAATTGAGACATTATAATTTTGAAAATGGTTAGTACCTAGTGAAGAGTTCTCGGGATCGTCACCGGATCAGGAAATCCATATCTGCCGCCGACATTTCGATGTCCGACTAGGTCATCTCACTTAGAGTGACTCACAGCCCTGAGGACGATGACGGAGTCGGACATCGAAACGTCGCGTCGGCAGACATGGAGTTCCTGACCCGGTGGCGATCCCGAGAACTCTTCACTAAGTCCATTCGCCGAGAAAGCACGAAATCTTTCTTCAGTTAGTACCTATTTAAATAAACTTTTCAAATTTTGCCCCCCCCCCCCTGAAATCTGCCGCTCGGGGCACGTGCCCCCTCTACCCCACCCTAGTTCCGGCCCTGGCCAGGGGAAATTCATACATTACATGACACGCGAATCAAAAGAACCGCAGAGGCGCGCTGTCGGCTGGCGGAGTGCCTGCGTCTACGACACGGAAACGTGCGGTCTATTTATCTTTCACTTAATGTATTTATTTTACTTAAATAAAATAAAATTTATATTAGTTTTATAAGTATTAAGGCACTGGTAGCATTGCGTTGTATTGAGTTGTTTACACTTAATCATCAATTTTTTTAAATGTTTTGTTACCACCAAAAAATATTAGGAACAAATTCCTCTGTTAGGTGCCTGACTTCACCATATTTTTCTGGCTACAAATTCACCGCAATCTTATATACTTCACGTATTTAGTTTTACATGGTACCAATTTTCATTGAGTTCATTCTAAATTTACACCCTTGAAAAAGTACTATTTTCATATATTTTTAGTGAAAACTCAATATTGGAGATGCTGCTTCGATTTTTGGGTATTGCGCATAAGTGATATAAGACGTAAAGTCGCCATGCCGTCTTTGGTTGCTAGGAAGATACTTAGAAAAAATTGATAAGCTGGATCACTTTGCCGAATTGACTTGAGCTGTTTTGGAATTCACGGCTACAATAGGGTGGTGTCCTTCTATTTTTTTATTGCCTAATTCGAAATATCATTACTCCTGGAGTACGCATTTCACACTTTTACATTTTTAATTGACGATATCTATTTTTCGCGATTAAATGAAAAGTGAAAATTTTCAAGCGCGCGAAAACGCGACGGCTAAGTAAGAATGCCGGGAAAACCCAGTGTAACGTCGTTCTGGTTTCCGCTGCCGCAAGTGAGGTGACTATGGGGCGAGGCTTTGAGCACTGATACGACGCAGGATGCTAGCAGGTAGCAGAGTACCCTGCTATCAGGTAGCGCTTGGCTTAAATAAGGATTATTGATACCTTATCAAACGAAGAAAACTTTCCGACCATAGGCAGTCTTAATAGGTGATTATTAAGACATGTTATCCTGAGCTCTGTGCCTCATACATGCATTGGTAATCTCAGACTATGTAAAACTCCTATCCACTCGTATAGAAAATAGGTCCCTGTGACGTCACGTGGGTTGGCATCGCATAGGCGCCAATCTGGCCTGTTGCAAATGCGGTTAAAATTGACCATTGCCATTCGCCTAAACTGGGATTTCTAAAACCAAATAATTTGAATATTATGAATACACTAATGCAGGGTAACGAATAGCAACCAATGTCCTTAGTTTTCTTTGATGTCTTATTGTTTTGAATCGTGCTGCCGTGACGTAACCGTCGTAAATATTTTTTGACTATCTGCTGCCATCCACGTGCTACCAGAGGCCCAGAGGCGAGTGTTGACTCGTTCTCATCGACATGTTTGTCTTCTCGGCGAGGGTGCCAATCGTCGGGCTATTTTGACACCAGTCAGCCGCGCGCGTCTTTGAGCTTATTCACTGCTCTCAGAGAGAATGGGCCATTGTGACCAGGTTCAGCCTGCAGCATGTGAAGAAAATTGACGGGTCAAACCCTTACCTTAGAGTAAGGTGTACATGTCCCGGCAGCTTGTCCGCCTGTGTCGCCGCGACTGAAGAAGAACGTCAGTGGTTGTTTGAAAGAGTGCAGGAGGTCCGCGTTGGTGTGTGTTTTTAGAGGCTCATTATCGTGTTTGCTCAAATTCGGGCGCCTCGTTGTCATATCCCTGCGAGGCAGAGAAATACCTGAGGAGGATAATGCTAACCGTTTTGTTCAACATGCACGAAATGCAGCCGCGAATATTATAACAGGAGGTTCTCCTGTGTGCCGCCGTATTCTAAGATAGGTCTTCACTAACGTTTTATACGCGAAGTCTTCAGTTTTACTAAAGCCGTTAGTACGCGACTCTATCGGTAAAGCGATTCGAAGGAAGCTATATTCGATACAATCTGTCGAATTAATAACTTTATAATGCTATTTATCGCTAGGGCAAATATTCCTGATTGTCACCATTGGGAAGAAATGGATTTTTTACCTTCGCCGCGCTGCGAAGATTTGGAAAAGCGATTAAACAGCGTGCGAAGTGACAACCTAAATACTGCACAGTGGTAGCTTAAATCATACTTCTACTGGGCGGATAAGCGTATCCAAAATGTTGTCTCTCTGCTCAAAGTAAGGCAGCAGGCATTACATAATCAGCTAAAAGTTACAGAGAACATAATGTTAGAGCTACACTATATTTCCAGGTCCGATAGAAGCAATAAATTAAGAGAGATGTTTTGCCGAACGGATAGATATGGGAATTAGTTTTTTCCCCCGAACCATTAATGACTTTAATAAACGCTTGTCCCTACTTCGTTGGAGTACTTCATTTTTTTTACCTGTAAACGGCTGGTGTCCTAACACCCCCTGCCACATTGCCTTTTAGGCGGCTTGCGGGGTATTATGTAGATGTAGATGAAAAGCCAACCGAACCCTATGAAATTCGGCATGAACTACTTCTCTTTAGCCAATAACTTAATAGAAAAAATTTGATTACCTGCGTAATCTCTATGAAAAGATTTCGTTCATGCCACTTAGGCCTGAAGCTATTATAATTAATTCATTGGTTTTCATTATTGAATGTTATACGTGTAATGGTGAATTTTAAGCTAGGACCGAGCGGGAAAAATATAAATTTTAAATCATTTGTTGCACAAATGTTAATATTCATAAAAGAAGCGTGGTAGCATAGTAGGTCGAGCACTTAGCTGCTGATCGAGGGGTCCCGTGTTCGAATTCCAGGTGAAGACTTTGGACATCCTCAAACAAAATTGTGAAAGTTCGTGGTGGCCCAGAGAATGGAACTTGCCGCCCTACCCTGAATGAGCGAAGTGAAGGCCTGTGGCCTGTTTCATACCGAGCTCTACCCTCACCTATGCAAACCTATTTTAGAGTATAATAAATATTTATGCAATTATTTAGGGAAAGTTAGCTGAAAAATAAATATCGTCGCCACATTTGATTGAGTGGTTAAATTTACATGGAACCCTTACACCACCCCAGCTAGTCTTCGTTCACCGAATCTCCATCTATAATTAGTCATTAGGCCTATTATTTTCTCCTTTCCAATTATTATGCCCATTTACTTCCTCCACCTCATCCGCTTACCTTACATCCTCAACTCTATTACAATAGGGTGGTTTCTTATTTTTTTTGTTGCCTAAATCGAAAGCCGGATATTGCTCTCCCATGTGATACATCGCAGCTCCCTCTAACCTCACCTCTCTTGACAGTATGACCAGCTTCTTCGCCAGAATCGTGAGACGCAGAGTTCCCCACTTGCGTGACATGTCCACCAGCTCACTCTTATATTCCCTATTAATGACTGATCTCTCCCAACAAAGGATTAAAACAGACTTAAAAATTATTCACAATATTATAAATTCACACATTGATTGTCCTGATTTGCTTTCATCCATTAATTTCAGAGTACCTTGCCGACCCACTCGTACATATTCCTCACTCCATACGCCTATCCCTAGACTATCCCTCGCTAAGCGCTCACTCCAACACCGCCTTTGCTCCCTGCTCAATTCATTACCAGACAATATTGACCCGTTTTTTCTGCCCTTAAACTCATTCATCAATCTCGCCATGTCCCATTCCTCGGCTAATAAATAAACCTCCCTCTCCACCTCCCTTTCCTCGTGCCTTCTATTTTGTTCTCTACTATCTTTTGCCTGTGCTCTTTGTTCAGATTTTTTATGTTAAAATTTTATGTTTGTTACTGCGTCACTATAAATTGGCAGAAATGCTGTATGTGAGCAACTCCTTAAATAAATAAATAAATTATTCGAAGATTCCTGGAGTATGCATTTCACGCATATAGATTTTGAAATGATGATATCTATTTTTCGCGATTAAATGATAAGTGAAAAGTAATTATTAAAAAAAAAATATCTGCATTTCAAGCGACTACGCGTATTATTTCAACGCGCGCAGGAAAGTTTCCGCATCGTCAACAGCAGCGACTTCTTTCAGTTGTCCCCGCGTTCACAGCTTTCACGCCCGAATTTCCTCCCCATCCCCTCCGCGTTTCACAACACAAGCCGAGTCGTTTGCGCGCGCAGCTACTTCCCCTACTCCCCCTCCCCCCTCCGCCGCTTCCCCTCTTGGCCTTTGTCGCCGCCCGAGTTGGCAATTGCAGAATAACCGCCGTCGTGCTCGCCCGTGTTCATCGCTAGTAGGTCCCAGTGGGCGTAGGTTTCCGAACGCAGCATTTCGTGAGGAGACATAAAATCTCCCTGTGCAACGAGCGGGAAAACTTCGCCGTTTAGTCTCGCGCCACCTTCTTTTGTTCCACTCATTAACCACCGCGTTTCATGCTCGGCTTGGAGATGGACCCATTTCCCAGGGAGTTGCCGCCCCTGGCCCATCACGTCTCATCGCACCTCAACTCTGCCTCTTTTCACCGCCTCCACTTCCAGCACATCGTAGCCTCCAGGACGCCGAGGAGGTGCCTCTTCGGCAGGGCGGACTCCAGCGCGACGAGAAATGCACTGAATAGAATCTTCCAGGAGGAAGCCGAGAGGTGCGTGAAGACCTGGGAGTTCGACCCGATATCGGGCAAGCCGGTTGAGAACCCTAAGCGGTTCCCATGGGTTAAGGTCCCGCCCGCAACCCCCGAGGTTCCCGAGGAGAGGGTCGCTCCAGCGACGGAGTGCCACAAGCCGACGGCTGGCATCCCGTTTCCCGGGAAGGAGAACTTAGTCGTGCCGACCGTCGAGACTTCAGCTCCCGAGAGATTGAGCGAGGAGGGTCTTCGGGGACGTGTGATGCCGGCTACCGCGGGGGGCGTCGCCGAGGATCCGGACAGCCAAGTGTCGGAGAGGAGCCGGGAGGCTAGGAGGTTCGCTCCATACCGGCAGCCACGAATCACAGGTTGGTTGACGATATTTCCCTCCTATATTTTAATCATAACCTTAGGTGAAAATTACCGGTTAAAATATTATATGGTTAATTGGTTTCATATGGGAGCGTGGTAGTCTAGTGGGTAGTGCGCTAGGCTGTTGGTCGAGGGGCCTCGGGTTCGAATCGGATTCAAATCTAAATCCTTGAAGAGCGTGGTGGCACAGGGAAAGGAACAGGCCCACCTTCCCTGAATGTTGGAAATTCATACGCCCGTGGCTTAGTTCGGGTGAGATCTACCTCAACTTATCCAAACTAACACACGGACGTGAGTGGATTGTTTTCGGTCCAAACTTGTTTAGCAGAAACCGGCACAGATTTCAACGCAAGCGCTAAAACGCTAGACCGTGCCAGGCAAGATGGTACCTACTTAAACAAGTGTCAGTTGGTTATAAGTGTGTATTAAATCCAAGCAGCCGTTTGGCGTGAATATTTTCACTTTAAGAGAAAAGGGGAGGGTGTAAGCCCAGTTTAGTTTCTGATCGAATGGTCATAGGTTTATTTCTCTGGTGAAACTTGGGTGCTCCCTCAAATTTAATGATAATAATGCAGTGTGAGGTGTTCTTGGGTTAAAAACTAGCACCCCTGTCTTTAATAGGTAATATTGACATCCGCGTGTCATATTCTGGAGTGAGTTCTACGCTCACCTTTCCAAATCTACCTTTGGGTTAAATCACAGACGTGACCTTAAAATAATTTTGCGGATAGAGGATTTTGCGATGATGTGAAACCATCGAACTGCCTAATTTTTTAAGAATTTTATCTTTGCGGAATTGCCTTATGGAATGGATCTCGCAAGATTCCAGACAAAAATATTTGCCGTGTGATATTTCTCTCAAGTTAAGTCTCGTATGTGTAATGAATTTCGTAATTATTGGCGCTGTAATTTATTTATCAATAATTATTGGTACGTAATTGAAAAGTATTATGAATCATTGCAGTCATATTGCATACTGATATTTGGATAGTGGAAGTTATTGATTTGTATTATTTTTTTATTGCAAATTAACCATGAACTATGCCCTTACATTCTGACTGTCGCGATTAATTTTTAGGCAATTATCTCTTCAAGAAAAGTTTATTTCAAAGTAATTCATCGCATAGCTTTTCGACGCGTATATATCATACAAACTTGACGTTGCCTAGCTTTTTCGGCAGTATTCACGACCATTTTATTAATCACATGAAAATTCAGTTTATCGAATTTTTCTTGCCTCGTCCATTAATTCATCAGATTCACTGGAAATAGTAAATTGAGTTCTTTAAGCGTTGGTACTGCCTAATGATAAAGATAGAATTGATTTTCTAATTATAAAAATGATTGTTTCAATCGGAAATAAATTAAGTACAAAACAATATTATGTAAAAAATTGGATCGGATTTAGTTAGCAACTGCAGTGAAACAAATATTACCAGCTCTGATGTGTTAGTCGCGATTTTACCTTCTGATTGGCGTCAGCATGATGGCAAAGTTTTCTCGAGTACATTTTCTAGCCTTCTCTGGACTGACACTTTACCCATCATTCTAAGGGCTGGTCAACGTGACGTTTTAAGTCGCGTCCTATCGCTGGGAAATCCGAAAAGAATGACTTAAAGCCTTTACTTTGATAATCAACCATTCGCTGAGAGAGATTCAGGTTGCCCAAGAAGTTGGGTATTCCGGATATATCAAAAAAGAGCATCTGCTGAATTTAATCTTCTCTGGGTCGTATTTTCGTTTTTAACTATTCTGACTGTGCTGAAAAAAGAATTAACAATGTCACTGTACTCGATTCAATCCATCCAATTATACGTGATGAATTTTCCATGCCTTACGTCATGCATTTCCAGCCTCCCCCAGTAGCGTTATATTTTTTAAAACGTCGATGTAAATAACTTTCACCAACGTATAAAGAATTAATAAATTCTACTTTGGCAAATTCAGTTCCTTGCAGTATATCTATATAAGATGTATGCATTCATACTCTTGTAGCGTTATGGGTGCTTAGGGAAAGAAAGGTGCCACTTAGAAAATTTATCCGCGGGACACATTTTCTTACTGCCAGTTGGAGATTTGGATAATCTTTTAGAATGAATTTATTTTTTCTACGTATTTTATTTGAAACACGTCTTCATATATCTCCACGCTGAGCCTCTTAATTCGTACTTAGCATGAATTTTTATCGGTGTCGTTGGTAATCATAGTGTTTGTTTATTTTTCTTCTAACTTAGTTTTGTAGCAGTTAAATATTTAATTGAATCTTTGAATGCTATTTGCTACCAACGTTATAGGTTATTTTTGTCAATAATTGGTCGAAATTGGGATGGAAAAGTGCGCTTGCATTTTTAATTGGGAATGCTTCCATAGACATTATTTCGGTAATTATTCTTTAAGCCTCATTGTTATATCGTATCTGAATTCATTATTTTGATTCCTCGTCGCTGTTTATGACTGTCGTACCTATTGGTCGTAATATAACATTTTTATGAGGTTAGCATAAGTAGCATAGCGTGTTCTGCTTGGAAACTTATCATGGTTTTCGAATGGTCCCATAAAGCAGTAGTCTATGTTTCACCATGCTTAATCGCAATGCATAGTCGTAAATTTTGGTTCGATTTCATCCTCCTTTCATTTATCGGGATTCCTAATATTTATTATATGCTATATATTGCGGTTTTATTTTTTAGAAATAATTTTATGGTCCATTTTGAAAACTGTATCGTAATCGTTGTCCAGGTGATTGAATGAATCCCTGATTATAATTGCTTACTTGCGGTTATTATCGAAGAGAAAGTCTGTTTTATCCTTTTTTGCAAAAAAAATACGACTTCCATTACGATTTTTGTATTCTTGATTGCATGAAATGAGCGAAGGATGAACATAGATTATGCTCCTATTAAAGGTTGCAATTCGATGCCTCTCCGCATTTTCTATTGTTTGTGGTTGCGGTCATATATTCCGTTTCGCATTTACTGCCATGTGTCTCCAATGCACTCCTGTAAGTCTTGCTTCAATCCCTGCTACGGGCCAACAGAGAGCGTTGCGAAGCTTTCGCGCTCTCTGTTTTGCAGTCTATTTCTTTTATTTTATTCTCATGATCGCGTCTACTATAGTACGATGGTATACGTAGGATATGATTCACGTCGTCGGAGGAAATATCTTCTTCGAATTTCCTAAGGAAGTTTAGCCTATACTTCGATCTACGCTGCAGTAAAGATTCCCATCCTAACACGTGTATCATACTGGAAACGCTGCACTTTTTGTCGTAACAACCCATCACAAATCTGGTCGCCCTGCGCTGTACTCGATTGATTTCAGCTATTAGTCCTACTTCATAAGGGTCCCACACGCTAGCAGCATATTCAGCAGCAGATCGAGGCTGCTTGCTGGATAATATGTAGATATCCCTGCAAATCGTCCTTAGTCAGTGTGTGGGTGTTACAGGTCAGCAGAGAGATGTATTTTTTGACGGGGGACAGGCACACTAGAAGCCTTGGGTTGGAGGTGAACTCCCGTTTAGCTCCTGCGGCTGTCGCGAGTTAGCGCTGATTATCGTCGCGTTGAATTTCATCGGCAGACGAGAAATTTTGGGCAGCGTCGCGAAGGCGCATATGTAGGGCACACAATGCATGACCCGAGTGCTAGGAAGGCCTAGCGTTGTCGTCATCCACAGCATAAGGAGAGATAATGAGCTGGTGCTAACTCGACTCGCAAACAAGGCGCTTTTGTTGGTGCGGATGTTTGGAGGGGCGAAGGAGATATGTATTTGTTACTTGCTTCGAGTGAGCTGTGCTTGGCATGTGCGAGTAATGACGTTATCCATTGCATATTTCGTCGCACAATGCTCATTTGGAAAATATCTTTATGAATTTTCGAGATACCAAGGGATGAACCCGGGATCTCTCACTTGCAATGACAACCTTGGGTATGAAATTTTCAGGTGGAATGTGTGAAATTGCTGATAAATTTAAGTGCTCGTTGTAAGAGATAAAATGCCCAAAGTATGACCAAGTATTTACTAAAGTCGTTGATTATTCGATGGAAAAACTAATTTCCCTACCGATCCGTTCGGCAAGGAATGTATTTTGTATTATCGTTAATGTCGGACCGGGGAATGTTCTAAGGTGATATTTTCTGTGTCACTCCACTAACCGCATGTCTGTTGACTCGGTAATTCCTGGATTATTGCCAAGGTAAGAATTGTTTTGGAGAGAGGTGTATTCTTTTCCTTTCTCATCGCATCGTTGCATTTATTGCCTGGATAGCTTGTAGGCTTTCTCAGGCCCGGTCAAGAATTATCGACTATTGGTGAAAAGTATTGTATCACTCAATTTCATGTTCTTTGATTGTATCTTATTAATATTGGTACACGTGTAAAAATTAGATATTATGTAATGATATCAGACTTCTTAACTGGAGGACTAAGAGAAGCTTTGATGAAGAAGCCGTCCCTACACTATTTATCCACATCAGTTTTTAATAACGTCCCAAAAGGAGTCGGTTGAAAATGAAAAGAAGGGGATTTATTATAAACTCCCTCTAGCGTTTTTAGGATGTTATAAAATTGACATGATAAATAAATAGTGTATGAGCGTCTTCTTGATTATAGCTCCTCAAGTTCTAATCTCAACCCATCAAATGTTATTATGTAACACCTAATTTTTACTCGAATATCATTATTTATTATGTTCAAGGAAAGGAAGTATAAGCACGTGAAATAGCGCATTATTGGGAAATCAGCGGAATGTAGATATGATACTTCTCATAGTCTTATCTTGTCTAGGCTTGTGCCGACTTGTCTCTTTTTCTTTGTTTGTGTTTTCCGTGCGGTGAGTCGTCAGTTTGGAAGTGACGCATTGAAATTGCCGGATCCTTAGGCGTAAACGCCTTTTCCGGTGATGAGGCAAGCGGCGTGGGTGATTGGGTCGGCAAATGTGTTGACTTAACGGGTGATGTCGCCCTCTCCCTAACACTAAGCGAAAGCGGTTCCCCTAATTTTTCGTCATCCCGTGTTTGCATTACTGAGATACGAATGGCGGCAAACACATGATTAATATTTCACACTCGTGGTTTCTTAGAAGAACCGCTGAAGAGATAAATGTACATGTACCCTCTTCTCGTCGCAAAATGTAACCATATGCCTCATTAATTAATATAAATATGATATTTTAATATATATCGGTTACTCTAATACGTCTGAGCATGCATGTTACTTTGTCAGCTATCTCGCTTCTATGCGGCATTTATTTGGAATAATGTGACGCATTAATTCGCTGTTTTTCTTAATCAACGTTTCGATAAACTTTTTTTGAGCTTCCTTTAATATTTTTGTCACTTATATTGATCACCATTCACTGTGTATCTCCTTCACAAATTTTGGTTACGTTAATGCAGCTTTTTGTAGTAATCGCCTCCCGGTATGTAGTGTTGTTAAATGTTTATGTTTGATTCTGTATTGTAAAAATGGATTAATATCCCAAATAGTGATATGAGAAATGAGGGATTATTGTGCTTAATTCTATGCGATGTTTATTTTCTCTTCTTCTTTGCCATTCAAACAATGTCATGCGTCACATTTCGTTTGAGTCATTTGTGAGGCATCAGCAAATTTCGTAATTCTAATGCAGAAGATGGATTCTGGGGTATAATTAATAAATATAGTCAATGGTTGCAGAATATTGTGCCTAATCAGCTCATTACCAGTTTTCACGTTACCAATAGACAATTCCATTGAATCCATGGTTAACAGAATTTAGTTTCTTCGTGAAGACAGTGGAAACGAATGAAGGGAATATTTTTGTGATCCTTAAACTGCTTCGTATTGTTTGAGTAAGAATGTGAAAGTTCCTCTCCGTTCAAATTCATCAGCTCCGCAGCCGATAAAAAAATTCGCCCAACGTGGGGCTCGAACCCACGACCCTGAGATTAAGAGTCTCATGCTCTACCGACTGAGCTAGCCGGGCTGGTATGATCACAGACGTCAACCTATAAAGTTACTAGTCTGCCAGTGTATTGGTATCGGTTGTAGTGGTGGTGTACTATCATTTCACCGGCATCTTTATAGATCGATTCATTTGATTAAAAGACCTCTTATCAGAACCTGTTTGCTATAGCCTCTTACAGGATTTTGTTTGTAGGTTCCAGACGTTTTGGAAGAGCGATGCCAATTTTCGTCGTAACTATATACTATTGGTGCGGTCTATGCATTTAGCAGTTGGTCCTTGACAAATGGTAATTGTAGAGTTAAGCTGTGCAAAACGAATATTTAATATTGCCGAGTATATTGTGGGACTTTTATCTTATTTACATCAGAATTGTAGCCACGATGCCGTGCAGTTTTGCCAACGCATAGATATAATAACCTCTTCCAAATTTATCTCCCCTCACTTAATGGACCCTCTCTTTTCCTGAATCCCAGCTTGAACATTTTTCTACATCTACATCTGCGAGCCACCTCAGGGTGTATGACAGGGGGTGATCGATCACCATCATGCAGCATGCAATTGGACTTCCACATGCACACCACAGAGTACAAAATACGTCACGCATACTTACAAATTATATTACTATATGCTGTTGGAAATAAAAATAAAATTAAGAAACATGTATTAAGTTTTACATAGGTTAGTAGGCTACACTACAAGTCATGCAATCTATTTATGAGTTCTATCGCTGCCGTTATAATCTCTTATTGATCGTGGAAAAAAAGACATTCTTTATCTGTCTGTTCTACAATCTATCTCTCTTATTTTATTTTTATGATCTGATCTTCCGTGGTGTGTTGGCGTCCGCAAGATATGGTTAACTTCGTTAGAAAAGACACTACTCTTGAATTTATCTAAAAGGTTTAGTCTACTTTTAAATCTACGGTCCGACAGAGATTCCCATCCGAGTTTATCTAAGAGGTCAGTTACACTAACAAGACTATCGTAACGACCTTTCGCATACCTGGCAGCTTTCCTTTGCACGCGTTAAATTTTTGTGGTTACATACATGATATTGAATCATGTCTTTTTTTGTCTTAAGCATGAGTGACTGTGTCGTCTTTTGTGTTTCCCAATCGTGGGGGCAGGAAAGTCACCAACGCCTCTTATTCTCGATGTAAAATAGTATTAATCACCATAGAGACGTGCCGTCTGGCTTCGTTTATCTCCCTCCTCCTCCTATTATCTTTTTTTTCTCCTCTGCGATTGCGTAAGCGCACTGCATCGCGCTGCCAACGAGGCTGAGGGCATATCACTATAGCAGCGGTTTATTGGACGTTCGTGAGATCACACTCACTTCCATGATTTATTGCACGCGCTGTTCGAATCCTTTCGAAATTCCTATGCACCGCTGCCAACTTGGAGTGAAAGACGCTCACGGAAGTTTCGCAATGGCGATACTCGAGGGGAAAAAATGCATCTGCCATCAGATTTCTTTTATAAACGGATCATTTTGATATATAAGTGCAATTTTTCGCCATTTATGTCATTATCAGATACTTAGGTAAAGTGCGTCACAACGTCACAAAATAGTTTCAACTGATTTGGGCGTTACTTGGTGGAACGGTGAAATGTTCATGGTGAAACAAAACCCAGCACTATTCCACAAACTTTTATTTTAACCGTCAACTCTCAGTAGATATCGTCATCGCAATGACGGTGTAAACGTCGAAACAAGTTGACAGTTAAAATAAAATTTTGTGGAATAGTACTGGGTTTTGTTTCACCATGAACTAAAATAGTTCGTCAAATAACTAAAACATTCGTGGTACACGTTCGTTAATATTAATGGCGTTGGGGCTTAATTTTTTCTCTCCCGAAAAAACAAACGCCCTAAAGACGGCTAATGATGTAGAAGTAGATGACACAGTATTTCTCTCATTTTTTGGTTCCGGCGAGTAGTTCCTGGTGTTGAAGGTCTAATGTGAAGTTGAATGCACACTACGAATTCGCAGGATAGATTACGTTCGTCCTGGAATAAAGTGCCCCTTCTGGTGGAAATCAATCGTTATTGTTGGTATGGACCAGTCTTGAATTTAGTCTTCGTCGTCATCTTCAATCATTTGAGTTTTTAGCTGCGATATGGTACATTATATCGCGAGAGCGAGAAAACGAGAAAATATAGTAACTCCATTCGGTAGATATTTTTCACTCTGTCATAGAAATATATTCGTATATTGTTGCTAGGTACAGCAGCTATATTTGTCTCTAATGGAAACATGTGCTCATAATCCCGTTGCCGCCAGCGCCTCTAACGATTCCTCGGTTGTTCGTCCCAAAATTTGTGATAGTGTCCCTCCTTTACCTTAATTGGAGAACGAAACGCACTAGGTGTTTCGAACTAAGTCTCTTGTGTTTATTAATGATAGGGCCGCAATGGTAGCTTGTCATCCACCTTATATTGATTGTGCCTCTTGGGCTACTGCTAGGAATATCAAGGGCGCCGGGCAACGAAGTGTTAATAGGGTGGTTTCCTATTCTTCTTTTATTGCCTGAATCGACTCCTGGAATACGTATTTCACATTTTTAGGTTTTTAAATGACGAATTGTATTTTTTGCGATTAAATGAGAAGTGAAAATTTTCAAGCGCGCGAAAACGCGACGGCCAAGTATGAATGATGGGAAAACCTCGTGTGACGTCGTTCTGACTCCCGCTGCCGCAAGTGAGGTGACTATGGGGCGAGGCTTTGAGCGCTGATACGACGCAGGATTCTAGCAGGTAGCAGAGTACCCAGCTAGCAGGTAGCGCTTGGCTTAAATAAGGATTAATAATACCTTATCAAACGAAGGAAACTTTCCGACCATAGGCAGTTTTAATAGGTCATTATTAAGAGACGTTTCCCTGAGCTCTGTGCATCATGCATGCATTGGTAACCTCAGACGATGTAAAACTCCTATCCACTCGTCTAGAAACTAGGTACCTGTGACGTCACGTGGAGTGACATCGCATTGGCGCCAATCTGGCCTTTTTCAAGTGCGGTTAAAATTGATCATCTAAATTGGCCTCTCGTCTAAACTGGGATTTCTAAAACCAAATAATTTGAATATTATGAATAAACTAAATGTGGGTAACGAATCGCAATCAATCCCTTTCGTTTTCTTTGGTGAAGGAAACTACCCTATTAAAACCGATACGTCGAAGGTATATGTACAAACGCACGAACGGTGATGTTGGCAGCGCCGAGAGTATCTCCGCGGGGCCGTACGTATGACCTTCCTCCTCTGCGTCGGCTCATCTCAACCCCGGGCGTGTTGAGGCACTGCCAACGATGAAAAAAAACGTCGTCGTCACGCGGGAGAGGATGGGGGATTTTGCTCGCTGCTTCGCCTCTCCCTCTTCGTTCTCGCGTGGTGGTGGGGGCGGGGGGATTGTCGTGTGCACGCTTGCACCTACTTGCAGAGGAGAAGGAATAGGGATACGTATTTGCGGAGTGGGAATCGTGATGAGATAATTCTGTCGAGGTGTCACTAAGGCACTAGGTTCCTCGCTGCCTCGAAGGAAGAGGAGTCTGCTGTCATGTTCATCAGTGAAGCAGGGAGGGGGCGTTTTGGGGGATAAACCCCCCCCCCCACAGAGCTCAGAGAATATCATAAGTTAAATCTATTTTACTTAATTGGATTGATATCACTAATATAATAGTGTAAGTATTAATAAAATATCCCTCAGAAAGCCATAAATTGCACCATTTTGGACAATTTGTCATTAAATTCCGCAATTTATCAATCCTGCACACACCGCTTATCCTGATTCGTATTCCATACCCCCACACACCCCGGTATTAGCTGCACCTAAACACCCCCCCCCCCCTAGCCTTAATTCCTAGCTGCGCCCCTAGTGTTCACCACTACTTAACCTGAGTTAACTGATATGAATGCAATTAGTCATAGGGAATTATGCAATTAGTTATACTTTGTGGAATATTTTCATAGTTTGAAATGAAATTACAATTGATCACTGTCGTGGAGTGTAGGTCTGGTGTAGGTCTCACAAGATCGCTACTCCAAGACGCTAGCGAACGTTAAATATAGGGGCCAAGGGAAAGAAAAAAACTCAATATTAAAGTATTCTACCGATTAAGGTAGGTTTCTATGGAGTATTCAGGAAATGTTCCTGCAGTCTACCCCCCTTCATGGATTTCTCTCTTAAATTAACAATGACACCTACTCCTTTTCATTTTATCGTTATTAACGTTATTACTTTTTATTTACCATTATAATCTCTTATTGATCGTGGAAAAAAAGACGTTCTGAATCAGTCTGTTCTTTAATCTATCTCTCTTATTTTATTTATATGATCTGATCTTCCGTAGTATGTTGGCGTGCGTAAGATATGGCTAACTTCGTTGTAATGGGATTATTAATTAATTGAAATCTTTATATAAGGGAGAGAAGAAGGAAGAGCGACTTTAAGCCGAGGTTTGGAATGTTCGATCCTAAATGGCATCTATGGGAGGGCGAGGGAGCGGTTTTTAAGATGCCTCCCTTGTGACTCATCCGGAGACATACTCGGGAGATTCCTCGTTGCTGAAGGTTACGGTTTTCCCCGGAATGCATCCGGTCTCGTGACTGGATGGAAAGAGAATACAACCCTTTCTTCTCACCCAGCTTCCGTCTGTCCCCGCCACCCCGTTTCCTTTGGAGGAAACCCACCTGCTTTCCTTGCTTGAGGGGAGATAAGAGGAAGTGATATCAAAAGGCGGTAAAGGAGGTGAACTATTATGAATTCTTTTTTGCTTACGCCACCCTGTGCACTTGCTACCTTTCTGCGGGTACCGTTATGCTTTGCACCGGTCGGAAAGCAGTTGAGAGCATTCTGTGGGATCTTTTGCAGCCTCTTGGGTGACTGTTATAGGTATCCGTGTATCCACACAACGGTGGCTCTTTTCCGCTCCATCCATTGTTGTCCGATGCCACAGGAAACGCCGTGAAGTGTTCCGGGAGCAAGTGTTTTTTTTTTTTTGGGTATTTGCTTTCCAAGTTCAGGAAGCGGATATTGATCCCAGTAGGCTCGGAAAAGATTTTGCTACCCGGGACTCAAATTTGGACTTCTTTGTACGATTCAATCGTTTTCTTGGGTTGTAAAGGGTTCTTAAAGGGACATATTCACGACGAAGGAGGAGTTGTGTCCACCCCCTCAGGTTTGTGTTATTTTTTCGAAATACGTATGATGTATTTTGAGAATACATCGTACGTATTTCGAATAATTTAGGAGGTAAAAAATGTAGGGTAGGTTGTAAAATTTTAGATCAGTGGCCCCGAAGTCACCAGATAACGTGCCAAGTACGTCTGTTTCTTGTTTAAGAGGATTAAAGTTACCCGTTATTAAGTTCTGCTTTGGTTCATGAGAACACGGCAAATATATTCCACCAAAGTACGATGTAAATAAACGAGACCTTCATTAAAAAATGGGGTTTATAATAGGATATCATTATGCATACCTACTTATCTCTTGTCCAATCTCGGTGATCTTTTCCTTAAGTTTTTCCCATTACTATATTTCTCACATAATAACTCTATTTTATTAAAATGGCATATCCACCGGTTCCTTCTCTGAGGTATGGTACTTCACAGTTCCCTTTTTTCTCCTCTTCTTTGCTACACCTTCTTTCTTCCTATATCCTTTCATCCAAGAGGACAATGATGGAAACAATTGCTATACACATCGAATTTGGGGTACCCAATTACAGACTGTTGAATCCGTGAAACATCTAGGAGTTAGACTAAATAATAATCTATCGTGGAATAAATATGATTGAGAAATAACCGGTCAAGCTATTCGTAAAATGGGTTTTGTTAAAATAATATTAGGAAAGTGCGACGACAAAGTGAGAGGAATTAGCTACTTTTCCCTCGTTAGACCACATTTAGAATACGCTGCCAGTGTTTGGGACCCTCATGAAAAAGGCTTAATAACAGAGTTAGAACACGTGCAAAGAAGAGCTGCCAGGTATGTGAAAGGTCGTTACGACAGTCTTGTTAGTGTCACTGACCTCTTAGATAAACTCGGATGGGAATCTCTGTCCGTAGATTTAAAAGTAGACTAAACCTTTTAGATAAATTCAAGAGTAGTGTCTTTTCTAACGAAGTTAACCATATCTTGCGGACGCCAACATACTACGGAAGATCAGATCATAAAAATAAAATAAGAGAGATAAATTGTAGAGCAGACAGATAGAGAATGTCTTTTTTTCCACGATCAATAAGAGATTATAACGGCAGCCATAGAGCTCATAAATAGATTGCATGACTTGCAGTGTAGCCTACTAACCTATGTAAAGCTTAATACATGTTTCTTAATTTCATTTTTATTTCCAACAGCATATGGTAGTATAATTTGTTAGTATGCGTGACGTATTTTGTACTGTATGGTGTGCATGAGGGAGTCCAATTGCATGCTGCATGATGGTGATCGATCACCCCCTGCCAAACACCGTAGAGGTGGCTCGCAGGGTATTATGTAGGTGTAGATTTAGAAATTCTCTCGAAAGTATTCGATCGACAGTGGATGTGATTGAGGCACCAGGCATGAAGTTCTTGCATCACGTACTTCTAACCCGATCGCCTCTCTTGCGGCCTCGAGTGCAGCAAGTGAAACTTCACTTTTTCCCCACACTCCCTCTGCAATTGCCGCGCACGCCCTCGGCATCATGGGAAGGGAGTGAGGTGAGATTGTGTCCAGCACGTCGAGAATGCATTCGTCAAAAGTCCTTCGTTCCAAGGTTACCAATCGAAGCTGGGTCTTGGTATCCTGATACCGCGGGCTACCTTGCATTCCAGCGTGCGTCTTTCATTGGGTGCCGATCACAGGTAACGCCTTTCGGAAGTTGAAGTGCAGAATTGTATGCGTATGATTACGTTCTTATCAACCGCGTGTGCATTCAGAAGTAATGGCCCAAATTCGACGATGGCTCATGACGCATAGTTACCATTTTAATTGAAGAATAGCTGCTTCATCTTGTAAAGAAGGGGTTTCTCTGTAAAGAAATAGAGTTAATGATTTAACTCTAGTGCCATTGTTAAAATGGGGTGATTGTTTTGAGATAAAGTGAAAATTAACATCTCAATCGCTGCCTTACATCTGTATATACATAATGCCCTGCGAGCCACCTCTAGGGTGTTTTGGTAGGGGGTGATCAATCACCAGCATGCCGCATGCAATTGGACTCCCACGTGGACACACATGCACACCACACAGTACAAAAAACGTCACGCATACTAACAAATTATACTACCATATGCTATTAGAAATAATAATAAAATTGAGAAACATGCATTACGTTTTACTTAGGATAGTAGGCTACACTAAAAGTCATCTAATCTATTAATGAGTTTTATCGCTGCCGTTATAATCTCTTATTGATCGTGGAAAAAAAGACATTCTGAATCTATCTGGTCTACAGTCTCTCTCTTATTTTATTTATATGATCTGATCGTCTGTAGTATGTTGGCGTTCAATTGAAAAATTGTGCGTCTAATTGATGAAGAGTGATTTATTGAACCGATAAATTAAGAAATATGTTTTGTTGAACGGATCGGTAAGGAAATTCGTTTCCCCCGCGAACAATATAGAGTTATTAATGCTTGGCGGACCTTCGTCATAGAATTTCCTTTTTATTAGCCAACGGCTGGTGTCAAAACAGCCCCCGCCAAACACTTATTAAGGCGGCTTGTGGGATAGTATGTTGATCTAGACGAGTGCATTTCCTTCTTTTCATTGGTTTTCGCCGCAGTAAAATCGTTGAGGCGAAGCCATGGACTTCCTTATCTCTCCAGCGACGCATCTGCAGGCTGGATGCAGCGCCGGTAGTCCCCTCACTAACCCAATCGCCTCGCTGTCAGGAGGGAGCAAACTCTCCTAGTATTTGTTCAGACCGTATGTAAAGTCTGAATTCGCGTCCTTGGACGATTCGGCCCCTTCTCGTTCTCATCCTTCACTTTTTGTCGAACGGCCTTTCCTTATCGCCAGCGTTCATACTTGAATCGTTACGGGCACAAATGTGGGAACGGCTCCGACAAAGGCCCGTTGCAATTTATCGTCCTCTTTATGGCCTGTGAATATCTATATCTACTTGATAACTTCCTTTACATCTACATAAAGTAGACCATCCCACCATGCTCACCACACGGTCACAAAAATATTGCGCTTAGTAACAAAAATAGGTGCGCATTCCTGCTAAGGCAAAATTTGCTAATGGTTGGTGATTCGAAACATTAATCCATACAAGGTAACAACAATGAAAAGAAACATTCCATGAATCCTAACGAGTGAGGATATTATAATCCTTATAGTGCCATAAGGTTTAAAAGCCATGCGGAAATAGTCCCTGGGTAAATGATGAGCCAGGAAAACTTATAATGGAACACCACAAAGCAAATCAAGAGTCAGTGATTTTTCAGTGACATTTTTTCGCGTCCATGACTTAGTCTGACGTGAGCTCTACCTTTACCAACCTCCGGGTCGAATCACTCGGGAGGAGAGAGTTTAATATTGCCAGACGTAATTTGCCTCATGAATCCCTCCGCTATGACAGTATTCAATTGGAGTCAGACGTTGGAGTGTATAATTATCGATAGGCAGTATCAATTGACCCTACACGTAATGACTCGTGGTTCTCGTGATTTTCGGTGATGGATGTACACAATCTTCCTACCCTTTCTCCAGAGCCCTTATCCCTTGCGTGCACCCGACGGAAACAATGGGAGGAGGAGAGACAAAAGAAGGAGGGAATGCGAAAGCGAATAAAAAAATGAAAACAAAAGAACGCCGGGCGAAGGGAAGGTAGGTGGGCGGGTGTCTTACGGGAACTTTGCGTCGCGTGCGCTGTGCCGCCGGAATGCTTGATGCGGCCGGGCGATCCCACTGTCCCCTTGGACCGCCCGCCCTGGCGACCTGTGGTCGGCAGCCCCTCATTCCACACGGGGGTCGGCCCATCTCAAAGTGTCGCCTCGACACGGGGGGTGCCCATGGGATAGTGGACATATATAGCCCACCCCCGTTGTTTCCCTACCCTCTTCAAAACATTGGAATACATACCGCTCCCATGTGCAGTCTTTGTCGTAATTTTTCTGGGCATCTTTTTTTACAAAACTTTCAGGATTAAAATATTTTCGAGTGCAGCTACCAATGTCAAGATTCACTTCGTACAAGTCTAGTGTACAAGAAAGTTTTGAATGTATTCCGAAGCCGTGGGCTTTGATTTTTTTTGCACGATCCCTCTTTCTAATTTAAATGCATGTCCCTCCATTTAATCGCGAAAGCAAATTAAAATATCTCTAATACTTGCCGAGTCAATTTTAATGAATTTTCTAATTTTTCACTAAAAAGTACTATCGAATTGTAGTTGATGCGGTTACTGATTACGTGCTAAATGAGTAGAGAGAAAATTAGAAAAAAAATCAGTTTCAGTGAATATTATTGGACTTTATTGTAAATGCAAATTAAATCTACAAGCTGACTCCCCAAAGGCGCATGAGCGTTAGTAATAATCTGCACTCACTGCCGTCACGACCATCAATAGACGAAACAAAACACAAATGAAAAGATCGCTCCATCCAATGACTGGCTAAGTAGCGCAAATTCTTTACGCCAAAAGCTACTATTTCGTCGTTTTTCTAGTTAGATTTTTCTCGCTGTGAAATACTAATTTTGTCAAGAGAGGATTCTTCAGATTTTTTATTATAATTAATTACCGTGATACTTGTAGCGCTGCACACAAAGGTTAAGCTAATCACTCAATCTTTTCCTCGTCCGCTTCTTAGAATATATGGTAAATTAGTTCTCGGAGTATGGGTCAAATGTACATGATGCAAAAAAATTTTAGCCAACTTTTTAGTTTATTTAAACTATCATCAGGGCTATGAAAGAAAACATGAGAACAACATAAAATACAATGATATACAATATTTTTCCATTAATAAATGTTACGATAGAGTTTTTTTTACAATAATATAATTTTAAAAATTTTATACGTGCGCAAAAAAATTTGACATACTTTAGCTTTGCACATATTTATTGATATTACGTTTCTAAGCTATTACCATACCTAGTTACCATTAATTTTGATTAATTAAATAAAAATAAATTTTACTAAGGTTTTCAATGTCTGTTTTTTATTACAAATGTTAATTGATTTAGATATATGAACCATTTCTTTGAAAAGTCTTTTTCTCAAATTTACCTCATGATCTAAAATTTCGGCGTTGTCAAAATAAAAAACTTGGCCATTGCTTATGCTGTGGCTAGCAAGAGCACAAAGTGTTATACCACCTTTTACTGATGGCTTGTGTTGTGAAATCCTTTTTTTTTAATATTGTGATGTTTGTGCTATATAGTAAGTGCTACAATCGAGGCATGGAATTTTATATATTGTATTACAAATACAATATATAAAATAAATAAATGTATTCAAGTACTTCGAATATATTCATCAGAGCTTCCATCTTCGTCCGTGGCTGTCATCCTCCGTTGCATTTATGGAGAGATTAAGAACTTGCCCCGGTGCCCGAGCAGAGGGAGGCGCAGATGCAGCGTTGCATAGAGGGCGCTTCAGGGTCCTTCCCTGCAACCATGCGAATCAAACTTCGCGGGGAAAAAAGCATCAAGAGAGAAAGAGAGCGGTCCTTTATTACAGCGTCCTTCGGAGTGGCTGATAAGTCCTCCTTTAACAGATCCCACCCTCCATCCATCCCTGCTCTCTCCTTAGTTTTTCCGCTGCGAAAACGAAAAGGAGTGAATAACGCCTCGCGTCTCCTCCTTGCTCGTCGTCCAAGGTTCGCTTTCATTCGAGAAGGCTGTTAACTGCAGGCGTTCTCCGTCAGTGTGTGACGTCTGGATGACAAGTCCCCTCATGTCTTGTGGTTGGTGTTGACGCTGTCCGATGTGCTTTTTATCTCATTGACACGTGAATGTCCTCACTCTCATTATTTCCTCTCTATAAAATATTTTATTTAGCATCTCTTTTAGAATTTTGAAATCCAAGAAAATATCGAGTGTGGGTCGACGTTTTGGGTGATTAAAAATCATTCTTCCTCAAACTGTCGAAATGTAATTAATTCCATCTTCTGGGTTTAGAATTTGTTTTTTATAATAAAACCTCCAATACTTATAGTAAGTTGAATGAATATAGTTATAGTAAGTGGAATATATTTCCACCGCTTCAAACTACACTTCGGATTACTGGCTGTCATTTTGATGATGATGGTACTGCATTGCTAATTCAGATTGAAATTGATTTATTTATAAAATTCATAATCGTTGTGTTATTGATCGTAAGACAATTTTGATAAAACTTTTTAATAATCTGTGTGAAGTTTTTCGCACGTCATATTTATGGAAAAGCGAAGATACTGAATCGTAAAGTAGGATTTGGGACAAGAAATATCCTCCTTTCTCTATCTCAATTTCTACCGCCCGGATATATCAGAGAATTCAAAGAAAACGACTAATTATGCTGGAGAAAGTGGTGAACATAGATTTTATCCTTGTTGGGGGCGAGAATGAATCAAATATTAGGACATTAAAATTTGGACACCCTATGGTACGCTGTCATAAAATGTAGAATACCATCAATATATGCATCGGAGTATTAGTGCATGCCACGCCCATTCCCTTGTACATGATTAAATAAACAATTTAGACTTCGTTACTTGAAGAGGGAAGGTGTCTCATCCTCTACTATTTAGCTCATATAACTTCATTGACTTTTTAAGGGGGAGGGGGTCTGACGCTCCAGCTTAATTTCTCCCCTGGTTCGAGGAATAGGGTGGTTTCCCATTATTTTTTATTGCATACATCGACTCCTGGAATACGTATTTCACGCTTTTAGATTTTTAAATGACGATATCTATTTTTCGCGATTAAATGAAAAGTGAAATTTTAAAGCGCGCGAAAACGCGACGGCTATGAACGCTGGGAAAAGCCCGTGTGACGTCATTCTGGTTCCCATTGCCGCCGAGTGAGGTGATCTTGGGGCGAGGATATGTGCGCCGCTGCGATGCAGGCTGCTAGTCGATAACAGAGTATCCTTTTAGCAGGTAGCGCTTGGCTTAAATAAGGATTTTTAATACCTTATCAAACGAAGGAAACTTTCCGACCATAGGCAGTTTATATAGGTGATTATTAAGAGATGCTTCCATGAGCTCTGTGCCTCATGCATACATTGGTAATCTCAGACGATGTAAAACTCCTATCTACTCGTATAGAAACTAGGTCTCTGTGACGTCACGTGGAGTGGAATCGCTTGGGAGCTAACCTGGCCTTTTTCAAATTAGGTTACAATTGACCGTTGCCATTCGTATAAACTGGGATTTCTAAAACCAAATAATTTGTATATTATGGATACACTAATGATGGGTAACGAATCGTAATCAATGCCTTTAGTTTTCTTTGATGGAGGTAACTACCGTATTATCAGTGTTGGATTTGAGCCATGCCATTAAGGCAGCAGACATCTTCAGTGGTGGAGTCGCACGGTTCCCGCCAAAAAATCTCTCCCACCCCCTCATCCACCCCTTCTGCCCTCCGCTTCTTCGAGCGTGCCTTCGACTCCCGCGCAAGGCCCTGCCTCGTGAAGGCCCATTGGTCGAGTGGCCGAGTCCCTTCCACCACCAACCAACGTCTCCCTTCCTTGTCTTATTCTCTCTCCCTATCTTCTGCTCCCCAAGGACGGGCACAGCGGCGAGGGGGAGGGGGTGGAAGGAAGGGTTGGGAGATGAGGGTGGAAAGTCGTTGGGGGTGGGTGGTGGGATGAGCGTCTTAGGGGAATGGAGGCGGGGGAATGGAAACAAGGGCAATAAAAGGATCAAACCAGGAAAAGGAAGAACTAGGAGGGTTGGCCCGAGTGTCAAAGAGAAGACACGGACGAGCCTTCAGTGGTGGAGCCCTCTTCGCGTATCGAAGTACGTTTCATTTTCATGAAAATATCAAACTATGTTGTGGATGAGTTATCAAACTATCCGTCTAATTTTTTTCTGAAAATTAAAATTTATAAGCTCCCTTTTTATACATCTACATAATACCCTGCGAGCCACCACTAGGGTGCTTGGCATACATGTTCTTATGGTTTATACCTGCCCAACCATGCGAAAAATGTTAGTGAATGCTGGAATGTACGTGAATTTTTGACAAAATTCGCATACATTTTAGACTAGCATTAAAATTTAGTTCGCTATAGACATGCGTAGGAAAAGGCTCAAATTATTCAACGGTGCCAAAGAGACCTTTCGAAGAAGGCGTTATTGAATAGATTTATTTGATTCCGTAAAAATTTAATCTTGGGTAAAATCAATCGCCGAAAAAAACTCTTTTAGCTTGTTTTTGTAATTATTCTTTTAGTACTATTACGCCTTAAAAATTTTATTGAGTGTATTTTTATTTAATAAGCTATTTTCTCAATCAACTCGCCGATATTAATTCCTATATTACATTTTTGTTAAAATGGTCGAACTGTTTGGTGTGCATATAGTGATGCATGCTGGATGCTGGTGATTGATCACCCTCTACCAAACACCCTAGAGGGTATTTTGTAGATGTAGATGAAAAGGCTAGCGGATAGGAGAGCGTAATGGAGAGCTTCGTCAGACTAATCTTTGGATTGTTGGCTTATGATGATGATGAATTTTTGCTGCGAGTACACAGTGCCTTTACACTATTACCGAGTGTGGTGGGGGTGAACAAGTCGGGACACGAGGTCGGCCGGAAACAACTTTTCCCGCCCTCCCCCTTTCGTCGCCGCGTCTCTTGGCTCCCCGAATTTCCCGCCTCTCCGTTTCGCGAACTCTTCCTTCCCAGAAATCCCCTCACCCCATTTCTCAGCGCCGATTCCCGCCAAAAATTTTCCGCTCAATCCCGTACGGGAAGAAGAAGTCGCCTTTCTCCGCGAGTTTTCCCCATCTCCCCCATCGCCACACGCACCTCCCCTACAATCTCATCCCCCCTATAACATCTCTCGGAATCACTAACCCACTTCCCCTCCCCCGTCGCCCGGGCAACCGCTTATTTTCTTAGCAATATCCCGTTACGAGTCACGCGTCTCAAAACACTTGGGCGGTTCGTCTGCGGTTTCAAACGCGTCACCCGACTCTCTGATTGCGTTTGCAGGTGTGGTGCACGTACACATATACAGTTGACCTTTCTATAGCTTGGAATCGACCGACGATATCCGAGTGATTTGATTGAGGTCGATTCAAGAATACCTCATTTTTCACTTACATCCATGATCGTTCTCAATTTGTCTACAATATTTAGTGTTTTATTTTTTTCAAATTCTCTCCCTTTAATCTGTGCAGGCATGAAGTGTCCGATCCAGTTTCTACATCTTCGTTCCATTCCCTACTATCATGAATCGGATATTGTGCCTAGGCATGAATTAGAAGAGAATTTGAAGCTCTTGGGGTTGGTAAAGAAGGACGCCTCTGTGAACAGAAGAAAATGATCTAGTGAACAGGAAAACTGAGGGCTTCAGTACACCAACCACGGAATTGCATTACAGTGAATGAAAATAAAATAAAGAGTGATACATCGAGCATAGACTAATTCGTATTTCGCATCTCGAGCGATTGAATTAGATTAGAGAACTAGAATTATGGTGGAAAGTCGGTGATTTGATTTCGAAAAATATTTGAATTACGCTACGTTAGGAACGAGTTTAAAAAATCTTATCCAAATTCCAATGTTGAGTGAATATCCTGTCATAGATAGAGAATCGGGTGTATAACATCGAAATATTCTCATAGTATACAATATGAAAGAATCCGGTAATATCATTAATGAATTCCGATATCGTCATCGAACCGCTAGTTACTAACTTAATGAAGCCTTTCAAGACACCACCATGCTCTTCGTATGCTGGAAAGGTGGTCCTAGGTTGTGGAATGCAAAAAAGAAGAAATCGATACGTTTCGAGATGTTTTGATAGGAGTAAATTTTCCATTCAGCCATTCCACAGGTGTCGCCTCATAAATGTGTGCATATGCGTATATTTTATCTCGTCATCTCTTTGTGCCCTGTCTATCTCTCTCAGTCTCCCGCCAAAACCACCTTCCCATGATTCCCTCTGGCTGCTGGCCCTTTCTCAGAAGGACGGCTCTTCGGATGCGATAATGGCCCGCGCGGTGGCGTGAGGTGAATCTTCCGCGTGGTCCTCGCAGCGGCGAGCCCCGCCCACTTCTGCCTCTCCTCCAGCATCATCGGGAATTGCTGCGATTTTTCAGACATATCTTTTTTGCAAACACTCCCACGCCTATTTAGGAAAACTATTCATTCCCTAGGCTTGGACCTGTCTTTTTTACGTGTCGCATCGATTGCATAAAAACATGAAATTTTTTGGGAAAATTAAGAGTTCACCCTTTTCTATGTATCTCAAATATTTATTTTGTTTTTGTAGGTTGTTCTATCAATTAGTTTTTGAGTTTCATCATCTACAACTACATAATACCCCGCAAGCCGCCTAAAAGGGGTGTGGCAGGGGGTGTTAGGACACCAGCCGTCTGCGCATAAAAAATGAAGTGCTCTAACGAAGTTGGGACTAGCATTTGGGACAAGTCCTTTATGGTTCGGGGGAAAACGAAATCCCATATCTTTCTGTACGGCAAATCAATCAATTCGCCAATCACCATCACCATAAGTCAACAATCCAAAGATTGGTTTACGCAGCTCTCCGTTCCGCTCTTTTATCCTCTAGCATTTGCAAAGAGACGTATTTCTTATATTTTCCGTCCTTATAACGTGTCCCATTAAACTCTTTCGGTGTGTGTTACATGGAGTAATTACAAAGTATTCTGGCAGATACCCTGGCTCTCTGTATTTTCCGCTTCAATTCGCGATATGGCCTATTCCCTTTCATTCAATCTAATAATCCTCTTCTCTTCATTTCTTCTCCATCGTTTACCCAATATTCTACCCTCTAATACTGTTATCAGCACCCTTTCCCATCTCAGTGCTCGCTCCATCCATACCCTCTGTCTCCTCCGTATCTCATCTAAAAGCTGCCTCTCTTCACCCACCATGTCCAGCACTTCGTCTTTCATCCTCCTCTCCGTCCTTCCTCTTCATCACCTTCCCTATTCTTCTCCACACCCACTTCTCGAACGCCTCCATTCTTTACCCTAAATATTACAGTGAGATATTTTTTATGCATGTAGCACAGGTAATTGCTGGATGTTGTTTACTCTCTCTGTTCATTGAAAATTTGTAATTGAATGAGTGAGTTTTAAAGGAAATAACTCTACCGATTTAGCGGTTGATGTGTGCTTCTGAAACAGCAGTTATATTTCTTTGAAAGCTGACGGATTTGTGTCAAACCTCGCTAGTATGTGTAATTTATCATACGCCAGGATACAAGTGAGACACATTATGAGTCACCGACTTCATTTCATAGGTATTCAAAGCAATGTTAACACGTAGTATTGTAGACAGTGAAAACAATTACTACATGATTCAATTGCAAGCATACAATTCATACTAAGATGATATTATAGTATTATTATTATTGTTATTATTAATAATACCTTTTTGAAAAAATAAACGCCCTTGATATTTAAGTCTATTTTTAAAACTGCTTTCGTATATATTGTGTGTCGATGAATGGGAAATGTTTGTAAGCCGAGCCATTCGTCGTAGCGGTATTATTACGCTCGTGCCAGTAGCAGTGTAGGGAGAGAACGCCCCGTGTGGTCAGCTCTGTTGCTGAACTCTGGCTTGCCGACGTAGCAGATTGATAATGGGAGTGGACTCTTTTCTTTTAAACGAATCAGAGCCAAGCTGCTGTGCCGTCCTTCGGGGCAATAAGCGCGCGAAGGATGCTGCGACCAAGATCAAATCTTTTTAACCCTTCCGATTCAACTGCTCCAGGATCGGTTGATATTTTAATAAAGTTAGGAGCCTCAGCGAAGGAGAGCATCTTGGCGTTAGTGACCACTTAAATTTTTACTAGCAATAACAATTTTCTCTTTATCAAATACTGACATTTTGTCTTACTAACGTGAATATATTGGGAAGGCTTTTTTTTACGTTACTTACTAGATATTTATACCAATTTACATGTATGAATAAATATCTGGAGCAATATAATTTTCTTGGGAGTGGTTAACAAATCCAATATTTAGTATATAAACGAAAACTTAAGAAATAAGCGATAGTAAAGAGTAAATTGCCCTTAACATTTATATTATATTTCGCAATCAATTTTTCAAACCACCAACACGCTGATCGTACTACATCATGAGACGTCACGCTGAAAATTAACACCTAGCATAGCAGAATGGCTTTCGGAGATAAATTAAGATTTCGCACCGTGCAACCGGGTTCCCTCCATTCCCGAAGGAGCCGAGCCAACGCCATAAACCAAATAAAAACATTCTTTTCTGCTGGAGCACGTGACTTGACGGTGTTGGGAATTTGGGGGTGAAATGGAGGGCGGGGGTAAAGTGGTCGACCTTAGACGACATTTGCCTCTCCCCCTCCTCTAACCCCCTCCTCCCCCACCCTACCCACCCTCCCAGTTTGCTACTGTTGAGGAAACGCCACGACAACACGGCTTGATGGCGCGGTGCTCACTCGCTCACGTTGGAATGGGGGGAAGGAGAGGGCTACGAGTGAGTTTCTAAGAAACAAACAGCTCCTTTCACCAACGGCGAAAGTAATCTGAATGTTTGCAGACGAGATTGCCAGCCCCGATCCCAATAGAGGTGGAGTGGAGGGAGTTTTGACATACAAAATGAAAATCACTTGCAAATTTCACAGATATTTTAATTGCGACACCATTTGCAATGTCTATACATTATCACTAAATATTAATGACATTGAAGTTGGCGATGACGTTGAAATTAAAATGGAATGGAATTGATATTGTTATTTTTTACGAAAAAATACTACCATATCTGCCATGAGGCTATATCTGATAGGACTTAGTCACTTTTATCGCTTCAGTTCAATGCTATTTTTCTCGGATAATAGTTTTTCAACAGGGAAAATAAAACCTAGCAATCGTATCGAAAAATTCGCCTTTGCTATCAATACAATTATTCGCAACCAATTTTTAGAACGACTAGTACGCTTATCGGACTTTAAATTCATAAATAATATTTCTTACGCATAGGGCGACTTCTAGGAGGCCATGGAATGCCGTATTAGGCAAAGAGTGTACCTTAAATTAGTATCAGAGCAAAAAATGTGCTAAATAACCTCCACGTATAAGGGAAAAGAAGAGTTGATAGGGAAACTAAGCGTAGAAATCATGGCATGACGTGAAGCATTTGGAAGGAAACGTAGCATGGGTAAAAGACATCGACCTTAAATTTCTACTAGCAAATTCTCAACCTAGTAGTAGCTAATATTATCAGAAAAAACATATTTAAGTAAATAAAAGATCGTAGCACTTTTCCACAATTTTTTTTACTGTGTGCAACGCGTTTCGGCTCACTGAGCCATCATCTGGTACAAAAAAAACATACTCACTAACAAGAAAAACACGTCCAATCAACGTGCTACCCCCTTACGCGTGTATGAAAAGTTGCCCGCTCGTCAAGAAATTTCGTTTTGATGAATCAAATTTTTATTCACCCGAGAGTAGGATAATTTAAAAATTGAAGCAAAAATTCATGAGTTCGACCAAATGTGAATATAGTAATTTCATCAAAAATTGCGGGCATCATCATTTCATCAAAAAATGCAATTTGAATAAAGAAGGGAGTATTGCAGCGAGGTTTCCGAAGGCGAACGCCCAGCATACCGTGAAGAGGAATGCTATCGTCGCACGAAGCGAGTTCTGGATGCGAGTTTGACCTACTAATGCGATTTGGCGCCAATTCTTGAAAGCGGGCACTTGAGATATGTCGGAGGGAAGGGTGTTGATTGAAACCGGTCCAAGAGGCATCACTGAGATTGTTTGAATATTAATCAAATACTTAATTCAGAAATTGCGTTCACACTACAAAAAATACATCTCAACCTTGGTGCTAGGATCGCTGTCTCCTCAAGCAGGGCTTGGATATGCTATATACTTACCAGTGGCACCGACTCCATGGGGCTTGAGGGGGCTCGGGCCCCCTCAAAAATTCGTCATTGGTGTGAGGAAAAATTGTGTGAAGCTTGTTGATTTTCCCCGGAACTTACGGATATCGAGATTCGAGCTTTCAGGGTTCTTATGTTGATCATATGACTCTTCAAAAATGCTTAAAAAACTTATAACTCACTACTTATAAAATTTCCCGGGGCAAGATCCCCGCTTTGGGCCCCCCAATATTTTTTGTAAGTCGGCATCCCTGATACTTACATTCCTTTACTACTTCATAATCAATACAAATGTGGACAAAGTTATAGTCTATATACACCAGAATTTCAAGGAGTCAACTAAGTTTAAAACGAGTATTACGTCACGAAATAAGACTAAACACTTTTGCCCGTGAGGGAGGGAGGCGTCTCCTTAAGAGACTTGAATAACGTATATGCTTATCGTTTAATCGGAGTAAATAATCGTGGATTCATAATTACCCCGCAGTATTGATTCACTCGCTTGCAACGATGCGGTTAGATTCTATTTCTCCCTCAACTTTTTTGTGTGGGAAAAAACAATCTCTGTTTTCCCGTCAAGAAAGAGTTGTGTGAGTAGTCGCTCGCGTTCGTAACCTAGGGAACTAATCATGCACGAGAGGGTCACCTTTCCCTGATGATAATCTCAGCCGTGCGAGACGTGTATTCATTTCTATTTTTTTCCTACCCCGGAGCATACATCAGTGTTTCTTCCCTCTTCGAAGGGACTGCCCTACTCAAAATCGCGGAACGTGCATTTATTTAGATTCATAGTCGATTAGCGGAAGATATCCCCGCAAGCGTTGGGATTTAATAACCATGTTGGATAGTAATTTGCGCCTCCCGAGCGAAATTATACCCCTCTCGCGGTCCGACGCTGCCGTGGAAATGTCACGTGACTCCGAGCGCGGCAGGTATTCAATTTGATCGGGCGCCAGCTAAGATTGGTGTCTCTCTCCTCCCGTGAGATTTCTTCGACGGTGCGCGGATTGCCGTCTGTTTTATCGAGGCGTGAACGTGCCATACTTCCATTCTTTCAATAATCGGTTAGTGTCATGGCAATAGGATTCGCTTTGCTTGTGTCAGGTATTCTGTAGGATCACGGTTCTAACGTGATGTGCGTTACTGTATGTGGAGAAAATGAGTAACTTCTACTTTTAAATGGAAAACGGAAAAATTAAAATAAGTTACGGAAAATGCCAATTATTTATAGGTACAGTTATGAAATCTGTCCTCTTTTCTGTCCGCAATATGTAACATTTTTCCCTCGTTCAACGTGAATGCAGATTAGTACTCATATAAAATATACTTATGTTTTATCTGGCAACCAATCTGAGAGTCATTCATTAAACTATGTAAGGAATTTTTCTCACTGCTAATCAAAAGAAAGACAATGCGGTCATAGTTAACGTGATGCCGATTGCCTAAACACAGCATAGTTACTACCCGAGACATTTCCCCTGAATATCCGGCCTGGTTATGCCGCATTCTTTGAAGTTATCTCTCATTTTTTATTCGGTTTCAGTCATTTATTTTCATAATCATGTGAGGTTTCATTTGACCGTGATAAAATTCGTGAACCATCTTATCTCTCTCAGAACCACTGAAGTTCGTAAACGCGGAGATAACCCGTTTAACGGGTTATTACCTCTAGCCTTGCTTACTTATAAGGGCCCACTACATTATCGGCTTTGCCCTAAAAGACTACTTATTTGTGTTGGGTTAAAAATAGCTCTTAAGACTGGTAGATTTGGTTCACATTAGGAGCCGCTTTCTTTGGCGGGGAAAAAGTGAATGCTTTCGTGTTATTATGTTCTCGTATTTTAACTTTTATGTGATTTTCTTTGTCTTTTTGGTAGTTACTGATTATATAACTGTTTTTTCATTGTAGAATATTGTTACCAACCGGGTTTTCAAATAAGTTTAATATCCCAGTTCAATTCTAAATATCGATGCGTAAGTTTCTTTCAGCGTTTTGAATGGTATTGGAATCGGGTAATATGCCAGTGGGAAACCACAAATTTTGCCATCATCAAAAGTTTAAAGTTTATTTAAGTCTTAGCCTTTCCCGCAATAATTACTGCAATGCAGGTTCATGCTGTGTAGGAGATCTCTGGCCACAACAATCTGAAACCAGTGAATAAGTGCATCAACCTTCTGGTCTTTTACGCTACCTCACGCGCTTGGGTGGAATTAATTTTATCGAGATCCAATGCGCATAAGCTGGATTTACTGGAGCATAGTTCGCAATCATAACTTTCGTAAAGGTCGTGAAATCATGCTTTGTCGTCCCAATTGATTCCTGTTCTCTGGTTTTGCATACTTCATCTATATCTATCTACATCTACATAATACCCCGCAAGCCGCCTAAAAGGCGTGTGGCAGGGGGTGTTAGGACACCAGCCGTTTACAGCTTTAACAAAATGAAGTGCTCTAACGAAGTTGGGACTAGCGTTTATTAAAGTCCTTTATGGTTCGGGGAAAAAAGGAATTCCCATATCTATCCGTTCGGCATAACATCTCTCTTAATTTATCGCTTCTATCGGACCTGGAAATATAGTGTGGCTCTAATATTATGTTCTCTGTGTCGCTCTTAAAGATATCCATTCTCAATTGTTCAAGCAATCTAAGCCTAGCGCGCAGCCTCCGAGTCTCCAGCAGCTCCCAATTGCTATCCCTTCATGCTAACTATTTGATAAACTTAGCTGACAATGAGGGTAAACGTTGCTACTGTAGTCATATAACCTCTTAAACACATCATTAATATTGCCTTTCCCTTTTTAATTCCCGCGACATTTTCAGGAATCCGCTATAACTCGGGGATATATTTGTTGATCAATCTCCTCAAGATTTGATAGTATCTCAATGCAATATCGGAAGGAAAAGGCCAAGTAGTTTTTTACGCCTCATTTATCTTCCACTTAATTTTATCTAATCTAAGACCCCCCCCCCCTAAATTATGCTGGGGTACGTTCGAAGTGGAAGTCACTGGAAACCTTATATAACCTTCATTTACGTTATCACGCCCTAGTTATCATTAACTAATGAGGACGGGAGATAAGGGAATGTGAAGTTGTCGTAATTGGGCCTTTTTTCATATCTTTTATTCCTCATAGGTTACGCGGTCATATCTTTACTCTCATGTAGAGAAAAGAGAGTTAATGTGTGGAATGTATTTTTCGTTTGATGTGCCGAATGGTGTTTCGCATGTTTCGAGGTCTCGTGACCTTTTTTTTACTGGAGTGATAAGAATTAGTGTTGATCGAGCGCGACTTAAGTTACTTCAAAGATACCAAAATTGCAAAAATGATCACTTTCATCAAGTAAAATGGTTTGGATTTTATGAATAATGTCCTAATAAATTTAGTAGAGTTAGTTAGCAATGTTCTCCTCATTAGAACAGACTTTGATTTCATTTAACAGTGGTGGTAAATTTTAGCGAGCGAAAGGTCTTGTCCTAATTGAAACGTTTGATCATTTATTAATGTATCTCCTATAAATTTCACTCAAGTGCAACTCGCGCATCAAAAGCATGGAAGGAAAGTTTTACGAATCTCTAAACATCCCATATCTGTTCATGCGATATCTGTTGGTAGTATTTTTAGTTAGTTAACCCCTTGCGTTGTGATGACGAGTCTAGCTCGTCATGAACTTTCGACTCCAAATCGCCCAATGACGAGAGTATCTTGTCATCGGATTTTTAATTTTAGCAATATCTAGAGGAACAATGTAATTATTTTGAAAGACTAAAAAAGTTAAAACATAGATAGTTTACATAAATAATTAATATTTCATGAAGCATGATGCATAGGAAGGATTAAAATGATTTTATTCAAGTAGCGATAGCTGTGTTCTCCATGCTCAGTAATCACATTTTGTTTCAAGGTGTTACGTTTATTACAAATTAGAAATTATCATTTCATTACCTACCATGTAAAAGAGATCTTCAGAAAAAATAAATAGAGAATAGGAGCACGATGTTCGAAAAATTAATCGAATTTGAAGGTGTTATTAATATTTTGTAGTTCAATTTTTTAAAGAGGTACCTCCATTGAATAATTGAGTTGTTTTGCATTATTGGCCATGCACTTTCAATCGTTCTCCGTCTTTCACCCACTTTCCGGCTGGCTTCATTCGAGGCGTGTCCCAGTTGCGTTGGCGCCAATCACGACTCGACCGAATGTAGGTAGCTACTAAGTGCCACGATGTGCATATTTACATTCTTCCTCCTTCGCCACACTCAAACCTCCCTCCCCTCTCCTCGGAGCGCGAGGTACCATTATTGTGCGGCCTGGGACTGCTAGTAGTGCCTTCCGCGAGGAAAATGTTTATGCATGCCCGCGAGTCGGACATTCCTTGGCCTCGTCTCCGGAGTAGGCCGACAAAGTCGCTTTCGCATTCCGATCTTTCCCGCCAAAAAACTTACCGAGATACCACTCACGTACCCCCCCTCCTGTAGCCTTTAAAACTTTTCCTCCCCACCTCCAGCGTCCAGTCAAACCCCTTCAGCTACTTCAACCACCCCTTTCTCACCACTCATTTCCTTAAGAATTACCCACCCCTTCCCTCCCTCTCTCTTCCTTTTCGCGTGTTTGTTTTTTCTCCGTCTTACTGCGGAGGTTTTGGCATACATTTTCAAGAGAGAGAGAGAGAGTCGAGCCTATCTTCTCTGTTAAGGCTTGGTTTACATGACGCATTAACACGTGTTGGTTAATGAGTCCAATGTATAGGCTTGAGAATGAAAGGGGAAAAATGCACCGTGTTTGACGTCCATCTTGTACGAATGCGCGGGATGAACGTAGAACCTGTTCTAATTTGGTTGTTGTCATCACAATATTCGCTACTATTTCACCAAATATAATATCATTCATTGATTAACTCGAACTAGTCAATGTGTCGTGTAACTAGGCTTTGATACTACATGTCCTTTTTCACTGACACTCTTCACGTCAGTATAACAGAAAGAATATCGGATCATTATTAACGTGGTACCCGTTGCCTATTCGCTGCAGTGTTACCACCCAAGTTATTATGTAATTTTCAGTAAGCTTATAGTAATTTGGGATTCGCTTGCAATGATGGAAGACATGCCAAGACCGTAATACACGTTCAGGTTTTGGTAGGGTAATGAATCCGGGTTTGTAATATGCATCATGTACATTTAATAATAATGCACTCTGTATATAATAGTAATATACTTCATTGAATGGAATCTGAGCATATTCTCCTTCCGTTTAAACATTCAGGCATTTAATCTTATGGGCATGAGCGCTGGTAAATATGGATTATATATGCTGTATCGTATTTAGCTCGAGATAATATACTGAGTCTGGCAGCCGTAATGCAATGAACTCTATAATTCCATTCCTTTTATACAGGGGCGGATCCAGGATCTCTTTCTGTGGGGGGAGGGGTGGAGGACAAGGAAGGCCGGATCCAGCCTTTTGTTCAGGGGGGCACAAGGATACCCCGTCTTACAAAACGAACACAATGATAACGGGACCGTATTAAAAAACTTGCGTATTTCTTTTAAGTGTGGGGGTGCACCACCCTCCCCCCCAGATCCGCCTATGCTATTTTATATGTAGTACGGGTAACTGCGGCCAGTACGGTGTTGATTTGTCGTATTCGATATTCATTGCTTTCTTCGTCATTTATTAATTTGACAGCTTTAAACCATGCATCAGTTTATCAGGCCCCTAATTCTCTCTCTGAAACACATCACGCCCTCCAAGATTACTTTCTACTTCTTCCTCTTCGTACACAGTAAGACCTTCATTTATTTGTTTTTTTTTCCTTTTCTTCGCTGCCGGATAAAAAAAAGAAGGCGTGAAACTTAAAACGACCCTCTTTCTTATTTATCTCTCTGCAACGTTAGTTTTTTTTTTCATTTTATTTCTCGGCGCATGCGCGAGAGGCTGGAAGGCCGTCTTCACTTTTGGCGGGAAAATCTGCGCGCCGATGATGACGAAAGCGGTCCGCGTACAAGTCGGGGAGGGGGTCGCGGAGGGGGAATGCTTGAGGATGGGGGCCAAGGGCGTTTGACGTGCGTAAAAGCGAAGGAGGAAGAGGAAGGGACGGATGACGAGGCGCTCTGAGGATTCTGCGACGCTCAGCCCCTTAGCGAGAAAAGCACTACGCAGTGTAAATTCAATAAGCATTTCTGAGAGAATCCATGTGCGTCAACTTCGCCATGCTAACGCTAAGCATTATTAACGTTTCCTATTCCTCTAATGGGACGCAACGCTACAGCTATTTTATTCGCCGTGAATCAATAACTAAAAAAATCACCTATTGGCATTGAATTTTATTAGTACTGTTATTAAAGCAGGGGTCTCCAAAATACGGCCCGCGGAGGGCTTTCATCCGGCCCGCGCACTCGTTTCAAGTATCGAATATCTTATACTTCAGTAATCGGCAAATTTGCTATCCGGCCCAAAGGGCGGACCCCTGTTATTAAAGTATTCCACCGATAAAGTTAGGTTTCCATGGGGTACTTTAGAAGTATTCTGGCAGCCTCACCTTCCTTTATGGACTTCCCTCTTCGGTCACAATGAGGACAACTCGCTTATATTCTAACTAAAAAATCCTTTCTCCTTCCTAATTTTCACGAGTATTCATCTACAGAGTGACGTAACTAGGAATATGCTATGGGTGGGAGGGGGGATGGGATGGCCTAGGGTGGCGAGGAAACAGGGTGTCCGGGATAAATATTGAAAAATGACATGTCTGCATATAAATTTTACATCATTTTGGCACAAAAAATTTAACTTAAAGCGGATTCAGTTATAAAATTTCAAAACTAGACAATAGTTTTGGAAAACCTCCTCCTTTCTCTGAGGGTTAATGGGTATCTATCCCTTCATCCCCCCCATAGTTACGCCACTGAATCTAAGTATGCATAACACCCTGCGAACGACATTTAGGATGTTTGGCAGGTGGTGATGGAGCGTCAGCAATCATTATTTTATTATAATATCTTCTAAGAATTTATGAAATGAATGAATATATCAATGTAACTTTGGTAGTAAATTTGTGTCTGTGATTATGCTACTAAGACTTTTCCTTAATGAATTGTCTCATATTTCTTTTCTTTTTCGGGCGTAATTGTTTCTCTGTGAAGTTCATTAATATTTTTGACTTAAACTTTGGTTAAACTTGTTCTTCACTTTAACTATGGAATTATCTTAAATTTTCAGAGTACATTGAGTAGACTTTTGTCAGTTTGAAGATTTTACCTCATTACTTTCTTAAATGTATACATGTCGTATTTGAGGCACAGTAAATGCTGGCAAAGATTTATTCCGCGCTCTCCGAAATTTTTCAAAAATAGACAAAAATGTTTGAACGCGTTTCATCTGCCGTTATTCACAATTTGAAAATGCGTTTTCTGTTTTACGCGAAATAAATAGGGAAAATAGCTATTAGTGGGTGGAGTGAACGTTACCAAACATTGCGCTATGCATTGGCGTTGTGTTAGGTTTCCAAGTGTCTGAAAATCGATTGTGTTACTGATTTTTAAATGGGTATATTCAATGGGCCATATTGAGAATATTTTCGCTGCTGTAGTAGCCAAATGTTTAAAATAGGGATGTTCGAGTACTCAAAAACTCGATTCGAGTAGTTGGTACTCGACTCGAGTGTTTCGAGTAGCATTACGAATGTCGAGTCGAGTAGTTAACGTAACTGAGCAGTCGAGGCCCATGAGCCAGTAATTAATTTACGTAATATAATCTTTATTAGTACTATTCGGCAAATGCCTTTACTCAAGGCTCTTCTAAGCCGTTTGAATGCGCATATTAATTAAATTTTCGACATATTACTTGGGGTTAATTCATTTAAACTGTGCTTAAACTGTTTAAGACACATTAATTTCCATTCATCTCGTAATGCTGACTCAAGTACCATCAACGTTTCTCATTATTATTTTTTCCTTTTTACTTTAGGATAATCATTCAGAATTGAAAATATACTAGGGGATTGAAAAAAAGAGAATATGGTGGAGCATGCTTTGTTGTATTGCCTGGGTCATAAATTACCATACTCGACTCGATACTCGCGAGTAGTTTTCAACTCGACTCGATACTCGACTCGAGATCAAAAAGTATTACTCGCACATCCCAAAATTAAAAGCAATTTTTCCCCTATTTATATTATTTCCGGGCCTAAATCCCTTTGATCTGTTACTAGCTGCGGGAGAGAGCTAGTTTATCCCACTCCATCGCTCCATCTTCCCTCCACCCCAAGTGTTCATCGTATCAATCTCTAGACTCCTGACCAGCTTTTTTAATCAGCCCGTATCACGACCCGTCCTCTCCACTGCGCTCCCCGCTAGTCTTTTGTCATTCTGACCACGGAGGGAAGAATGCTAGTCGTAGGCCTTTGGCTCGTTTAATGTGAGACTCTGTTGCCTCGCGTCATTGAGAGGAAGTGTTGGGAGTATCCTGGTACGAGGGGCGAGAGATTAAAGAAAAAAATGCAGTGTTGAAAAAAAGGAACGAATTGATAAAAAGGATTGACCTCCTTCCTCGGCGCGAGGGAGAAAATCTTTCCCGCCAAAACTTCACTCCTTTTCCCGCTCACCGAGCGACCAGCCAATCAGGAGAGGAGTTTAACCGCCGCGTCCTCCAATAGCGCCGCTCCTCTCTCCGAGAGAAAGAGAGCCTACGTTGCTTCGGAATGTGCCTCGGACGCGGCGAGGAGAGAGAGATAAAGGGAGTTAATATTTTTTCATAGTGCGTGGCACTTTTCTTTCTAGCACACTCGAGCACTTTTTTTCGTTGGCGACGATCGCGCGTATAGAATTTGTTTGTGTATACGTTTTTCCTTTCATTTTAATGAATCTTCGATGGGATCACGCATAGCGAGTGCATACGAAAATTGCTCTACAATTTTTTAAAATTATGTAATGGCTTGAACCTGTCGGTATCAGGCACACATTGTATGTTAAGCGTGTCGAAACAAAAAATATTCCAAGACATCTTTGTATAATCATATCGATGAAGACGTTTTTGTTGTTTTCAAACGCGTAATATTTTCATATTATTTTAATGAGACTTTGAGTGAATAAATATACTACCCGATCAAAGCCCTGCAGTCTCGCTTTGTAAAACCTCTTCATCTGTCAAGTTTCTCAGGGAAACTTGTAAAAGAAAGTGTTGCCAACAGTGATGTCCACTTATTTTCTCATGGGCTAGGGGCTATCGAAATAATTGATGTATGATCATTGAATATTCTTAAATCTTAAAATTGTTGCTTAATACTCGCTTGGTTTTATCCTTGTATTCGATTTTACTTATGTGCTGTACGTCCGAAGAGGTCCTTAATTCTTCAATCGTGGGAATGAAGGTTCTGTAACTCTCTTATTGGGCTCTGGATGTGAATCAGTTAAAGATTTTATTCTTTTAACATCCAGTTTCAAGAGGTTATTAAATTTATCCAGGCTTTTTTTAAGTCTTTTATTCGCTATTTTTTAGATTTAAGGAATCTAAATTTGCATTCGAATTGTTTTTATTTCCATCTAAATTTCATCCATCCAATTTTATCCATTCAAATCCATTTTAGGATTTTAATCCATTCAAAATAGGTGAAAAACTATATCTTTCGCATCAATGGATAAGGTAAATAATCCATAATTCAACAAAGTGTAAAAAAAACATGATTAAGTGTGACAGTAATTGCGGTCGTCGGTTTAGAGGGTCGACTGACGACTTCCTCGACTGACGTGAGGGCCATCTTTCGGTGGCAAGCGAGGCTGTGAGAGAGGTCGGAACTTATCTTCTGAGTGAGTACGCACGTACTTCATTTGCGTTCTTTTTTTTATTACTTCCCTCGCTCTCAAACGACCTCTTTTATCCGCCTAATTTGGTTGTCCTTTCAGGTCAGCTTTGATAACAATGTAGGTCTCGTGCTGTTTACCCTTTGTTCGCTAACAGCGTGGACACTTGTTCGCTCTGACGCTCGTACGAATCATTATTTGCCCGTTTTATTTTTAGCTTTTTTAAACGTACGGTACCGTGCATTTTGACGTGAATGTCGTGTTACAGTGAAAACGAGTTCAAATATAAATTTTATGTAAGTGAAGTTTTCAAGTCCTAATGTGATTCGTGCCTGCGTACCGTTTTTCTGCGCTTAAATAAGTTTTAAATTTAATAAGTTTTTCCCATCAATGATTTTTATCACCTTTTCATTAAATATCTTAAACGAATATCCATTAACCGTCAACCATTAGGCCGGCAGTCTTATCATCGACGCATTGGGCCACTGTCGCGCTGTGACACTTATGTTAGATTCGATCAATCGTAATTAGTACATAAATTTCCTGAGGATAGGTCTTTAATAAAATACGTCAGTTTTCCAACGTATCAAACGTGTAATGTTCTTCCTCAGGACGCTAATTTGAAATTTAAGTTGATGCGGACATTCATCAATAGCAATAATTCAAAAATAGAATTCCTATGCATACGAAGAACTGTATTATAAAATACCATTTTGATCATTAAAAGAATGCACGTATCGTAATGTTTTTGTTCTGCTCAAAATGTTCTTTTTTAATACTGTTTGTCATTTAAAAAATTTTATTTTTATAATATTGCTCACAGTGACTGCCCACATCTTCAATTTCGTAATAATGCACTAAATCCCTGGGGAAGACCATTATAAGTTTGAAACGTTGGGAAACTTTTTTTTTTTTTTATAGACCCACACCCCAAGAAATATATCTGCTACTTAACTACAGTTTAGGAGTCGGGAAGGCTATTTATTAATCGTAAAAATCATCGAGTGTTCAAGATGATCGAGCCGTCGAAATAGCTTTCCGCCAACCGCTCCGCGATGTGCTTGGAATCCTCTTATTTGGTCTTCCTTTCAAAACCCTTCTCTGGGAATCCGTCAGCCTTTCTCCTATTCTTCGTCCCGCCGTTACAAAAAGATCCTTTATATCTCGTTCCAAAGGGTTCCTCGACTCGGCACGCGGTGGGGTTATAACTTGGAAGATGTTGGTGACGAAATCCCTAGTAAGGAAGCTTAGGTTGTACTTGTGAATGTATGTACTCATTCATTACCATTTGGCGACGTGCTTCATGCGATGCGTTCGGATTCCGTGACGGTGTTAGAAGGGTTTTCTTTGTATGGGTTCCTCTACATGCCTCTGTCTCTTTTTGAAAGTTCTTTGCCCTCGGAAGGCGTAACGCCACACGTAAGGTCCTAACGGACTCGGAGCGACTTTCATCGCCCATTAGAATGGCTGGTCACGGTTCTCTGATAATCTAAGAGGTGAGCCGGATGTGTAACGAACTGATACAATGAATGTAATGGGTGATTTTAGTCACTGAGGACTTACATTCTTGATGCACGGTATTCGTTATTGGACATTCAATTGGAAACTAGTTTTGAGAATCCGATCTCAGTCTGGCTATTTATTATTTGTTGTAGCTACATCTTTTAACGATTGCACTTCATTGTGTATTTTACCATAATGTTTGCGGACGCTGGTCAATGAAAGAAGAGTATTCACGCGAAGCTATATCTACTGTGACAGTCTCCGAATGGGATATAAAAAGAGTAACTTTTTTTTAACTTTGACGAATGTATCGCTTTAATTTTCTTTTACTACGATTTCCGAATCGACTTTGAAATATTTCAATGGACGAAGAATAGCTTGTTAAATAAAAAATTACGACTTATATACGTTGTCGAAGTTTTTAGTATTGCAATCGCACTAAGCCAATTTTGGGTTTGGACACAAATTATGGTCCAAAAATGATCCAAATAGAAGTAGTTGTAGGGTTTGAGGCGTCACTTTGTGGAATTTACTCATGATGAATGAAAATGAACTGTGCTTTTCCACATAATTATTTATTTAATCACTACCGCGGTTTCGACACACTGCGTCATCCTCCTTTCCTGAGGATGACGCAGTGCGTTGAAACCGCGGTAGTGATTAAATAAATAATTATGTGGAAAAGCAAAGTTCATTTTCATTCATCAAATAGAAGAATTTCGTAAATGGACCTAGCGAATCATAAGACCTTTTACTAAACTTTTCATCAAAATCGTAATAAATTAAATGACAAAAAATAGACGGCATATGTTAGTCACTATTAACGGGGCAGTTTCTGTATCTTAAGTATCATCACCTATCGCCAGTATTTCAGAATGCCAAAAAACAATGGATATCCAGAGGATCTGAAGAACTGCGTATGTGTGCAATATCGTACATCGCAGTTGGGAAAGGCGGTAAGGACTATTCTAGAAATCGGTCACCATGGCGACCGGTTATGTTCGGCTGAGCCACGCGGTCGCTCGTTGCCGGCATCTTCCCCCCCTCCCCCAACTATCTCTCCCCGTCTTTCACACTCTCAGCATCCCAATGGACCACCTCTCTCTCTCTCTCCTTCTGCAACTCCCTCTCCTTTCCTTTCGATGGATTTTCCCGCCAGTATCGCCCTGAATTCTCTCTCGTGCGCGCTGGAATCTCATACCGAAAGAGTTTCTTCGCCTCCCTCGTGGAATAAGAGGGGCCAACACTTCCCTTGCTACAACTGCGCATTGACCTCATGGCGTGACCGGATTTTCTCCTTGCTCGCGAGACGCACTTTGCGACTTGACGGGACGTTCAAACATTCCCGCCTCGTCTCTCACAAGACCTGTCAGGATTATGCACCGTTTCTCATCCCCTAGACCCCTCAAATAGCGCGCACTCACAATCAGAGCAATGGGGAATTCCACTGAAAATGTATGATTATGCGATAAAAAACATCCTTCGTGCTGAAAATTACAGTGAAATCAGTTCTTCTCTAACCTGCGTATTGTTCGTAAAATTCCACTTTGAAAATTTTTGTTTGAATCTTGCGCTCCAAACGACCCATCGTCATGTTGGCTGATCGTGACGTCAGAGTCAAGTAAACTATACGTTTACGTGATGCCAGTAGAGAGTAGACTAAAGAGAATAAAGTCCTAGTTTTAGAAAAACCTATGTATCTCTCTGTTCAATTTATTTTTTTGTATATTAATGTCATCGTCAGTCATGTGAAATATTTATCCTGAATGATTGACAGGTCTAAAGAATGTATACATACTGGAAGATGCAGCACAGTATTGCGCTTATTACTTTTTCATCATCCTTATCTACGGCGATTTCCACAGTATCAGTAAATTTCCAAATTAATCTACCTTCAGAATGTTCCCAGAATGCGTCTTTTCGAAGTCGGAGTCAACCATTGTGCAATACACGCTCCGTAAAACTATTAAACTATTCACAACTGTTTTCACACACCCTTCAAGTTATGAATCAGTATCATCGTAGATGCTTGTTATCGTCGTTACTGTTTTGTTATTGCCATGGAGCGAGTCTGCTTACTCGCATTCTGACGTCACAGGGCGTTCTTGTAGCGCGAAAGAATTAGGTAATATTTGCGAACTTTGAAGCTCTCTAGCAAAAAGAGTATTGAGAATAATGAAGTCGTAATTGAAACGGATCTATAGGAGGACACTGTTGAATAATTTAAGCATGGGATAATTTATTTTCGAAGATTATTTTTTAGGTTTATTTCTGGTACTTTCTGAAAAAGCGTCTCCCGGTTGTTTTATTTGTATTGTGGTAATAGCCTGGTAAGCATTTCTGTTTGGATTTCATTTCTTCTTGAGTGGCCTAACTATGGATCAATTCATTTCTTTCCGCGGATATGCTAGCTATCCCGGGTTCCATTCAGTCGAGAACAGTGGCGGATACAGATGGGGGGCGCAGGGTGCGCGCGCCCCTCCCTTGAGGGGTCCGGCCGTATTGCCAAGCATTGCAGAATCCAGAATTATGACTTTTTTATATCATAAGATGGCATTGTCTTATATTTGTGTATAATTACCTTAATTAAAATTTTATTTTACTCTGCCTGTGACTTGATTACTTTTTATCACGATAAAAGTAAAGGCAACTCAACTTTTGCGCTCCCCCCCATGAGTGTTTTCTGTATCCGCCTCTGGTCGAGAAAAGTGACCAAGACATACCTGCATCCTTATTCGAGTGCGCCGTAATGCCGTCCTTTATGAGACGCTCTGAATACATTAGCCAGTCCACTGCAATGGTGCCGGGTTCGAATCTCGCTGCCGGGAAAGGGGTCACGTCCCCTCTTTGAGGAAGTCCCTTGACATTAATGCTTTCCAACGTGGTTCACACGTTATGTCACGAACCTGTCCGGCTATTACTTAACATACGTGAGAAAACGTTCAGTAGTTCTACTCCTAGTTAGTTTTCAATTTACGTCGCATCGTTTCATGTAAGAATTAGACTTACATCCGTAACATTTACATGCGGTTTATTCGAAGTTTCAAACGGGAGATTATAATACAGCAATAAAGGTATTTATATTAGCTAATTCAGGCTGGTTTTTAACGATAGTATGCCCGACCAGTCCTTACACCCTATTATGCCCCGAGTGGATCAATTTGACCCAATATGACCACGTATGCACATTTTACTCAAAATACTTAATTCCTTCCCAGTTTATTAGGAATTATTTATTAGGAAATATAGAAAGGCTTCAAATGGATTTGATAGACTGGGTCAAAATGACCCATCCGGGCATGGCAGGTATAAGTGATGAGAAAAAATAAGAATATCAGGCCTAAATTTTGCACAGTGGTAAACCAAACTAAATAATTAAATTTCATGAAATATGAGTCTTACAATTTTTCTTCCTTTCAAGAGAATCAACATAAATATTCTCTTTTGGGTCAAATAGACCCAGCCGGGCATTCTACTGTTAATGACAAACACACTCAAAATGGTATTGGGAAATATAGTTGTTCAAGTCGACCCCTGGAAATCTGGTTCTGTTTTTCGCTGTTTTAAACAACGTTGCACGCTGTGAGAATGTATTACCGTCGTAAATCGGAGATCCGCTGCGAAAAAGAATTAATGTTTGCGAATGCGTATATCCCTCAGTAGTGACAGCGATTCCTTTTCGCGTTTTTCACCTCTGAAACACGAGTAAAGTCAACAGATGGACGTGCTTAGCCAGCCTTCGCGTCGTTATCACGAACGCTAACATCGCACGCCCGTATGCCGCGTCGTTCTTCCGACCGATGCGAACAGCTGTTGCATTCCGCCTCGCGATCGTCTGCTATTTAAATTACTTACTCGAATTTCGTCTCCCGCCAATTTGGGAAGACCCCCTCGGGTGTGGCACGCGTCCGCGGAGAGGAACAGCTGACGTTGGTTCCCAAATTATGTTAATGAGGACGAGTGACTCATCAGCGATCTTATCGTACTGTTTCCATTGGCTGTGGGCTCCCGCGGAATACAGGGTGTTTTAAAAAGAACTCCCGAATTTTATGGATGAATTTAATGGAGACATTGATGAACAATAGGGTGGTTTCCTATTATTTTTTATTGCATAAATCGAAAGATTATTACTCCTGGAGTACGTATTTCACGCTTTTAGATTTTTAAATGACGATATCTATTTTTTGCGATTAATTGAAAGTGAAAATTTTTCAAGCGCGCGAAAACGCGACGGCTAAGTACGAATGCTGGGAAAAGCCCGTGTGACGTCATTCTGGTTCCCGCTGTCGGCGTGTGAGGTGACCTTGGGGTGAGGCTTTGAGCGCTGATACGACGCAGGCTGCCAGCAGGTAGCAGAGTACCCTCCTAGCAGATAGCACTTGGCTTAAATAAGGATTATTAATACCCTATCAAACGAAGGAAACTTTCCGAACTTAGGTAATTTTAATGGGTGATTATTAAGAGATGTTTCCCTGAGCTCTGTGCCTCATGCGTGCATTGGTAATTTCAGACGATGTAAAACTCCTATCTACTCGTATAGAAACTACGTCCCTGTGGTGTCACGTGGAGTGGCATTGCATGGGTGCCAATCTGGCCTTTTTCAAATGCGGTTAAAATTGACGATTGCCATTCGTCTGAACTGGGATTTCTAAAACCAAATAATTTGTATATTATGAATACACTTATGGTGGGTAACGAAATGTAATCAATGCCTTCCGTTTTCTTTGGTGAAGGAAACTACCCTATTACATCAATGAGTACATATCACGAAATAGAATTCCTTCAAGTTTTGTTCAATATTAGTTAACTTTAACGTGGGATCAATTTGTTTCCCTGCACACGTAGAGACGATATTCCAACCCTCGCCACGTATTCACTTACATTTCAGGTGTAACTGTCCCAACCGTCGCGTTGATTCTTTCCCGTAAAGGATATGTATCTGTGATCTTTTCACTGTAGGCAAAACTTTTTATGTGTCTCCAAAAGAAAAAGTCAAGGAGAAGTTTTCCAAGCGGAAGGAATAATACTGGAAGACCCCATTCAGCCATCTCCTGGGAGTTTATGGGGGTAAACTCTATAAGTCTCTGCAGTTTATTTTTGGCATACTTAAATTTGAAATCCACTGCATAAACCTTTTACCAAAAATTATAACAAATTAATTGAAAATATAGAGTGCACGTAGTCAGTTTGGGCGATTAAAAAAAAACATTCTTAGCCAAAATTTCGGAATGAAATGAATTCTATATTCAGAGATTTTGATTCTTCATTCAGAAACTCATTATTCATATCCTCCATATCGTAAAATACAGTATGAATAATGAGTTGCTGAACGAAGAATCTCAATCTTTGAAGGTGGAATTCATTAAACTCCGAGACTTTGGATAAGAATGATTTTGTGCTACGCAGCTCTTCGTCTCTGGCCTCTATATCTCCTTGTAGCTCGTGCTCGGTGAGTCATCTCTCTCATAATATGGACGGGGAAAGCTCTCTACCCAACCGCCTTGTGAATTCACGACGCGGCACCGCTTCGCCACTTACTACGTATTTGACTGGCCCAAGCGCATCGCTGCTCCTCTGGAATTCATTCTGAGTGATATGGGGAAAGGGGAAGAGGGGCGTCTGAAGGAACATCTGGTGATCCACATACCAAATACCCCTCCCCCCTCCCGTTACTCCCTCATATAACCCCCCTACCCCCTCAATACCCTTAATCCATTCCTCCCCCCATTCCTCCAACCCCCCATTCCATCATGTCCCCTCTCCCACGCCTGTGTTTCGTAACATGAAGCTCTCTATAGCTTCCGTGTTTCCCGGCTGTGGGTCAGGCTCTTCCCTCCATTCATTCATGCGACGGCATATGGCGTTCTTTTAAAGCCGATAGATGGCTCTGGTGACTCAAAATTGAGGAGGATGAACGAAAAGTACTTTACAAGTTTCTCTGAGTGTTAAGTGTTTCTTTAAGTTCTAAAAGTGTTGCTTTAAATCCGTTAGATGGCTCTGGTGACTCAGAATGGAGGAGGATAACCGAATAAATATTTTTGAAACTTGCCCTCGAATAATAATTTGTTTTAGGAAGATTTTCGGGCGAAAAAGTAAGAGAGGTGTGCTATTTCACGCTCGTCCTGTCACACCTTGAATATGCAACGAGGAAAGGGGATCCGGCGGAGAAAGACGTAAGGCGTGAACTTAGTCAAAAAATACCGCGGCGCTACATGAATCATGACGCAGATGTCAAACGAATATGACTGCGAGTCGCTAGAGATTCCGAGGCCCCTGAGGCTGCGCCATTTTTTCAAGATTTTCGCCAAAATTAATTACTTCTTTTGTTTTTATTTTGAAAAGGTTTTGAACGAGTATGCTCTACGTTCCAGGTTCAATGGCTGATGCCATTATATTCATGACGTTTACCTTCTTTGTTACACACTAATGAATAGATATTTCTGGAATTTTTTAATGAAAGGTTGAATAAGCTCTCCTTATGAATGTTTTCATGTGATTGAAATTATTTCAATTTCACTTCATTTCTTTGCCGAAATGAAAAAAATGAACAATTAACCATCGAAAAGATCAATCAGCTTTATTTAGATGTAATAAATTTATTATATAAAAATGCAATCGTCAAAGAATTTGGTATTGAAACATCTCGTATGGTGTATTTTATTTCCATATCTGAAAGTTCATGTATGTATATTTTACGGATTGGTATTTATGCGGAATTAGAACAAATATCTATAACACTCATTTCTATTTATCTTCCATTATCTTCTATTTACTTTTTACTTCCAATTCAAGTGCCATATTCTTATTCTCCTTTTTCTACTTACAGAATTTTGGAGGCAGAGGAAGTGCAGCGGCGATGCAAAAGCGAAAGCAACCATCACCCCGAATGCAGTTGGCGTCGAAGATGCAGAGACTCCGTCTGCCATTGATGGCCACTGAAGAGATGCTGTGTCGGCCGGTTTGCGGAACAGCTTCTCGCGGGAAGAATGGTCGCGCTTGTATATACGCGGAAAGTGGTCCATAAAAAAGGCCTTGAAGACATTAAGCGTCGTGAAGAGCAGTAATACACAGCTATACGGTCAAAGCCTCGACATACCTGGGCTAGATGACTGATGGACGATTGGGAAGAGATCGATGTATCGATTCTTCTCGGTCGAACTTTCCTATTTCGATCTGTGCATCGCTCGAGAGTTCCTGAATCCGTCTGAGGTCCTAGTTCCTGGTTGGAGTGCTTTGAGCTAACTGGTCGCACCGTGTACTCTTGGTTTAAAATCTACCACTTTTTCAACAAGGAATTCCTCCTAGAAGTGTCCGGATACTCTGCTGAAAGTGTGGTTCCTTGGACTCCAGCGCGAGTGGAATTTACAATCTTCAATGTCCGTGTCACAGCGACCAGTCATATTCGGCCCGAAATTGGGTCGATTGGCTGTTGTGTACATGACTTTTCATTCACCCTGTAAAATCTTGCTTGTCCATTTCATTTTAAGTTTATTTCTTGGTGGAACTTGTGTAATTTCGTGTATGTTTCAGTACACGTGACCGCTTCTTTCGAGCGGCGTGGAAACTAGTTTTTTCGTCGCTAGCTAGAGGAAGAATGCATAATTCCTGTGTTCTACTCATTTCCCCTGACCCCTTAATTTAAAAATAATGTCTATTTTTGTTGATTAATGTATGTATTTTGTGTTTTTTTTCGTGCCGGAACCGGCGCCGTGAACCGCGCCGGTTCGCGCTATGCAGCTATGTTACCAAAGAGGATCGCAAGGGGACCCCGGGAGATGTATTTGGTTTTCTCGCTTAATGAACCATCTTTTTGAGACCTCGACCTTACAGTGGCAGTACCTGTGTGTTATCTCCATAGTTCATGGTGGATATTTGTAGGCTACAATGTTTGCGTTATTTTCCGTGTGGGAGCCATTGCACTCATAAAATAACACAGGCCAACAAAAAATTTTGTTTGAAAACTTTTTTTATTTCAATAGCTGATCTTTATAGATTTTGATCAAATTACATTGCTGGCCTGTGTGATCTGCTATTTTCATTTGAAAATAATTTCATTACAATACCAGTTTCTGTTGTCATAGTATCATTATTGGCAAAACTGCGCATCAAGTGGGGCACTCCGTGCATATTGTAGTGCTTGCTGATTCAGTTTTTTTTGCACGGAGATTATTAATTTCACTACCTTGGATATTTCCATCAATCAAGAAGAATTTTTGCCACTAAATTCAGGTGCTTTCCGTGCTGCCATTAGATGAAAGAGGCTCAATGTCATTCAAGTAAATAAATCGCGACACCGGCTCCTCCCCAGCACGCATTGGAAACACCAAAGATAGAAAAGAAGGATTTTGAAAGATCAGTGTACGAAATAGTTTCGGTAAACTTCGTGTGATTTTTTTCTCATTTAATTTCGGCTTGTTAGTAGCGACTTGCGTTCAGGCGGTCCGATCAAAGTTTTCTCCTTCTGTCCTTCACTGTTTTAGGTTAGATTCAGTCAGCGTTCCTTAGGTGCATACTGCAAAAAAATTTCTACAGCAACCGTTCTTGTTGTGGAACAGAGGCTTCGTCGAGAGTCTTTTTATATATATGCTAATGTCATTTGTTAATTATTTGAAAATGAAATCCCCTAATGTAAATGTATTTAACTCGAGAAACTACTTTGTGCATGGGGTATGGATAAATTATTAACTCTAACGCAACAAAAGGTTTGGTAAAATGTAATAGTTTCTACCCGTTCATGAAAATATTTTAAATTTTTTTTGTAATTTCTTTGGATTCTGATTCTAAATCATGTGTTCATTCTGGTCCTCTTTAAATATTCATAAATGTTTATTTTATTCATAGTTTTTGTCTAAAAATGTAGTTATGGTATGCGTGAAAATTTATGTTTATACCTATTCTTGTTTGTACAAGCATCTAGTCTTACAATACTACACAGATCTCCAGCTATATAAATATATCTAGTTGTTAATGTGATTGTTTGAGTTTTAAAAATTGAATGAAATAAAATCTTTGTACATATTTCATAAAAATAAATTGTTTTCTCATGATATGAAAATGCCTTCAATTTGTTACCACGCCATTTACGATCTCTAACCCAACCACTGTGAGCAGAATTCAGATGTATTTTTTAGTTGCTTTTACTACTATTTTTAAAAATTATTTTATTGCTCCATGCTCTCCTTATATATAACAAAAATGTTTCCTCTGTCGTGTTATAAATCTTCTTTAAATAGCTGAGTAGCATGGCTTCCAGCTGAATTCAAATTACGCCAATAACATTTCTCCAATTTCATACTGTTATAGTTTAGATTCAATCAGGGTTCCTTAGATGCATACTGCAAAAATGTTTTCTACCGCAACCATTCTTGTTGTGGAACGGAGTGTGGCGCTTTACGCTGCGGAAATATGTACGCTTCAGAAGGTGGTCGAGAGAGGACTGGAGGCATTCGAAATGTGGGTCGGAAGAAGATTGGAAAAGGTGTAGTGAACGGAGAGAAGGAGGAACGACGAAGTGCTGAATATGGTGGGTGAGGAGAAGCAGCCTTTAGATAAGATGCTGAGGAGACAGAAGGTATGGATGAAGCGATTACTGAGCGGGGAGGGATGTTGAAAACAGTCTTCGTGGGTAAAATGTTGGGTAAACGAGGGAGAAGAAGGAGGAGGAAAGGATTTTTTTAGCTAGAGTTAAAGGGAGTAAGCCTTATCATTTTCTATTCAAGAGGAACTCTGTTAAGGGAGGGAAGACTGCCAGAATACTTCTTAAATACTCCATGTATACCTACCTTAATCCACAGAATACTTTGATAAATAATGTATGCTAAAAACAACAATATTTGACATTATGCGATGGATCTGATTGGCTGATTACTATAAAATTGATAAATTTCGTTGTTTAATGTTATAGGAAATTTATTTTTCATAATTATGATTCTCATAAGATTTTCATAAGATATGATTCTCACGAAGGCGGAGTGAAGTTGTAATGGGGACAAATAAACATGTAAGTCCCCCGAGGCAGTCGTAATAAAAAAACTGTTTGAAAAAACGAGTAGAACTTAGAAATGCAACTGTGGATACAGGGGAAAATAATTGTGGTGAATTTAATGGAATAGTACTGGCAAAGTAGGAGGTGAATGTAGACAAGGATTACCAGTTTTTTCATCAGTAATAGTAATCTCAATAATCACAATGATGATACCAAGCGTAAAAGGCACGGAAGGCTCAATGTTACCATTACTAAATGCGTCTATTCGAAAGAGCTACTTCGGGATTTAATTAATAAAATAAAACTTACCTTTTTTATTTTAAGATATTGGCGATTATTGACAAGAGTATGCTCCGTTAACAATTTCTAGGACTATGGTTTAAGTTTTAAACAAGTTTTAGGTCACGAAAAAAGACTTATCTTGGTGGAGTGATACGTTCCCAAAACGCGAGGGGGGTATTTGGGGAAACTGCGCTCTTTCAATCGTAATTCCTCGCTCCAGCACTTTAAACTCTTGACTAAGGGTGACTGGGTATTCGGCAGGCCTTCAATTTGGCGTCGTTACCGCCCACCCGCTAGCTTTTCATAAATCCTACGCCCGTGCAACGTATAGGTCCGCCATTCCCCTTTTGACGGAAAGCGGCGAAAACCATAAAAATCTCGTCCCTAACCCACCCACGCCAGAAACAAGGGTTGTGTTTAAGGAATAGTCTTGCCGCTGCTGGTGGGAATAAATTACTTCCTTCTCAAAAATTTCGAAAGAAATCCCCTTTCGTTTTCTCCTTCGTGAAAGAGAAAAATTACGAATTGCCTCGCGAACTTTCATTCTCCTTCTTTAAAAGAGGAAATTTTCGTCGGAGAAGTAATGTGTTTGTGGCGAAGAGGCGAAAGGGGCCAATTTTGTTTTTACTGGGAAGAATAAATATTCCGAGAAATTGCACCGGTTTCATGATTGAGGGATTGTTACCAGCTCCCCGTTTGTGCCTTAATTTGCGGCGAAATCAGAAGACGGAACTGAAATGTAACCTTACCAAACGACCATTTCTATCGAGCGGCCATCTCTACAAGTAGTATTTTTTCCCTGGAAGTGAATCTAATAGGGTAGTTTCCTTCATCAAAGAAAACGAAATGCATTGATTACGATTCATTACCCACCATTAGTGTATTCATAATGTACAAATTATTTGGTTATAGAAATTCCAGTTTAGACGAATGGCAATGATCAATTTTAACCGCATTTGAAAACGTCCAGATTGGTGCCTATGCGATTACACTCCACGTGACACCACAGGGACGTAGTTTCTGTACGAGTAGATAGGAGTTTTACATCGTCTGAAATTACCAATGCACGCATGAGGCACAGAGCTCAGGGAAACATCTCGTAATAATCACCCATTAAAATTACCTAAGTTCGGAAAGTTTCCTTCGTTTGATAGGGTATTAATAATCCTTATTTAAGCCAAGCGCTATCTGCTAGGAGGGTACTCTGCTACCTGCTGGCAGCCTGCGTCGTATCAGCGCTCAAAGCGTCGCCCCAAGGTCACCTCACACGGCGACAGCTGGAACTAGAATGACGTCACACGGACTTTCCCAGCATTCCTACTCTGCCGTCGCGTTTTCGTGCGCTTGAAAATTTTCAATTTTCATTTAATCGCGAAAAATAGATATCGTCATTTAATAATCTAAAAGCGTGAAATACGTACTCCAGGAGTAATAATCTTTCAATTTAGGCAATAAAAAAATAATAGGAAACCACCCTATTCTTGAATAAGCAATGCAAATTCTACCTCTTTACTACTTTGTCAGCGACCATTGAGCGCAATTTTTCGGACGAGGAACAAACCCTACTAATAGTACTAGTACAGTGACTAGTAACTGACCTAGTAGTAACTACAGTGACTAGTAAGTGACCATGCCCAAGGCCTCTACTTCCGTTCTCAAAATACTTTGATATACCTATTGTTGTTTTCTAATGTAGAAACTCTATATTATAACGACCATACTACGACCTCGAAGTAAAACACTCCCTCAGTAACACTGCCTACCCTTTGTGAAATATTTTGAAATAGCCTAAATTATTGAGTGGATAGCCGTGAACGGGTTTTGAGGTTTTGGATTCATTGGGAGGGAAGAAATATCTTTGCCTGATCATCCGTGAAATATACAGGGAGTTGAAATACATCTTTGAAAGTAAATTGGGATGCTTGATAAGGCAATTCAGAATTACTCGAACATTTGAAGGTGATTAAGGGAAGATAAACTAGATGTCACTCACTCAATGATTCTGCCTTTTTCCTTAATTTATCAGACTTTCTCAACCGCAGAAATTGATCTCGTTGGAAATAAAACCATGTCAAAAAATTTATGTCCCGATTTTATCACATACATAGCCACTGCTCTTCTAATCTAAGAAAGAAGTGCAATTTATAACCTATTTTATTTTTTTGTTCTATAAGTTATATACTTTCGATCCAATGGAATAAAAAAAACGTTTTGAGTAGCGTAAAATATTCTTCGAGAACTGGTTAAAAGTAGTCTCCTCTGCATGAATGTACTCATCTACATCTTTATGTACATAATACCCCGCAAGCTGCCTAAAAGGCTTGTGGCAGGGGGTGGTAGGACAACAGCCGTTTACAGCTTAAAAAATGAAGTGCTGTAACGACGTTGGGATTAGCGTTTATTACAGTCTTTTAGTGTTCGGAGGAAAAACGAATTCCCTTATCTATCCGTTCGGCAAAACATCTCTCCTAATTTATCGCTTCTATCGGACCTGGAAATTAGTGTGGCTCTAATATTATGTTCTCAGTGTCGCTCTTAAAGATATCTATTCTCAATTGTTCAAGCAATCTAAGCCCAGCGCGCAGCCTCCGAGTCGCCAGCGGCTCTCAGCCTAAATCGCTTAACATCCGGGTAACACTGTCTGTACGCCCGTAGCAGTTTCATGGCACTATACGAGCTACATTATTGTTCAGTATCTGATGTGAGCATTATTAACCACATTTGCAAAGCCAAGTTTGCACATTGCGCATATAAGGCCGGGGTTCCATTTCAACTAGCATCTGCCACTCTTCCGTAATACACAAAAAGTAATCATAACCGTGTTAAAAATCTTGTCTATTTTTTAAACGTCCGGGGAAAGGGGCACGTGCCTCCCCCCTAAATCCGTCTACGGGGAGGAATATCTAACAGCTCAGTTTTAGGCGTAGAGTAACGGGGAATCTACATTATATAGCTTCCGCCTATTTACTCCTATAAATATTATAGAACTGCCTAATGGATCATTAGCATTTGATTGCAGCCCTGGATGCGGGCTGCACAATAGCCGACGGGGACCAAGGTGTGTTCAAAGAAAATTACCGTTCGTAAACGGTCGTATAACAGCGGTTGAGCGTAACCGATGGAGAACCATTCTGTGTTTTTTGCCTCAAGGCTACCCATTACAGGAAATCTCTTCATTGGTCACTTAGAGAGGAGTCGAATGTACACTGCACAGCCAGAACCTTTCTCTGAGCACCAGATTCGACATCTGTATGTCGAAATCTTCCACCGAGAAATGTAGAATGCTCGTCAGTTTTAATAGAAAATTTTTCGACTTCACTTTTCTTTTTAATTATTGGTTATCGCCTTAAACTACCTCCTCTACGGTATATTTTCTGTAAATATTGCGTTTTTGAAAAATCTGATCAACTGTTATAATGTCATGGCTTATTAGTCGTGGTGGGAACAAAGCTATACTTAAGTAGTATAATGATGAGTCGTTCGCGATTGATTCGTTCAAAAAGATTGGATTACGACTGGATCTTATTATCTATGAATCATTGAACGAAAAAATTTCAATCATAAATCACGTAGACATTTTTTCACATCACATCACAGTTTCATGAAATCGAAATTAAAGCCAACGGTTGAGCTCTTATGGTTAACTCCTGGATTTTCTTATTAATTACATATTCTCTGTACAGAAAAAATGAAGTTTGGTATCAGAAGAAATTGGGTGATTTGCTCCTAGTGAAGCCACAATTAAATATATACTTCCGAAATCATGTAGTTTTTTTATGATTGTTATTATTTATTTATATTTAATCGATTGAACTAGTTTCCAAAATGGTACCGTCTGACGGAATGATGGGGGTCCAAGAATCTGTCAAACGGAACTATTTTAGTATTTCTTCGTAGTAATATGAATAGGTAGTATTTTTTTATGTAACAGCAATTATTCACTATAAATTTTATGTGTACGGCTCGTTCCGGCTCACAAAGACACAATCTGGTACAAGACCAGTACAAGAAATAACTGTGGAAAAGCGAGTGGTCTATGTTTATATTGAATTATAAAGTCTTTGCTTTTCATTTTATCCCTGGATTTAGTTGATGGTTTGTGGCGTTACTTTATGGAATTTATTCATATTGAATGAAAATTAAACTATGTTTTTCCACATAAAATCACTTAAAAATTTTATGTGGAAAAACATAGTTTAATTTTCGTTCAACCCTGGATTTAGTTTTACGCTCTTGCGTTCGTCATAAAAAAAATATATTCTCGTTATATGTTTAAAATATCTTCCTGTCTACGGAATCAGTCATGAAATGTATCTTTAAAACTGTGGAATAGTGCAATAATATTTTATTTTTATGAGTAGAACTTCCACAATATCACGCCTGAACCGGTTGAATTTGATTATTGTTTGTTTTGAACGGCAGATTTGTTGATATACTTCCCGAAGCATAAGCAAAGAATAAAGAATACGAAGACAGCTAATACTGTACCAGCGCAGTTCAATGTGCAACTTTTGTCATTGCAAAATGGTAAATAACAATTATATCATATCATGGCGGTCAATAATGGAAAATCGTTTTTCCTGTATTTTTTGTCCAGTTTACTTTTTCCTGAAAAAAGCACTTTCGTGAGGAAAAGTGTAAAATTCATGATGTGATACTTTCGTTTTCTTTTTTTCGACCCGTTTTGAGGTAATATGATCGCTTTTTTAATGTTTTGATGCCAAGTTACTTATACGAGTTATTTTCTCGTATTTAGCAAGGACATTTAAGTGAAGTTTTCAAAATTTCGAAGTAAGAACAATTGAATACGATGGCCAACCTAAGTCAATAACTGGACAACAATAAAAAATCGTTGGGATATAGTGGCTCCACGACGATCATCAGCAGAAATAGCCGTGGACCCGTAAGAATAATGCTTGAACCGATGCAGCTTCATATACTTAAAATGCCTCTGCTTCATACTAAATTTCCCGAGTTATTTCGTAAACCATACATAAAATTTACTTAATGGCAAATTTCATGTGAAAAATGGATATGCCATTTTGCAATTTAAAATCAGACAAGTTTCAGCCGAAATATTCTACGGTCATATATATTATAAACGAAGCACCAGGTCACAGGAATATTGTTTTGATTCCATAAAAAAATGCCACCCCCAGCTTAAATGAAAAGTGTTACGATGAAAAATAGTACCAATCACGTGTGTTTTTGAAATTTTGGTCATTTTTTGGGCTATTGTATCTCAGAAACGGGTAGGTTCTTCTCATTTACGAAAAATGGCATATTTGTCTGTAATTGTTCCATATTTATGAGAAGTTACACGAATTTTCAATTCTCTATCTCGAAAAAGGAATTTTGAACTTGAGTCCGGCTTTTTCCGATTCCTACGGGAACTAAGATTTTGAGTTGGGTCGCCACAGAATATAGTCATATCGTATACGATTAAACTATAAACCGTCAATATTATGAGCATTAGGATTTGTATTTCAATTAATGGTAGAAGGGCTTAAAGGAGTAATTTTAGGAAAAAAATCCATCGATATTACTATGCATCAGACTGATTACGTGGTAGCAGACTTCCGTTATATCTTATAAATAGGAACATCATGCAATTATGGGAGTATAAATTCATTGATTTACTCTGTTTACATGAACTTCTACACTTTGATATATATTGAACAAATTTTAGCCACAAATTCTCTGAATGCATCAATTGAGTGATATCAAAGAATACCTCCAACTGTACGTAGGTTTTCAGAATTACTACTAGTAATTTAGTTTTAATGCGGCAGAAAGTGCTATACATTGAAACTCCATCCCTGGGGGCTATTCCTCACATTAAAAATGATAACACTATCACGAACGCCATTATTTTATGATTTTAGGACCACTGCTCGCTGGAAATTATTCTGAGCGAAAAATCTCCATCTAGGAGGACTCAATTTTTTTTTTAAACGCTTTCAAATATCTCACGCCATGGGCGTACCCTGCGAGGGGCAGGAGGGGGCAGCTCCAACCCCCCGAGAAGCAAAAATCGCAAATGTCTTGAAGGAAAATAATTTTTTTCAAGCTAATAATTTTAAAAACTAATAAAGAGCTATTACAGTTCCCTTAGCCCTTAGAGCGCCGGGGAGCGCTATCACGCTCCTCCTGCAATGTCTCTTTTAGATGCTGATAGTTCGCCAATCATTCAATAGTCAATATTCATTTCATTTTAACATTAACTATTTTTTTAATTACAAAAATTAACTCATATGATCAAAATTCCGTCAAATTATACATTAAAGAGGTAAAAACACGTATGATAAAGATTTCCTAAAGTTTTTGGATATGTACCTTTAGTTTTTTTAGACCTAATTTTTTACCTAACCTACTAAAAAATCAGCAAAAAATGCCTCGGCACTTTTAGCATAGTACCTGGAAAATTGGTTGGCATTCAAAGTGTTAAAATGTTGGTTTCATTTACCTTTTCCAAGCATAAAATCTTATCTACAACTTGAACAACCATAGCTTGCCCCCCCCCTTGTTTTGATCCTGGGTACGCCCTTGTCTCACACCGCACTTTAGTCCCTTTACATCGATATTTTTCTCGCTGGAAATTTTCTCGAGAGGTTCAGACACAACCCCGCTGGTGCTGCCAGAAGCGGGACAGCCGGTGACCATCTCAATCCGCCGAAAAAGAAATCCGTCGCTCTTTGGCGTGTTCGTGCCGACAAAGTCAACTCTCTGGAGAGGACGTCCTCGATGCTCGCATACCGTGCTCACGCGTGATAAAGGAGCCGTTCGCTCACCTCTCCGCCTCTCGATGTCTCTTCAAAAGTTGTCGGGAGGCGGCGAGAAGAGACAGACCTCTTGAGAGACCGCTCTGGTCCTTTTCTCGTCGGTGCTGCAAAGGCAGTCGGAGTGTAGGAAAGGGGCATGCTCGATCCGAAAAAAATATGTATTTATTTTGAAGGGGATCAGAAGGGTAAGGAACTCTCTGGCTCCCTTCTCTCTCACTTCCACAGTCTTGTCAAAACTTGGGGGTCTTTTCCCAGGTTTCCAACCCGGTGAGAATGTACATTTCCTCCATGTCACGACAGTTTTACATTTTAATTGCATTTCAAATCAGTTTGATGTACCTGAGTATTTATTTTATTTGTATAATTTTAACCTCGATTGATCTCAATTTCACCATGGCTTAGTTTTTTTTAAATTCCTTTAACATTCACCGCAGAAGTTGATTACAACGTATATTTAATTATGTTATTTTTTATAACAAAACTTTATATTGTTAGAATCAGTTTATTTTAAAATTCCCTTTTTTGACTTCTTTTAAATTTTCAATTTTTCAACTTTTAAAGCATCTGATTTTTATCAATGCCCTTCACTGATTGGTGAGAATGCAGCCTATATTTTTATGTATATTCAAGGTATTTGTTTTTTATATTGCTTCAATTAATTAATTATTTTTTATTTATTTTTCATATTCATATCGAATATGTTGGATTTCCTGAGATGAACTTGAATAAAGCAAAGAAAAGACTTGACCAGCCCGACATCCAATGACCATTGAATGTCCAAGGAGCTAAATGTACTAAGAGAAGAAAATAATACATACCGATATCATATTTTGTACTGTAAGAATGAACTTAAATACCTAGGTAAAAGAGTCCTGGCTCGGGGAAGAGGTGGCCGGATGGTGGCCTCACCCGAGCCAGGTAAAATAAACCAAATGTCAAGTCAAGTCCCACATGTTCCTCGTTATGAGAGTATGATGCTGGCGCCATTACCGAAGCCTGTATTTATACTTATATCGCAGTTTTGGTCTCATCCCAGACCGCTATTTCGATTGTTATTATCATTATTTAATTATTTAACCGATTGAGGTAGGTTTTCTCGGAGAATATACTAATATGTATTTTATCAGTCTTCCATCCTTTCATAGACTTCCCTCCTCAATTCAAAATAAGGCCTATTCCCTTCCATTCGAACAAGTAATTTTCAATTATGCCTACCCTGAAAATGTGGAATTCAAATGGCTTATTTTGGTTTGCGTTCTACCCTCAGCTATGACAACCAACCCACAGGTTGAATCAGTGAGTAGGAGATGTCACTTTACCTCCTTAAATACGTACTAAAAGTTTACTAGGCTGTTTAATTTCCATGACACCATTTTGCCTACCTACAGTTTCTCTTTGCTTCCGGGTCAGTATGTCCGAGAAGAGTTTAAAATAAATATACATAACAATATATGTGAATGAATAACCTTTAGTGCCAGGTATATATGCAATTAGACATGCCCTTGCCTTTTTCTTGAGAATTTCTCCGCCGGCCTCGGTGGCGGTGGGTTAAAGTCCTCGCCTGTCAAACTATAGGTCGCGGGGTCGAATCCCGTCTGAGTAGATGGTCCTAATCCAGGATATGGATGTTTGTGCTGTACTTTGTTAATCCTCCGTTATAAAGGCATTCATGTGCTGTTCACGGAGAAGTTGGAAATAAATAAATAAAAAAGTTTCAACGCGAGAAACCGAAAGAAGCCGCACAAGTTGCAAAAGAGGTATGCCACCTTCTTCTTGGATTCCGCTCCCATATCGGACTAAAACAAGTCTAAATCTACACACTATCTCGCAAACCGCCTCAATAGGCGAGTGGCAGGGGTGTTAGGACCTTAAAAAAAAGGAAATGCGCTAACGAAGCCCCGCTTAGCATTTATTTAAGTCCATTATTGTTCGGGAGAAATATGAATTCCTACACCTATCCGTTCGGCAAAATATCTCTCTTAATTTATCGTTTCACTTGGACCTGGAAATATAGTGGTGATTCTAATATAATGTTCTCTGTGTCGCTCTGAAAGATATCTATTCTCAACAGCTCAAGCGATGTAACAAGCGATTTAGTGTAACAATTGTAAGCCAACACTCCAATCTCCGAGTCTCTAGCGACTCGTAACTAAATTCGTTCAGCTTCTGTGCTGCACTTTTTGTGCACCCGTAGCAGTTTTTGACGAATCGCCCTGCTTTTCTTTGTATTTTGTTTAGGGATGGTCGGATCGGATTCCTCGGATCTAAATATCTGCGGATATTACCTTGCATTGGATACAGCGGATCCAAACTCGTGGGAGACATCGGATCTGGATCCTATATTTTAAATAATAGCTTCAGTGAATGCAACGCAATGCAATTAGGGTGGAAAGAGTTCCGATTATATCTTCGAATGCGCCGTCGGATGTGATTCTTGTCCTACTCATGAACCGTTTTGTTTAAAGGTCACGCAGAGGTTACGTAGGAGAATTTCAGCCGTGGAAAATAAAGAAGGCAAAATACGACGGGCACATAGTGCGACTCTTCCCAAGAGATAGAACAAACATCTTAGCGTCAGGAATTTGAAAACGCATTTGGATCCGAAAATATCCGGTCCGAAAGATCCGGCTCCGAAAATCAAGTATCCGATCCAAAAAAAACCCTGGATCCGTCCATCCCTAATTTTGTTAAGTTCTCGGATTTAATTACGTAAATACTTGTATGTGACAATTAGTTTATGAAATATCGTGTAAACTCTGTTCAAAATGTTCAATTTTAGAATGTAGCTCATTTATTCAACATCGTAATAACGAATTAGTCGTCAATCGAAAAGTCAATTCCCAATGGTTGGCAGTTTATTCCGATTTGAAATTCGTTCTCTAGTTTTCCTTCCTTGAGGGTGGCACGGGCATCTTGACGTGGCAACGCTGGCTGGCTGGCAATGATGGAAATAACTTCACCCGCGTATCTACGCATCCACTCCGGTGCACTCGAAGGGGAGGGTCTCCTGGTTTGTGTCAGCAGAAGGGTGGTTGGGGTTGTTTAGGCTGGGAGGGTAAGGGGTGAAGGGGGGAGGTCGAGGCTCTTCTCTGCCCTTCACTCCACATTCAGCTTTAAAACTTCCCCCTCCAAAAATATCAGGTGTTGAGTTGCATTATAACATCTCCTTTTCTTCTCAGGCAATGTGAAATGGTTATCTTATTTTATCAAGTGCATTATGTTCACGAATAGGAAAGATTCGATGAAAGGATCGTGAGATATGTAATTGTTTCAAGAAAAGGCTGGTGAGATAGTCTTATCTCGAGCGTAGCACTTACCGGTACGGAAACGTGGACTCTGAGAAACGTGGACGAGAAGAGGCCGGAGGAATTGGAAATGTGAAAATGGAGGATAATAGAGAAGGTGAAATGGAAAGAGAGGAAGAGGAGCGACGAAGTGCTACGCATGGTGGGAGAGGAAACTTCACGATGTTGGAATTGAAGAGGAAACTCCAATTTGGGAGAGGAGACAGGACTCGCAAAATCATCCATATAAACCGACAATAACGTAGAATACTTTAATGACAAGTACTTCGTCATAAATTATAACCCATTGTTGTAAACCAAAAAGGAAATAGGTTCAAAGAAATTGCGTTCGCTAATTTTAGGAAAATTATTATAACCCATGAAATCGGCAATGGGTGCAATTTACCTTATTAGGCGTGCATGCATAAAATAATTCTGAATTCCCTCGCTTTATCTCATCCTGGTTCTAGCGCAACTTTTCCGCATAGGCACGTCGGTAAAATTATCATTTCGACTTGTAACGTAACTTGCTGACCATGTATTTACGGGCACCAGCACATCAGATTAGTATGCGAGATTTGAGTCCAAAATATTGGCAGCGTTCTCCTTATGAAGCTTTCAATGGAAAAAGAAACTGATTGACTTGGTTTAACATCTCTTTTCCCAGGTTTTATTTCAGAAAATATTTATTTCAAAGCGTTCTTTTGCCTAAGTTTTTGGTCAATGAGAGACCGTAGACTGTCGTAACTCGCTGGCATTCTATGTGTTTCAGGCTTTCCACATCATTCTGTTACATTGAGGAGTGTTGGTGAATACCTTTTACTAATCCAAAAATTCTCACGGATATTTATCCTAATTCGTATGATACATTTAATTTAATGATTATAAAAAGTTAATTTTACGCAGTCGCGCGCCTACGTGCAATATTTTTTCTGTCTGATATCCGATTGTCATTCTGAAAAACGCATTAAACTCTATCAGTGGGGTAGCCAGGAAATATCGTTCGGGAGGGGGTCCAAAACCAGGGGGGAAAATTTTTGGAAAAAAGGGTACTACGTAGAGCAGGGGTCTCCAAATTACTAGGCCACGAGGGCCACACTCCAAGTTCCGAATCGCCCCGCGGGCCGGATAGCAAATTTGCCGATGACTGAAGTATTCGATTCCAACGTCTTCTGAAGTATCCGGTGGCGTATTTCTTATTTATGAACACTTGATGGCGACTTTGACGTACAGTACAGCGCTGCAATGCTCCTAGAGGCGTCTCACTGGCTTAAACGAGCGAAAATCGCGCGCTATTTGAAACGAGCGCGCGAGGCCCCCCCGCGGAGGCCTTGCGCGCCCCCAAGGTCACCTAACACGGCGACAGCTGGAACCAGAAATACGTCACACGGGCTTTTCCCAGCATTCCTACTTAGCCGTCGCGTTTTCGCGCGCTTTAAAATTTTCACTTTTCGTTTAATGGCGAAAAAAATAATCGTCATTTAGAAATCAAAGACGTGAAAAGCGTACTCCAGGAGTAATAATCTTTCGATTTAGGCAATAAAAAATAATAGGAAACCACCCTATTGATAAGGTATCAATAAATGACATTCTGAAAATTCCGAATGAATGCCAACGTAATAATTACGGCGGCAGTCAAGCACATGAGAAGGTTCGGCATCGGCGGCGCCGGAAATTGCTGGCGTCAGCGCCGTTTCTCGGCAGAGCACAGGTCTAGCATCAGGTATAGTTTAACGCCAGAGGAATTGTGTGCCCGAGAGCAAATTTAAGAGTTTAGCGAAGAGACAGTCCGGGAGACTCTAGGTCCTCTTGGGACTTCACCCCTCCCCCCTCTATTCCTCGAGATGGTTTCCAGACACACCCTCTCGTCTTCGGCGATCCTCAAAAGCGACCCTCCCCAGGGTGTTCCGAGGGATTTAAAAATACCCTTTTTCTCTCGACTGATGAACTCCCCCGCCAAAGTGCCTCCTCTTTCATCATCCCCTGACCCGCCATTCTGGACCAGCCAACTCCCTCCACGCCAAGGACTGAAAGTTAAGGGACTGGAAAAAAAGAAACAATTCCGTAAGGGCTAAAACTGCATAAACACTCTCGCCTCGTACTCATTTTCGTATTTCATTTTTTAATGGTTTCCTTTTCCCTCCCACTTCTCGTCGAAGACCTTCCTCGAGCACCAGCACCCCCTTATGGGAGAAGAATCCTAATACCTTATTTTAACGACCTTAGAAAGTGTCTCTCAGTCTCCTTAGAGGATGAGAGGCTTTAGCTTCAAGGACGTAGGGAAAGGTCGAGGGGTACAGGAGGATCTTGAGGAGAGCATTCCCTGGGAAGTAGACACAGCAGTATACATAACAATTACTAAGGAATGGAGAATCGGGGGATCGGGTTGGTGTGGTGGCTTGAGTGTTGGCTTCCCACCCGGCGGGCTCGGGTCCAAATCCCGGCAGTGGCAGAGAATTTTCAGAGACTGCTCGATCCCTGCTTGAATGTCGTGTGGAGGACGTTTCAAGCGCAACACTCCGTCCGTCGGATGGGACGTAAAGCCGTGGTCCTCTCGGCGCCTTTCGTTAAGAGCAGGCTAATGCCGACGCCAGGTTTCTCTCCACCCTTTCCTACCTACCCTTTCCTCATGGCGACTATGATCTCAGCGGTCGGTCGTCTCCTTCACATACCATACCATACCATAAATATCGCGTTTTGGACTGCGGCGACAATACCATGACAATATTGCAAGTAACCCTGGAAAATTGCTTGCTAAATTTTCTACACACTTAGGCTTGCAAAAAAAGAGCCTAATATGTGATGTTATTACTATGAATTCCTACTAATTTCATTATATGTCACTGAACTTGGAACAAAAAGTTTATTTAAGGGATGCATACGAAGAAAATACCGCATTTATTACCAATTTGATTGATAATTCAGAGAGTACTCTGTCCTCAAATAAATTTAGGACATATATAATGAGAGAAAAGTTATAGCAAACGAATCCAGTCATCACAACTGAAGTTGTGATCGAAACAATTGTTCACTCGGCACATGCATTCCGTATCTTTAGTTTTATAGCTGCGCACATTAAATTATATAAAATGTCTTTTTACCAATCGACCGGCCGCTTGAAGAATACAAGCGTTCATTGACTCGATTTTGGCATTGCTACTGTAGCTAATAGCCGCATCCTCAATGACCGGAGACTCTTCTTAAATATCATTAATGGCAAATACATATCATCTGACCTTCTTTCTTTTCTTCCGCTTCGTGTTCTTTCGCGCACGACGAGGTCGAGTGACCTATTTCATTGTTTTACCCCCCGCCTTTCTGTCTCTAAACGTTCTTTTCTATTCAGACTTCCTTCTTCCATTAACTCCTATGCCTAATGTGTTCCAAATTTTGATCCTTTTTTTCATCCCTCATCCATCTTGCACCATCACTATCGTAATTTTCCCCCTATTCCTCACACCGCCCAGTGAAATTTACTATTCTTTGGTATTTATTTGTAAATACGGTTGAATATTTTTTTAAATTATTGGTTACGTTGCTTCATATTATTAAATTGTTTCTCCTGTTATTGTAGTCCTCTGTAATTGACCTCGTGCTGTTTTTGGACTAGATTAAATAAAGAAATAAAGAAATTTCTAAATAATCATGACGGAACCTCATATCTATTGCCAATTTTTTTTCTCGGATTCTCACTGTTATTTTTCGGAGAAGAGATGTTTAGAGGGGCGAGGGTGAACAAATCTTTCTCGGGACTCAGGGAGTGTGAGGGGTGCTTTCCGCTCCATTCCCTTTTATCGCCCTCTAACTCAAGACCCTTGCAAGGAGAAAAAACTCGAGCCTGGTTGGCTTTGGTTGGGGGCGTGGGCGGAGGAGCACTTTTTCAACGTCCCATCGACCCCACCCTCGCGTTGTGGCGTTAAATTCGAAGCGACAGGACGTCTGGCGAAGCCGGGGTTGATCCATGTCCTCTACTGTGGGATGAGGTGAACGGCTGTGGGGTGAATATTATGGGAGTTTTTTTTTTGCTTTCTAAGTTATCAGTGTGAGTTAGAATTCGAAAGGCTTTTGTTATTTTTTACATTTGTATAGGAGAGAAAAGTATGGAAATGATATGTGATGCGAGGGGATGAATTTTTCTCAGATGACATATCACTCATAACCTACCGTATTTACAACCTTACCGTACTTGCTTGTTCGTATAATTCTTGCGTAATTTTCGCGGTGATGATTAAGATTACTGCAAGACAATTAAAGGTTCATAATCCGCTTTTGATCTAAGATCAGTGTGAGATAGAATCCCAAAGACTTTTGTTATTTTTTACACTTGTGTAGGAGAGAAAAGTAATGTGATCTATGTTGCGAGGAGATGAATTTTTCTCTGACCTCCTATCAGTTATGACCTCCCGTACTTGGTGATATTATTTCGTACGTTTCCGCGGCGATGCTTGCAAGAAGGTTCCGGGTTTTCCAGCCAAGCATATTGTTTATTGGTGACAACGGTATCGAAAGCCATCCTGCTTTCGTCTTTAGAAGATGAGAATCCATCATTTTTCGCCGCCATATATGAATAAATCCTTTATTGTTGTCCTATTCGTCAGAGCTTCTTTAGAAAAGTATCAATTCACAAGGTGTGCGTTGACAATAGACATAAGAGTAACAAAGAAAGAGTAACAACATGAAAAATGAAATGATTGGAATGACTTGAAAAAATGAAATGAATTTATTCTATTTACACCAAATGAGCATTAAACATATATTTAAAGAATATATCGATTGACTTTGTTGGATACAATTACCTCAGCATCCATGGGTCACTGGAATGTAAGTGTATGATACTTAATCTTTATCTTAAATATTTCAAGTGAAGGACTGTCTTTTACCTTTTTTCGGCCCAATCATTACACAGCTTTGATTCAACAACTGTTAATGATTATTGGATTGAAGTTGTCCGGAACTGGGGGAATACAAAAAACACAGGTCTTGTCTTGTTACAATATGCGTGTTTTTGCAACTTGGGAGAAAAGATTCATTCAGTTAAACTTCATACATAGGGCTTCCATATTTGGGTAGATTGAACAAGAAACAAGCCATATTCTATTATGAGAAAATGTAACATTATATAGCACTGGCCGTGCTTCCGCAGAGTGGTGATTGGTGACTCTGTTCCACATGTTGCTGATTGGTAAACAGAGACCATGTCTACTCAACCCTCTCCTTGCGAGAAATGTCATTCTTGAAAATTCAATAACATGATAACCAAACTCTGTGGTCTCGTTCACATATTTTTTAATGTTTTGCTGATATGTATTGTTGAAAAAAGAGATACTTATTTTTCTGTTTTCGAACCGTCGCACAGTGGGCTAGAATCGAAAAAAGCTGGCCATAACCTCAAAATCGAATTTTTTGAGCTAGAAAGTTGGAACTTCGCATATATATTTTCAAATTAATTGCGCATAACTTGCTAGATTATTTCTTTCCTGTGTCTTCACATTAATAAATATTTGAGGTCAAAGTTGAACCTCTTTATCAGCAGCCAAGCGCTCGACCGGCTATGCTAACACACTTAATCTTTTATCTACAAAATTATTGAAATGAATTACGATTTAGAGTGAAAGTGGACGAACCTATTGGTAGTCAGAAGAGCCATTGGTAGCCTCTTACGTAGAATACCATTTCCCCTTCTTCTTTGATTTTTGGACCCTTTGCGGGTGTTTCCCTAGTGTTTCTCCGGTTGCAGCCGAGCCGGTGTTTGTCTAGACAACAGGATCTCCATATCTGGGAGAACTAATGGATTAGCCGTTCGGAAACCGCTCACTTTCCGGCGTGAAGTCAGTTCGACTCGTCTCGTGCATCGGAGGCAGATGCATCTCTCTGGCTGAGGCTGGGAACCCGAAACTTCCGCAACCGACGGCCGGATGCTGCGGGTCCATCGCCGGGAGAAGATCGCACCCCACCCCCCCTGCGACACCGGAAGAGGGGTCGGGGGTCGCCGGTTGAGGAGGCGCCTCCCTCTCACACGCCTCGTGAGGGTAATGAGGAGGAAGTGGGCTTTAATAGGTTTGTGTGCGCGAGCATCTGCGCTTTCTGCGCTTGGGTCGGGGGACGGAGCGGATTTGCTCGGATTTAACGCACGTGGGGTATGGGTCGAATCACTCACCCATGGCAAGAGGAGGAGCTGCAGGAGGTTGCAGACATAGAGAGAGGGCTCGAGCAATTTCTCATATTGCTCATGGTGAAACAAAACTTAGTGCTATTCCACAAACTTTTATTTTTACAGACGTCTAGTTTCGACGTTTATACCGTCATTATCAAGACTAACTGTTAGTTAGTCGTTAGTCGTGCTTAGTCAAAGTGAATATTTCTGAAAATTTGCAATTTTTTTGTAGCGGTCTGTGAGACCTCACGTCATTAAATTGGAAAAACCAATAAACGTAATGCTGGTGGAAATAATTCATAAAGTTGTTAAAAACAATTCCTAGTGATTTTTCAAGAATAATAATAATTAATGATTTGTTAGGAGGCATTTTAAGTTGCATAACGTGGATATTTAAGTACTTAGTTAAAAAAAAGTACGATAATAATGGCAACTCAAGTGTTTTTGATATCAGTTTTTTGATCCTGTTTCAAATATCAATTTTTACCGAAAAAGTTGGTTCGTATTGGGAATACATAATATTAAATATAAGTTTTATAATAGTTGATAAGTCAAAGAAACATTAACCTAAGCAATGAAAATGACTTTGCAACGATTTATGAATTTATGTTTTATTGCGATCTCCCATACCGCACGTCACTGGTAGTGTAAAAAGAATTGCACGTCACTGATTAAGGGTAAACAAATTGATTTTGAACATTCTTTAAGAATCGATTCAATGAACATAAAATTGTAGATGATGAATACGATAAATTCTTTACTTCACTCAAAGTTCATTAAGAATTCGCTTCGGGAGCCGCATTTAGAAGTCCGTCGGGCCACGCCGTGCCTGAGGAAATAAATATATTTTCATCAATTAATGTGCTCAATTAACTAAAATTTTCAAATTATTCGTTTAACAATTGAATGAACACGTTAACCTCGCAAAGTTACCAGTAATATCACAAAATACTTAGTCTATGATTTACTTAGTTGCCTTTAGGATCAATCAATACAATCGGATTTGGAAAAGATGAAGTGGTATACGAAATCCTTAATAGCAATTTTTTGAGAAATCTATCAATGGTTGACAGGTACTTATAATTGCATTGAATTTAATATTAAATTGGGAAAGAGTATATTCTAAAGATTTAGATTGATGAACAGGAAAGTATTAAAGGTAATTATTTAAAATGACAGAGTTCCTCTTTCGAATTTTACTTCAAGTAATCGTTGATCTTTAGTATAAAATCCTCTCTGCTTCACTGAAACGTCAATTAGTCAATATAAAGTACTGTACATTTCGCACACGAAAATTGTAAAATTTATATCTCATAAGTGTTTACGTCTGTTATTTTTAGTACATGAAATGATTGATTTTTATGACGAAAGACAAGAATTGAGAAATAATTAGATTCTCTTCGCAAGCATTTCAGTGAATAGCAAATTGCAGATGATAAATTTGAAAACTTCCTTACTCGCCTCTTAGCACATTGAGCCTCATAAATACTAATATTTTGACTCTGAAAAGTGTCACAATTTTTTTCAGAAATTATTTCAGTACGAAGTCCTCCATTTCCTCGATATGCCCTCTGATATTATTTTGCCTACACTTTCCATAGGTACCTAATATCCCAAATCTAATTCTCAAAACCAATAAAAAAAACAGCATTCTCAACTCTGCCATTGACTATCAAATGAACTCGTGTGTAATTTAAACTATAAAGTTTCATGCAGACTCAATCTCCCGCATTTGCTCCTACATATGCCCATTCCCGGATTGTCACTGACCAAACGTTCCATCCTCTTCAGCCTCTCTCCCATCATAAATAGGGTAGTTTCCTTCATCTAAGAAAACGAAATGCAATGATTGCGATTCCTTACCCAGCATTAGTGTATTCATAATATGCAAACTATTTGGTTTCATAAATCCCAGTTCAGACGGATGGTAATGGTCAATTTTAACCTCATTTGAAAAAGGCCAGACTGGCGCCCATGCGATTCCACTCCATGTGACGACACAGGGACCTAGTTCCTAAGGATTAAATTGGAGTTTTACATTGTCTGAGATTACCAATTCATGCATGTGGCACAGATCTCAGGGAAACATCTCTTAATAATAATCCATTAAAATTACCTAAGTTTCCTTCATTTGACAGGGTATTAATAATCCTTATTTAAGCCAAGCGCTACCTGCTAGCAGGGTACTCTGCTACCTGCCAGCAGTCTGCGTCGTATCAGCGCTCAAAGCCTCGCCCCAAGGTCACCTCACACGGCGACAGATGGAACCAGAAATACGTCACACAGGCTTTTCCCAGCATTCCTACTTAGCCGTCGCGTTTTCGCGCGCTTGAAAATCTTCACTCTTCGTTTAATCGCGAATAATAGATATCGTCATTCGAAAATCTAAGAGCGTGAAATGCGTACTCCAGGAGTAATAACATTTCGATTTAGGCAATTTAAAAAAATAATAGGAAACCACCCTATTCTCTCCCAGACCGTATTGACCCGTTCTCTTTTCTAGCCACACTTTAAACGACCGGGTTTTTCAATCTGAATGGAAACTCTTAAGGTTATTATCATTACCTTTTATGTCCTTTTGTTTCTTTTAATTCATTAAGTTTGATTGTATTTGTATTTTTATGCTTGTTATATTGTGCTACTCAGTGGTGTAACTATTGGGGAATATGGGAAGAGGGGATAGATCCCCCTCCCCCCCAAAGCCTGCGAGAAATAAAAAAAAAAGATATAAACTTATTGTCTATTTTAGACATTTAACCCTTTATAACCTAGAACTGATTCCGGGAGAAATCAAATTTCAAGATTTTTCATTTTGAAAACTTGAAAATTTTACACTCTATGATAATCATCGTGGCAGCTAACTATTTCATCATTAAAATTTGCACTACAAAATAATGGGTACTTTAGATATTTCCTGAATAAAGCTGAAAGTTAAAACATTTTTGACGTTGCTTAGAAGCAATATTGGGTTATAAAGGGTTAATAACTGAATCTGCTTGAAGCCAAATTTTTAGTGTCAAAATGATGTAAAATGTTATTCTAGGCATATCATTTTTTTACGTTTTCACGAACCGAATGCGCCTAGAATTGCCACCCGAGGCATCCCATTTCCCCCCAAAGCATATTACTAAGTTAGCTACGACACTGGTGCTGCTGTAAACTGGCAAATAAGATGTATTCAGGCAATTTACTAAATAAATAAGTTTGCATGAGGGAGCCGCATTCGGAAGTTCCTTGGACCACGCCCTGCTCTAAGGGCAATAATGTCGCCCATTGAATTCTTTCTCGCGTCCTCTGAGATAGCATGCATTCCCTCCTTTGCAGTGCAGACGCAATTGAGATCAGGAGCCTGGAGTGAGTTCCATTTGCGCTGAGGGGCGATTTCCTTGAGGCATTCGTGCATGAGGCTTTTAGTCTCAGTGCTCATTGCGCTGAAGTGAGCATGTATGTTGGGTAAACACTCTCAGTACGCGGAAAAGCTTTCAGGGCGGAAGTCGGGGAGAGATGCATTACGACACTTGGTGCCAACAGCCACTCCCATCACCAGCGGGCTGCCCACCAAAGAGCAATGCCATTTACTCCAAGTGGTGGTGTTCAATGCTCAGATCGATCCCCGGCGGAGGCTAATATTTTTCCCCTCGTAATTTGAGCTTTGCTTGAGGGCAGCGAGCAGAACGTTTCAGTTACACTGCCCTGAATTCTCTATGGGGCATTAACCTTATCCCCCATGCGCGTATTTACTTTAGTGGCTCCTGCCAATTACATTAAGTAGGTCTTTCCATTACTCTCCAGTACCTATTTTTCCTCCCATTGCGTACTTGCAGTTTCATCTCGAGCACGGGAGTCATTGCGGATTTGTACTGGATCAGCATAATTCGGTTTGGCATTTAAAACTGTTTTTATTGTAGTCATGAAACGTTAATATCAAGAGCAAACATTTTGTCACAGTTTTATTCCTAGTAACAAAGCTTTATTCCGTTATACCTAATATGATATTCCGCTATTCATTCAACCTATTGCACGTTTACTTAATACCCTGTCATTATATTTCAGCGTTTATAGGGAAATTAACCTGCATGAGAATTTGTTGTGCTTTACGCTATAGACATGTTAATTTTTTATCTGAAATGTGGAAACTTTTACTCTACGATTGAGTTCCGATCACGTAAACCTCATTATATGTGCCAAAAAGAACCACGGGAATGACCTGAAGACTTATGGGATTAAAATGTGTGCTACGTTCATGTGCAAATTTATGAAAAATGCATTATATTGACATTTTTACGAGTCAATTTAAGCAGAGAGGGGTTATCTTGATGAAAATCTATACCAATGAAATTCGGAAAAGGAATTCTGCCATTTTTAATAATAACATTTATAAATTTTCTGTTACTTAATCTAAAACATTTGAATATATTTTTCCTAATTTAATAATGTAGGTATGTAAGAAATAACATCCGCCAACCACAGCAAAGTTTCTCTAGAAATTGTAATAGAGTTTCATAAATTACTTCATATTTTTTAATTCAGTTGTTAGGCAACTAAGTAAATTCCTAGAACATGCATTTTGTGATTATACGCGTGTCTGTGCAAAGGCAACGTATTAAATCAATTGCTGAACAAATAATTTGGAAAGGGTAATTAATTGAGCAAATTAATTGGTGAAAATATAATTAACTATTTCACATCAGCTAAGGAAACGCAGCCAACTAGATAAGGTTGTTATTTAATCGATGCTAAAACCAATTTAGACTTTTATGTGTTGAAAATAAACGTTTTCTTTAGGGGATAAGGTAATACCTTCTTTAGATTAGTGCTAATTTTATAAATAAGCGTGTACCTGTTCAAGTTTAGCATTCACTAATTCTTGGAAGACAGTTTTTTATTCAAAATATATCTGCAATAGAAATGAAGAAGGAAGAAAAGGAGACCAAGAATATGGAGAAGAAGAAGTCGGCTATTAATGTAGGGACGTGGAATGTGAGGACTATGATGAGGGCGGGGAAGTTAGAAAATATCAAAAGGGAAATGGATATAGGGAGGATAGATATCTTAGGATTACGCGATGTGAGGTGGAGGGATGGCGAGGACTACTGGAGTGATGGGTTTAAACCTACCTTAATCGGCAGAATACTGTAATAATAATAATAATAATATCTGCAATCTTCCTATCCAAGGTAGCGATGTAGTCTGCCGTAAGCAGCCGATAACGGCTATCGGTAGGGCTGGGAAAAATACATGCCGAGGAGTATTTAAAATACAAAATATCGCTCCCAATTTATTTAAAATGGAAAATACAAAAACCTTTGACTTGGGTACTTGAAAAACTAACAACAAAATAGTATTTTAAATACTTTTTAAAATACAAAATACATTTTTATGGAAACTAAGAGATCTTTAAAAAATATATATAAACTGTCTTGGCACGGTATGGATGGTTGCAAGCATGAATGAAACGATTCAAACGAAAGCGAAGTAATCTCATAATCATAATATTACAGAAGTGTTATCAGAGCTACTTCAAATGTATTTAACTATGAATTTTTCATTTTGGAATGGGAAAATATCAAATATCTGTATTTGAAACAGTGGCGGATACAGAAAAAACTCAAGGGAGGGGCGCAACATATAACATAAGTTGTCTTAACTTTTACGTTAATAAGAGATGATCAAGTCACAGGCAAAGTATGTGAAAATTTTATTTAAAGTGATTATAAACATGTAAAAGACAATGCCATCTTATGATATAAAAAAGTTACAATTGTGGTTTTGCAATGTTCGGCAATACAGCTGGACCCGCAAGGGGGGGCGCGCGCCCCATGCGCCCCCCATCTGTATCCGCCACTGATTTGAAATACTAAATACAAGTACAAATGTATTTCAAATACGTATTTTAAAATACTTGTATTTGAAATACTGACCAGCTTGTTATTTAATCGAAGTTAAAACCAAGTTATAAATCTATATCTGTATGCAATTGACTAAAAACTTTTTCTTTTGGGAATAAGGTAATACCTTGTCTAGATTAGTCGTAATGTGATAAGTATGCGTGTGCCTATGCAGGCTTAGTATACATTGATTCTTGAAAGTGTTTTTTTTTTCATACAAATTACTTCTAAAGTCTTCCGAGCGAGGGCAGTGATTCAGTCTGTGGCAAGCAGCAACACAGAGGCAAGCAGCCACATGGAGGCTATCGGGCGACAGATAGATTTTGCATCCACTCGTTCGCATCCGAACTTCGTCTTCTTCCCCTCCCCATCCAACTCCCACATCACCATCATCCAACTCCCCCTATAGCGTCCGGAGCAGAAGGCAGATGTTCCTGGGTTTAAAAGCCACGCCGGTATGGCCCCGTCATGTCAACCGCCACCTGTGCTGAGCCGTGAGGGGACGCTCCAGTTCGTGATGGGGGACACGGGAGACGAACTCAATGAATGGTAAGAAGGGTGGCGTTCAGCACTCACCAAGGGCCCTTGATGGCCCCAAAAAGACCCCAGGGCCGCAGAGAACAGTGTCAGGGAGAGAGGTAGGGGTTATCTTTTGTTTCCTGTCGACGCCTTTGTCCAGAGGAAAGTCTCCCCTTTTTTATTTAGTACTTAACGCGTTCACCATATCTGCACCAGGGGCCCCGGGACCCCCGCGCTGGGTCCAACGCTCCGGTAAGCTTTTCCGCTCGTTACTAACCTCCTCCATCGCACAACTTGACTTTTGCGACGGCTCCGATTCCCTCCCAACAATGGCCATACGGGTCCGCTGCGTCGGGTTGCTCTCGAAATAATGGTTTTCGCAAATTCGATTCCCGTTGTTTTATTTATTCAGTGATCTGGCTGGTCAGTCTCAATACGGTCCCTGCGGGATTCCCTTGACCCTTTACTTGTACTCTTCAATGCACTCCTTTCCACGCCATGCGCGGCTATTGTCTTTGTCTTTTCTCGCTCACTGTTCCGGTCAGCGTTCTTCCTACCCTCTTCGAATGCCCGTTCCTTTTAAATTTCCTTTTTTTTCGTCCCCCACTCCCTTGACACACATTGTTGTGTGGATCTTGCGGTTGGTGAGGCTTTTCAAGTGGCGAAAGGGGAGGAGGATCAGTTCGCTTTATGGCATACCTGAATTTTTTTTCGCTCTCGAATTATGAATTTCAATAGCCTTCATTGTTCTCCATTACGAGGCCTATTATTTCGTCAGGTTTAACAAACGTACAGATAGGTGAGAAGTGTTTATGGTGTTATGAGTTATGAAAGGCTTTTGTCTGCCACTTACTGGCCTCACGTTGGTTTTCTCCGGGGTACAGGTAGAAGAGATTTTCGGAGAATGCTTATGAGTTTTCAGGTGAAGAAATAGCGAATATAACAGGTGGATTTGAATTGATTTTGCATTTTAAATAGTGTCGTCATTTCAACGCAGTGCAGTAGGAAGATTTCCCAAGCTTATTTAGTCGCATATGAGTATGATATGAGTACCATCATAAGAGAACTTCCCGCCTCCATCGTGTAAACTCCAAACTCCATATGCCGATACTCTAGCTATGAATAATTATATACATTAACTTTTCCATCTTCTTTCCGTCTCAAAAATTCTCTTTCGACTGGTATTGATCCCTTTTCTTTATCAATCAAAAATTTTACTTACTTGAAAACATCTCTTTTAATGCAAAATTAGCAAATAACTTGCTAATTCTTAGGACACGGTCATCATATCGGTTTGTTGTTTTTCTACATCACTGTTTGATTTGACAATCATAATGAACTTAGATGTATTCATATCGTATGATCTACCCATCTCATAATACCTAGAATAATATTGATAGCTGATTTCATTTAGTCAACTTGACAAATCAAAGATATTTTGCACATGTATGGAATGAAAAGGTCACGATATTAAATACTGATGAAAGTTGTCTGACTTAGCTCGAGATGAAAATTTACATTTTAATGCCCATATATAGCTCAGAAATAAGGACATCAAATTAATTTAACGAACCACCCTTACCCCTAGGAAAAAATGTATTCCCCATTGGCAGTGGGTAAATTTTATGTGCCGTTAAATTATGCTCACTAAATTTTTCTATACGTGCTTTGTTCAATGCGCTGTAAACATATGATATAGATCTAGGTGCATATCCATTATTCCGCGAGCCGCCTTAATAGGAGTTTGGCGGGAGTTGATAAAACACCAGTCGTGATGTATCTGCCTGGGTTATACACATAATTTATTGAAGTCCCTTATCAGGATCAGCCAATCTTTTGGGATTCACATCATAACTTTATCTTAAAATTTCGGAGTGTCAAAACATCAAATGATAACCTTGTAAGATATGAGGCACGAGGTGGTGTAAATTGCTAATATCAATTTATTAAGACATTTCAATAATTCCACTGAATTATTTTCACACGACCCGTTTCGTGGTTACGACAATTTGAATTTTTTCGCAAAAACTAAACTCGTCGTGCAAATATAAACTCATTGAAAACATTGCGATGCCTCATTCAACTAATATCAGAAGAATAACTCATGCTGCTGCCGCCGTTATTTTCGCTGTTCAACTTTCATTCAAGTGGAGATGCGAGAAAGATAAAGGCTGGAATGGCTCGAAGAACAGTGGCGAGCTGGACCATCGAACGTAGTTAGTCACGCTGGATGCTTTTAAAAAACACGTCTTTCAATGGAGTTGGGATGCGTGCGGGCGACGGGGCTCGTTTAAAAGGCTTGTGCTGCTGGTGGCACTTGAGCCTTTTTACGAGGATGGTGGCTGACTCGTGAAAGGGGTGAGGGAAGCGAGGGTAATGCCCGCCTGTGTCTCTCCGTCCGGGGAAGAGGAAGTGGAAGATGGGTAGCCTCACTGACGGAATTGTTGAGCGCTTAAACTTGTAAAATAGGGTGGTTTCCTATTATTTTTTTATTGCCTAAATCGAAAGATTATTACTCCTCGAGTACGTATTTTACGCATTTAGATTTTTAAATGACGATATCTATTTTTCGCGATTAAATGAAAAGTGAAAATTTTCAAGAGCGCGAAAACGCGACGACTAAGTATGAATGCCGGGAAAACTCCGTGTGACGTCGGTCTGGTTCTCGCTGCCGCAAGTGAAGTGACCTTGGGGCGAGGCTTTGAGCGCTGATACGACGCAGGCTGCCAGCAGGTAGCAGAGTACCCTGCTAGCTGGTAGCGCTTGGCTTAAATAAGGGTTATTAAGACATGTTTCCCTGAGCTCTGTGCCTCATGCATGTACTGGTAATCTCAGACGATCTAAAACTCCTATCTACTCGTATAGAAACTAGGTCCCTGTGATGTCACGTGGAGTGGCATCGCATGGGCACCAATGTGGCCTTTTTCAAATGAGGATAAAAATTGACCACTGCCATTCGTCTAAACCGGTATTTCTAAAAACAAATAATTTGTATATTATGGGTACACTTATGGTGGGTAACGAATCGAAATCAATGGCTTTCGTTTTCTTTGATTAAGGAAACTACCCTATTCCATTTTAAGTTAGGAATAATAACAACTTTGCTTTCTACAACTTAACCTTTAATCGTTGACTTGTTTCAATACACTATTATTTTCAAGACTAGTGCTAGTCTTGGCTTGTCTTGAAAATTATACAGTTTATTGAAACTAGTCGACGATTTTGAGTGACATTTTTATTAAAGTATTCCACCGATATCAGGGTAATTTTCCACAGAGTATTTGAGACAGTATTCTAGCAGTCTCATCTCCTTTCATGGACTTCCCTCTACAATACGCAATAAGGCCTACACCCTTTCATTCTATCTAAAAACTCCTACCTTCTTCCCTCCTCTGCCTCGTTTACCCAACATTCTTCCCTCAAACACTATTTTCAACATCCTCTCCGCACTTAGCACTCCCTCCTCCCAAACCCGTTGTCTCGTCCGTAACTCGTCTAAAAGCTGCCTCTCCTCACCCACTATTTCCGGCACTTCGTCGTTCATCCTCTCTGTCCACTTCACCTTCTCCAGACTCATATCTCGAGCGCCTCCAGTCATGGTTTAAAAAAATAAGAGATTGGATTTAATTACAGCTAGGTACTTTTACGACTTTGCCATTAGTAACGTTTATCAAACTATATTTGTGTATTATACCGGTTTAGGGAAGGCTTGGACGGAGACATGGACGACATCAACCGGTGGAAAACCCGAGAAACTTTTCTGCGCTTGGACGGAGCTTTGCGCATTGCCCTTGTATGTGTCTCCTACCCGCTTACCTAACATTTTTTCCTCTAAAACTTTTCCTTTTAACCCTTTCTAATCCAGATCTCTTTCTGGGAGAAATCAAATTTCATGGTTTTTTATTTTGAAAACTTGAAATTTTTTCACTCAATCATAATGCATGTGGCAGCTAAATATTTCGTCATTACAATTTACACCACACAATAAAGCATAGTTTACATATTCCCTAAATATAGCAGAAAATTTATGCATTTTTGATGTTGCTTAGAAGCAACATTGGGTTATAAAGGGTTAATGTCACTCCCGTTTTTTACTCGATCCAACTAAACTACCTGTCACCTTCATCGGAGAGGTTTACGAGATGTAGGCCGCGTGTGCCCATCTTTGTAGTTCCGCCGGCATTGCAGCTTCCTTCTTCAGATTGACGATGTGTAAGGAGGTGGTATAGGCTGTCTTGTATACACTTCTATCGGAGTTAAGAAGCCGCCTGACTATATGACGTCACTGACCTCATGTGTTGAGTCATTAGATGACGTCAATTTCATGATGTCACTATCTCTCGCCGCTTCTCCGCTCCTTCTCGGCCTCTTACAACTGTCATCTACATCTACATAATACCTTGCGAGCAGCCTCTAGGGTGTTTGGCAGGGGGTGATCAATCACCAGCATGCAACATGCAATTGGACTCCCACATGCACACCACACGATCCAAAAACCGTCACGTATACTAACAAATTATACTACCATATGCTGTTAGAAATAATAATAAAATTAAAAAACATGCATTAAGTTTTACATAGGTTAGTAGGCTACACTACAAGTCATGCAATCTATGTATGAGTTCTATCGCTGCCGTTATAATCTCTCATTGATCGTGGAAAAAAAGACATTCTGAATCTGTCTGTTCTACAGTCTATCTCTCTTATTTTATTTATATGATCTGATCTTCCGAAGTATGTCATATGCGTTTCATTGTCATAAGCAATCTAATGAGCCATTCTTTCCGTCAATGATTGGGTTCGTCTGAACGACTTATTGAACCAGAACTTCGATGACGACACTAACTCATGAAAAGTGGGTGGCAGCTTTTGCAGTATTTCCGATTTTTAGTGATGAGGAAATTGGTTGAATGAGGAAGACTTTTATCCTTCATATTTTTTAAATTAATTTATTTTTCAAACCGCCGAATACAGCTCTTGGCCATTCTATATCGCGGTATTCAACATATTTAATATTTGAACGTATACGAATAACCATACCGATACATGCATAGCGATATCGTATGATAGCGTGCAACTACGATATCGCTACGTCTTATTTTGTAAAATATATATTAGTAATTAGGTTCACATATTTACCTAAAACCATGTGGAAGAACTTATTTTATTACTTTGCATTTGAGGAAAATCTTTTATGCTTGCAATGTACAATGTTACGGCAAAGTTCAAAATATATAAAAGTACGGCAAGAATTATCAAGCGTAGGGGTAAGAATATTGAGTAGCACACATCATTTTCTTATATTAGAAAAAATGTACGTCGATACTAGTTTATAATAACTACCAAAATTATTATATTTGGAACAATTAACCATTTACCCTAAATCTACGAAAATTTGTTTCAATCGGTCTCCCCAATCATTGAATATCAACGAAAAACATCCAAAATTGCATGTCTTTTCGGAATCCATTTGAAGTTCGAGCGAGAAATCTTGGGAAACAGAAGAGCATCGAATATCACTCCCTCGATAATCCATGACGTCATAAGCGTGAATTTCGCCCACCTTCTAAATTCATCGAGTTCTCGATTTTCGCTTCGTGAATAGCACGGAACGCGATTTCCTGATCCTCGACATTGTCGCCTCGACGGCTTATCATTGTCGAGACGACATTTCTGATTTGTTCCTGAATAAGGTCCCTGGATAGGGGAAACGTATCTAGACCGGACTCGAACCCTATCTCATCTTTACCATCCATGTACCGAATTATTTTATTAAATTGCGACTCTCTGAGTGCATTATACCGTTGGTATTTTAAAAAAATCCCCCCTATTTTGTGGTGGTGAGATGTGTTTAGAGGTGAAGTAGGAAGTGTAATTTGGCCTCGTGTTTGGATGCGGCAGGGGTCTCTCTCCCGCATCCATCCTGTCGCGGATGCTGGCGGCGGATGCGACAATAGCGGGTGTCGATGGAAGCGAGGGATGTGCTGTGTGTGTTCATTCGAGGGTGAGATGGGGCATACGCGACCAATCTATGAGAATACAATTATGGTAATATAAAAAAAGGGCCGCTGGGACGCGGAAGACCGTGATTTAACCCGTTCGAGGTTGCATCCATGGGATTCATTCAGCCTGTGTTTTCCTCTAACGTTACACTGTTAGATGCCATGCTGTGATATCGTGGTACCTATTGCACTTTTAGCACTGGCGTAGCCAGGGGGGGCCCATGCCCTGGACAAGGGAAACTCGAGGCAGGACTCGAACCCGTGACCTTTGATTTGGTAGGACAGCATTTTACCCCGCCGCTACCGAGGCCGGCATAGAGCTGTTTTTCTCCACTTACGTCTGAGGGGCAAACTATTTCTTCCCACGCATCTGTGGAGCGGAGTGACCACATCGCCATTGCGAAAGACTTTTTAAGCGAGTGAGCGTGTTATTGTGGTCTTGGATTGCATATGCAGCTGGCTTGAGTCAGATGCGGAGCAACATCTTGACCCTGGTTTGCTATTCGCTTCTTGCATTCCCATCCATATCGAGCGGTGCATTGCCTGAGTTTTTTTTTGTCTTCAATAAAGTAAGTGGTAGTTTCTAATTTATTAGCTATTTACTGATTGAAACTTGTATGGGCCATTGAGTTGATAAAAAGTATTCTTATCAATTAAGGTATTCTACTGATACGTTTCCATGGAGTTTTGAGAAGTATTCTGGCAGCCTCTCCTCCCTTTATGTACCTCCGCCTTAATTTACAGTAAGACCTACTACCTTTCATTCTATCTAAAAATTCTGCTCTTTTCCTTCATCTTCCTTGTTTACCGAACATTCTAAGCTCTAAAGACCGTTTTACACGGGGCACGGAATTGTGCAGGTTAGAGCTGCATTAATTTCTAAAATGGCGTGGAATTGCGCGAATTCATGAACGAAATTAGAACAGGGGCTATTTTGCCGTCTCGCATCCACGCATTCTCGCATGTGTTCTAGCAATTCACCGCTTTACGTGACGCAATTTTGATTGCGCCTCTGCACGTATGTCAGATTGCACAATTCCGTGTACCGTGCAAAACGGCCTTAACACTGTTTTCAACATCCCCTCCCCCCTATGTATTCGCTCCATCCATACCTTCTGTCACCTCCGTATCTCATTTAGAAGTGACTTTTCTCACCACCAGCACTTCGTCGTTTCTCCTCCTATACGACCACTTCATATTCTTCATTCTTCTCCACACCCAAATCTCGAACGCCTCCAGTCATCTCTCGTCGTCCTTCCAAAGTGTCCATGTTTTCGCACCGTAAAGCGACACCTAAGAACAAACTGTTCGCTAGCCTTATCTTTTAGCTCTAACAAAACAGTCCTCTCGTTATTTAAGAGGAAGACATGAAAAATAACATCCTGGATTCAGTCCTAACACTAAATGGCTCTTTGAGTCCCACCTTGAACAGTACGCAAAAATCGTGGGCATCACCTTCCCACAATCCCGAATGACACCGCAGTCTATCACGCAGCACCTGGCGAAGATTTTTTTATCAGCTATGGTTTAATCAATTGCATGATTCATGGCTAAAAATTAAAAAAAAAAAAAATGATAAAAAACACGTTTTTTCCATAAATATTTTTAAATGCATTGCTAAATAATAAAATGAGCTTTTCATCTTCGAAGAATGAGTCGTGGGAGGTGATTAGAATTGGATACTAATATTGTGTACTTACTCATAATCCTTGTCATTTATCAGGCTCTCCTACACTCAGTACTTTTAAACCTAATATGTATCCACGTTTATTCTAAGGTGATGTATAGCTATTTTTTTTTGTTTTTTGTGTGTTTTATACTGTTTTTTTAAAACGCGTGTTTTAAATATTATTTTTCTTATTTCTAATAATAGTTTAGGCGTGACTACTTAACCAAACGCCGCCTCAACAACGTGCGAACCTGATTGATTGAAACCCACGTGATATTTTTCGATTTACGGAATGTTTATTTTCAGCCATCCGCTCTCCTCAATGGCGTCATGGTCGTCTGGAATGACATCAAGGTATTGGCGTTCGATTGAATTAGGGGAGGGAAATTTATCGGTGCTTGGCGAAGAGTGATCGATACATTTTCGCTCGCTAAGTCTCCTCTGCACCTGACAGGTGGCGATCCGTCACCCTCGTCGTGATGGCGAATATGACGAAGATGTTTCTAGGAGGTCGTCGACCCGTGACATGAGTCACGCCTGCGCTCGCAGCCTCCGTGCCTTCGTGTCTTTCTCCCGAGAACTCGCCCCAGCAGCCACGGGCGATGCAACTGACGTCACCCCCCCTAGAACACCTCTTGCGCATCCAGAGAGGGAATTGTCTCATCGTGGGGCGATGACCCAGCGTCAGCCCCTTCAAGCGGTATTACTTTGCACTTCTTTACTACTTTACTACACCAGCTTTCACTACTTTAGGACAACAGGCATTTGCACATAAAAAGGAAGCGCTCATAGGAAATTGCGACTAGCATTATTTAAAGTCCTTTATGATTCGGGGGAAAAACGAATTCCCATATCTATCCGTTCGGTAAAATATCTCTCTCAATTTATTGCTTCAGTCGAACCTGGAAATATTGTGGGGCTCTGAGATGATGTTCTCCGTGTCACTCTTAAAGATATCCATTCTCAATTGTTCAAGCAATCTAAGCCTAGCGCACAGCCTCCGAGTCGCCAGCGGCTCCCAGCCTAATTCGCTCAACATCTGGGTAACGATGTCTGTACGCCCGTAGCGGTTTTTGACGAACCGCTCAGCCTTCCTTTGTATTTTGTTCAGTTCGCGGATCAATTATTGCTGCACCGCATCCCGTGCGCTCGCTGCATATTCAAGGTGCGGTCGGACGAGTGTGAAATAGCACCTTTCTTTTACAATCCCATCCGAAAATCTTCCCACAATACGCTTGACGAATTCGAATTTCTTCCGGGATATGTCGCAAATATTTCTTATGTGTTTTTAAAATATTTTTTATAGGATGTGAGTATGTAAACTGCATGCAACTTCGAGCTTTGATTGTATTCGGAATTGGTAGGGTTTGGGAATGGGACGATGGATCCCGTTTTGTAGCCTGGATGAAAGGAGAAGAAAACTTTGTAGTTTCAAACTCATTTTTTTTTCATTTTGTAGCCTATAAATGGGAAATACAACTGTAGAGGGTGACGAGAAAATGGAATCCCGGATTAAAAGTTTTCTTCTGGATAAATCCTCGCCTGCCCTTCCCGCCACAAAATCTGTTTCCTTTAAGCCTTCTTTCACACATTCGAGGGGGCAGGAAATCCTCACTGCGATTCACAAAATTCACGACAGACATTCTCCCCGCGAATGTCTTAACTTCTCCCATGCACCTTTCGGTCTTTCATCCAAAGAATTTTGTCCCAGTCGTGGAAACACCTCGGAGTGAATACGAATGACAGCTCTTTGATTAACTACACATTAATCGGGACAACCAATAGTAATGTATTCTTCATCTTTGTTTTTAGCGATGGCGTTTGGAAAAACCACGCTAAGCAAAACGCAGTGAATTCCTGGACGTCTTCATTTTTTGTATACAATGTAATGGGATTTTTTAAATTTTAAACTGTTTTACCACCTTAATTTGGCTGAAATATTTTCACATATGCCTGGCCTTCAAGCGTATAGTTTCAATTAATTTGGTTAATGCACTTTTCCACATTATTTTATGAAAATGTGTACGTATTTTCAATATTTGAGCATCCGATTTCCAACATACCCTCTAGGTGCTGCTTCATCAATGTTAAAAATCATTCAGGTTCTAAACATGATCCACTTAAATGTATTCATTTACTCAGTTTTTAACCCAAAGGTTAGTTGGAGTAGAAAAAGGTAGAGCCCACCCCAGCCAGCATCTTCCGGCAAAAATTACGAAACCGTGGTTTCTCTAACTACTCAATAACTTTATAACTGGTAAATAGCTTAAGAGTACTTCAGTGGTGCACATTTAGGATTATATAGGTTAACTCACTCAAGGTTAGTTTTGATAGGTAGGGACGAAGATCGCCGTTTTAATAAATATCTAGAAAAATATAATGTTAAACAGTGTTTTACACATTCAAGGTTTGAAGGTCATATTCTTTCTCTAAACTATGTCTATTTTCGATAATTTTATATCTGAGGGTTTCCGAAGGCTTCATCATGGATTCAACCCCAGACGCGTCTAGACGGTTGATCATCACAGATTTTATTCGGGGGCCATTAGCGTTTCCCCATAAGAAAATCATGAGATTCCATGCAGAGGATTATTCTTTCAGTTAAAAAAAATATTTTTATCAACCTAGGAATTTTAATTTTTCGCAATTGCAAGGGTTAAAGTATTAGGAATATTTTAATACCCTTTCTGTGTAATATAGGTACTTTCTTACTATCTTCTCCTTCGTCAACGTTTTCCCACACCCCTGAGATTATGTATAGGCAACCCGCACGCACCATAAGAAAAGCATTGCGGTAGTAGCAATGCAATCCCAGACGAGACAGACGTTTGGCAGGCGAGGACATTCCCCTGCCGCCACTGAGGTCGGCAAAAATAAGAAAACCCCAGGTTTGAACCGAAGACCTCTCGATATGCAGTCGAATACTCTACCACCGAGCTATAATCCTTCTTTATTACCTCCTCGTACATTTTTTATTACCTGTAACGCGGAGTATTGACTGTTCAATCATACTACCGCACATTATAGCAGTTGTGCGAATTATTGAATAGTCAATACAGTGGAGGTTAGTTAGTAAGTAAATTTTCCCTTGTATGGCTGCGACAGAGAAGTAATACCACCACTTTCATGCTCGCGACTGAAGTGAGGAATGGTAAATATATATCAAAAACTCGTCAGATATCGTTAGGCACTAGTCCTGCGGGATTAAAAAAAGTGACGCCGCATTTTGTGAAAGTGGTAGAACGTGGATCCACGTAGACTCTGATGTCATCATAGCTGGACAAATATAGACCTGACGCGTTTACCGCGATCGAGGGGAAGAAATTAAAGGGGAAGAGGAGAGCCGTGTCGCACTATTGTGGTCGGGAATGGCCTATTCGCATTATAGTCAGTGGCCGGTACGGCGTAACCCCTAAAATCCAAACTCGTTATAAATGTTACTCGTTATATAAGCGTACCAGTTAAACTACCTTTTTAAATCTGTAAATAGTAGCCTTACTGTAATTGACCAATGGATTTCAGAAAGAAAAACATCGGAAATGATAATTTACTTGTTCAGAGTTATCTCGTGGCACAACTAGGAATTAATATAAGAGTTGGAGATTGAAATTTCAAACGCGGCCGGATGTATTATACATGTTCAGCAGATAGCAAATTTTTGAGACCGCCTAAATTTTTTTCCCAGCTACAGCGCTGACTATAGTAGATGGGGTCACGAGAAGAAAATAAAAGGTATTAGACTGCAAAAAAGAGAGATGAAAAATGAAATTATTTCCTCGTACATCAAGGGATAGCAACGGTGTCTCGATTAATCAAACAAATGACTTCACTCGCTAGGGCAACTCATTGAAAGTATTTGTTTTGTATTGCTCTTGCCTTGTATGTATTTAATATAGGAATTACTAATCGCTGGCACGTTTGCCTTTGCATGAATGTGCATGTATTTTTTTTTATTCTGCGTAACATCTTTATGACCATGCGGTGTGACTGTGGGGATAGTTTTGCCTGCTGGAGATTCGTCACCCCCTGCCAAACACCCTAAGGGCGGCTCGCAGGGTATTGTGTGAATTAAGGTAGATTTGTACCGTTGAGCAGTAACAGCTGAAGACGTGGAATGGGATAAGAATTTTGTCTTTTATTTTTGCCATTGCAACCTCCCTCTACTTCCTTTATTTTTCCCTGTTTGTCTCACCTTTTTGATTTCAATGCAGTGGCAGATAGTGGCATTTTTTAATTTTGCCAGAGGGAAAAATATGCTGAGATAGTCAAAATAATGATTATAAGCACTGCTTTTTATTCCGTACTTCCATATTTTCCTGAAAGCAAGCAGCTATTATACACATAGGCGATGGTGCTTTGTCACTTTTTAAGGTAGCTATGTAGAAAATATCAGCAACATTCGCAAAAAAAAACTATGGTACTACTGCTTGCATGGGTTTTAATCTTTGGGGTATTAATTCAATTCTTAGCTTCATAAATGAAGGGAATTTATATTCAAAATGCGCAGGAGAGTTATTCATGCATGGTAAAAATTGAGCTAAAAATTAGAGAAACTCAAGCAAGAAATTTACTTCAACTTTAACGTGCAGAAAACACACCGAATAAGCACATACATACTTTTGCTTACCTAAAACGAAGCACCATGTGAATGCTCGACTTGATTCGCCATTCGATATCGTAACGATCATTCCATTATAAACATCCTCCCAGCATTTGAATTAGCGTCTTCTTTACAGATTGTGAGGCAGGATGTAAGGCTTCAGGAATAGGGTAGTTTCCTTCATCAAAGAAAACGAAAGGCATTGATTGCGATTCATTACCCACCATTACTGGATTCATAATATACAAATTATTTCGTTTTAGAAATACCGGTTTAGACGTATGGCAATGGTCCATTTTTATCCTTATTTGAAAAGGGCCAGATTGGCGCCCATGGGATGCCACTCCACGTGACGTCACAGGGACCTAGTTTCTATACGAGAAGATAGGAGTTATACATCGTCTGAGATTACCAATGCATGCATGAGGCGCAGAGCTCAGGGAAACATGTCTTAATAATCACCTATTAAAACTGGCTAAGGTCGGAAAGTTTTCTTCGTTTGATAAGGTATTAATAATCCTTATTTAAGCCAAGCGCTACCAGCCAGCAGGGTACTCAGCTAACCGCTAGCAGCCTGCGTCGTATCAGCGCTAAGCCTCGCCTCAAGGTCACCTCACAAGACGGTAGCGGGAACCAGAAATACGTCACACGGAGAGATTTCCCGACATTCATACTTACCCGTCGCGTTTTCGCGTGCTTGAAAATGTTCAGTTTTCATTTAATCGCGAAAAATAGATATCGTCATTTAAAAATCTAAAAGCGTGAAATACGTGCTCCAGGAGTAATAATCTTTCGATTTAGGCAATAAAAAAAATAGGAACCACCCTATTATTTCACAAACCAAAGGAAACAGGCAACTTGTTTAGCTATAAACCTATTCGTGCTTTAAAAATGCCGTGCCACCCATCCTTATGGTGGCGTGCACACCTCGTAGATGTCAATGTATATGAAAATCATTCGCGATGCAGCGAAGTCAAAAATTAAGCCTCCTCCATGCCCAAACATGGTTTCAAGGCCTCCTATAAACCAAACATTGTTTGAGTTTGCAGGAGGTCTTAAACTATGAAATTCCGGCTATTGTCGGGTTATATCGAATGCTAAATTATCCACCGATCTTCACCAAATTTAGGATTTATGACTTATTAAACATTATAAACAATCTTATCAATGGAAAAAAACGCTGCCACAACTATTTAAATATGATAAATACGGTACACATCTTGATTTGGAAGTGGCTACTTATACGAGGAGGCAGCAATCTTGTCTGACAAAAGGCGATGGAAAACAAAGACGAGGCTTTTCAAACGTTGTTTGGATATTGAACAATGGAGTTCTTTAATCATAAAGAAATTTACTCCTTTTTTGCACAAGGAGAGATGGATAGTAATAATGTTTTTTCGCAGGAGTACCCAAACGGAAGATTTCCCGAGAGGGTTGGGTAGGACGGGTTGTACGAAAAGGAACGGGGAATCTTTTTATCAATGGTTTCCAAAATGTCTTTTCGTAGGAGTGTCTAATGGCATGGTTAGACGGTACATGAGAATGTACAAGAAAATGAGAGAATGTCTGAATCTCAGAATTAACGCGAAAATGCACCGTGTAACCCTCAGAGTAAGGATTGGGGTAGAGGGCGCTTTCAGGCTGCGCAGTAGCAGATTCTTGTAGTCAACATGGTTACCACGTGATCGTGGGAAGTAGTGCGGGAATCCCTTGTGGGAAGAATTGTGGGAAGTGTGGGATGTATATTAGGGTGGGCCGAAAAAAGGTTTTTTTTCCTGATCAAATTTGCCCTATGCGGGAAAGTTGCGAAATGATATAAGGATCTCGCACACAATTTTTTTTTCAAATCGGATAATATTAACCACTGCCGCCCGAGCTCTAAAGTTTAAAATTTTGCGAAAAATCAGGCTGATTTCAGAATCAAACGGCTATGAAGACGAATGTTATAAAAATATGGGATAATGGATAATATCAAAGAGTGGATACATGTTTATAGTTTATGAAAATGAAATTTGAAGTTTTTTTGACAAAATCTATGGTTAAAAAAATGTCTATGAATTAACAACAAAATTATAGTATAGACCACCCGCACAACACATCTCATTTTTGCCTACATTTCTAAAACTCCATTTTGGGGGCTAAATTGCAGGTAAAATAATATTTATTTCGATTGAATTTCATTTCTTATTAAATAAGTCATCATATGGTAGTAAATAATACCACAAAAAGTAATAATAAGGTAAATTATTTGAATTTAACATCAATCATAATGACGAATAACGTACCTGTGGAGCTATTTTCAACAAGAAATTCAGCCAAGGCTGAGAAAAAACAGAACCTGAACACTAAGCATTTCTCTTAGTAGCTCTCTGCTAGTTTCGTAAAGAAACTACCCAGAACTCACCACGAGGCTACCATCGAGTTCCACCCGTGTCCCCCAACCAACTTTCCAAAGGATTACGGGAGGATTGACGCAATGGTTAGAATAGAGGGAAAGCGTACCAGGTGTGGAGTGAAGTGCGTGATATTTGTTGCACCCGAAAATTTCATGGGTAATAATTTGCCCACTTATGAAGAGATGATGAAAATGTTTTTGTACTCTCGGTACATTGAAGAATAAAGTTAAAATACCATTATTTCTTTGTCGGGAATCGCGGAGACAGTGGCTTATGCTATTGAAGACATTTGGCATAGATCCTCTATGCCATTTGTAGGATATAGGCAAATTGTTTGACAAATTATTCAATATCATGGAAATAATCGCAATATTCTTCGATCTGTCAACAAGAATGCTTTCATAGATCTAAAGCAAGACTTTCTTCGTCACGCACGTCAGCTTTTTGATGTTGCGGCATGTAAATTGCTTTAGTGAGACTGATTCTGTTTTTGATATTCTTTCGAAATGCCTTGTTTAGAATGGGAATTCCCTAAGGACAGAGAATTGGCAGGAAAATGAAGATAGGCGCCATCGATAAGCAGGAGACCAAAAATAGGAAGACGAGGCTTTGCAGGTTAGAAGGAACAAAGGAACACCCGAATGTTACACTCTATTTTGTCATAACACTTCTGTTCGGAAGACTCAGGTGATGAAATGACATTGAACGGAGAGTTATGTAATGCAAGTGAAGGAGAGGATTTCATGGAAAAAGGTTAGTGTAAGTAATTTGAAATTGCCAATATTTGCATAATCCTGTGAATAATTCTGCATGTCAAACCATACCTCTGCAGCACTTGCATCTGCGCACCTAATAGATATCGGGTTGGTTACTCAGGGAGTCAATGTACTTTTTCTTGACAAGAACAAAGCTAGAAGGGAAAGAAAGATTGCGCACGTCTCTTCGGAGGAATGTGGGAACTGTTAAACTGCAAGCTCTTTACTTCGACGAGAGGAAAGACTGCTTTCATTTATAGTCCATCAAAGTGAAAAACAATATGTGAGGAGCATGTAACTCTCGTTCAAGAGCCCGGTTCACGCTACTTACGGCATGTCACCCCATGTGTCAGCAAAGCTCTAAGATTCCATAACGAATTTTCTAGGGGAGGAAATGATCATTATCAATGGACTCCAAGCAATTGTGTGCGATGGAACTGAGGTTAACACCGGAAGCCATGCTGGAGTAATCAGGAGAATGGAAATGGCCCTAAGAAGACCTTTGCATTGGTTTGTTTGCTTGCTTCATTGCAATGAACTATCGGTCAGAACCGTCAAAAGAACTGATGACCCTGGCAAAATTTGTTATCGAAGTTTAGGCTTCAATGCGGTTTTCAATAAAATTGAGACAATATTGAACAGAAGTCCCGAAGTATATTATGAACATGATTCTTCTTATGAAATATATAAATAGAGACATCAAATTACGCCGCTACTCTATGATTCAGGGAAATGTAATTTTTCTCACCCAGAGAATATTCCGCTCGCAATGTTAGTCGATGACGCAGACAAATTTGTGCAATGGCCATCACAAATACATTGAAATCGAGAAAAACTCAGCAGGAGGAATTGAGGAAATTCGAATTTTCCAAAGCTAACCTTCGATGGAGTGAAGAGTTCTCGGGACCGCCACCGGGTCAGGAACTCCATATCTGCCGACATTTCGATGTCCGACTCGGTCGGAAATCGAAACGTCGGCAGATATGGAGTTCCTGACCCGGCGGCGATCCCGAGAACTCTTCACTCAGTCCATTCGCCGGGAAAGCACAATATCTTTCTAAACTTCGATGCTCAAAATTATATCGACTTGGTTGCCTGTGAACCAATTGAGGTAAATCAACCACCAATAGTAGCTGGGATGGCAAACAAAAACTTGGTAGACCTTGTTACGGAAAGATCTGTATTAGAAGTACCTTTTCCCTGCCATACACAAGCAGTTGAAAGGGCGGTACAAATGATAATGTTAATATCAAAATCCGTGTGCAGTATAGAACGCAGGCATGGATGGGCATTATCGTGCATAATAGAGGGATAATAATAATAATAGAAAAGAATAATTTTCTCTGTAATTTATGTGCTTTCACAATCGTGTCCTTCGGAAGGTTGGCTGGGGGGACACGGGTGGAACTCGATGGTAGCCTCGTGGTGAGTTCTGGGTAGTTTCTTTACGAAACTAGCAGAGAGCTACTAAGAGAAATGCTTAGTGTTCAGGTTCTGTTTTTTCTCAGCCTTGGCTGAATTTCTTGTTGAAAATAGCTCCACAGGTACGTTATTCGTCATTATGATTGATGTTAAATTCAAATAATTTACCTTATTATTACTTTTTGTGGTATTATTTACTACCATATGATGACTTATTTAATAAGAAATGAAATTCAATCGAAATAAATATTATTTTACCTGCAATTTAGCCCCCAAAATGGAGTTTTAGAAATGTAGGCAAAAATGAGATGTGTTGTGCGGGTGGTCTATACTATAATTTTGTTGTTAATTCATAGACATTTTTTTAACCATAGATTTTGTCAAAAAAACTTCAAATTTCATTTTCATAAACTATAAACATGTATCCACTCTTTGATATTATCCATTATCCCATATTTTTATAACATTCGTCTTCATAGCCGTTTGATTCTGAAATCAGCCTGATTTTTCGCAAAATTTTAAACTTTAGAGCTCGGGCGGCAGTGGTTAATATTATCCGATTTGAAAAAAAAATTGTGTGCGAGATCCTTATATCATTTCGCAACTTTCCCGCATAGGGCAAATTTGATCAGGAAAAAAAACCTTTTTTCGGCCCACCCTAATGTATATGCTGTATATGCGGGATCTTGACTACATGCGCAGTAGCCAAAGCGCACTCTCCCCCATCCTTACTCTGAGGTGTAACCACGCAAAATGTAAGAATGTATGAATTTCTGAACGCCTGCTCTAATTTCGTTCTGACAATCATACAATTTGAACTCAGAGTCACCTGGTGGCAGACTACGAAAACGACACATTCATTTCATCTGGCTTGTATAGGCGACTTCTTTGTTTACGTACGGCCCCGAAAGTTATTTGGATTTGATATTATCTTGCTTGACTTGGATATCTCACTGATTGGATATGCGTAGCGAAAGAATGGAACACAAGAAAAGGGGATGGGTAAAAGGAAGGATCAGATGGAAAGGCCATTAATGTATGAACCGCGAGAATTGTCCAAGAATGAGATCCAAATGATCGTTAAAAGGTCATAAAAAAGCATGTAATAGGCAAGGAAATAAGCTTCAAGTACTATTTACGCTGTATTTACTCGAGTTCCTGTTTTTGAATCAATACCGACTGCAAAACGAGTCGAAATTTTAGGTGCTGCGTTGACATGCAGCGAACGCTATGGGCATCGCAGTAATAAATATTGAATTTACCTTGCCAAAAGCCTCATATTTCTAGTATATTCCTGTAGCGTGCGCCGATTCACAGGAGAAGGATGGAGGGAAATCACGACACACTCGCTTGCAAGACTAAAATTCAACTGCCTTTATTATGTCCTGTTTTTTATATCACAAGGCTTAAGGGCTTGAGAAAATTTTAAAATGTGCTTTTATTATGGAACACTACTATCCAACAAAATTTGAACGATATCGGCAAAAGACACTTCGTGAATATTCCTTGTTAGGGGCTCCTTTCGACGAGAGGCCGGCCGCCCATTACATTCCTTATTTTTCTCCGTGGTTTAAACGTAATCAGTATTTATTCTCGTAAACAGCCACTTTCCTTATCATTGGATCCTACAATGGGTAGAATGATAGGTACATTTATAGAGTTGTTTACAAAGTGAAATAAGTAACTTGATAAAATCCTGCGGTAACCATGATTTAAGAGTCTACTTACGTTGAGGATATCCCGTTGACAATATAGATAAGTAATGTATTAGACTCCATTCTGTGAATCATAAACCACTTATTCCTCTTATTTTTGTCCTTTCGAACACAAGCAAAAAACTTCGTGTAACGTAGATCACAATCTGCAATCAACTTATTTGGATTTAATCTTTCCAAAGCTCACCAAACAATCGCCTTTATTTATTTCAACAACGCCTTGGCAACCCAAAATATTCACAATCCGAAGTTTGACGTTAAAACAGCAATTATATTCGCCAAATATGCGTTTGAGGCCCCACATATACAGTTTTTCTATCCACTTCCTAGGCCTGTCATCAGTGGATACCGTGCCGTGATGTAACGTGCGCACGCTCCGTCACGTGTTTTCAAACAGTCGATGAAGATTATTTTTAATTACTCATATCTCAGCTATAAAACATTATTCATCCGCGAAATTTTCGGCAAGTATATTTGAGGTAAGTATCTTACTGTTTTAGTACTTTTAAAAATGTTTGCATGTTCCCCATTGGTTTATATTTGAAGTTGAAATAATTTGTTGCGCATTTAAAATGTACGAAAAAATGTCCGAAAATATGTACCGTGTAACCACCTCAGAGTAAGGATTGGGGTAGAGGGCGCTTTCAGGCTGCGCAGTAGCAGATTCTTGTAGTCAACATGGTTACCACGTGATCGTGGGAAGTAGTGCGGGAATCCCTTGTGGGAAGAATTGTGGGAAGTGTGGGTTGTATATGCTGTGTATGCGGGATCTTGACTACATGCGCAGTAGCCAAAGCGCACTCTCCCCCATCCTTACTCTGAGGTAACCACCTACTCGTGGATCTTTTCCATGAGAATGTACAAGAAACTGTTCAGAAAACCATTCAGAAAAATGTACAGAATCTTGTACATTCTAATGTACCGTGTAACCAGGCCTTTAGACCGAAAGATTTCTCCTCATAATTGCCCATATCCCCCCTGAGTACCGTCCCACCCCAGCACCCCTGTTTCACTCCACGGGCCCGTTACATTGTTCACCGCAGATTAAAATATCGAAATTTCCCTCTCATTCCCTGCCATTACTAATTAATATCGTTTTCGATCGTCTTCTGTCAAACAAGATGGTTGCCTCCTCGTCAAAGTACCCACTTCCTAATCAAGATATGTACCGTATTTATCATATTTAAATAGTTGTGGTAGCGCTTTTTTCCATAGCTAAGATCGTTTATAATGTTAAATAAGCCATAATCCTAAATTTGGTGAAGATCGGTGGATAATTAAGCATTCGATATAACTCGACCATCCCCGAAATTCCTTATTAATCTTGCTCCTGCGTGACTCATGTGCTTGGAAATATCCGATTCGATGGGAATGGAATTTTTTAAGCTGGGGAAAATATCTCTTCTCTTCCTGCGGAAATTGCTTCGGAGGAATTGGAAGGTTGGTGGACACTGCAGGGAGGATTCTCAAGCTACTTTGTGAATTGTCTGCAGCAATGATATTTTGCAAAGTCGCACCAGTACCCGAAATACTGACCTCTGAGAGGCTAAAACGGATGCAATAAATTTTCTATCGATATATTAAAGAAGAGGAATAACTCCCCACAACATAGCTATATCAATCGGGGAACCCAATTAAAGGCAGTTGAATCCGTGAAATATCTAGGAGTTAGACGCAATAATGATCTATCGTGGAATAAAGATATTCGGGAAACAATCGGTCAAGATAATCGTACAATGGGTTTTCTAAAAAAAAATTAGGAAATTGCGACGACTAAGTGAGAGAAATTTTCCCTCGTTAGACCCCATTTATTGCCGGCCTCGGTGGCGCCGGGGTAAAGTCCCCGACTGCTAACCTAGAGGTCGCGGGTTCGAATCCCGCCTGGGTGGTTTGACCACCATCCAGGGCATGGATGTATGTGATTGTTAAATAAAGACGACATTATTATTATTTAGAATACGCTGCCAGTGTTTGGGACCCTCATGAAAAAGGCTTAATAACAGAGTTAGAACGCGTGCAAAGAAGAGCTGCCAGGTACGTGAAAGGTCGTTACGATAGTCTTGTTAGTGTAACTGGCTTCTTAAATAAACTCGGATAGGAATCACTGTCAGACTATAGATTGAAAAATAGACTAAACCTTTTAGATAAATTCAAGAGCAGTGCCTTTTCTAACGAAGTTAACCATATCTTTCGGATGCCAACATACTACGGAAGATGAGATAATAAAAATAAAATAAGAGAGATGGATTGTAGAACAGACAGGTTCAGAATGTCTTTTTTTCCACGATCAATAAGAGAGTATAACGGAAGCGATAGAACTCATAAATAGATTGCATGACTTGTAGTGTAGCCTACTAACCTATGTGAAACTTAATGCATGTTTCTTAATATGATTATTATTTCTAACAGCATATGGTAGTATAATTTGTTAGTATGCGTGACGTATTTTGTACTGTGTGGTGTGCATGTTCTAATTGCATACTGCATGGTGGTGATTGATCACCCCCTGCCAAGCACCCTAGAGGTGGCTCGCAGGGCACATCTACATCTACATAATACCCTATGTATTATGTAGATGTAGATTCGTTTTAATTTTTGCAGAGGTTTCCATCCCTTACAATATATTTTTTAATGTTTTTGGTATGAAAAGTCTGTTTTCCATAAATTGGTGAGGAAATTATAGCTTTGCCATCCTGAAAACTTAGATTATTGGAAGAAACATTAAAGCATAGGAAGTTCGTGGTATTAGACAACTAAATTTTAATCCGGGTGTTTTTTTATGATGATAATTATGTACAAGAAGAACAAAATATATACGCACGCAAAACAAACATTTTCTATGACATATTTTTTGGTATGAATTGGTGATTTAATGATTTTCTCAATTGAAAAATAAAACCTGTTACATCTGATTAATTTGCTTTTTCTTTACTAACTAAAGGTGTTTTACCTAAAATTTCCGCAAAGTATTTAATCTTAATTTTTCCCTTCGATCGGTTAGACTTTAACATTATAAATTCTTAAGTCATTCAGTTACACTAATATGTTTATCGAAACAATTTTAAACAAATATTGCTGCTCGCCTGTGTATTCTATCTAAATCGGAAACCGTTCCTTTTTCATACGGTACAATTCAAATACACAAGAGGTGTACTTCTAATGAGGCCCTACGAAAAAATGATAATATCATTCTTTCACTTTTTCATCGTATCTTCCAATAGTTCTTTTAACAAACCCTTATTTACGATTTGCCTGCCGACAAACGGAGAAATAAAGGACTGAAGTATATCAATTTTATGGTTGCAATACCATGAATGATTGGATGAATCTGAGAACGTCGTGGTTGATTGAAAAAAAATATAAAACGTGCATGCAACGAAATCTACATCTACATTATAGCCCGCGGGTCACCTCTAGGGTGATTGGCAGGAGGCTATGCATGCAGCATGCAAGAAGATTCCCACATGAACACCACACGGTCATGAAAATGTTATGTACCCTATTAAAAAAACATACTTCCAAATTCATGCACATGCATACAGGGAAAACTTGCCAACCACTCATGACGGCAAACCTATGAGGTAGAGCATACAAAACATGCTCTAGGAAATACTAGGAATATTCAGAGACATACTTTAAGGAATACATAAGTTAGTAATCTACACTATAAGTCAACTATCCTATTAGTAAGACCGAAAGCTGCCGTTATAGACTCTAATCGATCGCAGAATAAATGTAGTGCAATAGGAAGGCTATTCTCGTCCCTATCCTCATTGAGAGCACGATGTATGGCCACAGAAGTGATGCTTTTGTCTGGGAATGGAGGGGATATCACTGGGTAGGGGAGGAAGTGGGGGAGGGGTGAGGAATCTTGGGGGTGGGTGGGTGGGTCGGATTGGCCTCCTTCCTGCGCTTCCATACCACAGCTCCGTCGCGCCGTCCTGTCTGGCGGCTCTCGGGACGTTCCAACGATTTCTCGCCCTCTCACTCCCGGGAGGACGAAATTAACTGCCTCGCATTAGTCATGCGAGTGAATTCACGGGGGTGCGGCCACCGCTCCCCCAGAGTATCGAGGAAGGTGTGGTACGACGTCCGAGTGATTCACCGAGAAGCATTGCGAGTTGAACGGTGAGAGTAGAAAGCCTCTATGTTCGTCTACGTCTAAATAGGACATCGCAAGCCGCCTCAAATCGGCATGCGGCGGTGGGTGTTGGGACACCTTCCGTTGAAGACAAAAGAAAAGGTGAATTGCGATGGAGACGTGTGACTTCTGGGCCCCATCGAACATTCATTGAAGTCCTTCACTGTTTAGGGTAAAAAATAAGTCCTATACCTATCCGAATCGCAGAATATTTTACTTATATTATGCGACAAATCCACGGAGAAAAAATAATTTACGTTTCTTTGCTCTCTGCTCGTTTGTAACAGTTTTCGGCGAATCGTACAGTTTTCCTTGGTATTTTATTGAGTTCACGGATTTAGCTTATCTTCGATGGATCCCTTATACTCGCCACGTATTCAAAAAGCAGTCTGACGAGTGAGAATTTTTGTAATGATGAAAATTGGTTTACGCGTCCAAGATGACAAAGATTATAAGATTAGGATAATAGACTGCAAAACTGATTTATTAAAGATGCCGTTTTCATCGCGCACAAAAAAGGACCATAAAAAGGGAATATAATAAGGGATAGTTTAGCTGCAGTCGACAATTGTACTCGACTCGTACAACTTGTCAGAGACTCACTGGCGCTGCGAAGTGAAAAGGAATCGTTAACGGTGTTGTAGAAATTTAGAATAGGATATTCTAACCAATCGAAGGGAAAATTTAGATTAATAAATATTTTGCGGAAAATTCAAATTGAACAATTTTTTCCTAATTTTCAATATAGTATTTTGAGAGGGCTCAATTGTCACTTGGATAAGATTAGGATAATAGACTGCAAAACTGATTTACTAAAGATGTCGTTTTTTTCGTGTACAAAATGGGACCGTAATAAAGGGATATAATAAGGGATAGTTAAGCTGTAGGTAACTTTACTCGGGCTAGGTAAAATAAGCTCTGTATGTATAGTAAATAACTGATTACATTTGTAAATGCTGCCTATCTGCGTGAATTTTTGGCATGTTATGCCTTATGCATGATTTACAAACTACGTTAACTTTTCGTTTTTCACTTGGTTCTTTATTGCTGTAAAATCACTATCGCAGTCAATTGTTACTTTTTATTGCAACGATTACTGAGATTTTAATAGGCGAGTACGTGAATATGTTTTCCTTCTTACGTTTTTACGTCGATATTATGCTTGCAAGTCGCATTGGCGGCTTGCAAGCATAATGTATGTCCTCACGTGTGTTCGTGTCGACAGGCCAGTCCACATTGAGGTCGTCCCTAAAAAAAGTCACGGAGTGAATCATCGCCTTGTTTTCCCGCATAAGTAATTCTGCCAATATTTCATTTCGCTAACGAGAGAATGCGTCATGATGGGCTGAAGATCTTGTGGGTGCAGTATCATGTGCGTGAAGCACCCGTTGCGACATTTCCACTGATGCGTGGTTACGTTTTAATTAAAATTTTATGTCAGGGTTAAATTTATTCTTTCTTTGACGCTTTATTTTCCTATTTTCATCTTGTGATTTTTGGATTCCTGAGTATTTCAGACATCTCTATCTTCAAATTTTCTTGCATGACCAGATTATGAAATGCGTGCCAATCTGGGCCAAAGTACTAGCGTAGGTAGTGGAATGTGTGGTGCATGCTTGGTGAAATCTAACCAATGGTAAGTCATTGCACATTTAATTGTGGCATGATCAGCATACATGTACAACTACTAACATGGATGATCATTGATCGCTGTACTAATATCTGCTTGCTCTAAGATTTGATGGTACGAATAATTAGAATTCAAAGTTGTTATTTTTACTAACTTACGGAAAATTATATTTAAGGAGGCTAGATAAATATCTTCATGTCCCTGAATATTGAATAGTTACTATTAGATTACAGTGATTGCCCACCCAGTGCCAAACATCCTTGTGGTATAAAATCAACTGATTTGGGCGTTACTTGGTGGAACGATAAAATGTTCATGGTGAAACAAAACCCAGTACTATTCCACAAACTTTTATTTTTAGATGTCAACTGGTTTCGACGTTTATACCGTCATTATCAAGACTAACTGCGCAATAGCGTACAACGTCCAGCCTTATGTACTGCGATGTCGCAACCTTTTTTTCTTCTCAGACAATAATAATCATTCATAACCTTTAAAGCTTTATTCCCTCTCCTCCATCCAAAATGGCTCTCTCATTAACAATCCGCTGTTTACTCTCCCATCACCATAGCGCCCTCAACTCCAGAACACCAATATAAACACAAACACGCATACAAATAAAAATACAATTCAAACATCAATCCCGATCAATCACAATGCCGATCAATGACGATTCAATCAGCATAATCAATCACGCCGAACATCGTGGACACGACGTTACAGTACCCAACAAGGCTGGTTTTGTTTGTTGTTGGGTACATAAGGCTACACGTTGTACGCTATTGCTCTGTTACTCTTGATAATGACGGTATAAACGTTGAAACTAGTTGACAGCTAAAAATAAAAGTTTGTGGAATAGTACTGGGTTTTGTTTCAACATGAACACCCTTGTGGTAACTCGCAGAGTGTTATGTAGATGTAACTCGTTGGTCAGTGGCGTCTATGTAGAAGTAGATATAGATTTCCATCCTCCGCGTATTGGATAAAATTGTAGGTACAGTGATAACTCATTCTCATTTCTATGACTCTCCCCAATATCTATAATATTAACCTGTTTGTGCAGTGAAAGGAAGGGGAGAAAGGCTGACGCAACTCATTAATACTGCCTTATTACACGTGGGAGGGAACCTCGCGCCGACCACGGCTTTTAGGAAGGGCTCCTCGCTTTATTCCGCCGGTGATGTCATTCTTTCCTGGCGAGTTCACGGACGTCTTCGCCTCTGAGGGGTCAATCCCACTTCCATTTGTTTTGACTCCCGCGAGCGTTTCCGTGATTTATGGCGCTGTTTTTTTCTACGTCTTCCACCTCGTAAGCCATCCATCGAGTCGTTTTTTGTCAAGTTGTGACCCACGTGCGAAGTGCTTTGATCCATTCGTTGCCATTTGCATATTCATGGCACCATTTCATGGCGCTTTAAAGGCTATTTTATCGTTAGAGGTAACCTACCGTTTGAGGTCGACCAAAACGGAAGCTGTAACACCTCAAGCCAATCTCATTGCCGCTGGCGTAGATATATTCTAACGGCAGCGATTACACTCATAAATAGATTAGATAACTTGTAGTGTAGCCTACTAACCTATGTAAAACTTAATGCACGTTTCTAAATTTTATTATTATTTCCAACAGCACATAGTAGTATAATTTGTTAGCATGCGTGACGTATTTTGTACTGTGTGGTGTGCATGTTCTAATAGGGTAGCTTGCTTCATCAAATAAAATGAAAGGCATTGATTGCGATTCGTTACCCACCCTTAGTGTACTCATAATATACAAATTATTTGGTTCTAGAAATTCCCAGTTTAGACGAATGGGAATGGTCATTTTTATCCTCATTTGAAAAAGGCCAGATTGGCGCCCAAGCGATGCCACTCCTCGTGGCGTCACAGGGACCTAGTTTCTATACGAGTAGATAGGAGTTATACATCGTCTGATACTACCAATGCATGCATGAGGCACAGAGCTCAGGGAAACATGTCCTAATTAAATCACCTATTATTTAAGCCAAGCGCTACCAGCAGGCAGGGTACTCAGCTACTCACTACAGCTATATACTCTGCTACCTGCTAGCAGCCTGCGTCGTATCAGCGCTCAAAGCCCCGCCTCAAGGTCACCTCACAGGGCGGCAGCGGGAACCAGAAATACGTCACACGGAGAAATTTCCCGGCATTCATAATTAGCCGTCGCGTTTTCGCGCGCTTGAAAATGTTCACTTTTCATTTAATCGCGAAAAATACATGTCGTTATTTAAAAATCTAAATGCGTGAAATACGTACTCATGGAGCAATAATATTTCGATTTAGGCAATAAAAAATAATAGGAAACCACCCTATTGCATGCTGCATGATGGTGATTAATCACCCCCTGCCAAACACCCTAGAGTTAGTTCGCCGGGTATTATGTAGATGTATTCAAGTCTTGTCCCTCACCTCTGTACAAGTGCTGTCCACTAGCGGATTAAGGTCGAAGGCAGGGTTATAACCCTTTAATTTTTGCAAAATCTGATAATAGATCTTTGTGGTAGGTCTCAATGTTTATTTCACAAGCACGACAAAGAATGTTTAAAAATAATTGATGAATTTATTTTAAAACCACTGATACACGCATGCTAGACCACTTACACATTATAGCTGGGGGGTATTCCATACCCCCGATGCCCCGTGGATAGTAATGAACCGGTCCCCCACTCCCAAATAAATAATAATTTATATAGTTCTTTTGGATATGCAGGTATTAATTTTTAGATTTTTAAATGCGATTGTCAATAAATGCGAAAAAATGTACTCATATTGGTATAAACACATCACTAAATATGAATAAATTATTACCGATGGAGTGGATGGTCCAATTTTATAAAATAATTTTCGTAAGAGTATAGCGATGTTCCCTCGAATTTTCGCGGAAGAAGCATTTCTGCTTCTTTGTGTGAGCCCCGTAAGAATATAGCGTATAGCGGTCGTCGGCCTCGGTGGCGGCGGGGTAGAGGAGGTCGTGAGTTCGAGTCCCGCCGGGGTAAGTCACCCCTATCCAGGTCATGGTTGTATGTGTACGTTAAATTGTTAACATGTTAATAACCCCGATGTAAAAGGCCGTACAGAGCTGTTTTCGGTGTAATGGAAATAAATAAATATACAAAAACCTTAATCCACTCCTGATCCTACACTCTTAGATTTTAAATTATTTTTCAAGCCTCAATATCATTGACATACTATCTTCAAAGCGAAATATGACTGAATAATTTTAAGGAAATGCTCAGGTTTAAGGTTTTTTCACTAGCGTATAAGCTAGCAATTTCATTTCAAAGGAATCTAAAGATTAACAATATTTGATATTGCGTATCAAAGAGTTGCGTGCATCGCTTATGTCCCACATATACATACAGAAAAGTATATCACTCCCATATCAGAGTCCCATCTCCCTGGGAGGAGAAACTCCAGGCGAAGCGCACGATTGGCCCACTGCAGGAACAAATCGATTAGCGAGTGGGCGTGTTCAATCTTCAATCCTGCACCCTGATTATGTAACTGTGAGAAGGGTGAGAGCGATGTCGTTGCCAGGGGCAACGCGATTCCTACGACGGAAGGTGATAGCAGCGATTATGAAACCGTGATCGCTCTCTTAATCACGCTGCGAGCGTCATCGGCCTATCACGTTCGAAATCCATGGTGACAAGCATATGCTGACATAAAAACGAGCACTAAATGCATATATTAGCAAAAAATTATTGTTTATTTAATTTAAAAATGCCCTATGATCGATTAAAAACCAATATAATTCTTAATTATCTCAACTGGAGTGATCTGTTGACTTTGTAGTTGTCCACGTTGTTCAATTGTTATATGCGCATGGTGGTGAATTCGATTGAGCAGCTATATTTTCACACAGCAAATTGGAAAGTACTGCTAATTGAAGTGCATCCGTGATTCAAACGTCAATTACTTTATATCGAAGTTAAAGTATCAATATTTGCCAAGTACGTTCTCCAACATATCAACATCGTTAAACTCCTTTTCGATTTTTAATCATCATGAATCAACTATTAACTACTTACATTCAAATCGCTAGCGCGATTACACTTCCATTATCATTTCAACATTAATTCGTTTCAATCCAAGGTCACGACTTTTCGACCATTCTCTACGATACAGCAAATAATTTGCAGCATCTGCCGGCGAGCATTAGCATAATAGATTACGTTATCACACATCGAAAGGTAATGCTACACTTTCCCCATAACTTTACCATAATACGGGTACGTAATTATAATATTATCTATTGGCGAAGCGAAGTACTTAGCTTTGAACTGTCTCCATTTTATGTTTTAGTTGTTTGTTATTGTTATTTCAAACTCTCCGCAGACGCATTCTCGGACAGAGATGTGTCGAAGGATTTCATTGGCTCTTCAGATTTCTCAATGATACCAACCTCACGCGCTCGTACCTGTATGATACGCGCGATGACGGTGGCTTACATGATCGCGTGATACAGCGGAACGTGATGGTCATCTATCGCCGTCATCGCTGTCACATTTACATAATCGAGGTGACAGAAAAGTATATCACTCCCATATCAGAATCCCATCTCCCTGGGAGGAGTAACTCCAAGCGAAGCGCACGATTGGCCCACTGTAGGAACAAATCGATTGGCGAGTGGGCGTGTTCAATCTTCGATCCTGGCCCGACGCATGGCAAAAAAGGAGTACCAATAAAGAAAGATTCTCTTCTGCGTCGACGCGTAGAACACCCGAACCCCCAGGAAAACAACAGGGGTAGGGGTTGTACTGGAGAGGATGGACGTAAGCAAGCAGCAGAGTTACCAAGGGGTTCTATAAAGGGATTACAAAGTTCATCATATTTTCTGTATTCTACAACAATAGGGTAGTTTCCTTCATCAAAGAAAACGAAAGGAATTGATTGGGATTAGTTACCCACCATTAGTGTATTCATGATATACAAATTATTTGGTTTTAGAAATCCCAGTTTAGACCAATGTCGATGGTCAATTTTAACTGCATTTGAAAAATGCCAGATTGGAGCCCATGCGATGCCACTCCACGTGACGTCACAGGGACCTAGACTCTATACGAGGGGATAGGAGTTTTACATCGTCCGAAATTACCAATGCATGCATGAGGCACAGACTTCAGGGAAATATCTCTTAATAATCACCTATTAAAACTGTCTATGGTCGGAAAGTTTACTTCGTTTGTTAAGGTGTTAATAATCCTTATTTAAGCCAAGCGCTACCTGAAAGCAGGGTACTCTGCTACCTGCTAGCAGCCAGCATCGCAGCGGTGCACAATATCCCCATGGTCACCTCACACGGCGAAAGCGGGATCCAGATTGACGTCAGACGGACTTTTCCCAGCTATCATACATAGCCGTCGCGTTTTCGCGCGCTTGAAATTTTTCACTTTTCATTTAATTGCGAAAAATAGATATCGTCATTTAAAAATATGAAAGTGTGAAATGCGTACTCCAGGATCAATAATCTTACGATTTAGGCAATAAATAATAATAGGAAACCACCCTATTCATCAATGTCTACGGTATCAAAGTGTTAATTCGATAGTAACTGGTGGTTTTATGATCCATACCAATTCAGCGGAGAAGTTTACAGGATATGCACCTTTGAAGACAGCACTTTCACTGGCCGATCGATGCTATTTTTTGACCTGAAGAAGCTACCTGCAATGCAAGCGAAACTGTTGTCTACAAAGATGGATTCACGTATACCTTCACGCTGCGTCGATGGACGTACCCAGCGAGGGGAAGGGGGGGCAACTGCCACCTAGAAGCAAAAATAGCAAAAGTCTTTAAGCAAAATAAGCTCTGAATTAAAACGAAAGTATTCAGCAAATTTTCTTTAAATCCATGAAAAATGGTATATATTAGTATAAGATATGTAAATAAAATAAAACTATTTTTCCAAGGAAATAACCTCATGAATCCCATGGCTTGCCCCCCCTAGTTATGATCCTGGGTACGTCCTTGGCTGCATCTTCTCCACACCGCGAAAACCTACACAAAGATTTAGATCAAATGTGTACTCGTGGTGGATGCAAAGCTTCCACGGAGCGATGGCAAAGGTGTTCTCTTAAATGGAGGCGCCAATAGAGCCGTTTTCCACGGGGGTGTGGAACACAATCTACGTGCTCCAACACGTGAACTAGGGCCGTGTTCCAATTCATAGGGTGCACTCTACCCTCTTGTGCTCTTACGCTCTAAACGGCTCTTTCGCTCTTTCCTGCTCTGATTGCAAGAAGTGCCACCACTGTCAAGTGGCAGATTTCGAAACTGAAAAAAGTTGAGTAACAAATTTGGAGGGTAAGAAAACAGAGCAATTTTGTTGTTGTGGTGAAGTGAATGTTGCAATATTTTGTTCCCTCATACATATATGTACTTGTATATGCTTATATGTACTTATATATGCTTATATGTACTTATATATGCTTATATGTACTTATATATGCTTATATGTACTTATATATGCTTATATGTACTTATATATGCTTATATGTACTTATAAATGGAATTGCAGAAGTTATAACGAATAAAATACGGCAAAGGCGACAGATTGATCAATTGTAGGCTACTAATTTCGTGTAGCATAATATTCAGACAAATTGAAGTGATTTTGAAATTTGAAAACAATTTATTAAAGATGTCGTTAAAATGGAAAATAATAATCACTGTAAATAGCTACCCGTCATAATATTTGAAATTCAGTAAGTTGACAGATTTAGGGCGTCCAGCCAAAGCAGAAAACTTCATGCATAATTCCACCTTCTCCAGGGAAATTTTACAAATTCCCAGGTTAATCTTACGTGATTACTGCGATAGATACGAATTTTAAAACACCCGAAATCACTTAAATGATTTGAAATCATATAATATTCATGTATTTACAAGGAAAATAAATACGTTAGTTAACACATTGAATATGTTAGTTAGCATTGAATTTATTCAAAGCAAGTCTGACGAGCTGCTTCAACCTCATAAGTAGATAACGACGTCGCCTGGCATTCTATTCTTCATGTTTTTTAATCTTACTTGAGTACATAGTTAGTTATTTACATAAATTAAGATAGAGCATATATTTCGGTTTTGTAGTCTCGTCTGACAATTCACGTTCCATTGCGGCTGAAAAAATTCTTCTTAGCGATTGCACTTAAAACTACAACAAACACATTTTAACCAGAAAATGGGTGTTGAACTGGAAAAATTATCTGTGAAATGAATTTGATATAAAAGTTTCTACAATTCTGGGTTGGATAAAAAATTCATGCATAATTCCCGACTTTCCCGGTCGCTGGACACCCTTACATTCACATCTATTCAAGATTCATTCGGATTCGATATTCACTAGATTCCTTATAAACGATTTAAAAAACTGAATCATTGTTCCGAATCAAATCCCATCCGAATCCACGAAACTTCCACCTCAACAGCCGAAGACGAAGGGTTGAAGATCGAGTGAGGGTGAATCCTTGCGCTCTCTCGTGCTCTTCGGCTATGCGCTCTTCAGAGCAGAACCTGGAGCGGATTGGAATCGCACTACGTGACGTCACTTCCAAAATGTGACGATCGAAAGTGCTGGTAATAGCGCACGAGTGCATTTACGGTGGATTGGAACACGGCCTAGGTTGGGAGGTGGTGTAGGCGTCCCAGCGCTCGTCAACCGTTCCCATCTTCCCTCAGATAATACGTCGCGGGCGACATTAATTGACCCCATTCTGGCCTCAATTACCGCCCCGACCATCAAGGCGGCGAAGTCTTGGTGACGACAGCGGGGAGGAAGTGGCCGAGGGTGACGCTCTCTCTTGCGCTTGGATTGAACGAGAGGACGGCCACTTAAGAAAGGATTATAAAGGATCTCCCGATTGCCTTCTCGCCTCTTGTCAGCTATTTAGTGAAGTGGACGGAGCACTGCTCCAACGAGGCACCGCTCCCGGAAAAGCTTCGACCTCCCTGGCTGCTCTCGCAAGTAGAGCACAATGAATTTAAATGTGTGATCCCTCGTTCCTCGTTTTGTCTCTCACATTATACGCGGGGTGTTTCAAAAATAAGGTTCCCACATTTTTTCAGACGCAAGGAAATTTTTATTCGAAAAAACGACTACACCATTAGAAACGTTGATCTTTCAGCTATTTTTCTACAGAGTCACCAGTTTTTCTATGCATTTTTTTGTCGGGTCCACTCCACTTGTACATTCCCGCCTCAAAGAAGTCGGCCGCCAACCCGTTGAGAATCTTGAAAACTTCCTCTTGCAACTCCTCGTCCTACCTTAGATTTTCATTGAAAATCCTGACAGTTGAAGCTTCAGAAACCTCATGAATTTGAATAGCCAGTTACCGAATGGTGATTCGCCGATCTTCAAGAATTCTCAATTTTCTCCACAACTTCGTCGGAGATAGACGGCCTCCCGCTTCGTTGTTCGTCGTGGACGTCCGTGCGGGCGTCGGCAAACTCCCTACACCATTAGCGTACATGCTGAATGCTCATGCACGTTTCCCCATACACTTCAATTAATTGTCGATGAATCTCCACAGGCGTTAACTTTCTTGCGTGCAAAAATCGGATAACCGCACGAATTTCGCAACTGGCGGTGACGGAGATGACGGAAGACATCGCGTTTGGCTGTCAGGCCGGTAATGAGCGTCGCAGAGGCACGCTGATTGTTGGAATCGGTGGTGGAGGACCTGGTAAACCCGGCAGTGTTGCCAGATTTTGTCTAGCACCACGTGCGGCAAAGTTACAAATTTGGGAACCTTACTTTTGAAACAACCCTCGCAATTACTTGATGGGAGATCAGGAAGAAAGAGATGGCATGAAATTTAATCTTTATTTTGATTATTACTTTGTATGAAGCATTCTTTATTTCCATCCAATATAAAAAAATGGAGTAGCGGAGAATCCTCGGGATAATAAAGTGGTGGTTTCCCCTTACCGTCTTCATTACAGTACTGCAGCCGTTAAAGTAAATGTTATCACGCCTGCAGTGATATGAGTGTTGCTGCACTGAGTAGGTGGACAGAAAGTACTACTGACCACTATGGTCTCCTTCACATACTTGAAACAATGAATTTGTTACAAAAGTGTGTAATAACGACTCGCAAATCACTTTATCTCTCCCACCAGGAATAAAGCTATACGTCTGCCAATCTATAGAAGGTACGTTGAAATCTCCACCGACAATCAAGTTTCTTTCAGGATTCTTGGATTTGGCATAATTTCGGAACTAGTTTCATGCCGTGACTTTTATTGATATTTAATTTGATAGTCATTTAAAAGAATGGTTGGTTAAAGAAGATTAATTAATTTATTTCCCTTTTGCGACTGGCGGCACATGCCTCAAGTCTGGGAAAGATTTCTAGAGAGTTATTCATTAGCGAGTCACCGCTCGTCCATTATGTCCATTCATCTCGTAAAACCTGTCATTATTGTCCTCGTCATTGATTTAAAAAGGTGTTTTTTCCTATTGTTGATGCGTAGAAAAATAATTATAGTGGCTGATTGCAGGAGAGTGGACGAAGGTTTTTATTGATACTCATTTCATGTGTAATTATAATTTCCATCATAGTTTTTTGAGAAATTTGGCGTAATTTCAAGTTTCAGGAGGGGCCCCCAAGGCAAAAACGTTGGTTGGGAAAAATTGATTTTCTATCAATATTATTATGTGCAAACCTTCTTCAGGATTTTCCTCGCGTCTCGGTTGAAAATATCCAACGCTCCTCCTCCTGCCGGAGGCCTTGACTTGGCGACTGATTACTGTCTCAGTTTCGCACAAAAAGTTCTCAAATAATTTCGAGGATGGTGGTAAATCTGGGAAAATCTGGAAGGTCCTTTTCTTTTACAATGAAATGGAAGTTATTACGGAGGCTTCCGCGGTGAGTTAATTGGTGATTGTTTTTCGGGTTCATTCTTAGTTGACTCATATTTTGCGGACGACAGTTTCGGGCGTTTTGGACCCGAAGACGGGAGCTGGAATGCGCCCGACACTGTCGTCCGCAAAATATGAGTCAATGCGGAATGAACCCGAAAACCAATCACCAATGAAATGGAAGTTACTTGAAAATGATGGCTTGCATAAATGATAAGATAATTTAAAAACGTAAGGAAAAAATATCCGCATTATTTTTACCATAATTTTGTCCATTACTCTTAATTAGGGGATTAGTATAGTCGTAGAGTGCTAGCCTCAGGGGTCCCGTTCATATTCTGTGTGAAACCTTCGGAGAGCCCAAAAATATCCTCACAGTGCGAGGTGGCCTTAGGAGTGGAACTGGCCCCCGTAATCTGAATACCCCCCTACACCTACGTATTTCTTCTCCTCTATGTCCTTCTTTACCTGTTCCATATATTTTATTCGAGGTATTTCTTATCCGTTCTAGCCATTCACTTGTCCCTTGACGATTGTCTTCATCAGGTCATCACGTCACAGGATATGTCCGAAACGGTAGTGCCATCTTCCTATCAATTCTGTCATGAGTCTTCTCTCCTATTCTTATGGGAACTTCCTCATCACTTGCTAGTTCGATCCATTTCATTCTCATCATTCTTCTGTAGCACCACATTTCGAAAGCCTCTACCCGAGATTTCTCCGCGAATGTCACTTTCCATGCCTCACTTCCAAATATAAATTCTGATAACCAAACTACTCTTCGGATAGAATCGCTCTGCGAGTAATCTTGTATTATAGCCTGGAAATTAGTTTTATATTAGGAATGGACGGATCCAGGATTTTTTTCGGATCCGGATTCGGATCAGATCCTTGATTTTCGGAGCCGGATCTTTCGGATCGGATATTTTTGGATGCATTTTCAAATTCCTGACGCTGAGATTCCACCGATGATTGTTCAATCTCTTGGGAAGAGTCACACTATGTGCCAGTCGTATTTTGCCTTTTTATTTTCCACGGCTGAAATTCTCCTACGTAACCTCTGCGAGAGGTTTTAAACAAAACGGTTCATGAGTAGGACAAGAATCGCATGCGATGGCGCATTCGAAGATAGAATCGGAACTCTTTCCACCCTTATTTTACTTTGCATTTGCACTTTTGCATTTGGGCGTTGCATTCACTGAAGCTATTATTTAAAATATCGGATCCAGATCCGATGTCTTCCGAGACTTTGGATCCGATGTATCCGATGAAGGGCAATATCCGCGGATATTTGAATCCTAGGTATCCGATCCGACCATCAGTATTTTATATGATGGTAAAACTCATTTTCAATTACATGCGTGATATTTGTTTGTTTGGTATCTCGCAATCGCGAACTTAACCTCCTCACTTAAACGCAACAATGGACACGTAGGACACGTGTGGCGGCACATAATTCGTCTCGTGAATCGTGCATCCTGAGGGGGGAGTTCAATCAGCCGAGCACGGAGCAGGAGACGCCCCATGATGCATTTCGCAACAGATGCACGTGCACCACTCCATTAACCTTCACGCACGCACGTTGAAGCTGGCGACGATCCAAAATTAAACCGCAGCATTGTGAATTGAAAAATTTCTTTTCTTCGCTGCAGATAATATGAGGAGATCATTAATGACCTTCATATGCCATTGGTGTGTGGAACAGCTGGATAATTAAAATGCGTAATTTAATTTTGAATTTGGAATTGTTTAAATGTTTCTGAAAAGCCGGAAGAACGTAATTCAAACGTTGCCGTTATTAAATTAATTGCCTGCCGTATTCTATTTCTTTTACATTTTGTCATCAATATTCATCATCGTTATCATAAGTTACTATATACTATATATAAGAATACTTAAGTTGAATATAAGATAAGAGTTGAAACCACGTCCTCGCATTGTGTACAAAAGTCAGCACTCGCGACGTTTACGGCAGAATTTCACGATTAAATTTGTAATAGTAACAAAATTTAATCAATATTTATATTCGAGATAATATAATTACTCTTACTCCTGTGGCCATGGGAAAAAGAAATGCTTTTTTTCTCATCAACCACACACCTCCATGACGTTCTGCTGTGAGGAGTTGAGCTACCATTTTTCTGAGGTCCTTTTTCACTTCATCGCTCCAGTGCATTCTTCGTCTTCCTGGTGGTATGGTGCTTTGCGGTATCCCTTGCCATACCTCTTTTTTACCATTTCATTGTCTCACCTCCTTAGGACATAACCTAGCCATCTAACTCGTCTGCTTCTGGTTACACCCTCAATGTCTGATTCTTCGTATAGCTCCCTCAACTCTTTGACGTTCCCTATTCTCCATGTCTCTCCTTCATTAATCTTCTTCTTCTTCTTCCTTCCAGGATTAGGCTACTAAGCCTGTTCCGGCTCCACATCACCATCTTTTCCTTGGTCTCCCTATACTTCTCTTGCCAAATGGTTATTATTCCATTGCTTGCTTTGGAATTCTTTCATTTGGCATTCGAAGTAAATGTTCTTTCTTAAAATTTCATTTCAGACGATTCTATCTGCCTTAATTCCTTCTTTTTTGTTACCCAACATTCTGATCCGTAGAGTACAGTAGGGACTGCCATCACTTTGTAAAATTTTATTTGTGTTTCTTTTCTTGTTTTGTTCTTCAGAGTTCTTCTGATAGTGCCACATATTCTCTGGAAAGTGTTAACCTTATTCATAATATCTTTTTCCTCGTCATATGTTATGTCGCATCCTAAGTACTGGAAGTGCGACACTTGCTCCAGGACTTGATCCTCAATAACAATTTTTGTTCTTATCGGGTTGCTTCCTAAAAATGCCATAGTCTTTGTTTTGTTTTTTTGAAATTCTCAGGTTGTATAGCTTGCTCAACTCGTGTAGTCTGTGTACTGCCATCTGGAGTTTGTCCTCTTTATCTTGTATTATAACCTGATCGTCAGCAAACAGCATCGTATTTAAGTATTGAGATGGTCCTATTTCTATGCCTGGTGATACATTATTCTCTTTCCACATTCTTAGAACGTCATCTATGTATAGATTAAACAAGGTTGGGGATAGGCTGCAACCCTGTCTAACTCCTCGGTTAATGATAATTTCTTGGGTGATCTGTTTCCCCGTGTCAATTACAATTCTGGTGTCTCTGTATAGACTCTGGGAAGCTTTTATCAGATGTCTAGGAAACCCTCTTTTCTGCATAACTGACCATAACGTTTCTCTATTTACACGATCGAATGCTTTTTCAAAATCTATGAATGCCAGATGCGTTTCCAGATTGAACTCTCTTCGTTTTTGAATCATTTGTTTTAAAGTAAAAACATCGTCGATGCAAGATCTTCCTTTCCTAAATCCAGCCTGTTCTTCTAATAAAATGGTATCAGAGATAGCTTGTAGTCTAGTATTTATTATTCTACTGTAAATTTTGTATGCAGTATTTAGTAGGCTTATACCTCTGTAATTCTCTGGATTATTTCTTTTTCCTTTTTTAAACAATGAAACAACCTTCGCCACATTCCAATCCTTTGGGATTTCAAGCTTTTTCCAACACATGTTGTATAGATGGAGGATTCTTATTTGTAGGGATGTACCTCCATATTTTACCAGCTCTGATTCAATTCCATCTATGCCAGCAGCTTTCCTATTTTTTGTCTTCTTCAGAGCACATTCTAGTTCTTTCAAGTCAATAGGGTCTACTCCTATTGTTTCCTCTGGAGTGTTGATCGTATCATCTAATGTTGGATCATACCATAATCTCCTATAGTGTTCTATCCATTCTTCCTTCGGTATAACATTTAGTTGGGCAGTATCTTTCTCTGATTTGTTAAGTTGTTTCATCAGTTTATATGCTATTTCTTGCCTACCATGAATATCCTCCTCTACTCCACTTATAAATCTATCCCATGATATCATATGTGCATTCCTTATTATTGCTTTCGTGCGGTTTCTGACCCTGTGATATTTTTCTTTCGTTTCTTCTGTTTTTCTCTGTAGGTATTCTCTGTATGCTTTGTTTTTATTTTCGATGGCCTGTGCTATCTCTTTGCTCCAGATTTTTAAACCTCTTTTCCGTTTCTTTTTATTTCTGGTGCCCAAAACTTCATTAGCTATTTGTAAAATAGCTTTCTTAAGATTTTCCCATTCCTTATTGATGTCATGTTCTGGTTTTATCTGTTCGAGCAGTTGTGTAATCCTGTGTTGGTACAGTTTTCGAATACTACTCTCTTTCAAAAGGTATGTTTTGAAGATTTTCTTTACTTGACATTGTTTCTTTTCCGTATTATGCTTTTTCCACCTTGCCCATAGTTGTATTCTTGCCTTAACAAGGAAATGATCGGTGCATATATTTGCTCCTCTATATACATGTGTATCAGTTATCCTCGAGGCTAATTTTCGGTTAACAATTATGTAATCAATTAGGGATCGGTGACCCCTGGCTGACCAGGTGAATTTATTGATATCTTTTTTCTTGAAAAATGTGTTTGTTACTTTTAATTCGTTGAAAGTTATAAATTCTCTTAATTTACTTCCATTTTGGTTCAGATGGTCTTCTCCATGTACTCCAATCAATTGTGGAATTGGCTCTTTCCCAATTCTAGCGTTAAGATCACCAGCTATTATTAAGTAGTCCCTGTTATTTAACTTCCCTATTTCTTTTTGCAGTTGCTCATAGAAAATCTCCGTTTCTTCCTTTTTCCCATCTTCAGGTGCATATGTTCCAAGTATTGTTAAATAACCCCTATCAAATTTGAGTCGCACCGTTATTATTCTTTCGTTTATGAAAGTGTATTCCCTGATATTATTTTTCCATTTTTTGTCTATTAAAACACTCACTCCACAACGTGCTCTTATATTCTGATCAACTCCACTGTATATCATTACGTAATCTTCCAAGTCTTTTGTCCCTTTGAGTTTCTTCTTTGTTTCAGTGATGACCGCCATATTCACTTTGTATTCTTTAAGGGTGTTGTTAAGTTCTAACTCGTGATTGCCTAAGCCTTGTACATTCCATGTGGCTACTTTTAATATATCCGTTATACCCGTATTCATGTCCTTACTTTTGCCTAGTCGTCGTCTGTTGAATCCTAACCTATTCCGAGGCTCTCTGTGAAGCTTATGAGTTAAAGAAGGTTTCACATGGGCAGGTTACCGGCCTGTCGCACAACCCCCAACCTGGAGGACCAGTGGGCTACACTTAGTCAGTCCCCTACCCTTCGACCTGTCTGGCTTGGGTGGCCCTACCAGGAGCATACGCTCCCGCCAGCATAGCTCTCCGGGTCATTGGGGCACTCAAACCTCTCCACCACGATAAGGTGGTAGCCATGGGAGAGGTCCTTCATTAATAGGGTCATATATTATTCTGAAGGCTTTGTTCTCAAACGTAATGTGTTGTTTCTATGTCTATTTTTATAATCGACGATACTTATGAAACACGTATCAGTATTGGTTGGACAATCTTTTTATTGATAAGAAATTTTGTGTTTCATGTTCGGAGTTTGCTTTTAAAAGGCTTTACTATACCTCAGTAGGTTTTTATGCTCTTAAATTTCGAGATAATATAAAGTAATGCATTCATAAATCATGATTGCACTTCCTAGAGAGTACAAGTACTGGATTCGTAGTATTGGTTATAAAGAAATCGTACAACCCTCATCGCCGCGCAGTGAACTTCCGATTAAAAAGCGACTGAAATGGAAGCGTAAATGTAACTTCTGCTAGTTGGACCGGGACTTCTTCTATGTAGTATCTTTCACCTATGTAGTTACTTTAGGGACGGATCCAGGAATATTTTCTGGGGGGCGGGGTACAAGGGTCTCACAGATCTATTAATATTTGAGATAAAAAAAAACATAACAATTACTGCAAAACGTATTCTCTTAATTTTGATATGAAAGTTATTAATATTTAATGAAATGATTGAGGCTCCGTAATACACAAAATAAAATCAATGTAATGATGACCGTATTAAAAATCTTGTTTATATTTTAAGCTTCCGGAGGGGGTACGTGCCCCCCCCCCTAAATCCGCCTATAATTTCCTTTATGGGAACGTTTGGTAGTCGTATGCCCTTCATGAATGAGTATCCATAATTTATTTTTCAGTTCATTATAAATTCCTGTGGCTGAAAAAAATATAGATTTCCCCGTTAATATTTTCGGTAAGGATTTAAGAGGACGAGGAATTAACTACTTCGCCCTCTAGATACCCCATTAATGACTACTGCCAGTGTTTGGGATTATCTAGAAATAGGCCTTAAAACAGAGTTAGAACGCTTGCAAAGAAGAGCTGTCAGATACGTGAAAAGTCGTAAGTCTTTTTAGTGTTACTGACGTCTAAGATAAACTCAGATGGGAATCTCTTTCAGAACGTATACTGAATAATAGACAAAACCTGTTAGATAAATTATAGAGCCGTGCATTTTCCGACGAAGTTAGCCATATCTTACAGACGCCAGCATACGTAGATCAGGTCATTTAAATAAAATAAAAGAAATAGACTATAGAACGGATAGATTCAGAATGTCGTTTCTTCCCCGATCGATTAGAGACTATAACGGCAGCGATAGGACTTACTAATAGGCTAGTTGAATTGTAGTATTGCCAACCAACTTATGTATTACTTAATGCATGCTAATGAATTTTCTTAATATTTCTAACCGCATATTTTGTGTGATCTAGCTTTATTGGTAGATTTCCTTCATGAGTTGTTGGCAGGTATTGCCATTTTATGAATGTGTAAGTATAATTTGTTAGTATTCGTAATATTTTTATGTCCACGTGACATGCTGGTGATTGATCACCCCCTGCCAAACACCCTAGAGGTTTCTCGCAGGGTGTAGATGTAGGTGTTACCTTCCTCACGACTGGTCAAATTTTGCCTTTATGGTGTAGTATCGCTTCCTTTATTCCTTACTCTTACTTTCTTGAAAATTTCAGGGTACATACAGCACGTTGAAAAATTACATAATATTTTATCGATTATATCTTTATCACCCTTCCTCGTTTCTCAAATATAAAAAAAAATTGCATTTGAGAAAATACTAAGGGAAAATTTTCTGAACTTTTGATACTGGATAACAATGACTAGGGGCTACTGCATATTTGCTGAAAATTTAGGACGATAATACAATTGTAAAGCGAGTCATTCGCCACCTAAAAAGATCGATGGAGCGGAAATAATACATCCTCTTTTACGTATTTATTTAAATTCACTGTCCCGATCACTGCGCAATCAAGGCCTTCACATCGGAGATATCCATTAAACAGCAACGTAGAACGAGCACAAAACCCCATTCTTTGGATAGGGTAAATTACCCAGGCGGGAGTCAAACCCGCGACCTTCGATGTAGCAGGTGAGGCCTTTACACCACCGCCACTGAGGCATGTCACACCTTAGAACACCCCCGAATTCGAAGTATGGCGGACGGTCGCAATTTCGTTGAGATATCGATCGATTTGAGAACCACGTTATGAGTAGTCTAAAGATGAGTTAAAGTCAAATGGGGTCGTTTCAAAAACTAATGGAGATGGAAGGACGCTTTTGGAGGGTATTCGCTCATGATGGTAACGTTAGGGGTGAGCCACTGGTGCTTTTGATAAGTTGATAGGCATTCGGTTGTGTTTTTTTGAACTCTCCTTAAGTTGCGCTTTCGTTAGTCTTCCTCTGATCGTTGTGCAGAGTACATCGTGACGCCAGGTTAAAACGGAGTCATCAGGCTGCCTTCGGCATGGGCCCCCGATTCTATACTTTGTGTCGCGGCTTCATCTATCTTTGTTAATAGTTAACTTTATAGATCGATATCATCGCAGTCCACTAAAAACATAAAAAAATTACGTTCGGAAGTGATCAGGTGGGAACATTTTTATTTGGCACGTTCTGTACCATCGTTGTGAATCTTCGCGTGCGAATATTTTCATCGATATTGAAGTGCAATACCTCCTGTGTGAAGTCACTTCGTCCCCGTTGGATTATTCTGTTTGTCTGAGGAGAGTGCATCATTGGAGAGTAGACCTTGGTTATTTTGTGCTTCGGAGAGCTTTCAACTACAGTCCAACACGCAGTTCACTCTATGAGAGGGTACTCTAAACAGCGGTAAGTGTGCGTTGGGTTTCTTTGTGTGTCCCTCCAACTTAAAGATTATTGATAATCGTTGAAACGATAGTGTTTTTGAAATGTTTTTTTCGCTTCAGTTAGCGTGTTTTGTGTTGATGTTTTGTATGGATATTTGTGATATTTCTCGTCAGTTTTGCAGTGCAAATCTACCCTTCTATTATTCAGTTACTGTAGGCTGCATTTTTCGGGTTTCACCGCGTCGTTGTTGCGTTGGGGTCAACAGTTTCTCCTGCATTCCAGCAGGCGTCTTCAGGTCAAAGTGATTATGCCGCGTTATATAGGCAGCAATAGGCAGCAAATATTCAGTTGCTGTTGTTTGTTTTTTTCAAAGCCTACAAAAGATTTTTTTTCAAATTTGTCGCTGAAGTATTCAAAAGACCGTGTGAAAGAGCCCGTTCTTTCTCGTGAATTGATTTTCCTCTAGTTCTCAACCTGGCAAGGAACCTTTAAAGCCCATGTTGATTAGTTTGCCTTGAGCCATCTTACCCATTTGAGGAACTTAAACTGGAAACAATTTTACCAGACTGTTTAAAACGCATTCATTCATTATACAAGCATTTTATTTAGATTTATTTAAGAATTAAGAATTTTCAGTGAAGATCAGCAACTGCAATAACGGTCAAAACGACGATTTTATTAGCATTAGGTATCAACTGGAACAATTTGCCTGGGCACCGCTGGTAAACGTCAATTAATACTTCTAAGCATATATTTGTTTCACAATTTTTAGCGCGTAAAATTTGCAGACGCCGATGAGGATATTTTGAGAGGCCTGTAGTACAGTGGCGGAAAAAATTAACACAAAGCTCATTTGCGTCTGAAAGCGGCCAATTCTGGAACTTCTTGAAGGCGTCCTTATGTGCCTTTTATAGCGGGTAAATAATCATATCCGTACTGTTATGACAACGCTCAAAAGATCCTACTGCGAATTCTTCCCCATATTCTCCCAAATTTGCTTCGCACGCGTCTCACGTAGAATGGGGTTTACTCGCGTCGGGACATATATATATTCGGGATTCAAATATCCGCGGATATTGCCCTTCATCGGATACATCGGATCCAAAGTCGCGGAAGACATCGGATCTGGATCCGAAATTTTAAATTAACGCTCCAGTAAATGCAATGCATGTAAGGGTGAATAGAGTTCCGATCCTATCTTCGAATGAGCCGTCGCATGCGATTCTTGTCCTACTCATGAACCGTTGTGTTTTAAACCTCTCGCAGAGGTTACGTAGGAGAATTTCAGCCGTGGAAAATAATATGGCAAAATACGACTGGCACATAGTGTGACTCTTCCCAAGAGATTGGACAATCGTCGGGGGAATCTCAGCGTCAGGAATTTGAAAATGCATTTGGATCCGAAAATATCCGATCCGAAAGATCCGGCTCCGAAAATTAAGGACCCGATCCGAATCCGTATCCAAATCTGGATCCGAAAAAAATCCTGGATCGTCCATCCCTATTATAAAACTCATTTCCAAGCTATAATACAAGGTTACTCACAGAGCGATTCAATCCGAAGAGTAGTTTGGTTATCAGAACCTATATTTGGAAGTGAGGCATGGAAAGTGACATACGCCAAGAAATCTAGGGTAGTGGCCTTTGAAATTTTTGTGCAACAGAGGAATGATGATAATCAAAGGGATCGAACTATGGATCCGGCTCCGAAAATCAAGGATCCGGTCCTAATATGGATCCGAAAAAAAAAATCTGGATCCGTCCATCCCTAGTTATAATGGATCATTATCTCACGCTATGATCGTCTCATTCACTCCCACGGGCGAAGTGACCGAATCGCATCCTTTCTCTGCCCTTCAATCAGCCCATCATCGCATTCCCACATCCCTCGCACTCCCTCCTCCTTGCCGCACCCCAGTCACTCCCCACCCAAGATGCACCGGGCGCAGCCGAAGAGGGAGTGGGAGGGAGTCGCAGTCGGCTCTACAGGCGACGTGGGCGCTGCTGCACTCGGACGAGACTATCCCGCGGGGAATGACGTCACCTCCCCGTGGGCGTCCAGCGCAAGCCGAAGAAGTGGAGGATCATTCGAATATGAGGGGAAGGCGGAGCGAGTTCGGAAATAGAAAAAAAGGATGTAAAAAAGAGAATCCTTTGACTGCCTTGCATGCGCTTGTTTCTGCCGACATAATAACAGCCCATTAGCCAATAGGGTGGTTTCCTACTATTTTTTATCGCCTAAATCGAAATATTATTACTCCTGGAGTACGTATTTCACACTTTTAGATTTTTAAACGACGATATCTATTTTTCACGATTAAATGAAAAGTGAAAAATTTCAAGCGCGCGAAAACGCGACGGCTAAGTATGAGTGATGGGAAAAGCCCGTGTGACGTCATTCTGGTTCCCGCTGTCGCCGTGTGAGGTGACCTTGGGGCGAGGATATTATGCGCCACTGCAATGCTGGCTGCTAGCAGGTAGCCGAGTACCCTGCTAGCAGATGGCGCTTGGCTTAAATGAGGATTATAAATACCCAATCAAACGAAGAAAACTTTCCGACCTTATATCTTGTAAGTTGGGCACGATATGGCGGAAGTTCTCAATATTATTAAAATAAGACATTGCAATATTTCAACTGAGTTTTATTATTACACAACACGTTTCATCGTTACAAACAACATTATCTGTCATCGCCAGTACGGCGGTTGATGCCCAAAGACACTGGCGTCGATATTGTGAGGGATATTTTACACGCAGGATATGTCCTCCAGAGAATTTATTGATGCTATTATGAATGAGGGGAAATGTCTTCTCATGGGATGAAAATTTTGGTTTAAAATGGGGTAAAAATCCTTTAAAATCACAATTTCGATGTTTTATTTTTTTAATTTCCGGGAGAGAGTGGGATGGATTTTCTTCCCTTCCAGTGGGAGATAATCCATCCCACTCCATACCCCCCTGATGCGCGTCCCTAGCAAAATTTTACTGCAATCGATGTCAATGTTCGGAAAAATAAGTGTGATTATAACTGCAACAATAATCATGACTGAAACCCTCTTTGGTAGAATAACGGTAATCATAGTTAAAAGTACTAGAATCCCAGCTCATGTCGCCAGACACAGTTAAATACTGAGAGTCAGGAGTTGAGTAGTGGCTCCTGTTTATTTTACCGGACGAGGGCTTAGAGGCCATTCAAATATTTTGAAAAGCCAGTGTCCCATGGTCAATTTACCCTAACTTTATTCATTTCAAAAATCAATTACCAGAAAGTATAGTAAATCTAACGATATTACTTTCTACTTAATGGTATAGTAATTTTAACGATGAATGTAGTTGGTTCATATTTTACTTCACTGTCTTATAAAATATAAACAGGATCCTATGTTGAAGTTGTTTCGGGTTTCCCACCGGGTGAGTCTCTCCATCTCTGCCTCGGACGGGTCCTAGTTATTTTAAGCTGGTTTTTATCCCGTATTGAGGGGATGCTCAGCGTATGCTCAGCAATAAGTTTTTTTATATAAAGTGCACAAGTAGCGTATATTATCATGGTGATAACTCAACCCCAAACCAATGTTCAAGAAATGACTCCTAGGGTATTATGTCGATATAGATCTTCACTGGAAATGTAATATCATATTTTCGTGGCAAAACAATTCTAAGATAGGCATAATTCAGCTCTCCATTCCTCCTTTCCCCAACTTATCTCCTTCAGTTCAATGAATATTTCTTTCCGTGTGTCCTTTTCCTTCTCCAAATTAACTTTTCGCCTTCCTCTTGGGACTTTCCCTACCATTTTCCAACAATATATATTTTTCTGGCAAAATTATTTTTTTTCCCTTATCTTGACCTTGTTTAATTTATGTTAAAATAGTTCTTGGAGTGTGGGTCAACGTTGACCTACACTCCAAGAACTATTTTAAAATATTTTTCTGGCAATTTTATGTCGGCATGGCCTCTCCATTGGTTCTTCTCTGGCTCATGTTGATTTAAAACTGCTCTCCTACCCTATTCTTCCTGATGACTCAAAAGATGCAGTTTGGTATTCAAATTTAGGCATGTAGGGTTAAGGCTGAATGTAGGAGATAGAACAGAAAGGATAGGCAAACGAGGGAAAGAAAGGTGGAGAATAGGATTTTTTAGATAGAATGAAAGGGAGTGGGCATTATCGTGAATTGAAGAGCAAAGTCTATGAAGGGAGGGGAGACCACCAGAATACTTCCTATATACTCCATGGAAACCCATCTTAATCGGTTGAATACTCAAAAAATAATAATAATAATTTATTTACTCCTCCGTTTTGTTTTTATATCTGAATACAAAAATAACAAGAGAAGGAGCTTTAGGCGGTGTCCGTGGTCACAGGATCAGAATTGAGCCACCATCAAATAACAAAATGTATGCCAATAAAAAAAATAATAAGGCAGTAAATGATGCAAGAGTGTTTTAAATAAACAGCATCAAATTAAATTTTCAATTAATTCTTGCGAGAAAAGCCAGTCTTTAGCAAGTCTTAACATTACGTTTGAGGATTTGTTTTTTTAAATCTAGTGGGCAATAAATGAAATAACTTTGGCCCCATGTAAAGAAAACAGCGTTTATATAATGTTAACTTAGGTCTGTTTGCTACTAAAAATGACTTACTCCTTAAATTGTATTTATATTTATCACATACACTCGGCATATTTCCACTTCTGGCAAAAAACAATATAAGTACTTTTAATAAATATAAATGCCTTTGTGGCAACAAATTTAGGGTCACAAACAACGGAAATGAGTGCTCATAATTATTTTTAGACAATATTACGCTAATAAATCCACACTTAAATGTGCTCGTGTATGCACCGCCCCAGCAGGTTATACCATAAGAAATAATAATGGAATGATCGCTGGAGCTATCGCTCGGAAGTGACGGAAAAAAATATCCGTGTGATTCAGGCTTAAGTGTCGGAAAAATCTCGGAGTGACATAATCGCGATAGACGCAGCCGTAAAAGAGTGAAGAGATGGTACTCTAATTAAGAGGCAGTCCATGGCTCGTCCTGCGAAGAGTGAGTGCTATTGTTGATCGCCGCGCCGTCGGTTTTACCAAGCGGCCCCCGCGGCTGAGGCGGTGGAGTCCGAGGGTCAATCAAGGGCCCCTCTCATTGTTAGTGAGACTGTCGCCCAGCTGAATTGAGCACCTCTACCAGCAATCTTAGAGAAAGAGGTCGCCCTTCTTCGGCGAGGTCCAACAAACCTTTGATTAGGGGGGCAGTCGGGATTCTTTCTTCCGAGTTGAATGGTGCTGTAATGTCGTGGGAGAGATGCGGTTATGTCTGTGGGAAGCTAAGAACCTAACTTATCATTTATCCGGGATAAAAACTAGGGATGGTCGGATTGGATACCTCGGATCCAAATATCCGCGGATATTGCCCTTCATCGGATAAATCGGATCCAAAGTCACGGAAGACATCGGATCTGGATCCGAAATTTTGAATCATAGTTCAGTGAATGCAACGCCCCATAAGGGTGGGGAGAGTTCCGATTCTCTATTCGAATGTGCCGTCGCATGCGATTCTTGTCCTACGCCACTCGTCAGTGGTTTATCCGAAGATTTTTCCTATTTTCATTTCCAAACTCAAGCGTAACAGTTTAGGTCCTGGGCGAGTAAAGATGTTAAAAAAAATTGAGAGCCTATAAAAATGATTTTTAATTTAGAAAAACAATAAAATGTGTGAAAATCTGAAAAGCATTCTTTCGATTTTACTACCCAGAATAAACTTGAATAATTACTTCATTTAACAGCAGGAATTTGAAAATGCATTTGAATCCAAAAATATCCGATCCGAAAGATCCGGCTCCAAAAATCAAGGATCCAATCCGAATCCGGATCCGAAAAAAAAATCCTGGATCCGTCCATCCCGAATAAAAACTATTTAAACATTGAGAAAAATATTTTTATTAACAACTTATTAGATTCCAAGCACCATCATGGGGCATCATCATCTACTTAAAGCGTTGACAATGAGAGGAACCTACTTATTGGGTGTTAGAAGGGTGTGACTAAACACCAGCATGGTATAACCATCACTAAGCACCAGCACCATTCATTTTTAGAACATAAAAATATAAAAACATACGAGAATATCATTGGAATTGGAATTGAATCAAATTTTATATTAATTATTATCTTCAGTAAATTCTTAGTTTTAAGAAACCCTAAAATCACATCAATATTTTTATGTTTTAATTAGTTGCTCATGGGGCTCGGCCCTACATCTACGAGGTACCGTGCTAGCCACCACCAGGGTTCATATTTCACTCTCTCATTGTAATCTTACACAGTTAATCTATGGAAAAATGGGGATCTAGTCAGTGTAGTATACTTAGGCTTCCAAATCTGAGAGTCTGGGAAAAAAATCGCCGGCCGCGGAGATTTTTCAGAGAGGTCCCTACTTGTGTGAAGTACAACCATAGAGTAATTATATACATACTATATGGTACAACACTCCTTCCGTCGGAAGAGTCGTGAAGCTGTGGTCCTTTTGGCGAATTTGATTGAGCGATGTTTTATGCCAACGTACAGTTTATATCCACCCTTCATTCCCAATGATCTAATCTGTGGTCGCCTCCTTCAAATATGTAGCTATCCTAAATAGCGTCATTATGATTTTTTCCCACTCCGTGGGTCCGGGTTCAGGTCCCGGCGGTGGCGGTGAATTTTTAATCACTGCCTTATTCCTCCTTGAGTAATTTGTGGAGGGAACGTCAGGCATAGCACTTCATCCGTCGGATGTGACTTTAAGCCGTGGCCCATTTGGCGCCTTTTCTCAGAGAAAGCTAATGCTGACGCCGCATTTGCCTCAACCCGTTCCTCATAACCCTTTTGGCAAATTACCGCAGCTGTCGGTCATCTCCCAAAAAATACCGTGCCTCACGAATTTTTCAGAGCATAAATGATGGGCCAAGGAGAGGAATAAATCACACCAAGGAAAATGCCACCGCTAGAATCCCATTAGGATGGTTTCCTATTATTTTTTATTACCTAAATCGAAAGATTAATACTCCAGGAGTACGCATTTCATGCTTTTAGATTTTTAAATGAGGATATCTATTTATCGCGATTAAATGAAAAGTGAAAATTTTCAAGCGTATGAAAATGCGACGGCCTAGTATGAATGCTGGGAAAAGCCTGTATGACGTCATTTTGGTTCCTACTGCCGCCGTGTGAGGTGACCTTGGGGCGAGAATATGTTCGTTGCTGCGATGCAGGCTGTTAGCAGATAGCAGAGTACCCTGCTAGCAGGTAGCGCTTGGCTGAAATTACGATTATTAATACTTTATCAAACGAAGGAATCTTTCCGACCATAGGCAGTTTTAATAGGTGATATGTTTTCCTGAGCTCTGTGCCTCGTGCATGCATTGGTAATCTCAGACGATGTAAAACTCCTGACTGTTCATGAAGAAACTAGGTCCCTGTGACGTCACGTGGAGTGGCATCGCATAGCCGCCAATATCTCCTTTTTAAATAAGGTTAAAATTACCGTTAACATTCGTCTGAACTGGGATTACTAAAACCAAATGATTTGTATATTATGAACACACTAATGGTGGGCAACGAATCGCAATCAATGCCTTTCGTTTCCTTTGATGAAGGAAACTATCGTATTTTTCAGAGAATAAATGATAGGTTAAGACGAGGAATAAATCACACCAAGGAAAATGCCACCGCTAAAATGTCAATTCCTAGCAACACCTGGCAGTCATAGAACGAAGGCCGTCCAGATGTGGTTGATTGGAACCACAAATATACGTATACCTCACTCTTGGTTTCAGAGATTCCGTTGACTCACCTCATAATTTACTTTACTCTTCGCGCAGGGAATGACGACGTATCAATCCACTTGCTCCCGAATACATTTGAATAGATTTCCATCGGAATTAGACCTCTCCCTTGCATACTCACCATCCCTGGGCGGGCATCTCCCCCGCCTTCTCCTCGATCAAAAGGGTAACATTTCGTCACCACCTGACCAGGCTCATCAAGGATGCCGAAGGGAAACAGGCTCCTCCTTCCTGCTCGAAAACCCCTTTTTTTCTCTCCCCCTGAAATATTTCTCTGGGCCCGAATCGAGGGTGTAATTCGGAAGCCCCGGCAGAGTGTTTGGTGATTCTCATTAGCTCACGCCGTTCTTAATCCACCCAAGGGCTCTCAGATGATTGGATACGGTTTTTTTCCTCATCTTCCGTGGAAGGAGTTCGGCCACAAATGGGCTATTCTCTGCCGCCCGCCCCGGCAGCTCGACTAGCGAGGGATAAATGTCGGTTAAAATCGATTTTTCGAGCAATCGAGTTTTAATCGAAATGTATAGTTCGAGTTTATGCCTCGTTCAGATTGCGATTGTTCCAGAAATCGTCGGAACAATCGTGCATTCACACGGCGATGGTTAAAACCTGTGCTGCCCTCTAGTGCTGACATATAAAGTGAACGAGAAATTCACGGTTAGCAAAGCTGCTGGGGTATGCAGGGTCAAGATATTACCATGTTCAACGTGAATTTACCGAATAATGTTTATTCTGCCATATTCTTCCTTCCTAGACAAATCCACGAAAAAAATCGAGCGAAGAGATCGTCACAAACTTTTCGTCTTTCTCTTGTCGCTTCCGTTTCCGGTCTCCCAGCGCCTAAACATCATAAAGTGGCAACGTTCGGAACTACGTCAACTATTGTCAGGACATGCATTTACACGGCTGTTCGGCCAACTATCGTTAGAACGATCGCACGGACAATCACAATGCGAACGAGGCATTCGAACAAAAATCGAAGTTTGAACCGAATGATCGATTAAAAAATCGGGTTCTTTTTTCAAATAGTTTTTTTACAAAAATATGATTATCATTCACTTAAAAAACGCTCAAAATACACTTTTGAGATGTGAAAATATCCCAAAAATCAACCTAGAATGCAAGCGTTAATTATTAGTAGTAAAAATTGACAAATGCACGCACATTTTAGTAATTGGATCACCGCTTGGAACCATTCGGCTTCACTAGATAAATAAAAAGAGATTTTTTTAGAAATATCAATTGATTGGAATGGTTTCTCGATGATCGAGGGCGAATTTTTCCGGCCCTAGAGAAAAGTCTTTCGCATGGGACTGATTACTTTATCATAGGCTGGTAGTGACACTGCTGGGAACAATCGCAATGGGCATGATTGAAGTGGAAAAATCCTGTTTTGATCGAAACTCGACGATCAATTCGATCTTGGTTTCCTCGATCTTTGTATTTAAAACACTATTTTTTTATCGAGGTCGATTTTTTCATCTCTATCCTCGAATTCTCCACAGTATAAATCGACTTTTAATCGAAATAAAAACTAGATATTCCGGCAGAAATGGAAATTTTAGCCAAAATATCGATTAATCGAAAAAATCGTGTTATTTTTTTACTTTATGTTGTTAAAAGTTTATTATTCATTTCAAAAAATAGTCCCAATACACATCTGAGTGGTAGAAAAAAATCTGCTCGGAATACATGCTAGAACTAATTGTGATGCTTTCCTGATGATCTCGGGCGTTCCTTTCCAATTTTACTACGGCCTTAAAGAAAATTCTTTCACATGGGACGGTTATCATATGCCGTAGTGACCCTGCTGAGATCACACAAAATTGTCGAGATCGACGTTGAGAAAATGCATTGGATCTAGAGTCTAAGATCATTGCTCGATCTCCTCGATCTTTGACTATTAAAACTCGATTTTAATCGAAATCGATTTTCCATCACTAGTTGGTAATATCCAGACATTATAGCTGAAGCTAAAAGCAGAAGATTAAGGTGGACAGGGCAACTAATAAAAAAAAGAGGACTTTGGATGGGAACTTTGTTAGCCTTGTTAAACTCAAACTTTGTTAAAAGAAGGATAGAGAAGCAATCCAACAAGAATGAATTCCCGCGGACGTCCAAAGAAGCGATGAAAGGACCAGGTGAAGACAGATATGCGGAAGCTTGGAGCAAAAGACAAAGCCGTGGACAGTGAAAATTGTAGACGGCTTGTTGATGAAGCTAAATTTTACCTTGGGTATCCATGGTCATGGAAGTAGAATACTAGTTGGGACTCGAGTGACGTCTCGGATTGCCAACGATTTTGAGTCGGGATAAAGACTTGTAAAGTTCTGGAGTACGGCCCTTATGGCCGTTTTACACGGTACACGGAATTGCGCAATCTGACGTACGTGAGAAGGCGCAAACAAAATTGCGTCGTGTAAAGCGGTGAATTGCTAGAACATTTGCGAGAATGCGTGGATGTGAGACGGCAAAATAGCCCCTGTTCTAATTTCGTCCATGCATTCGCGCAGTTCCACGGCATTTTAGAAATTAATGCAGCTCTAACCTGCGCTATTCCGTGCCCCGTGTAAAACGGACTTTAGAAAGGAGATCCTTCACGCTCTCTTTCAGTTAAGTGATTTTTAAATTTTTTTTATTAATTTCATCACCAAAAACGTCACAAAGGCATTTACTTTCGCTGTCTACGTAAATAAACAATAGCTAAAAGATAACTCAATAAATAGAAACTAACAGAAAAAAAACTTTTGAGCATTAAAAGGAGCATTATGGATTAGACAGCGGTGAATTATTCAGATGGCGTTTTAAGGAGGATTTGTTAATATCAGCAGAGGAAAAGAGGTCGAGGGAAGGGAATTTTGAAGCCATGGAGTCAAATAAGGACGGGATTCGGTAGAACAGAGAGCGTAGAGGGATCGAAGCACAGGAAATTGAACTCGCTTCCTGAGGGTTAAAAGGGTTTTCTCTTTTTATAGGATACTGTCCTCTATTGACGTCGTCTCACCTCTGTCTCTTTAAAAATGTGTCTTTGGCTTTGAGTGTCGCTCCGAGAGAGTCGGTTCTCTTTTTTTTGTTGGCGCGGGGGTTGATTGAGAGGGTGTTTTCGGGTCGAAGGTCTTTCTCGGAGATATTTCCGTGGGTTGGTCAAGAAAGGAGGGATAAAAAGTCGGGGGGTCGCCCGGAATTTTGGTTTGGACTTTTATACTCCGTCGGACCGGAAAGGAAAACATCCCCCTCTGCTCGTCTGTGCCGCCGGGTCGGCGTGGGTGGGCCCTCCGTGGCCCGGACTGTCAGGTCACCCGGTAGGAAAAGAGGGTTGGGAGAGGGCCGACATTCCGTCTGAATAGTCGCGCGCCTTTGGTCCCTTGTACGAGGATTGCCGGCCCTTTAATTTTAGCCCTTTTTATTATTCAGACCTCAGGGGAGGAGGGAGCGAGTAATGGATGGCTCTAAAAAATAATTTACTCATATCATTTCCGGGGAGTGTGATTGCCTAGTGGGTCAGAGAATGAGGGCTCAGGGGAGCCCTTCGAGGATACAAGTATGCACTGGTAATCTCACACGATGCAAAACTCCTATCTACTCGTATAGAAACTAGGTCCCTGTGACTTCACGTGGAGTGGCATCGCATGGGCGCCAATCTGGCCTTTTTCAAGTGAGGATAAAATTGACCATTGCCATTCGTCTAAACTGGGATTTGTAAAACCAAATAATTTGTATATTATGAATACAGTAATGGTGGGTAACGAATCGCAATCAATGCCTTTCCTTTTCTTTGATGAAGGAAACTACCCTATTCATCGAATTCAGAAGCGTTGGCAAAGAATTATATTTAAATCAACCATACTGTCGACCTACACTCGCTATTTTCAATGGATGTACGAATGAAGTGGTCGAGGTGCTGATCTCTTAATTTATAAATCCAAGGAAGGCCCTTGATACCAAGGAAGGAACTGACTTAGATATTATCAAGATGTAGAATGTTTTAACGCAATTTCCATTTGTTCCAGAACCATTCTCTCGTCCTTAAGGTAGACTTGTCCCGCCGCAAAACTGTTAACAGCCATAGCCGCCTTATCACTCTTTCACATCGAAACCTCATGTCTCTTTCTTTATAATTCACCACCTATTTACGCAACCTTTAACCCCAAGCCACACCTTCATTTGGTTCCTTCCAGTTTTAACGATATAAATACCCGACCGCCTGAAAAAAGTGCTACTCTCCTCATGGAACTGCTGTGTCGAGAGACAAGCTAAGTCACGCCCCCATGAGAGTTTTATCTTTTTATCCTGACTATCAAATTATGCAGAATAAAAGCTCTAAATTTAGGAAGGAGCTCATGAGAGGATCGTAATGTAAGAGCTTAAAGAAAAGACTGGGGAAGAGTCTGATCTGGAGTGTGGCTTTTTATTACGCGGAGACATGGACACTTAGAAAGGAGGACGTGAGAAGACTGGAGGCGTTTGAGATGTGGATATGGAGAAGAATGGAGAAGGTGAAGTGGACGGAGAAGAAGAGGAGCGAAGAAGGGCTGCACATAGTGGGTGAGGAGAGTCAGCTTCTATATGAGTTGCGGAGGAGACAGAAGGTATTGATGGAGCGGTATTTAGGTTCGGAGTTCTCATTGTCAGTGGGGAGAGGATTTTGAAAACAGTGTTGGAGGGTATGATGTTAGGTAAATGAGGGAGAGGAAGGAAGGGATTAGGATATTTTTTGATATAATGAAAGGAGTAGGCCTAAATGTGCCTTGAATAGGAAATCTACGTAAAGGGAGGGATGCCAGAATAGTTCAACTTAAGGCTGGACGGCGACATTTGGTGGGACTTGGTGACAGGAAGCATAATAAAGATACGATGTTGTGTGTTCCACAGAAGTTTTAATAACCGACCCAGGTTTCGACAATACACTATGTCCTTGAAAATGACACTGTCATTTTCAAGGACATTTTCTAGGTCATTTTCAAGGACATAGTGTATTATCGAAACCTGGGTCGGTTATTAAAACTTCTGTGGAACACACAACATCGTATCTTTATTATGTTTCCTGCCAGAATAGTTCTTAAATACTCCATGCAAACCTACCTAAATCGGGAGAATACTTTAATAATAATGCAAAATCTATGATCTGATTGATATTATCAAAAACAAACTTTTCAATGCAGTTCCTCATGATTATAAATGCTCCTTCGTAAATTATGGAGAATATGTGGATCACGCTGAATTCATCGCCGCGCTGCGGTGGTTTTTGAAAACTAATTTTAAGGCGCACTAATTGGAAAAAAATCAAGTTTTCACGGGACGGTTTGGTGCCTCCGATATGTTCTCCCCTTGGTAGTGCGCATTCGTGTATGTTTATCTCTATTGTACTGATGATGGTAATGGGAACGAATAAACACGAGCCACTGAAATATACGATTACTGCTTTCAATTCCTTCCAAATCCTTTTCCTAGACGAAAGAAATCGTTATAAGATTTCCTACTATATTTACAATTACGCTGACGATGATAATGAAACGAGGCATTAAAATTTAGGATGATTGCTTTTAATTACTTTCAAGCTCCTTTTCCTAGAAGGAAGAAATCGTTAAAGTACATATTATATTTACTATTGTGCTAACGATCATATTGGGAACGAGTCATTAAAATGTATGATTATTGCTTCCAATCCCTTCCAAACCCTTTCCTAGAAGGAAAAATCGTTAAGGTTCCCATGATATTTACTATTGCGCTGATGATGGTAATGGGAACGGGGCATTCTTATCTATGATTATAGCTTTCGATCCCTTCCAAATCCTTCTCCTAGAAGAAAGAAAGCGTTATAAGATATCATATGATATTTACACTATGTTTACTCGAGCGCTGATGATGGTAATTGGAACTAGGCATTAAAATGTAGAATTAATGCTTTTTATTCCTTTCACGATCCTTTTCGTAGAAGAAAGAGATCTTGAAGGTATTTTATGACATTTACTATTAGGCTGGCGATGGTTATGGGAACAAGGCATTAAATCTTGGGTTATTGCTTTCAATTCCTTTTAAACTCCTTTTCCTAGAGAGGGAAGAAATCGTTAAGGTTTCCTATGATATTTACTATTAGGCTGACGATGATAATGGGAACGAGGCATTAAAATCTAGGGTTATTACCTTCAATCTCTTCCAAACTACTTTTCCTAGAAGGAAAAAAATCGTTAAGGCTTTCTTCCCCGATTCCCGTCGGGAATATTTATCGGTTGAAAACTTTGAGCAGCGAAGATCCTTCTCAATCGACGCCAGGGCACACGTGAGGAATATACCCTGGCACACACCAATATGACCCTGGAGACGCCCCACTGAGCAACCTTACCCTAGGGACACCATCAACCCCAGTGGATAAGACATGTCACGACAGAGTAGTGTTACAACATCCCATTCCTCAAGGGACTCGGGATAGATTTTGGGGGCGTTTCTTCTGTCCGAAGATCGACCAGGGGTCACAGTCTTGCCATCGACTCCGCCTGATTTAACGAACGCGTTCCGGACTGACAAGTTTGGAAGGGTCCAACAGGCTGGAGGTAATTCCTGCAATAATTCGTTTCCTCGGATAGTTAGGCTGGTTTCACTCCGAGGCTCGGGTCGTGTGTCACGCCCGAAGCATTTCTTTCACGGGGCAACAGCTGTATTTTGAGTGATTCTGACAAAAAATAATGGTGATCTGCACTGGTATTCCTATTTCATGGCTTGGCATTTCTTTTTTGCCTAATAACTAAGCTCTTCCTAACGGAGTGACGTAGAAGCAGTGAATTATGCCCTCGTGAAATACTCAAATAATAATGAACCCTTCGTGGGTGTGCATTGACAAAATATGTAAGTGTAGGCATCCCGCATATCCTCTCATTTTCATGCGAGAAAGTCGTAAGAAAACCTGAAGTACATAATATACCTACCCGAAATCATACCTTTTACCTCCACATTCCAAAACATCACACGTGTCATAAGAACATCTCGTTCATTGTAACGGCCTCACGAATATGGAACTCTCTTCCAGCCCAAATAAGAAGTATTACTAACATCAATAGATTTAAGCATAGCACATGTGGATTTCTGAAAAATGTAATAATAATGTAGTAATGTTTCTTAATATCAAGTTGGATTTCTTTTGTTTATATTCATGTTTAGCTTAATTATTATTATTGTTATTGTTATTTTTATTGATACACATGTGAATATATGGTTAACTAAATTTAGAATTGTGCTAAATCACAGGATTATCCTACTGTTATAGTTTCTTTAAAAAAATTGTTTGTTTGACATAATTATCATAACGAATTATGACCTTAAATTCTTGTAATTAGTCTGTTATATCTAAGTGCGATTATTTTTTTTTTTTAAATATTGTTTTGCTGAATTTTTTTCATGCACTTGGCGATCTGCACTGGTTGCATTTATCTGTAATTATATTTATTTACTTCTTTTCTTCTATTTATCTACCAATGCTGAAAATGTAGAAAGCTGTACATTTACTTTCTCATGGGCCATATTGTCCACGAAAATAAACGAAATTATTATTAATATCATACATATAACCCCAAGCAAAATGACTACCTGTCTGCCCAGTCTACTTTCCTTAAAATATTCCTTTCATGAGGACTAAGCCGTCGCCAAAAATATTTATGGAATATGAAGGAGGGAAGGCTTCGAAGTAAAATGCATTTCGGGGAGGATGTGGGTGAGGTTGACTTGGAGAGGGCACACGCAAGAGTGTATCCTCCAAACATTTCGGGGAATGGGGGGATTTGGACCTCTTGACCTCCCTGCTCGCAATGGCCTAGCACGAGGAAGATTTTGATGCAGAGTATCTATTTGTACATAGTTTCAAAGTTATTAGTTCCTAATGAAGTATAAGGAGACAAGTACTTTTTGCACTACGCCATTTCCTCCCATTGCTTCCACATTCGTCTCTATAATGTAATGGAATCTCTATGGTATTTCCCGCATAAAGTGACATCAGGTGTTCCACTAGGAAGCCTAATCGGCCCCCTTATGTACATTATATCGATTATATGCATTTACATCTACATAATACCCTGCGAGCCACGTCTAGGGTGTTTGGCAGGGGGTGACAAATCACCAACATGCAGAATGAAAGAGGACCGCCACATATACACCGCACGGTCATAGAAATATTACGCACACTAGGCAAATATACATGCTTATTCACAAAAAAATTGCTAATGGTTAGTCGTACATGCAAGGTTACTATGAAAAACCATGTGATGAGTGATCCTAGCGAGCGACGCCATTAATCCTATCAATTGAGACAACGTTGCTATCCTTAATAGTACGAGGGAAGAATGACATTTTAAATCTCTGTTTTGCAGAATATTTATTTTGTTTTATTCTCATGATTATGTCTACTGTAGTACGATGGTAAACGAAGGATATGATTCACGTCGTCTGAGAAAATATCTTCTTCGAGTTTCCTGAGTAAGTTAAGCCTATACTTCGATCTACGCTCCTGTAAAGATTCCCATCCTAACTCGTGTAACATACGTGAAACGCTGCACTTTTTGTCGTAACAACTCATCACAAATCTGGCCGCCATGCGCTGTACTCGATTGATTTAAGCTATTAGTCCTACCTCGTAAGGGTCCCACAAGCTAGCAGCATATTCCAAGTGAGGCCTCACTAGAGTCAGGTAGCTTATTTCTTTCACCTTTTTTGGACATTTACCGAGAATTCTTTTTTTTATTTTATTTACATTAATGACCTATGCTCCCAAATAATCAGTAAAATACGTTTATTTGCTGAGGACGCTGTCATTTATTGCGAAATTAGTGATCACTCTGACTTTTAAATTTTATCATCGGCTTTAAAAAATGTTCATTTGTGGAGCCAAGAGTGGGGACTCCAACTTAATCTGAGCAAATGCATGACGGTACATGTTTTGCAGAGTTCCTCTCACTATAACTATTTTTATGCTGTGTATAGTGTTAGCATAATTGTGAAAGATATAGTGAAGTAGCTGGAAGTTACGATAACCTCGAACCTCTAGGGGGGAACAAAATAAGAAATATTTGTGGCATAGCCTTGGAGAAGTTAGGATTCATCAAGCGTATTGTGGGAATATTTTCGGATAAGAAATCGAAAGAAATGTGCTATTTCTCACTTGTCCGACCGCACCTTGAATATGCGCGGTTCGTCAAAAACTGACTAAGAAGTCTGGCTAGCATTTAAAGCCGGGTTTGGGTTTAATTCGAAGTAGCCCGTGGTTAATCTAGGATTGTTTGAAAGTTGTTGAAACGTTCTCCTACGAATTTTTAACCATTGCCTTATCGTCCACTTAATATAAAGCGTGAATTATGAACAAATCTACCTCATGCTTAATATTTTGGAACTAAATCAATTCGAGTATACACTTTTTTACCTCCACGAGGACTCAAGGGCTCAAGGTTTTTAAAATCATTTACCTCAGATAACTTCAAAGCCTTTATTTTACTCCAGGCAAAGTTAGGCACATGTAATATAAAAATCATCCAAGCAAAATAAAAAAATTAAAATATCCAGAAATATAATACTCTAAACTTATGTATAGATAAGGTTAAATCTTTTTGAAAGCTTAGTTTTTTAAGTCAGAAGTTGCTACTGATCTTTTTATCCGATATTGAAGATTAAAACTTGCCCATTTGTCGTATGTAATGTTGAAATATCTGTGTACCAACAGAACTCTACCTAGTTATGATCGAGGAGGATTTTATACCAGGATGTACTCTGTAACTTATGAGAGATTAAATTCTCTCGTCCTGTAGATTTTCTATGGCATGGTAATTCGTTCAAAGAACCCATCCATTTGATATGCGAGCGTCCCATTCTACTATTTCAATGCTAGAAGGGTTTTGGTGACATAATCTGTTTTTATTGCGCTCCAGGGTTCCTTACGAAGAAGAAATCAGTCTGAGATCCTTCCTTCGAAGGAGTCGTAAATTCAAACTGCTCTTCCGTGAGCACGAAAAGTGACCGACTTGGTTTAATGGCTGAAAAAGTCTCCATCTCTGAAAGGTTTCTTCCAATGAGATAATTCCACTCTTGACTAGCATAGAAATATGTGTATCCGGGAGGGTGTTTTTCCGGCTGCTTGCCAAAAGCCTCTCGGAGCTACTTTGCTGACGGAAACACGATGGGAGGAAGATAACACAATAATCTCACCCTCCATTAGAAAAACCGTTTTGGTTGCCGAATCCGCGAGGCATTGAGAGGTGTCAGTTCAAAGAATCCCTCATCCAGGAAAAAATATATCCGGGAAAGGTTTCCCTTTCGTTTCGAACGCACTATTTAAAAGAACGCATCACTCTCTTTTCCCCGGGTGTATTTTGTCGTTTTGTATGATGTGTTAAACATTGGCAACCTATTTCAACATGAGAACAGATTTCAGAGTAGGACGTAACCTTATCTATACATACATAGTCGTGAGTAGGCCTTGTCCAACTTTTGCCTCTGCCTCTAATGTTAAAATGTTTTCCTTAAGATAATATTGTGAAAAAAATTTCAATTTCAACATCATCATTCGTCATAGGTCAAATATTCTAAGATTGGTTTCGCAGCTCAGCAATCCTCTAACCTTTTCATAGTGACGCATTTCTTCTCTTTTACATCCTTCATGGCCTGACCAATGTAACTCATTCGGGGCCGTCCTTTGCCTTTCTACCCTTCCACCTGTCATTTTGCGAAATTTTTCATCGGGTCACCTTGCCTCATAATATAGCCAACTATTCTTAGCACTTACTCATTGCTTACTCGTTGGATTGTTAAGATTGTTAGACTGCTACGATTTATGTCATCACGCCATCATGCCTCAATGTTTTTATTTAAGTTGTACCATCTTCTCCATATAATTTATCAAAGACTTCTCTATTATCTTAGTCTTCTTAGCGCTTCCATATTACATATTTTTATTCGGTCTATCCATTTTATCTTCATCATACTCCGAAAGCAGCACTTCAAATGCTTCCTCTCTTGACTTTTCTACTGCCGTCAACGTCCATCTCTCCTTTCCATAGGAAAACATGCTCCATAAATGGCATCTGATCAACTCTTTACTGACTTCTTTGCTTGTATTTTCAGCTGTAAGTAGATTCTTTGTCTAGTTTAAACATATTTTTATTAGGAAATGCTATAAGTATTTTTAAAAAATCAAGACGACCGCATTAGTTGTAGGTCAGTAACAAGTTATGAAAAAAAACGATCTACCGGGAGTGATGCGTTTTCTTAAAGGAAAATGTTTGAAAACATGCTACAGGATCTTGAATGCGTAAAAATATAGTAACATATGCAGGGAAGATATATAACATGGCCATTTTCCATTTTTTTTAATATGTGTGATTTAATGATATAACACTGAAAAGTTGATAGATCAGAGTCACATACACCATGATTTTTAAACTTTCAATCAATTTCGGGAAGTACGTTGGTAGATTTTTCTCTGATACGCACTACCTTGTTTCTTTATAAGAAAGTTCAAGTACCTCGATGAAAGAAACTGCACTATACACTTCTAAGTCTGCTCGAGAAATTTTTACTCCACGTCCGATTTAGGTGAAAATTTGTTTACGTGTTTCCTCTTGCGCGAAATCTGTATGGATTAAGGTAAAATATGAAACTCGTCGTCTCATAGTTCGTTTAAATGTTTAGCACATAGACGAAAGAATCAGCGAATAGATTAGTATATAATTTGAATCATTTTCTTATCTCTGGGTGAATAACAGTTATATCTCATTTCTTTTTTCAAATCTAACTAGTTAGTAAAATCACATGTGAAATTTACAAATTTTTTTATTTAAAATTAAGCAATTTCACTAACAACAATGGACTGTAAGCCAAACCATCAATTTTATATCGTATTTCATTCAGAGGCATTGATTATCGTAACTGAATCCATCTTCCTCATTCAAAGATTTGGAAAATATCTTATTCGCATAATACACTTCATGGCCGAAGATATCTTTTTTGAGACGGGTTTCACAGGTCCCTGAATGTGGGAAAAATATCTGTGCAACCACCCTCCCTTCTTCACCCTATACTCCTGGAACCCCTATTTTGACCCTATTAGTACTAACTTTCTTCCTGGGGTACCAGTGAGAAATGCGGAAGCCAGATTGCCATAGTGAAGCTGTGAAAGTGAAGTAAAATGAAGAATTATTTCAGGAAAGAAACTATGAATTTATTTTCGCTTTCTTGAGGAACAACGAAGTGCTGGATATGGTGGGTGTGGAGAGGCAGCTTCTAGACGAGATATGGAAGTGATAGAGGGTATGGATAGAGCGGGTACTTAGCGGGGAGGATAGGTTGAAAACAGTATTAGAGGGTAGAATGTTAGGTAAACGAGGAAGAGAAATGAAGAGAATAGAATTTTTAGATGTAATGAAAGGGAGTAGGCTATTTTCTGAATTGAAGAGGGAATTACTCCATGGAAGGGGAGGCTGCCAGAATTATTTTTAAGTAACCCGTGTAAACATACCTTGATGGGTAGCATTACTTATGCTTTGCTATACTTTCATAATTATTGCGATTTTTATAATTTTCAATTTTAACTAAAAATTTAATTTAAATTTAAAATTTTTATTCGAGATTCCAGACAAGCAATACGCTAACTATTGGCCGAATTCGGAAGTAGAGCTCCGAGGAAACCTAAGGAAACCACGTTGACAAATCATTGGTATTTCTGGGACTTTACTGATTTTTATAATTATATTTTTGGTATTAAGCCATCATAACGTCGCAAGTAATATATTTTAAGCATTCATATTCATTTAAAATGCCTTTTCAGTTGCCATTTTTTGCTACAATTCATCATTTACTGGGACGGTGGATGGTTTGTTTAACGCACTTGGGGTAACCGACGTATTGCAATTTTTCATTTCTATCCGGTTGAGAATAATGTTATTTTTATCGCAGTCACTCATTTATGATCTTTAGGAAACCTTTGAGTAATGTCCGTGAGATAGTAGATGATATTCCAGCTAAAATTTATTAATTCCTTGATCTTAACTGCTATTTGTCGTTGCCCGTGGGAATTGAAATACCTCCTCAAAGCCAAGAAAACCTTCTTAGATATTGTCTACTTTTTATCGCAGTGGTTCGACGATTCATCCTATTACGCCTATGTTATCATCACAATAATATCCCCGATGCATCAGTGATGCTGGCAAATTACGTCACTGCCTTCAGCGCCGCCATCGGTGATTTGAGTCTCGAATAGCGATTTTTAACAATAGTTTATGTAGGAGGTGATACATCGGTCCTATCGTACTTTTCACCTGAGACGCTATAGCCGATATAGGTGGAAAGATAACATAAAAAAATGATACCATTGCCACCCTTAGCTGCCTCCATATCCCTCAACCTCCGTTTTCTTTACTCCCGGCTACGTCACACTTGGCGGTCTTATCCTCGCGTTGTGATTGGTCAGTCCGCCCAGTCCCATCCCCCTGGGGCGATTTTTTAAAAAGGGAACAACTGATTTTCTCCCTCCCCTTCGCTCTCGACGTGTGTGGTCTCGTGCTCTCCGTGAGTCGGGCTCTTTCGGCTCTTTTCGGCTTCAAATGGGAGGGGGGGGTTTGAGGGAGTGGGGTGGGGGAGATGGTTTGGGTAGGTGGGACAGAGTTGGAGGATAACCTTACCCTCATCCCTCTTCTTCATTTTTCTCGCAAAAAAAAGGTTGCCGCAGCATTTACTTTACGGATTTCGCCACAGGTAGGATTCATCTGGGAGGGGGCGGTTCATATTAGCTGCGGGTGTGCGAATGATGGCGATAGCTAATGGCTTAACGAATATTCGCCCTCGTGCTTTCTTGAAAGTCTGGCAGTGATCGAAATAAATTTTATTTTTCCCTCCTAGCCTCTAGGTCATACCAGTCTGGAAGTGCGCAAAATTAATTGAAATTTTACCCTCTTAGCCGTTAGGCCATTCACCAAACCGTATTCTGGTTGACCTTTATACTGGAGTTGAAGTACGTCATAGCCTTGGTACAGTGAGCGTTCAGTGCAGTAAATAAACGTTAAAATAGAATTACAATATTGGATGAACGACGAAGTGCTGAACATGGTGGGCGAGGAGGGGCAACTTTTAGGTGACATATGGAGAGACATGAGATATGGATGAAGTGAGTACTTAGCGGGGAGTGGATTCTGAAAACAGGGTTGAAGGGTAGACTGTTTGGTAAGCGAGAGAGAGGAAGGAAGAATATAGGATTTATAATAAAAGTAACAGAAGCAGGCGTTATATAGTGGAATGACATTCTAAGTTTTAAATTTTGCCATCTTTGCGTTATTTTCAAAACAGGATTTTTAGGTAGAATGAAATGGCGTAGGTCATATTGTCAATTGAAGTGGGAAGTCCATGGAGGTGAGGGGAGACTGCCAGAGTACTTATAAATACTCCATGGAAACCTATCTTCATCTGTAGAATACTTTATTTATAAATCCAATTTTTAATTCTCATATTCAATGTTTATGAAGAAACTCATGTGGACCTATATTTTACATTTTCTCGGCTTTCCGCGCGGGTAAGATATTCGAAGAGCGCCTAAATCATACATATTGTGGACAAATTCTTATGTTCTTTAAAATGCTGATGATAACATATACCATGTCAGCCTACATCTATGTTTAGTTGTTGATCAGGAAATAGGGCGTAAATGTTGTCCACACTGACTTGCTGCGTATCCCTATCGAACTCACGAATGAAAGCTGAAGGCTGGATTCCTGATTATCACATTATGTAAGCCTATAGCTGTCTTGTGAACAGTGCTTTTGTTGGAGTTACATTTCCTTACTCTTCCATTGCCTACAAATATACACTTCGTTTTACAGATATATACCTCATAATCGGTGAAGCACATAGATCTTAGAGGGGTTTGAAAGACGTGGTCGGGATGTATAATTAGGACAAAAAGGGAGCAGACCCACCCCCTCACATAATTTTTTTCTAGAAGGTTGCTGCATTTATTTCACGGGGTTCACCACTGTTAGGATTCATATTGGAGATAGTGCTCCATCCAAGCTGCGGGCGTGCTAAAGCTAGCGCAAGCTAATAGCTGTGGAAAACATGGACAATTTCCCGCTATGATGCTAGTGGCGATGAGTTCCATCCCGTGAAAGAATAAGCATTAGCCTAACGCTTTATCTTCTGTAAAAGTAACTATTGTGTGGATGATTATAGTAATGCGCTCATTTATTCTTTTTTATAACTATGAAGTATGAATATTTATCGGTTGGGTATAAAATTCTAGCATAGAGGCAATCATTATGTATCCTCCAGAACTTCAGAGGAATTAAAAATCAGGCTTACTCTTCTTCTTCCTAGCGTTTGTCCCGCGCTATTGCAGGGTCCGCTTTTCTGCAACGCCTTCTCCACTTGGCTCGATCCAGGGCGTCTACTGACGTGGCGTTGATGGTCTTCATGTCCGCCTTAATTTTGTCGAGCCAGCGCATCTTTGGTCGTCCTCGTGGTCGGCGTCCTTCAGTACTCAGCCGCATTGCTGTTTTGGCCACGGAGTTCTCATCACTACGCACCACATGCCCATACCACCGCAGTCGAGCCTCCCGCATCTTGTCTGTGATCGATGCAACTCCCATTCTTTTCCGAATGTCTTCATTCCTGATGTGATCCAGGCGGGAGATGCCTAGGATCCATCGCAGCATCCTCATTTCCATGACATGCATGGCCTGTTCTTGATTTGCTGTGGCTGGCCAACATTCTGCTCCATATAGGGCCATTGGGCGGACTACGGTCTTGTATACTTTGGCCCTGAATCGTTCAGGCATTCGACGGTCGCACAATACGCCAGTCACTTGGCGCCATTTCAGCCATGTTGCATTGATTCGAGCTCGTGTGTTGGCGGTTGTGCTTCCATCGTTGCTGATGACAGAGCCCAAATATTTAAACTTCTCGACCTTTTCAAGGTCGTCGCCGTCGATGCTGATCGTGCCATCGGTTTGAGGCCCACACTCCATGTACTCAGTCTTCTTGATGTTTAATCGCAACCCATAGTTGTCGAGTCGTACCTTCCATAGTAGAGTTCGCTGCTGTAATTCGGGTCTGGTGGTGCTGGCAAGGAAGACATCATCAGCGAACAGTAGTGACCAAGGATGCGATTCTTGGAGACAGGCCGTGATTGTGTCCATGCACAGGATGAAAAGGAGCGGAGAGAGGGCCGATCCTTGGTGGACGCCAACAGTGATTGGGAAAGGCGGTGATATTCCTGATGGGCAACGGACGGAGCTGGTGACGTTGGTGTAGAGAAGCTTCACCCATGACACGTAGACTTCAGGGACGTCGTGAGATCTGAGGGCATGCCAGATAAGGTCGTGTGGCACGCGATCGAAGGCCTTCTCCAGATCAAGGAAAGACATATGCACTGGCTTGTTCTTCTCTCGGTGTCTCTCCAAGAGCAGTCTAGCTGCGTGTATTGCATCTGTTGTGCCAGTCCCCTTTACAAATCCACACTGGTTGGGTGTGATGTGAACAATGTGTCTGAGCCTAGCATCAATCACTCTTTCGAATATTTTCATGGCGTGGCATAAAAGCCGGATCGGGCGGTAGTTGGAGCATTCTGCGACGTCGCCTTTACCCTTCCAGATGGGCACAGTTATGCTGGTCCGCCAGGAGTCGGGAACTTCGTTGTCAATGATGATGTTGTTAAATAACTCGGCGAGGATGACAACGCCGTTGCGGCCAAGTAGCTTCCACACTTCCGCTGGAATGTCGTCAGGGCCCGTTGCCTTTCCATTCTTCATCTCCTTGATAGCGGCGGCTACCTCAGCTTCACTGATGTGTTGCACAGGTCCGGATATAGGTCCGGATATATATCCCTATATATATCTATCGATATATATAGGGTTTTTGATAGCTTACTACAGTCTGAAAATAGGATACCATACTCTGGGGGCATTTGGGGTAAAAGAGTAGTGCTACATCTAATTCTTAAATAAATTCTCTTTCGATTTTCCACATACTTTGTTTATATTGTTATTATGAGGAAATATTCTTCTAAATGAGTTATATCACTGAATCTATACATTCCTACGTTTCACATTACCCTTAGACGCTTTTATATCATGCACACCGTATTATTAGTGTCATTATATACAGCTTTCCAGTGTGAGCGAGTGAGATGCCAAAGAAAGATCGACATTGTTTCCTATATATTTAGCTTCATAGGCAGATTTATATACCTAGCATCGTAGACAAACATATATCTAGCTTTATAGGCAGATCTCTAGCCACATAGACAGATTTCCTTCATGAGTTGTTTTGCCTTGCAAGTTTTGCCTTTGCATGAATGTGGAAGTATAAGTTGTTACTATGCGTAACATTTTTATGACCGTGTGCAAGATCACCCCGTGATTATAGATCACCCCCCCCAACCCAAATACCCTAGAGGTGGCTCGCAAGGTACATATTATCGAGGATACATATTCTCCTCTCTCATATTATGTAGATGTGTAGATATAGAGAGTATTCGTCTGGTTCGTGTGAAGTGAAATGAATCGTGTTCGAACGTTGAGGGTGGGAGCTCAGTACTTAGTTTTTAAAGGTTCCTAATGACAGTCAAGTAAATACGTAAATAGGGGTTCCTCTCCCTTCCAGCGCGGTGTACGTGAGACCTTTTAAATTCCCACGAGACTGACTCTCATCCTGGAGGCCCTCATTAGTGAAAATGGAGGCGGTTGAGAAGCGGAGGCCGAATTAACGCCCTCCTTCGGTTAACTCGTTTTTAAATGTGTATTCTCCATTGTTTTTACAACTGCGAATAAATATATGCCTAACTAACAAGTAAGGCATTATGACCAGAAAAACGACTTTCGTTGTTTTATCCTCTTTTCAGTCGCCATTTCCCATTGTTTCGTACACGCGTTCGGTTACATTTTTTTCCGTGTAAAATATTAAGTTATTATTTCCTTGTTTTAATGTTTAAGTCCTTGAAAACTTTTGCAGCCGCAGCTATAGCTATAACTTGAGGCACAATTATGTTGAAATAATGTATCCTCTCGACTTGACAGGAATTACAATTCAAACCTGCTATTGTCTGAAAGGAAACCGTATCGTATTCTTATTCCAATATTATTATGATTATATCGCTGTATTAAACCAAATATACCCATCCATAATCCTAATTAATTCCATTACCATTATCAATCGACACCTGAATAATGGCTCCTTTTACCGGTGGTAACGAAATTAGTTAATTCATGTGACGGTAGAAATTCCTTTTGGACAATTTATCCCACTAGAAATTAAGAAAATTCTAGGGTGTTTGGCAGGGGGTGATATAGATATAATTTTGTGCAAATACATTCTAAATTTATACAATGTGATACAGATATAATTTTGTGAACCTTTTGTGCAAATGTCATTGCACCAATTTACGTTTTTGAGGACGGAGGTACTTTATGGACGATTAGAACGCGGCTTCAAAAGATATTAAGCCACTTAATTCCTCAGAATGGACAATGAATCACTCTTCACATTTACATATCTGCTAAGTCTCCAAGGATCTTTTAAGCAATGCACAGATGTTGAAGTACAACCGGAAAAAAGAGGTAATTTTTCAAATCTTTTTATATCATATTCTCATCATATCCCCGCGTTGCAGCATCGGGTTTTTCTCGAAATAAACTACAGCGATTCAGTCAAACACAACCCCTCTGCACTTAATTGAAATACTTGCATAAGATAGTAGATGTTCCGTTGTGTTTTTGTCTAAGTAAAATCGCGCCATCTCTTGGCGGTGACACAAAACTTCCGGTTTTATTTTTTCGTTTGTTTTTACTCCCGTATTCGTGATTCCAGCCAACTACACGCCAACTACCGGGCGAAAGCAGAATCACTGGTCCGGGTATACTTTTGCGCACGGCTCATTCAGAAAAGGTTCTTCTGAGGAGAAGTAGTGTCGTTTGCTTGCGATGGAGAATATTCCGATGACTTTTTCTCCAAGAAAAGGGAAATCTAACAAGAATTGCTGTGTGCCACAGTGTTCTTTAAGACCTGTAGGGACACCGTAGTTCGATTTCACGACTTTCCAAAGCCAGGCGATGTTTTCTATCGCAGGAATGATTGGTGTGCGATGGAGAAGGTCGATCGACGGAATTTGTGGATCCACCGGCTGAAAATCGTGAAAAAGGTGACGAAGAGCATGCTGGTGTGTTCTTTGCACTTCATAAAGAACGATTATATATTACCGGGTACGTATACATTTTTCTATTTCACTTTTTTTCTCTTAATTTGTTTCAACGTGGCTGAGATCACGTTGTGAAGTCGATGCGAATGTTAACCTCCTTGTAGTTATCTATGCATTAACGTGTTCTTGCTCAATAGATTTTCCAGCAAGACATCGATTTTTGAAGAGATGTGCTGTCCCGTCTATGAATTTACCAATATCGTCGATAGAAAAATCTCCAGTTTGAGTACACAGACGGCATGGACGACGAGGAGAGCCAATTAAGGTAGGTATTTCAAAGGAATGTATTATTTAATCTTGTAGTTTTCAGCCGTATATTAAAAATCAAAATTCATTGATTAGCAACCATAGTTAAGGCTGAAACTAATGCGAGCATAGGTGGGCCAACTGTCTAACTGAGTAGTAACAAGGAAGTGGTTATTAGCTGTTTTGGTTATAGAGTGCTGAACTTGCTATCTTTCTCGTATTTAGTGGTTGTGGTAGTATATTGGGACACTACATAAGTTGTGATTTTTTCGAATGAATTGTGGCTTGGAAGTGCAGCCCTATTATTTTACAGATGTTTAAAAACGTTGCCGATAAATAAAAGTGCTTACATCATGCAAAAGGTTGCATTATATCAGCGTGATGTGATGCAGCTATTGAAAAAAATGTATATGGATTTGAAATCTTGCAGTCCACCACCATATTTAGATATTTTAGGTTTTCAACTAGAGGCATGTAATTTAGATAAATATGGGAACGGTCAATCTTGAGTAATTGCGTGAGTAACACAAGAGAAATTGTTAGAAAAATAAGAAATTATGGTATTTATGGTTATTCAAAAATAGTTTCCACTAAGGCCATACACTTGGTTGTTTACCTATTGGCCAAATTTCTATGGCATCAACTTATCGGATTGAAAAAATGTTTTCATATATTATATTATCGTTTTATCTCTTATAATTTGGATAAAGATCAGTTTAAATATTACTGGAGAGAACTAAATCTTCAGTCGTTTCTTTGGTCCATCTTAGCTAAGTATTACCAAATTCAGGACTGAAAGATGGTTAGCATTTCATGTGTCTCACAGTAACAAACTCAGTTTTACTTACAAATAATGATCATTAAAAGCTTTTATTAATTTAATGGAATTTATACTTAAAAGTCCCTAATGCGTCATTTACCTTAAACAATGAGGAAGGGGAACAGGACATTTTTCGTTTTGGCCTCATCTTTTTAGTTGTCTCAATTGCCTGAATTCATAGAGATTTGGAAAGAGTTTCACTGAGGACATTTGTCATTTACCATTCTTCTATGAGGGATCTTTTCCGTGTTATTGTTCTTTACCAATGCCAAGTACTGTTTTGAATCATTGTAATCTGGTTATTTTTTATTTTGATCCAAAGTGGAGGGTTTGTGGAGGCAGTTGCTGAGTGTGATGAGGCCGATATCCACCAGATTATTGCAAGCCCCATTGATGAGCCCACTAAAGATTTTTCGATGTAAACTCAAGAGGTTGCAGCTGCTGAGGCCCTGATATCGATTGGAAATGGAGATGTTAGGGGTGTACAATGTAGTATTGGCACTCAATGTGTGAATGAGACAAGAGATTTTGGGTGCCAAGTAACTAGTGGTGACTTTCACTCGACGGTGGCTGACATTATCGTCAGTGAGAGGAACCTATACACGATGACTGGCCTCGATTCCTTTCTGCAATTGGCCAGTTTAGTTACTTTGTTTTCGGAACTTCAGCCTGACAACATGAGGTACTTCTTAAACAACAAGTGCAAAATAATTTTATCGCTCACGAAAATGAAGCTAAACTTATCCTTTGCCGTGCTGGCACATATTTTACACATTGTATGGCAGTATATAATAATTTTTTTCATTCCATGGCTTCATCATGTACTTGTATCACTTTCTTCCATATCAAGTGTAATTTTATTTGTTTTTGCATTGTTTTGCCTTCCTTAAAAAGGGGGATGAATGACATTAGTTCCATGGTGTAACTCGGCTGTTATTGAAGTCTAAATCTAGTTTGAACATTGTAAATCAGCCCAGATATTACCATCGTATAATTGTGGGGAGTTACACCACTTGGACATATTTTACTTATTGTATTGCACTGTATTATATATTTTGTCATTCTGCCTTCATTAATGTACCACAAACTTCCATATCAAGTGTACCATGAATGATAATGTTGTCAATGCTAATCATGTCATTTGTGTATTATCTTTGTATACATCTCCCATTTGATGTCTCCGACTTCTTTGGAAAACATATATCGACTGATATAAATTTTGTTATCTTGTTTCATTTAACTCCTTCAAGACCCCAGTTGCTTGCTGTCCATGTCACCAAGGTTACCTCTTTGGCATGTTAGAATGTATTTCTTATGTTCTCTATTTAGCTTACTGTGAATGACATCTTTTCACTCCATACTCCTTTTGAGGGAAGAAGGTACGTATTCCATGCAGGGACAATGGGCGTACATAAAATACATGAATTTTTTTTATCTGCGCATATTTTCTGAGAAACAGATGCCATTATGGAAAAGCATTGGTCTAACCTTTGGGGGTATAATTGGTCTTAGCTAAAGGGGCTGCTGGTATCTCATGGATCTGGGGAGGGAGGGGATAAATCCGCCTATGAGTCAGTATGTGGTTGTACTGCTGTCATCTATGATGAATTGATGATTTCATACAGGTAGGTTAGTTCTGTACATTTTTCAGTGGGCCCAATTTTAATCCTTAATCTGAGTATTTACATGTATAATTGCAGTCATATACGACCAGTGAATTGTTTAGGTAATACCTAACTAACTAATTATCTTTCGGCTTCATTATAGTTTTTGATCGAAGCTGTAACTTTATTTATTTTTTTTTATTCGAGGCATAGGATAGAGAATTGAAGGATATGTACTAGAGAAAGAGGTCAGTGTAGCCCAAAGTGGTCGTGGTCTATGGTTAAAACAGCTCCTCTTTAAGGTACCTGGCACAAAAGTTTTCTCCATTCAGTTATATCCCAGCAAAAACAATTTTTATGTAAATTTAATTTATTTTGAAATTAGTAAGAAGCTTGAAATTTCTCCTTTATGACTGCTTATTTGTTAAATTTCTTTCCTTCATATTAGCTTTCTTCTGCCATAATTGTATGGTACTCTTACCACTGACTTGATGGACACTGCAACATCCACAAACTAGTAATAAATGATTGGCATTTTTTGCATTATTATTCATGAATACTAAAGGTTAAATTAATGTAGCATAAAATTATTAACCATTAATAGCTACTAATGTAACTGGGTTGTCTACGAATGGTTTCTACCTATTCCTAAACAATTCCCGCTTTGCGAGAACAATCAAACTTCCGGATCTCGATTTTTTCATCAATTGTTAGGCTAATGAGACCGTTTATTTGAAGCGGTTCCTTGGTAAGGCCACTTGTTTGAAGAACAAGAGCCATTATTTTTAATTCACAGCCATTTCCTTGGTGAAGCCCCACAGTGATCACCAAACCCGCGTTTAAAACGCTCTCCCCTTCAAAGATATTTCGTTGGCTGCAATTTCCACCCAAATATCGCACAATTTCTTAGTAGGTCACAAAAACTTTGCTACTCATGTTCCTTAGAATACAATTTAGTCCGAAAACGAAGAACGGTGCCGATATGCGCAATCGAATCCACAGCAATAAGGAGAATCACGGAGATTGCAATTGAAATGTGTTGTTATTCACGAGAAGTATACCCGGACTGACGGCCATTTTGGATTATGACGTCAGCGACGACAGCGCCGCTAGTGGTGATTTGGTTTCCGAATAAGTAATAGTGAAATATCCAAGATAAATATAATGGAATACCACAAAGTTAATAATAGGTTAGTGAATTTTGTTCAAGTAAGAAAGTCTCCTGTACCACTAGTCTTGAGAATGATGCGGTGTATCGAAACAAGTTGACGACAATATAAGTGTGGTTGTAGAAAAGTAAAGTTGTTATTTTTCCTAACTTCATAATGGATTTCTATAAAGCTAAGGCCTCAACAATTCAGTGCATCAATATCATGTATATTAGTTCAGAAAGGTCTTTTTCAGTCACCTCGTATATGCTTCGTTAATACAGCGCCAACAGTGATGAATGAATATCATTTTAAACGTTGATTCACCGGCTTCTGACAAAAAATACAATCTCAATCTAAAATTTCACTATTTACCCATTAATTTGACTCGGGAGTACCGATTTTCCCATGTCGATTCCTTACTCGAGGTATATTGAATTTACACATTTTTTGTTCTAGACTTCAAAAACATGATTTAAAAGCCCATTAAATCCTTAACTAAACCAAAGAAACATGACGTAAGCAGGCAAAAATATTAAAAATTGTATATAATAAAAATATAGAATGTTAAGCAACATTTTTACTCATAATGTTGTGTAAAGAAGTTTTGTAAATTGCGAGCATTTTACAGTTGCAGACGTCATGATTGTTCCTACCGGCACCAAACTATTATTGTATTGCGAGTATTGTATTCATACGTTTTGAATATTTTTGCAAGAAAACAAATACATAGAAATTAATTATTGACACATCCTCTTCTCTATTTAAAGCCCTATTACATAGTTTCCTTAACATACTTATTCCTGATAGCGTGGAAGTGCGAAATTTTCGCACGGGTTGCAAAGTATCTACATCTATATAATACCCAGCGAGCCACCTCTAAAGTGTTTGGAAGTGGGTGATCAATCACCAGCATGTAATAGGACTCCCACATGCACACCACACGGTACAAAAAACGTTACGAAAACTAACAAATTATACTTTTTTCGAACCGAATTCATTCAAAGGCAAAACTTGCCAACTAATCATGAAAGCAACCTGCCAATAAAGCTAGATCACACAAAACATGCTGTTAGAAATACAAAGAAAATTCATAAGCATGTATTAATTAATGCATACGTTACTAGGCTACAATATAAGTCATCTAATCTATTTGTGAGTTCTAACGCTGCCCTTATAATCTGTTATTGATCGTGGAAAAAAGACATTCTGAATCTGTCTGTTCAACAGTTTATCTCCCTTATTTTATCTATATGATCTTATCTTCCGTAGTATGTTGCCGTTCGTACGATTTGGCTAACATCGTCAGAAAATACGCTGCTCTTAAATTTATCTAACAATTTTAGTCTATTTTTCAGCCTACGGTCTGACTTATTTTCCCATCCGAGTTTATCTAAGAGGTCGGTAACACTAACAAGACTATGGTAGCGACTTTTCACGTACCTGGCAGCTCTACTTCGCACGCGTCCTAACTCTGTTTTCAAGCCTATTTCATGAGGATCTCAATCACGGAGAAGATAATATTAGAGCCCCACTATATTTCCAGGTCCCATAGAAGCGATAAATTCAGAGAGATGTTTTGCCGATCGGATAGACATGGGAATTCGTTTTCCCCCGAACCATAAAGGACTTTAATACATGTTAGTCCTAACTTCATTTTTATGTGTAAACGGCTGGTGTCCTAACACCCCCTGCCACACACCTTTTAGGAGGCTCGCGGGGTGTTATGCAGATGTAGAACGCTGTCAGCGTATTCTTAAGGGGTCTAACGAGGGAGAAGTATCTAGTTTATCTCACTTTGTCGTTACACTTTCCTAATATTCTTTTAACAAAACCCATTTTACGATTAGCTTGACCGATAATTTCTCGAATGTGTTTATTCCACGATAGATCATTATTGAGTCTAACTCCTAGATATTTCACGGATTCTCCAGTCTCTATTTCGGTACCCTGAATGATATAGCTATGTTGTGGGGAGTTATTCTTTTTCCAGAAATTCATTACAACGCATTTTTTCAAATTTAATTCTAACTGCCGTGTATCGCACTATGCTTGAATAGCCGAAAGGTCGTTCGTCGGTTCATCCCTACCTTGATTGGAAAGGATTTCCCTGTAAACTTCAGCATCGTCTGCAAATAATCGTTGCTTACTGTGTACTATTTCACCAATGCTGTTTATAAAAAGAAGAAATGAGAGTGGGCTTATAACACTACCCTGAGGAACGCCAGAAGTGACTCTAACCTCATTGGAGACTGCACCGTCTAATACTAGTATAAAGTTAGTTAACAGGGAAAATTGTGACGAAGGCAACCAACGACGTCCTTTACTACATAACAAATGAAACAACGCTGAATGATAAAATTGAATCCGCGGCACAGCATTTCTTCTCCAGCGCAGCGACCAGCGGATACGACACTATAAAAACATTCGCCACAGAAACCCCCACCTGCTGGGACATCTACCGCCGACCAATCTCAGCTACGGGATTGGCCGATCATCAAATAGTCGGCTAAAATAGCCGGCGAGCGCGGGAAGTCGCGCACATTCATTGCCGCATCCACTTAGAGCCCATTGGGTGAAAAGTAGAAACCGTTCCCTTAGAGGAAAGAAAAGCCACCCGTTGCAGATTGTGACGGAAGGTCATCTTGAAAACAACTTCAACGCACTGACACGAAAACCATGGATAAGACTGTACCGATCGCCTTAGATAAAGACGCATTCTCCTTGCACCCTTTCCAGCGCGAAAACGACGAAGCTTGAGGCTCCCTAGTTACGGCAAGGAGGAGAGTTGGAGGGGATGGAACAGCACAAAAGGACTCGAGAGACTGTGAGGTGCCACTGACGTGCCAGGTTACTGGTTCCAGTTGAACGTCACCCTTCGGGCATCTTAGCCACGCACACGCATCGATGCGTGGGGGAGCGGTGACGAACTCCTTTTTTACCCGGAATTGACGCGTTTCAGAGGCGTAGTCTCGTCTTCTCGCGTGCTTTTGTTCGGGAAACGTCTCTTTCTTTGAGTCTCACGCGCCTCAACTCCTTTAAAAACCTCCCCAATGAAGAGAAAGGGTCTCCCTCCCTTCAGAACGTGACCCGTTTTCTGCCTCCAAGATGCTACCGAGCGGTTTAAGTAGCCGCCTGCGTAAACGGGGTGGCAGATCGTGGGAACGCTTGTCCGTGGCGTGTTGTATGCGCTCAAGAGTTTTCAGTGAGGAATGGCGGAACGATACCTCAAGAAGACCCATCACCCCACACACGACCCTTCTCTTTTTGGGTCACGTGTTCGTTCGTTCGCTACCTTAAAAACTATTCTTTCATTTTCAAAATTTCAAGCTAAATCATTATTTCTTAAAGTATTCTACCGATTAAGATGGGTTTGCATGGAGTATTTAATAAGTATTCTGGCAAAATGTCATGAAATCTTTCGCGTACCTGGCAGCTCTACTTTGCGCGCGTCCAAACTCTGTTTTTAAGCCTTTACCATGAGGATCCCAAACACGGAGAACATAATATTAGATGAAGATTTACGCATAACATGGAGCATGTTCCCTTATAAGAAAATTATAGCAGCATGTTTATAGCCTCTAAAAGCTTTACTAGCTTGGCTCAATTGGTTTAGGCTTTACAGGGGCACAAATATGGTAGTTTTGAATAATTTGACTGGTGGGCAGGATTTTTGTGTGTGCCTAATTGACTTCAAACTTTGAAGTTGACTTTCTTATCTTGGAAAATATTTGCAATCGGTCTTTAATCCTTAACCGGTGACGTGTGGTCTGAGACACCGCTGCGTTTCTAAAATTATGAGTATTTTCAAAATTGCTATTTCAAAATATCTATAATCCTCTTGAGCATCATAATTTTGTATAGCAAGGACATAGCATTCTTAATATTTAACGTTCTTATTATTTATTTATGAAAATTTGCACTTTTTTAGTAGCGGTCTGTGAGACCTCACGTCACTAAATTGGAAAAACCGATAAACATAATGCTCGTGGAAATTACTTAAAAAGTTGTTAAAAACAGTTCCCAGTGGTTTTTCAAGAATAACAATAATAATAACTAAAAATTTATAAGGAAGCATTTCTAGTTGCATAGCGTGGATAATTAAGTACTTAATTAAAAAAGTGCCATAGTAAAAATAATATCTATAGTGTTTTTGATATCAGTTTTTTGATCCTGTTTCAATAAACAATTTCTACTGAAAAAGTTGGTTCGTATTTGGAATGCATAATATTATATATAAGTTTTATAACAGTTGAGAAGTCAAAGAAACGGTAAACTAAGCAATAAAAATGAGTTTGCAAGTTTTACGATACTTTGTTTTATTGCGGTCTCCCAGACCGCACGTCACTGGTAGTGTATCAAATATTTCACGTCACTGGTTAAGGGTTAATATTTTGGATTTTTCTTAATTAAGGTTGAAATTAACAACAGAGAAAAAATGTTAAACACCTGAAATGGTGTGCGTGGGACCCCCCAAAATTGGTCGAGTTGACATGAAATGACTCATATGGGAGCGAGGCTTGGACGTTGACAGGAGCAGAGAGAAGAGTGGAAGCATTTGAAATGTGGCGCTATGCGACATGATGGAGATAAAATAAATCGACCGAATGAATAATAAGGTGCTGAGAAGATTGGGAGAAAAGGGAAGTCTCCTACAACCTTTCGGAGAAGTCGGGACAACTTTTGGCCACATTATGAGGTACCTACGGAAACAATAGGGTAGTTTCCTTCATCAAAGAAAACGAAAGGCATTGATTGAGATTCCTTACCACAAGTGTATTCATAATATACAAATTATTTGGTTTTAGAAATACCGGTTTAGACGAATGGCAATGGTCAATTTGATCCTCATTTGAAAAAGGCCAGATTGGCGCCCATGCGATGCGACTCCGAGTGACGTCACAGGGACCTAGTTTCTATACGAGTAGATATGAGTTTTACATCGTTTGAGATTGCCAATGCATGCATGAGGCACAGAGCTCAGGGAAACATGTCTCAATAATCATCTTTTAAAACTGCCTAAGGTCGGTTTTTAGTTAAAGTTTTCTTAGTTTAATAGGCTATAAATAATCATTATTTAAGCCAAGCGTTACCTACTATCAGGGTACTCTGCTACCTGCTAGCAGCCTGCATCTCAGCGGCGCACACATCCTCGCCCCAAGGTCACCTCACTTTGCGACAGCTGGAACCATAATGACTTCACACGGGCATTTCCCAGCATTCATACTTAGCAGTCGCGTTTTCGCGCGCTTGAAAATTTCCACTTTTCGTTTGACCGCGAAAAATAGATATCGTCATTCAAAAATCTAAGAGCGTGAAATGCGTACTCCAGGAGTAATAACCTTTCTATTTAGGCAATAAAAAAACAATCGGAAACCACCCTATTGTAGGACAGGTTGAAGGGAAGAAGGGCATGGGGCTGCAATTTCCTGAATGAATCACATGGGACAAGTTATAAAGGATTTGAAAGGGAAGTACATCACTATGAAAAGGCTAGCGGATAGGAAAGCGGAATGGAGATATTCGTCAAAGCAATAGGGCTGTTGAATTATGATGATGAAATGATAGGTCTGAGTCAAGTATTAAAATATCTCACTACGCGAGACTATATTCTTCAGTATTTTCTTCAAGGTTTGACGGGTGACACCTTGTGTCCTAACACCTCCCTCATCAGACCGATTGAGGTGGCTCGCGGGGTAAAATAGAATTGAATATATATTTATTCATGCTCTGGACAAAACACAACTTACTTTAATTGGCTCATCAAAAGCACAAAGTTCATAAAAATATGTAGTAATAACAATAATGTTTTTTGATACACAAATAATAAAGAAATGACACGTAAAAAAGTATTGAAATTTAATAACACACGGAATATGCTGGCTGTATTTTATGTAAGAGTTTATTTTCACTCTCCATTGAGTAAAGCCATGCATAATTTATATTTAAATGCATGGCTGGAGAGCCCTTCTGTTTTAGATCCTTAGGGAGAGAATTCAAAAATTTAGATGCCGTAACTAGAAATGATTTCTGGTAGGTAGTTGTATGTGGAGTAGGATAACGTAAATAGTCCTTTTTGCGAGATGAATGAGTGGTAACTGATCTGTTCATAAAAATTACCCGGAGATAATTAGGGATTCTCTCTCTGAAAATCTTAAAAAGAAGAGCACCGAGTAGATATTTTTTTCGATTACAAAGATTTAGCCAACCAAGGCTGATTCTGTACTGTGATACATGAACATCCTTTCTTAAATTAAACTCATATCTTACTTATGAATTAAGTAGCCTTTAGGTGTAGGCTGAAAACCAGTGGAAAATCATTCTGGTTCTTGGGAAGGGTTTTAACCCCCTCCTTCCTCTGACTGGTCTACGGCAATGGAGGAAGAGGATGGCGTCATTCTCATGCGAGCAGCCCTTCGGTCGCCGACGAAGGAGGAGCTGGGTGTGGTAGGGGGAAGCGAACGGTGGGGCCAGTGACCGTGTCTGCTGCTGTGTATCTTCTTCCTCTCTCTGCGTTCCACCTGAGAATTCGGCGCCAACGTGACTACGGATGCTCCTCGTGTCTGGACTTGTTCCGATCGCGTCACTCTTGCCCAGAGCCGGAAGGCTCGGCACGGAATACAAACGTTTTAATGTGACGGCACTTTATTATAACGTCAAGTAATTTGAGAGAAGATTTTCGTATGGAAAAGTATATGAGGGACGTTATTTCGCACTATTCCGGCCACGCCTTGAATATGCAGCGAGCATACCGGATACGGGGAAGAAAGGAAAAAAAAACACGTACAAAGGAAAGCTGCGCGATTCGTCAAACACTGCTACGGGCGCACAGAAAACTTAACACAGATGTTTAAGGGCTGGGAGCCACTAGAGAAGTAGAGATTCGGAGGCTGCGTGATAGGCTTATTGTCAGATTGCTTGATGAATCGAGAAAAGATATTTTTCAGAGTAACATGGAGAAAATTATATGAAAACCTCTGTGTGTTTCCAGGTCCGACAGAAACAATAAATTAAAAGAGATGTTTTGCCGAACGGATAGAAGGGAGTTCGTTTTTCCCACGAAAAATGAAGGACTTTCATAAATGCTAGGTTGAACTTCGTCAAAGCTTTTCCTTTGCACTTGTATAACTACTAGTGTCCTAATACCCTCCGTCATACACCAATTATGGCGGTTTTCGGGGTAGTATGTAGATGTATTCATAATCGAATGACTGAAGAATGTCTATTTTAAACTTTATTTACTCTTCGTACTGCAGTACTGGGATTGTTTTACAACAGCTCTCCCTTTCCCATGCTTTTTCCTTTATATCATTTATGCCCTTCTTCCCTTTGTCCTTATCTACGAAACAAATCACTTTTTACAAAAGTAAATTTCCACAAAAACTTTTTTTCCGCAAAAAAGTTATTGCGGAACTTTACTAAGTGATTTATTTCGCATATTAGATATGCGGTTCTACCAGTTCCTTCCAGTGAAGCCTGAGTAGACTATATATATCATATGTCCTTATTTGTCTAACCTTCTTGATCCTTGGGACTTCTTCTTTAATGTTTTCCTCCATTTTATTCCTCACATAATCTCTATGTCTTGTAAAATGCCTTTCCACCGGGTCCTCGTCTGTCCTATGATTCTCCTCGGTTCCTATTCCGCAGCTCCGTGCATCCTTCTATTCTTTGGTAAACCTTGGCGTTTCTCCCCTTCTCCTTACATCTTATCTTTAGCATCAGCCGCCAGCGTCTCGTGTCGATGCATGTATGTTCTTTTAGTAGCTTCTCTTATCATTAACGTTTCTAAACCTTAGCATTTCACTGCTAATGCTAATATCACTACGATGAATTGAGACCTAAGATGCAATTATAGTAACTGATGCAGGCGGGACAGTAGGAAGCCATACTAAGCCAATGAAAAAGAAATGGATATTTTCCACTAGTTGATTGCGTTCGGTACAACGCATTTCGACTGATAGGTCTTTCAGGTGGGTGAGAAGAGGGGGCTTCTAGAGGAGAAATAGAGGAGGCAGAAGGTTTTGATGGAGCGAGTGCTTAGCGGGGAGGGGATACTGATTGCATTGTTAGAGGGTAGAATGTTGGGTAAACGAGGTAGAGGAAGAAGAGGTTTTCAGATAGAATAAAAGTGAGTAGGCCTTATTGTAATTAGAAGAGTGAAGTACATGAAGGATGGGGAGGCTGCAAATATGCTTCTTAAATACTCCATGCAAACCCACCTTAATAGATAGAATGCTTTAACAGTGATGTGTCAAATAGGCCAATTATTTTTTTGGCGTAGTCATGTATATACTCTCGTAGTAGATCGATTACTGTTCCAGCCACCTTTATCTTCGCTCATAAAAGGTCCACTCGCCTCGAAATCATAGTTGGCCACCACTTCCAAGCCCCTTCGCATTCCTTTAAGGAAGTCACATTAGGGGCAGCGACAAAAGGCACAGAGGCCCGGGACATATTTATTGGCCGACCCGGTCTCCTTGTGATGTTCAGCGAGGACTGTTCTGGGAGCTCTTTCTCAATCCAGCGCCGCCTTAGGAGAAGCGAGGGAGGGGGTAAAGGAACTACTCACGTGACAAATCATTCCGTTCCGACCCATCTCTCTTTGAACCTCGAGTTGGGTGCGTCCGCATTCGGATTCCGACAGTTCTGACGTTTTTACAGCGTTCAACAATCCGAGCGTGGTGTTCGGGTGCCTTTTGTGGGTGCCTCGTAACTGCCGATGGTGGTGCTGACTTCGACGACTCTCTTCTGCGCTCGTAAACACTCCCCTCTTATTTTCCCGAACCGAACTCCTAATTGATGCACAATATCGGGCATTTCTCACAAGACCATAATGAAGGCTTTGGATTTACTGTAGACCCTCGCTTTACAGTATTAATCCGTGCTGAAAGACACATCGTGAAGCGAATTTTATCGTATTTTGAGTGTGCATTATTACCAGAGGAGGAATCAATTTAACCACGCATTAATTGATACACCGCAGGCGCGTTTCAGCCGTACCGGTGAAATAGTTCACACCAACCAGCCAGTTGACAGTGGTATGATATTGGGCACAGGTGTATATGTTGTGGGGGTAGTGTTGGGTTTGTGTGAGCAGAAACTTAGAATTGACATTTTAAATTGACACAGACACTAAAGCATACATATATTTTTCCTCGGATATTATTCTTTATTTTTTAGTTGTTTCTTAGTTATTTATGTTTTTTATATATTTTATTTTATATTATATTATTTATTATTCTTGTATCTTTTTTTTAAGTTTTCTTTTGTATTTTATATTTTTTCTCTGTTTTTTATATCTTTTATCATTAAAAAAAATATTTTTTCTATTTTATTTTTTCTTTTCAATTCCATATAATAATGAACATATGGCATTTGCACTGTTTGACACTTTAATTAGATTATTCTACAAGAAAGAAAGACATAGGATAGACTCATAGGCGAGTATTTTGTTGAGGCAGTTTGTATGTTGGTGGAAATACTGTGTTCAGTTCAGTTCACCGGCATCGGATTGATGAGCTGTGTCGTAATTAGGATTTATTGGTGGGAAATCTGTATTTAAAGTGGCAGCAAATGAGCGTATCAGAGGGGGCTGTATTGTTATTGGTAGATTGAAGTGCGAGACGGCGCCGCGGCGGGCTGCCATTGCTTTCGCCGCTAGGTGTTTTTCGCACCCACGGTAACTCGCTGGGTGTTCGCATGCGCAAAGAGCGCATTTGCCTGGTTGGTCCTTTTCACAACGAATCATCTCATTTTAATGCTCCTTTGTTGAAAAGTGGTTACTTAAGCAAATCAGCCGTACGATAACGTAATTAATGGTGAAACTGTGAATTTCAGAAATTTTGAGAAGCGCGTAGAATCAGCGCATATTATATTCCGAATCCATCGCAAGTCGAGCAAATCGAAAAATAGGGTTCCACTTTGATGTTGCTGAAGGAAATATAGGTTAAATATGGGGTCATTTAAGTTGCGTTATATACCAGTAAGTCGGTAAGGAAGATTTATTTTGCGACAAAGTTATTTTATCATCTACCAATTAAATATTTCGTTTGTGAAGAGTCTGATCTTGAGTTCTGTCTGAACGGCGCGGAAACTTGGACGCAGAGGAAAGATGAAATGAAAAATTATTACGGAAGAGGAAATGGAGAAAATGAAGTGAATGGAGAGGAGGAGGAACGACGAAGTGCTGGACATGGTGGATGAGGATAGCCACCGTGTAGATGAGATACGGAGGAGACAGACGGTGTGGATGGAGCGAATACCGAGCGAGAAGGAGATGTTGAAAACAGTGTTTGAGAGAATTACGTTGGGTAAGCGTGAAATGGGGGGGGGGGGCAAGAGAAGAGGATGGATTGATAAAATGAAAGGAAATGGGCCTTTGAGGGATTCGAAGAGAAAAACGTAAAGGTATTAGAAAAGCTTGGATGATTCGAAACTTCCTCCTGTCAACCCATCTTGACCGATATAGTTTTCCACTTTTTAAATGCGAATGGAAGATTGGGAATTTAAAAAAATGTTAGATTTTTCGGAAGCGAGATTACCTATTGAGTAGAGTGCTTGGCTGCTTTTCGACTGTTCCCAGCTTCAAATCCCAGGTGAAGCCCTGAAAGAAAATCCTTGTAATGCGAGTTAGCCCAGGGAAAGGAACTGACTAATTTATCCTGAATATGTTAAATGTACTCGTCTCTGACGTAGTCTGGGGTGAGTTCTACTCTCACCTTACCAAAACAATCTTCGAATTGAATTTCTGAGTGAGGAAATTTTTACTACACGGTGTGGATGTGTCAACAATTAAATTTTTGGGTACGAAAACCCACATGTTGAGGGCCATCGATAACAAATTGATTTTGTGCATGCTGGAGTTCGTGTTTCATTCATAAATGCGCCAGTAGGTACTAGGTATTCCTGAACTTCGCGTTGCGTTCGTTTATTCCTTCTTTGACACATTGTCGCCATTTCCACCCATATCGTGGGGAATATGTGAGGGGTGTGTTTGTTTCAGTGCGTGTTGTGGGATGATCCTCGGGCGAAAAAGTGGCTGAGAAGGATATTTCGCACTTCTCAACCCACAATCCGAATACGTGTAATGCACAAACTAAACGCGGCGCAAAAGTATTTAATGCGCGAATTGAGTAAAATGAGAAGCGGCATTTCTCGACAAAAAGTTTTGCGAGACAGAGCGACACACAATTTTTACATGAATTAGGCCTGGCAACTGCTAATGACTTAGATTGCAAGAGCAATTTAGAACGGATAACTTCCCGCGTGACTCGAAGAGAATCACCTTAAAAGCACTGCAGTTTGAGAAATAACAGAGTAAGGGAATATATTTCCAAACGGATTGGTATATTAATTATTTTTCCCCGAACATTATGTTTCTTAAATAAATCCATAGTTACAATCAGGAAATCAAATCTCTCTCGTTTTGTTTTTTTTTCATAATTTTATAACCGAACGGATTGTGTCGTAACGTCTCCTGTCACACGCCTATTTAAAGGGATTGCCGGGTAGAATGTAGAAGTACCCTTGGAGGGGGTCGCATGAACTGAAATAGAATGCATTCCTGATCTAAAAGCTCAGACGTGACTAATCTCTCCTCCCCTGCCTGGTTTTTTAACGCTGTGACTTGCGGGGCAAGATAAAAAAGGAGTCAAAGATATAAGGATCCATCCAACAGATGGTCATTGGATCTGGATTGCAGATAGTACGACGATGGACGGTGGAGATTTCCCCATGGTCAGTCATGTGCACAGAGACGCGTTGGCTGTAGCGTCACTCGAAATCACCCTCCCACCCGCTATTTTTATTCCATCCTTCAGAAATATAAGCCGTTCACTGAAGCGCGAGAGTTTACCTTTCGTGTTACTCATCATTGTAAATGTATACAAGGGAGCGCAAGGCGAGTGAGCAAAAAAAAAGCTGTTGTTGACGCCACCATTAAAACCTCTATCTCGGTTTATCCTAGTATATGTTGGGAAAAGTGTTGTTTGCAAGTGAAATGCATAAAAAAGACATAATTAAACATTCGTCAGAGCAGACGAGTATATGGAGACTGTTCCCTATGGTAGCGAGGTTTGGACGCTGATATCTGCGGAGAAGTAAAGAGTGGCAGAATTCGAAATATGGTGCAACCGTAGGATGATGAGATTCAATGGATCGACCGAGTTAGTAGTGATTAAGCTCTAATCAGAGGAGAGAAGAAAAACATCATGAAAACGATAATAAGGAGACGGAACAGCCTTACAGGACCTAACTTGAGACATGATATGAAGACAATCGTCGTGCCACAAGTTGATGGCAAGAACGGAAAAGAGAGATCTCGAACAAAATATATCGAGCAGGTGAAGAAGATGTGAAAGAGTAGAAGTATATAGGTGTGAAAAGATTAGCTGATAGGAGAATTGATGGTAGGGCTACGCAAAACCAATCGAAGGATTATCGACCAGTGATGATGATGATCCTTACATTATTTGAGCTATGCAGGTAACTACACGAAAAAAGGTATTTTGCCTTGTAGGGCACCTAACTTCCAAACATGTTCATAAATGTGTGAAAACATTTTTTTCGGAAGAACAGAGTAGTATTAATTTGCTTCGGAGAGGCGGAGTGGGGGGTTCTCACTACCATTGCCTCACTTATATTCATGATTTTCTCGATCCTACAATTTTTCTTTTTGTCGTTTTTTGATTTTCTGACTTCTCTTCGCTTCGCAATAATTCCATTTCCATGCTCATCTGTAGGTGTTTTTTTATATTATCGTTAGCGCCCATAGTTAAAGCTTTTAGTTACTATGGTTCTCAACTTTTAATTTTATATTTTCTTTTTAAATCCATTTGATATTTCCTGTGTATAAAGAAGGAGCTATGATAAGAAGGTATGCGGACTGCCTGTAGTTAGGTTTTGTTATTAATTCTCTCTAACGGAAAACCATACTTCTAAAGGCCTGGTTACACAGTACATGAGAATGTACAAGAAAATGTGAGAATGTCTGAATCTCAGAATGAACGCGAAAATACACCGTGTAACCACGCAAAATGTAAGAATATATGAATTTCTGAACGCCTGCTCTAATTTCGTTCAGACAATCATACAATTTGAACTCAGAGTCACCTGGTGGCAGACTACGAAAACGACACATTCATTTCATCTGGATTGTATAGGTGACTTCTTTGTTTACGTACGGCCCCGATAGTTATTTGGATTTGATATGATCTTGCTTGACTTGGATATCTCACTGATTGGATATGGGTAGCGAAAGAATGGAGCACAAGAAAAGGGGATGGGTAAAAGGAAGGATCAGATGGAAAGGCCATTAATGTATGAACCGCGAGAATTGCCCAAGAATGAGATCCAAATGATCGTTAAAAGGTCATAAAAAAGCATGTGATAGGCAAAGAAATAAGTTTCAAGTACTATTTACGCTGTATTTACTCTATTTCCTGTTTTTGAATCAAGACCGACTGCAAAACGAGTCGAAATTTTAGGTGTTGCGTTGACATGCAGCGAACGCTATGGGTATCGCAGTAATAAATATTGAATTTACCTTGCCAAAAGCCTCATATTTCTAGTATATTCCTGTAGCGTGCGCCGATTCACAGGAGAAGGATGGAGGGAAATCACGACCCACTCGCTTGCAAGACTAAAATTCAACTGCCTTTATTATGTCCTGTTTTTTATATCACAAGGCTTAAGGGCTTGAGAAAATTTTAAAATGTGCTTTTAATTATGGAACACTACTATCCAACAAAATTTGAACGATATCGGCGAAAGACACTTCGTGAATATTCCTTGTTAGGGGCTCCTTGTGACGAGAGGCCGGCCGCCCTTTACATTCCTTATTTTTCTTCGTGGTTTAATCGTAATCAGTATTTATTCTCGTAAACAGCCACTTTCCTTATAATTTGATCCTACAATGGGTAGAATGATAGGTAAATGTACATTTATAGAGTTGTTTACAAAGTGAAATAAGTAACTTGATGAAATCCTGCGGTAACCATGATTTAAGAGTGTACTTAAGTTGAGAATATCCCGTTGACAATATATATAATGTATTTGACTCCATTCTGTGAATCATTAACCACTTATTCCTCTTATTTTTGTCCTTTCAAACACAAGCAAAAAACTTCTCCGGCGAGTAAATAGAGGTACTAGACGACGGAGCACTTTATATGGTTTTATGGGATACACGAATGGTTTTCACACGTTTTTCTATTGAAGGTCCACGCTGCAATACACTTACTGCATTAAGCAAATGATGTAGGTGTGTAAATTAGATCACAATCTACAATCAACTTATTTGGATTTAATATTTCCAAAGCTCACCAAACAATCGCCTTTATTTATTTCAACAATGCCTTGGCAACCCAAAATATTCACAATCCGAAGTTTGACGTTAAAACAGCAATTATATTCGCCAGATATGCGTTTGAGGCTCCACATAGACAGTTTTTCTATCCACTTCCTAGGCCTGTCATCAGTGGATACCGTGCCGTGATGTAACGTGCGCACGCTCCGTCACGTGTTTTCGAACGGTCGATGAAGATTATTTTTAATGACTCATATCTCAGCTATAAAACATTATTCATCTGCGAAATTTTCGGCAAGTACATTTGAGGTAAGTATCTTATTGTTCTAGTACTTTTAAAAAAGTTTGCATGTTCCCCATTGGTTTATATTTGAAGTTGAAATAATTTGTTGCGCATTTAAAATGTACGAAAAAATGTCCGAAAAAATGTGCCGTGTAACCACCTACTCGTGGATCTTGTCCATGAGAATGTACAAGAATCTGTTCAGAAAACCATTCAGAAAAATGTACAGAATCTTGTACATTCTAATGTACCGTGTAACCAGGCCTTAATGAGGTTAACTGTGTATTTCGTGTACATAAGGCTGAAAGTTGAATTCTTGGTTAATATTTAGCAGACATTATGAAATGCAACAATACCAAAAAAAGGAACATCAGAAGATATGTAACCTCACCATAGCGGTCTCCTCAGAACATGATTCGCGGGTAGTCGCCATAAGAGATTTTAAAAAATCGGATGGGATAGGGATGGGGTGGTGAACGCATCACAACCCTTCCATGCTTGACCTAAGACTATATAATAGAGGATTCGATGGGGCTGAATTTTATCGCCATTTCTAGCGGAGCACTCGACTCTGCAGCAATCTTGAAAGACACGTCTTCGGCGACATCATGTAGACGCCGTTTAGTTATGATACGTAAAAGGACTGAAGGCGTCCATCTCTTGTCGAACTAGTATGGAAATCGGCGATGCGAAATTACCGTCAAGCCTTTAAAGGTCAACACTTCGACGGTCGTATAAGCGATCGAACGTGGGTGGATATGTGTCGAGCGGATGGATTTGATTTTGCAAGGCATCGCCTTAGTACCCCAGACCCAAATTAAGCAAGTATTGTCTATGCTAGGTCAATTGATCACTCCAATTAGATTAATGCCTCGTGATACAAAAAAATGACATTTTGAATATCCTCATTTGGTTTTGTTTCAGCCTGAGTAACACGATCATTTTTTCAGTCCAGTCCGTTAAGTACACCAATGAAGTATATTTCATGAATAATCTGTTTCGTCATCTTTAAGTTTGCATAATTTATACTTATTTTTCTTCATACATGGCATTTTTTTACATTTTTTTTCCAACTTATCCCTCATATTAAGTGCCACCATTCCATACATTCACATAATATAGCGTAAATGTATTTCGCTTACGTGAGAATAGCAGAAGTGGCTAAAGTACGGGGGGATGAGAGGAAAGAAATCCCCCTCAATAACACCATAAATGATAATTCGTATCACAGAAATCCTACTTGTTTTAAATGCGGTAAGTAATTGAGTTTGTAATGTACATATGATAATTATTTGAATTGTAGTTAAAATTCTCTCTCTTATGCATGATTCACGAGATCGACTCCCCCTAAAATATGAGAGATAGACTGTAGAACAGATAGTTCAGAATGTCTTTTATCCACGATCAAATGAGAGATTATAACGGCAGCGCTAGACCTCGTAACTAGATTAGATGATTTGTATTGTAGCCCATTAACTTATGAATACCTTAATGTATGTTTATAAATTTTCTTATTATTTCTAACAGCATGTTCTGTGTGTTCTAGCTTTATTTGCAGATCACCTTATTGAGTAGTTGGCAAGTTTTGCCTTTGCATGAATGTGGAAGTATAATTTGTTAGTATGCTTAACGTTTTTAGGACCGTGTGGTTTGCATGTGGGAATCCAACTGCATGCTGGTGATTTATCACCCCCTGCCAAATACCCTGGAGGTGGCTCGCAGGGATTATGTACACGTGATAGCTCCAGCAATAGGTTTGCAGGGACCAAAAGAGTGATCACTCGGCCCATCATTTTGTGAATCACACGGTCATTCCCACCGTCCTTTTTACCTCTCTTATTCCCTCACTTTCCATGTTTACAACTCTCGTTCAAAATCCAAGCGTGGTGTTTCAAAAGGTGCTAGCGGTCGTGCGTTCTGATTGGTTGAAAGACGGTGCCAGTGATGGTTTCAGCTATGGAAAAAGGGACGAGACGAGTGATAAAAAAAGGGAAAGGAATTCTATCCCTGAGGCCATCGCGGAAAATCACTGCGTTTAACGGTCATTTTTCCGCTGTTATTCGAGCTATCCTCGGAAGGCACGGAAAAAATTATAATTCATGCTATATATTCTGAGGTTTGTAGGAAGAGGTTATTTTTAACGAAACGTACACACGGTTTTCATAGCGAGCACTCATTTTCAATAATATTTTATTACGCATTTCATAGATTTACTTTGGCCAATTACTGCTTAGAGACCAACCGCACAGCTTCATTAATACTAGGGTGACTTTTCCTTTGTTGGAAACGAATGAATCATGCCTATTTCACTCAAACAATGTTTTAATCACGACAATGCTTTGAACAATCTGTGTCAGTCATCCTCAGGCGCATACATGTCACAGTCCTGTATGAACTTGGCCATTCTTAAATCCCTTTGAATATATTTTGGATTGTGACTGGTTATTTGAAATTGAAATATAGATCACTTGCTGTAACCCCTGTTTTAAATGCAGTGGGTATATGCATTATAACTCGCATGATGTCTTTTATAAACTCTAAACATCTGTGCGCATTCAAATATAAATCTCTTAAGATCGCGCTTATATTCTCCAGTTCCCCTCTCACAGATAACGGATATTCTATATGCTCTCCTTGAAGTGTCCGAACAGTATCAAATCAGTGTACATATTGTTCCAATACTCTGTGAATTATGTTAGCAAGACCCTACTGTATCACGACTTGGGATTTCTTTATGCTATAATATGTCATGGGTTTAGTCATTATGCCGTCATTTCGTGTGAACTGCGACGTTAAAACAAAAGCACATTGTATACTTTGCCTCAGAAGACAGTTCACTGCTACGTACTCCACAGAGAGCGAGAGGTATTCGAATGTAGCCTTGATATAACTCAAGATGTCCACTCCTTCACACAATTTTTTAACTTATGGTTTATACTTGAGGGCGGACCCAGGGGGGGGGGGGGCACGTGCCCCCCCAGACCCTCAAAAATATGCAAGATTTTTAATACGGTCCCAGTATCATTGCGTTCGTTTTTTTTTACGAGATATCCTTGTACCCCCCCTCCAAAGCAAAATCCTGCATACTGCCTCGCTTATGCCCCCCCCCCCCGGAAAGAAATCCTGGATCCGCCCCTGCTTGAGGGTGGAGCTCGCCCCATAATGAGCGTGTGAATATCACTCCTTCACAGGCTGGTACTTTTGTTGAGCCTCTGATTATCTATTTGTTTGCGCATAAAATAACAGAAATATGGGGCTTTATAAGCGATAGATAAATGTTTACAGGCCAATATTTCAATCCCTCGCCGATCGAAATCAGAGATAGAGAGAGCCGTAAGAAAGCGTATGAATTTTCCGATGCAGCAATAAACCTCCCTCCAAGGTTACTGCAAGCGGATAATGAGGCATAGTTCGAGGCGTTCACTCAGAGCGGAGGCTGAGGCGGCCTTCTTGCGATCTGCCCGTTGCGACATCAACGCAGCACGCTGTGGTTTGTCCCGCTCGATTGAGCCTCATAAACGTGCCTCGAAAAGGGAAGGAATTCCACGTCTCCTATTGATACCATAAACCTCATGCTTAGGTGACTCACAGGAAAACTCATTGGTCGACTTTCATGTCGGAGAGGTTGAATTACATCTTCATCTACACACAACCCCGCAAGCCGCGTCAAAAGCCGTGAAGCGCGAGTAATAGGACATCAGCCCCAAGTAAGAAAGTAAAAAGAAAATGATCTAACGAACTTTCGCTCGGCGTTAATTTGAGTCCTTAATTTTTCGGGGGAAAAAGGAATTTCCATACATATCCCTTCGGCGAGCCTTCTATCTTTATTTATCATTATGTCGGACCTGGAAACATATTGTGGAGTTGAAATATGATGTTCTCCGTGTCGCTCTGAAGGAATCTAGTTTCAATTGCTCAAGAAATCTAAGCCTTGCGCGCAGCCTCAAAGTCTCAGGCGGCACCCAGCCTAATTTGTTTAACATCTGTGTGACGCATTCCGCGAGCCCGTAGCAGTTTTTGAGAATCGCGTTTCTTTTCCTATATCTTACAAAAACATTATAACTGAGACTCTACTACACTTACAGTAGTGGATCAGTGAATTTAAATAAAACTGAAACCAATTCAAACGCTCCTGCTGTACAAACAAGGACTCGTGCAGTGCAAGTTGGCGCACAGGGGCTTAATTATATAATTACTTATACAACGAATTTTGTTTAAACCATTAAAATTATGCCTAAAATTACATTACTATGAATATTTTAAAGTTTTGCAAAGACCGCCGTGAACTGGACTCTATGGAACAGTTAGAAATTTTAAAAATTATTGAAAGTCAAGACAGTACTCTTATAAATGAATATCTTTACCCATCCTTTTCCCCTATTCTGGCGTCCGTTTTAAAATTCATCAAGTAACGAGGTAACAATAAGATAAACAAATCATGATTAGCGCCTGAAGATGATGATAATTCATTGATACCCGGGAAACCGGGTCAAAAAAATGATTGGTATAAGTAATTGTGTATATCCAGGAAAAACTTATAATGGAATACCACAAAGTAAACTAAGAGTTAGAGAATTTTGTATACTAATTATCTTTTCTTTAAGTATATCTCACTCACTAGAAAGCGTTTCTCTAATTGTCACACTTTCTTTTGTTGTTTTTCTAACACCATTTCTTTCAATTATCACCTTGAGGACACTAGTTCATTAGTTGAAAATTATTCTGAACTTTCTTAGAAATTAAGAGCTTGGTTGAAAAATTAAATTTCTTTGCCAGCTTAGTCTTTTACGTTGTGTTATAGCGAGTCCCTTCGTAACAGATATCGGCCCATACTAATGGTCATAATACGATTCCTACGCCGGTGGAAAGGTATTTTACTTTTGATTGGACACCCAGACTTAGGAATCAGTAAAACAAGAGGAATATTTTGTCGGAAAGATAGATGTAAGAATGAGGTTTTCCTAGGAACAACAGGTAATGCAATATGTGTAAGGCCGTAATGAAGTCACAATTTCTACCCACATATTGATTTTTTTTGTTTATATGCTAGTAAAACGCTGATTTATTTTTAAACTCCTCCCCCCGCACGCCTGCCGAGGCAGCTTGTGTAAAAGTTAGTAGGTATAGATGAAAAAACTAAGCACAAATTATTTATTAAGTTCTCCATTGCAGTAGTTTTCTGTTCGTGATGCTGTTTTGTAAAATCCACTATTCCGTTTATGTAATGTTCAGATTGATTTTCATGGGGCTAAACAAATAGATTTATGAGGTGTATTGCGGTCGACAGTGATTTTATTTATTGTTAAGTTATTTGCGTGCTTATTTTAATGTGGTCCTAAATATGCTTTAATTTCTCCTTGAATTGTGGCGGAATCAAGGGATACTAAGTGTTGAAGCAAGAGCTTGCAATTACTTATTCGCGTTTGCTTTCAGTTGTGGAATACCTTCCCACGTTTATGCAAGGAGCGTCGAGCCGAACGTTTCCTTCCATTGTTTTAGATCGGTGAAAAACCCTTTCCCAGGCCTTGGCAGTGAATTAACTAATGACTCGGTTGTTGAGAAACGGGAGCTTCCCATGGTAGCCGTGGGATAGATATTGTCTCCCGCCTACGGTAAGGGACCTTGATGTTTCATTTTCGGAACCGGATAGGTCGATGTGTCATCACCCTTCGTCTGGGCTGGCAACAGCTTTTTGGAGTTTTGGGTGAATAGTGGCTGCTAAATAATTTAGTTTCAATTAAATTTTATTTATTTCCCCAACCAAGCATTTGTGTAACCATGTTAAAATAGAAACTATAAATGGCGTATTTAATGGGCCAATTCACCGCGACTCAGCAATCAAATATTAGCGTAAGCGTAAGGATCTGATCAAGTTTCGTGTATTAGTGAAAACTAATTTAATTTCTAACACCCGTATGCAAAGCTAAAAGGTATTTTTTTACTATTTGTTCTGTAATATTGTTTGTTCATTGTAGGTTTAATCATCATCGCTTGAAGTTCCCGTATAAATTTGTGTTTTTAAATTTTGTGAAACAGTTGTTTACACAAAGATGTGTCCAGCTTCAAATACGGGAAAACTAACAATTTGGGATGCACTGAATAATAATTAATAGGGTACCTTTTAATTTTAATTTGTATTAATTTTTTACCAAGTTTTGTTATGCTACTCGCTTTCTTCTTTGTGTATCTGTTTGGCCTTGCAGGAAAAATCTTGCAACTCAAAGTTCGACCGCTTCCTGATGATCTAGAGCACTGAATTTTTCAGGATTACTCAGAACTGCATGACAATGCAATGTTCTGACACTTTTAACATGAATGGAACAGCATATCGAGTGATATTCAGAAATGAAATTAAATATGGCGATGAATTCCAAAAATCGCCACTAAAATCTAATGGAGGTGATAAAACCTGTATTCGATGTGCTATAAAATTTCACAGACTAAATCATCACGAATATATCAATCGGCATCCAGCCAAAAATGTGGCTCATTTCCTCGTGAAATTCGCATCGCTATACCGTCAGCGACCCAAGTGGCGATTTCTGTAAACCATGCGATCACTCTTTTATCGTTTTTATGTCCGGTTGTGTCCACATACTATATCACAGGGAAAAATCGCCTCGGTAGCTTAACTGGCTAAAGCACTCGAACGGAAATCGAGGGATCCGGGTTCGCATCCTGGTCAAGGCGAATTATATTCTCTCTTTTGAATTTTTCGCACTCTTTTGTTCCCTGGAAACCTATCGCTGGAGGTATTATTCTGAGGGACGGAAAAATGATCGTGTAGTTTAGGCTTAAGAGTCGGATACACGGGAAAAAAAGATTTGATTACCATCAAACTGGTGTGACAGGGAGTATTTTTGCTGAATATACTTAAACTTTGATGTAAATTATTAAACACTTCATTTATTTTATTAAACGTTCTTGATATATTTCATCAAACATTTTGATATTTCATAATTTGGTCAATTGTACGAAAGAGTTTGGTAAAAATAACTGAAATAATTCAATACGATTCTGAGTTTGGTAACTTCCATCGAAGTTATGATTGATTTTACGAAGGTGATTGCTTGTTTGGTAAAAATTATGAACTAGATATTCTTATGGAAAAACTAAGTAATGATATTGTGCGCATCAAGTATTCCTCTCATGTTTACAAAGGGAAAGTGTAGTCACACCTTAACATTTCAAAACAAAGGTTGATTACTTACAACAATAATATATTAGGACGTTTGAGCGAGCAATTATTATGGCAACGGATTTAGACTAGTCGTTAGAGTCCATTGCTAATACACCGGGGACCCATGTTCAATGCTTCATGCAGGCTTACTATATTTCGACTTTTTTGTATTTCTTTTGCAGAAACTTAAGTAAAACTCCTTAATTAATGATTTTCAATCAGAATAGTATTTTCTGGGTTGAAAATCTTTCACATGTGCACGCTACCTCGGTTTTATTATCCTTTCGATTTTGATAGTTTATCGAACTGCTGTGGCCATTTCGGTAACAATTACCAAACCAAATTGAGAGAATTTATCAAACTGGTTTGGTAATTATTACCGAATTTTTCAATGTGACATATGAACCGAGAAGTTTCATAAATTTTATCAGTATTCGATACTTCTAACTAAACTTTTTTTCCCTGTACTTTTCGCTCCTACGGGAGATGGAAGTCGACTTCAGCAACCCTGCGGGCCTCTCAATTGACGGTCGTCTACCTCCACGCGGCTCCCACCCTTCCCCCATTCCCAATTGGTCGGAATCCCACGTCTGTTCCCTTTTCGGGGCGAATATGTGTGGGAATCAGGGGCGAACAGGCGGAAGAGATGGTGTGGGAAGGAGCAGACGGGTGTGGTGTGGCGTGGTGTGGAGGGAAGGTCACGGGCGTGGGGCCCACTCCCGTCTCCGCCGTGACTCCCAAGAATCGCGAAAGATAATTGAAACTAATCGCCGTCGCGCGCCGCCACTATCGCACTTTGTCACACGGATGACTCGCAATGATGGGGAAAGTTACTTGAAAAAATGTAACCTGCCTCAATTACAACTCCACTATCATGTTTTTAATAAATTATAGTTAGAAATTACTCTTCGTAAAAGCAATCGGGTGGATTACAATTACTTTTACATTTGAGTCTGCACTACATGCAATCCCTGTCAATATTTTCTAAAGGAGGGAGTGCTAACACTCAAACCACCATTTTAATTATTATTCAATGCCACTGCATAAAATAATGATTAATATGTTTGATTTCGGCACAATAGGTATGCGTTAAAATGTTATATCTCTGGATGAGGTTAACGTTGCTGGAACTGTCGTGGAATTCAAAATTTCACTTTTGATTACTATAACGTAGTGAATACTCGCACGAGCTTTCATGAGTAAAAAGAATAAAAATATATACATCGATCGCAAGAAAAAAAATACTAACCGTTTGCGGCAGTTTTATGGCTTTTATTTGGTCACATCACATCACTCATGATTAGAGATGCGTGAAAATCACAAAAAATGCGATAAATGCGATATAGATGCGATGTGCGCAAATAAATGCGACATAGATGCGATGACTGGACTTTTATGATATCTTTACGCAAATTTGCCTTTTCGACGGCAAAATTCGTACATTCTGTGCCGAGCGCAGTTTAAATGCTCCTAGTGTTTTACTGTTAGTGATTGTTTTGTTTATTAGTGAATCATAATGATCTCTAGTTTCCCTTAAAAAACTCAATAAAATACCCAAAATATTTTTTTTTATTTGACCCCCTGCGGAGTGTGCCCCTCCCTCCCAGCATTTGACTCACGAGCCGCCGCCACTGCTTTTGTGTCGAGTCTTCGGCCTTTAATCCTCACGTTAGTAAAATGATGGGTGACAGCTCCATATAATGCTGCAATCGTGATAAATAGCAATGAGAGGTTATGACTATGATAGATCACGTTATTGCGAATGTAAATTTCGGTTAAAAGCCCTTATACTACTTTATACCGCGTGGAATTCTGCTGGAATTGTATTTCATGTTCAATGTTATTTCGCTTCAGAAAAATTGGATCGGTTGAATTTTTTCTGCAAGCTTGCGGCGTGACTGGGCGTAACGGCTGTCCTTTTTAGGCAAGTCACTGCCCTTGTTAACACCAGGCGCCTATTATACGTGATTTTGGGGCACGTGCTCAACGACAGCAGCTTTCAAAAGTCACGGTCGAATTCATTTTGGCCAATTAAGGACTTAAGCGTGGAGGGAAATATGTCTCCATGTGATATTGTAGGTTTTTAGTTGTTTATTCTGTATGATGTGCTTTCCAACGATAATAAGCCTGTCCTACAAGGTCAGAGGTAGATAATTCCCCGAAAGACATTGGAATTACCGATAGAATACTTATGGTGATTTAGGGTCACAAGCTGAGAGTCGAGTTAGCTTTACGTGCTGGCTTTGTAGAAAATCTAATAAATTCATTGTCAACCTATGCAATTTATTTCGTGATTCCGTTACATAGATTGTATTACATGTACATTTTGAACCAAGGAAGGATTACATCTGCAAAGCACCCTGCAAGCCACCTCTAGGGTAGTTGCCAAGGGGTGACCAATCACCAGCATGAAGCATGAAATCGGATCCCAAACAAATTTTTTTAAATCTCTTCAGTTATTGAGTTTCGTTCAAAGATCCAATTCCATTTTCCTTAAGTCTACAATTCGAAATTTTTATTTTCTTCATTTTCTTGCATTAATATGTATGCTAATAGGCATTAAAATTTAAAAACAACTGTTCATATTACCTTAACACTGGTAGAAAAAAAGGTAACAAGCATCACACATCCTGAATTTACACACATCCTGAATATCACCCTTTAGCTAGTATGGTTTTTTCTCTGTCTCTTAGTTTCAGTCCTTGGCGTGGAGGGTGTTGGCTGGTACAGAATGGCGGGTCAGGGGATGATGGAGTAGGAGGGACTTCGGCGAGGGAGTACCTCAGTCGAGAGAAAAATGTTCCCACGATATTGCTTTTTCTTGCTAGAAAAATTATTTAGACAGAAAACATCGACAGGCCAAACGTTTTCCTTTAATAGGATAGTTTCATTCATCAAAGAAAACCATAGGCATTAATTGCGATTCGTTACCCACCATTAGTGTATTCATAATAATCAAGTTATTTGCTTTTACAAATCCTAGTTTAGACATCTCTTAATGATCACCTATTAAAACTGCCTATGGTCGGAAAGTTTCCTTCGTTTGATAAGGTATTTATAATCCTTATTTAAGCCAAGCGCTATCCGCTAGCAGGGTACTCTGCTACCTGCAAGCAGCCTGCATCACAGCAAAGCACATACCCTCGTCCCAAGGTCACCTCACACGGCGAAAGCGGGAACCAGAATGACGTCACGCGGAGTTTTCCCAGGATTCATACTCAGCCGTCGCGTTTTCGCGCGCTTGAAAATTTTCACTTTTCATTTTATGGCGAAAAATTTATTTTGTCATTTAAAAATCTAAAAGCTTGAAATGCGTACTCCAGGAGTAATAATCTTTCAATTTAGGCAGTAAATAAATAATAGGAAACCATCGTATTGAACGTCACATGATTTAATTGACGATGGCTTTTTTTCGATGATAGCAAAACTTCAACATTTTATTTCCGCCCTACACTATTCCCCTCTGCTGTCTGAATGCTGCATTCGTTGCCGATGCTTCAGGAAGTATACCTGCAACGTTATGATTCAATATGTTATCTATCTATCTATACAAAAACATTCTTCGCCATAATGGCCTGGGCACCAAACAAGGCCAAAAAGGGTAGGGTTTAATAAAAATATAAAAGGTACACGGAACTAGGATAATTCAATCCTTAATTTTTTTAAGTTAATATATTTCCAAATATTTGAGAAAATCTCTGTGTAATTTATGCAAAAACACCTGCATAATACCCTGCAAACCTCTTTTCCAGTTCTTTGGCGGAGGATGACAAATCACCAGAATGCAGCATGTAAGGGAACATGCGTGCATAAAAATATTACGTGCAGTAACAAAAAGTACATATGCATTCACGCAAAGGAAAAACTCGCTGACGATTCTTAAAGTAAATCCATGTAAGGTTAGAGCAGAGGAAAAAGATAAGCATATAATTAGTCTTCCTCGGGAGCGACGCCATTAAATATTTTTATAATGAACGCCACATTTTAAATCTTTCTGTTTAGTAGTCAATTTTTAGATTGCCATAAATTTAGCCACTACCACTGACATAAAAACTTAAAATCGCCAAGATTGGTGCCCATTGTATCAGCTAAAGAAGTATATGTGAGAGAAAGACGACAGTATTCGCCCATGAAAATGGGACCGGATCAGCGATGTCAAAAACTATCGCGTCTTATTGCCTTGAGAGTACTTCAAATTTTTATACAGATAACTTGGCGGCGAATCGAAATAAGAAAAAGGTACTTTCTAACTATCATTGACTATCAAAATTTGCTTAAAAATTACTCTAAAGTTGTCCGTGTGACCTCAAAATGTAGGATAAATTTATCATGACTGTTTTATAAATAATTATTAATAGTAAGCTGTGCAGAAATCCTCAAGGTGTCTCTATTCTAACGCTTAAAATTGTACCGATATTTTATATGGAATATCTAAACTCCTTGTGAGGTGAGAAAATACGTTGAAACCGTTATTGTTGACTCAGTTTCTTAGAGTATAGGTCCTAATAAATTTTCAATGCAAGTTCCGGTGTAGTTATACCCCTTCATCAGGGATAATTTATTTTCATCCATTTTGTCAACATTAATATGCGGGTCGATTTATATAAATTGTATTTATTTATTTACATTTTCAATGGTAAAACGGGCGAATAATATGTTAATTACAATATAAAAATATCTTAACGGAAAACTTTCTCTAAGGAAATAAAAATAATAAAGTAAATTTTCTACGAGGCAAATTAATTTTATTTTTATTTTTGAAGACATATCTTATTCCGTGATTTAGGATCGATTATAGAAAACTAACAAAAATATGAATCAAATTCATGATTATTTCATTTTGTTATGAAGTTGGAGAATTGCAGTGAGTGCAATGGAATTAGGGAAGAGTGATTACCTACTGGCTACAGTGCTTGGCTGCCGACCAAAGGCTCTAGGGTTCGAATTCCGAGTGAACTTTCACACACTCCCAAAAAGAATTTTTTTTAGCGCGCGGTCGCCCGGAGAAACGAAATGGCCTCATTACCCTCAATGTGTAAATTTCAAACGCCCTTACTTTGGGTTGAGTTCTACCCTCACCTTTTCAACCAGCCAATCTTCTGGTTGAATCGCCGAATGAGTAATAATAATAATAATAATAATAATAAATAATTTTATTACTCGTCACAACAAATTACATGACAATAGCAAAATTGAGTAATTTTAGGTAGCCACGAAGGATAACCTGTTTGTGGCTACTATCCAAAATAATAATACATTTTCTTTACATATAGTGTAGCTCATTTTGTGTTACCTTGATGATCTATACTAGCAAAGCTTAAGTGCCTACTTGAAAAAACAACTAAAGTAGTATTTATAATTCGTTTACATCAATATCTTATAATAATATTTGTTCTACACTTTCTTTAGTGAGAAGCCAAGAATGTGCATTTTGCAAAAACTTTTTCAAAGACTGAAATACAGCATGACTGGGGTAACAAATTAAAAACCTTTGGTCCAACGTACAAAAAAACATCTTTTAAACAAAGTAAAATTTGGTTGAAGTTGAGTGAATGTTAAATTTAATTCATGCCAGTCAAATATAGATGAGATGGAACATGTATATCTATAAATAGTCATAATTATTTTCACACCCACATCAAGGTTGCTGATATTTATTTTGATATCAAGAATATTTCTTTATTCTATGCCTATAAATTTAGTTACATGTGTATTCTTCCAAAACAAGTTACCCTTTTAAATCCTAATGGAATGATTCTCTTAGGTTGACTTGATTTTTTGGAAATTTTTTACAACTACTTTCTTCTAAAAATATTCAAACTATGAACAGTTGAACAATGAAAGTATGAACAGTTCAATGCTAATATGGAGCCTTTCCACCACGTTCAACCTTATAGTTTCGATTTTATTATGAATAAATTGTTCTAACTTAAGATTCTTTGCTAAACTTCATCTTAGATTTTACATGGAGCAGGTAAATGAACTGCAAACCATGAAGTTCTTGACGTAGCAAAGGGTAAGTAAGAGAAAACTTCTAGAGAAACCGTAAAACAATGAAATGTACATTATAACCTCGGAGCAAGCGACCTCCAGGGGCCACAAAAACTTTCGCCTGGTGGTAACGCGGGAATTAAAATTAATGAACGAAAAGTCTGCGTAACCAAGAGCAAAGAAAAGGCAGAGAAAATGCATCTATATGATTAAAAAACACAAATGCGAATGCCATACTACTAAAAAATGAACCAAATAGCCTAATTTTCCAAGAACCTTCTAATACCTCCTTAATGAAACACAATGGAAGTCAGGGGCGCAGCTAGAAATTAAGGCTGGGAGGGGGTTAGGTGCAACTAATACCTGGGTGTGTGGGGGCATGGAATACCCACTAGGATAAGCAGTAGGTGCGAGATTAATAAATTGCGGAATTTAAAATAAATGGTTCAAAATGGTGAGTTTTACGGCTTTCTGAGGGACATTTTATTAATCCTTACATTATTCTATTAATAATATCTATCAAATTAAGTAAAATGGATTAAATTTAAAAATTTCTCAGAGCTCTGGGGGGGTTTTATCCCCCAAAACCCACACCTTGCTGCGCCACTGATGGCAGTAACCAAGAATCGAAGAGTCCTTACACTTAAAAAATTTGATATGTGCCGGGAACATCTTAAAAATGTCTTCAGGCATTCCATTCCTTTAAGCAGGAAGGATTTCTTCGGATGTGAAGGTGTTGACAGCGCGAATGTGGTCACATTTCTTATGTCTTGACGCGTTTCTTGTTTCGCCTGAGGTGAGTGGGATGAGAATTCGACAACGACGCGTAGAGGACGAGAGTCGCCTTAAGGAGGCCCCAGTTTCCCCATCTCGCCCACTGAGGACCACAGCCCACACAACAGAGTGTGGATGAAGTGGGGATGGTATCTACATTCCCAAAGAACCCCTGGCGGCAAAGGGAGAGGGAAAGAAATTCTCCCGAGATACTATTTATAACCGAAGGCGTCAACCCAATATGGATGCGAATGAGGACAGGCGTCGGGATGCGTTCGAGCCAAGGGGTACTTCAACCTTGGGACGAATCGGTATTGGCCAAATTGCTACGGAGCTCCATGATAGAGGTGCCCAGTCTTCAGGTTTTACAGCATCAAAGGTTTTGACGCCGCACCCTATTTCTAGGTGTAAAAATAGCTATGAAATAAAGGACATAAAACGCCTCACAGATAGATGAATGAATACCTTTTCCCGCACACGTCAAATGACCATAATAAAGTGAATTACTCTCGTGTCTCTCACCGACTTAGTACTTCTCGTGGTCAGCCAATCGTGAGGCCCTGAAGATGAACGCCGATTGGGTTTTCGAAACATCGCCTTCACAGAGAAAGTGAATGAGTTTTGTCTGAGTGATTTCTTGTAAATGTACACTAGATTGTTATGTTGGGATATCTTACTTTGTCATTGTATTTATTTTCGTTTGGACGCTGCAACGACAATGATTAACAAATGCATTGTGTGGCATATTTAATGATAAGGGACACCAAGATTTGTTTGGGCAAACCTGTCGCTCTCGACGTGTAGAGGGTATGGGCAGGGTAACAGGTTAGCCAAAGACCCGCCATTATAATCTAAATATTGTTAATATGTTATCGAACGAGAGATACAACAACCTGTCCAGGTTTTGTTTCGATTTCATGACCCTGATACCGCATTAAAAGTCAGTCCGCAAAGTACATTTAAGAGGCATATTTCATGAATAATCTTTTTCGCAATATTTAAGTGAGCATAATATATTTTCCTGCATGAATGATATTTTTATGACATTAAATTTTCAAATTAGCCCTCATATATAGTGCTATCATTCCATACATTTGAGAAATAGCACGTAAATATAATTCCCCCTACATGAGAAAAGCAGTAGAGGCGAAGATGAGAGGGATATATCCCCCTCCATAACTCTAAAAATAAAAAATAGTTGTATCACAGCAATCCTCCTTGTTTTAAATATGGCAAATAGCTGTTTTTGCTTTAATTGTGCCTTGATAATTTAATCAAATTAGCAGTTTATAGGCTTACTAATTGTTATCATGTTTTTCTATCATACATTCATGTTAAAGATCAAAACTTCGTTTAGTATTATATGATGTGTCTGACAGGGGCGCAGCTAGGAATTAAGGCCGGGGGAGTTAAAGTGCAACTAATACCGGGATGTGGGGGGGGGGTATGGAATTCCCACCAGGGTATGCGGGAGATGCAAAATTTATAAATTTCGGAATTTTAAAGGTAAATGGTTCAAAATGGTGAGATTTAAGGCTTTCTGAGGGATATTTTATTCATCCTTACACTATTCTATTAGTAATATCAATCCAATTAAGGAAAATGGATTAAACTTAAAAATTTCTCTAAGCCCTGGGGGGGGTTTATCCCCCAAAACTCCCCCCTCGCTGCGCCAGTGGTGTCTGATGTGGTATGCCATTCAATCCCATCCGTCTCCCATGAAAGCCGAGACCTAGTTACGCCACTGAACATCAGCACACATCTCCCGCGACGTCCATGCGACGCATCGCAATCGCAACGACGCACATACCAGTAAATAATATTGATGATTCCATAGCCTTCGCTACCTATCTGTATCACTATTTCAAAAGTAAATACCAAATTGGATGAACCAGTGAACTTCGTCCCAACGGCGACATCACCGCAAAACCACGTACCGTGCGTGGTTAACCGACACTTGACGTGGCTTCTCTCACTTCCAACAAACACCTCTTGAATGCCTGGTCCAACAAGATGTCATGTCTCCTAATATCGATTCTTTTCTAATAAAATCTGTCTCCGTTAGGTGTTGATGATTTTCAGCTGCTCGTATCAGGGTTCCGAAAGAAGTATAGAAAAATTTAAGGACTGTATGATTGCGTAACATACAAGAGCGACTTTTTAAGAATATTTTACTAATCTTCACCTTCAAGAAAACAGCATATTTTACGGCCTTAACATCAGGTTATTCTAACAATCAACAGAAATGGACTAAGCAAAACACCCATACCCTGGATATGGGCAACCTACCCACCTGGTCAGGTTGTCCTAATCGATCTTGCGACGTTAAATTTGGCAGACCAGGACTTTACCCCACTGCCACCAAGGCCGCCACATATTTTAAACTTAACAAACAAATTTATTTTGGGCGAGAAAAATTGTTGTATCTAATTAGAGGGTACAACTAAACACGATTTACTGCTAAGAAACACGAGACGCACGATAAGGTAATGTTTATGATATAATCACATGCAACTCTATATTCATAATATTTTTATGAATATCAATAAATAAATAAATCACCATTTCTCTCCCAGCAACGCTCATTTGAGACGCAAAAACGCGAGTAATTCATCGACTTTGCTATTTGCATCGCTATATTGCCACGATGATTCCACCTTAGTCTGCAAATAAGCTTCAATTTAATGCGTGCATCACGAAAACATGTTTTTGGAGTGAAACTATTACCTGCAAACGTAAGGAGATAGGACTATGACTCAATTGAAAACCAATACTTTTTACATATGTTACTTTAAAATATGTTTCCGCTATAGAAGACATCCATCAAGGGGCGGGGAAAAAACAAAATAATGTAACAGAGAGTGAGGATAACTAAATCTTTAAATTTTTAATTTAAGAGTTATTCCAACTATTTGAGTGTACCTTAACTCCCGTTTGCATGAAAATAACGTTATTACAACCAGTTTACAGAACAAATGAACAATAAATGATTCTTACGCAGCACTTTGAGTGAAATTCCAGTACCCGTATATCAATGGCGGAACTTATAGAAAAACTTAATCGCGGAAAATGGTGAAATCACAGCAAAAATCAAAGTGGGGTTTGCTCGATTTTGAAATAACGGGAAAATTGTAATTTTAGCCCTGTAACTCTTTCTACCCAGAGGTGCTCCTAGGAGAAATCAGATTTCATGTTTTTTAATTTTGAAAACTTGAAAGTTTTGCACTCAATTATTATTATCGTGGCAGCAAAATATTTCGTCATTACAATTTACACCACAAAATAATGCATAGCTTATATATTTCCTAAATAGAGCTGAAAATTTATACATTTTTAATGTTTCTTAGAAGCAACATGGTGTTATAATGGTTTAAATCTGCAGCTCATATCTCCGAATGACCAAATATTCAAAGAAGAAAGCATAATGGTTACGATTCTGGAATTTCTCGGATACGTTCACAAACGTCTAACATTAATATTTTCAAAAATGTTTTCTTTCTCATGACCTCTATGGTTAATGTTGATTCAGTGTTTTGGAGCATAAATCCTGTAGAATTATAATGATTAAATTAGTCGGTGGTTTCCGATGATACTTTGTAGAATTTGCTGCAAATTTTTAATTAATAACTTAGGGCCGATTTCACCAACGCCGATCAACGCTTGATCATGGATCAACCGTACAATTAATCGCCAATCACACTGATTGAGTTTCACCAACGACAATCGGGGATCAACATCCTTGATCAAGTTGACCATGGATTTTATTTGATCAAACCATGATCAGCCAAGATGGCCGACGTATTGTTATCATCTGACGAGGAGTTGGACATAATTATAAGTTATTTCAACTTATGTGCACACCACAGAAAGTAAACGCGTATGATATATACGAAGAATAAGGAGTGAAATGAAATGTAGATTATCCAAACCTGCCGTTGATTTCGTCCTAAAGCGTATTCCTAACAGCATGGACAAAAGAAACAGAAGGAATCATCCATATCACCCTTGAAACAACTTTTAATAGCTCCGAAATTCTACGTAACGGAAAGCCTTCAGTTACATTGAGTGGCTTGAACACACGGTATTTAAATGTAGCGGGTTTTCAACATGAGAGTAACGTGTATCGTAACGGTAAGATTGACGTTGTTTTTGAAGACACCGTTATGTTGTTGGAAGATATTCCTACTGTGGGTCTTCTTTCGTTTATGGTTTTGTATATAAATCATACTTTTTATTATAATTGCTATGTGTGCGGTATTAAACTTTGCTTTCCCACAGAATTTTTCGTTAAATCTTATTTTTAACTAAAACACCTTTGGAGACCCTTTGAAACACTCATTGATGGCCGTCGACCAAATTAATTCCATGGATAGAGTCTCTCAATTGCTTTCGAGGGATCGTTCTTGACTTTCACTCATTCACCGACAACATATGATTCCGCTCAGATCGACCGTAGCATTCCTAGAAACATCAGTATGGGATCACGTACCATTTAATGAAACGACCCCGTCAAACGGGGGATCCGTCTACCTGAGAAATCTAACTTCAACTCTTTCCCACCGGCCTTTGTTCTAAGTGGTGGTAGGTGGTAGATGGTGAGGGGGAAGGGGAATGGAGGCCTAAATGAGCGGGTATACTCCCGAAGGGTAGTGTTGCACACGGTATCCCTGGGTATGTCGGTTGCCGCACCCGAGAACGCAACGTCGAAACAACACGTCCAATCAAAGTCGTGATGTCTCTCGTTCTTTTCATTTTTAAATGCTCTTAATTGTTCTTAGGGAAAGGATCCTTCGAGATTTTTTTCGGGAGTGAACCACACTCACAAACTCACCTTTTAGATGCAAAAAAAATGAAGAGCGATAAGGGCCTCAGCCGTCTGCCTCCCTTCCCGAAAAAATTGAGGTCGGCGCACGAAGGTTTTGGCGGAGACCGTTAAAAAAAATGCTCGTAGATCTAAACTCTCACTCTAAGGGGCCTCAAACTACGATGCGTAAAGAATATGCTGGGGTTGCTTAGGAGGGAGATGAGAACATGTATTAAATGCTCTCACTGGTGGTAAACACATACGTGAAGTATGCGGGAAACCTAACCGCAAACTTGGATTTGTAAAAAGAATTCTCGTTAAATGCCCAAAAAAAGGTGAAAGAAATAAGCTACCTGACTCTAGTGAGCCTTCACTTGGAATATGCTGCTAGCTGCAGAGACCCTTGCGAGGTAGGACTAATAGCTTAAATCAATCGAGTACAGCGCAGGGCGGTCAGATTTGTGATGAGTTGTTACGACAAAAAGTGCAGCGTTTCAAGAATGTTACACGAGTTAGGATGGGAATCTTTACAGGAGCGTAGATCGAAGTATAGGCTTAACTTACTTAGGAAATTCGAAGAAGATATTTTCTCAGACGACGTGAATCATATCCTTCGTTTCCCATCGCACTATAGTGGACGCGATCATGAGAATAAAATAAAATAAATAGACTGCAAAACAGAGAGATTTAAAATGTCATTCTTCCCTTGTACTATTAAGGATAGCAACGTTGTCTCAATTGATAGGATTAATGGCGTCGCTCGCTAGGATCACTCATTGCATGTATTTTCATAGTTCTAACCTTGCATGTATTTGCTCTAGGAATTACTAACCATTAGCAATTCTTTTATGAATAAGCATGCATATTTTGCTAGTGCGCGTAATATTTCTATGACCGTGCGGTGTACATGTGGCGGTCCTCTTGCATGCTGCATGTTGGTGATGGGTCACCCCCTGCGAAACACCCTAGAAGTGACTCGCAGGGTATTATGTATAAGTAGATGTAGATGGTAGCAGTGTGGGCGTTAAATGGAATTTTTCCCTTTTAAGGAATTTTAAAAATCCTTTCCTTTTTTTAAATTTTGTCCATATAAATCCCATGTTATCGATTTTATTTACATTACCATTCATTTACATTTCTTACGCTTCAAAAGTATATCTAGAATAAATTTGGGATCTTCGGTTATATTCATAGAATTAGCAATGTTTTATAAACGTGATCCCACCAACAAGCTAAAGCCTTTTGGCCAATTAAATCTTCAACGTGATTTTGTACCTATCTATGTTATTATAAAAATTTTAAGGGGTAAGAAATATTGCTATTATTAAATTATTTCCTGTCCACTTCACTCACTCACTCATCACGGCACTCTTTGTGATGCGATACTATCAGAATTACCTACACATAAGGCCAGGGGCGCAGCTAGGAACTAAGGCTGAGGAGGGTATAGGTGCAACTAATACCGGGGTGTATGGGTATATGGAATACCAACCAGGATAAGCGGTAGGTGCGAGATTAATAAATTGCGGAATTTTAAGGTAAACGGTTTAAAATGGTGAGTTTTAGCGCTTTCTGAGGGAAATTTTATTAATCCTTACACTGTTCTATTAGTAATATCAATCCAATTAAGTAAAATGGATTAAACTTAAAAATTTCTCTAAGCTCTGGGGGGGGGGGGGGGTTAACCCCCAAAACCCCCCTCGCTGCGCCACTGCATAAGGCTTCTCACGGCGGTGAAACAATATTAAATTATGGCGTAAATTATGACTGTCGGCGGAGCAATAATGTTAAATGCATGTGGTAATATGGCTACAGAATATAGCAATGTGGGAAACGATTGTATCTCTCGTGGGTTAAAATGTACATGTGAAAAACGTAGCCTCGGATTACTCTATACTGTTACCCAACGTCGAGCTTCAAAAAAGCGAAACCAAAAACAATGAAAGCGTTAGGAGCGGAGTGGCTGTTGTTAACCCCGGTTCCCACCCCATGGACTATAGCCGACTCTGATTGTTGGGGCGTGGACTAGGAGAATGGGCAATGCCGCCCCTTTCGGAGTAGGAGGGACTGTAACGTCCGAGATTAGCGGTTTCAGGGGCCAGGGCCGGTAGTGCCGCACGCCATTAACCTAAGACTGTGACTCGGGCGGGGAGGTAGCCGTTGCGTGGGAGTTTTGGTAGGGTTTATGGGTGGGTAGAATGAAAAGAAAGAATAAAAAAAAATGGAAGATTGGTTTGGGGAGATGTGTGGGATGGCTGCCCGGGGCCGAGAGCGTGGGAAGATTGTGTTCCCGGAGGGCACGGGGTTAGCGGGCGAGTAGTGGGAGGGTCAGGTGCCCCATGCAGGCTCGGGGGTGGCCCGTCCTAGGGGTGGATGGCACCCGCTTATTATCGAATCCTTGCAGCGCTGAGATTAACGCCCTGGACCCCGCCCTGCTCAACCCTAACGCTGCCTTATTTTTCTCAGTTTCTTCCAGAACGTGTGCTTGGTTGGAGGGTGAGATTTAAGTGGTTTCTGAGCTAGTGGGGAGGGGAGGATAAAATACTTGGCGCGTGAATTACTAAAAGCTGTATCGTTTTGAGTGAATCAACGTTATTTAAGTATACCGGGACTAGCCAAAGTGATAACTTTTACGGAGTCACCCGCAATGCACAAATTGTGCGAAAAATCCACAGAGGAAAAATCATTCACCTTGACCAGGATTCGAACTCGGATCCCTCGATTTCCGGCCGAGTGCTTTAGCCAGTTAAGCTACAGGCGTAATTAGCTTAAGTTAAGCTAAGGCGTCATTCTCCAATTTCCACAGGGGAGAATGACGCCTCGGTATCTTAACTGGCTAAAGCACTCGGCCGGAAATCGAGGGATCCGGGTTCAAATCCCGGTTAAAGCGAATGATTTTTCCTCTGGATTTTTCGCACGATTTGTGCATTGCGGGTGACTCCGTAAAAGTTATCACCGTGGCTAGTCCCGGAATACTTAAATAACGCATCCTATGTTTTTTAGCATTCGTCGATATTCCATAAGAGTGCAATGTAATTTCTTTAAAATTTTTGAATACTGTACGATTTAATTTCTGTTTATTCATATAGCTCTCTATTATAACAATGGACATAGGCGGATCCAGGGGGGGGACACGGGGGCACGTGCCCCCCCCAGACCCTTATAAATATGATAGATTTTTAATACGGTCCCATTATAATTTCGTTCGTTTTGTATAACAAGGTATCCTTGTGCCCCCCCCTGAACAATATCCTGGATACGGCCGTGCTTGTGCCCCTCCCAGAAAGAAATCCTGGATCCGCCCCTGACAATGGACATGATTATTTTGCTAAGTTTTACTTTTTTAAGTGCAGTTACTGAATAGGGTGATATCCTTCATTTAAGAAAACGAAAGGCATTGATTGCTATTCGTTACCCACCATTAGTGTATTCATAATATACAAATTATTTGGTTTTAGAAATCCCAGTTTAGACGAATGCTAAAGGTCAATTTTAACCGAATTTGAAAAAGGACAGATTGGCGCCCATGCGATGCCACTCCAAGTGACGTCACAGGGACCTAGTTTCTATACGAGTGGATAGGAGTTTTACACCGTCTGAGATTACCAATGCATGCATGAGGCACAGAGCTCAGGGAAACATCTCTTAATAAACACCTATTAAAAGTGGCTATGGTCTGAAAGTTTCCTTCGTTTGATAAGGTATTAATAGTCCTTATTTAAGCCAAGCGCTACCTGCTAGCAGGATACTCTGCTACCTGGTCACCTCACACGGCGACAGCAGGAACCAGAATGACGTCACACGGGGTATTCCCAGCATTCATACTTAGTCGTCGCGTTTTCGCGCGCTTGAAAATTTTCACTTTTCATTTAATCGCGGAAAATAGATATCGTAATTTAAAAATCTAAAAGCGTGAAATGTGTAATTCAGGAGTAATAATCTTTCGAATTAGGCAAGAAATAAATAATAGGAAACCACCCTATTTTAATAATTAATAATGATTTTGACCGTGGTAGCCTTATGGGTAAAGAGCGCTTGGCTGTTGGCCGAAAGTTCTCTAGTTCTAATCCCGGATGAAGCATTCGGACGCTTCCAAACAAATTCACGAATTGCGAAATGGCCCAGGAATGTGTGATATTCAAACGCCTGTGGCTTAGTCTGGGGTGAGCTCTACGCCTATCTATTTTTTATATAATAATAATAATTTATTACTCCTATATTTTGTTTTTACATCTTAATAAAAAAAACCAGAGAAGGAGCTTTGGGTGTTCGCCAAGGTCATAGGACCAGAATTGAGCCACCCTCAAATAACCAAATGTATGCCAATAAACATAATAATGCAGTAAATGATACATTAGTGTTTTAGATAAATAACATCAAAATAAATTGCGAGAAAAGCCAGTCTTCAGCAAGTCTTAGCATTACATTTGAGGTTTTATTTTTTTTTAATTCTAGCGAGCAGTAAATTAAATAACTTTCGCCCCATGTACAGAAAACGGCGTTTATGTAAAGTTAACTTGGGTCTGTTTGCTACTTTGACTAATTCCTTAAATTATATTTAAAATTGTCACATCCACTTGGCATATTTCCACGGCAAAAAACAATTTAAGCACTTTCAATAAATACAAATGCCTTAGTGGTAACAAATGTAGGGCCACAAACAAACTAAGGACTGAATCATTAGAATTCAATAAGGGAGTTCGAATCAAGGGAGTTCGATGTAATACCTACAATGGAGAGGATATCCAAGGTATTATCAGCTATATGCTTGTAATGGTGCTGAAGTTTTCATGCGATCCTAAGATTGTATTTACCGATATTTTCTACTTCTAATTTTCTTTATGCATTGTTCTGATGATGGGAACATCTAATTTACAAAAAAAAGATGGCGAATAACAGGCTTAATTGCGCACGATCTAAATTAGTTGCATTGGATGTGTTATTTATATGAAGAGGTCGAGAATAGTTATGCTGTGACTCAGTGCAGTGATCATTATCGCTCCCTCTATTCCAGCAGTGGGCTACCATCAATATTAGGTGTGTCCCTATCCCTTTAAATCAACCCTTCCTTGACCAGAGGAATCTTGTTCACCCAAATGGCACACGAAATCTAGGCCTTCAATCGCTTATTCCAAACAGCCAACTAATCGGAGAGCACATAATTTTCCCTCGACGCGTGTATGAAATTAGTGTGGCCAAGGCTTACATTCGAAACCATATGAACTGAAATTGGAAGTTTTTTTTTTTTACGAGAACCCTTGGGGAAACTTGGGTCTTGTGTGAACTACTGCTTCCACTCCTTGTTTTCCAAATAATGAGGCATGGTTCCTTCTTCCGCAGCCAGTTCGGTCTGCCTCGGGCTATTATACGTTCAGCCTCCAAGACCATAATCCCATACCTTTTGTTTTCCCCATTCTGGGCGGCTCTTGTTTTTTTTTGGTTGGGTTTTTACGATTATTGCTTTCCACCCTGATCCTACTTATGTGGAAACTTTCTACCTTTGAAAATTATGAATTTTTCCCCGATTCGGTCCCACAGAGACCATAGCTTACCTCGAACCCTTTTAACTCCCTCCAAAATAATTACAGTACATCTACTTAATACCCCATGAGCCTCCTGAATAGACGTATAGCATATGCATTCATACGTATTCGGATCCCATTTCATCTACAGCGTTAAAACTTTCTAGGATGTTACTGAAAATGATTAAAGATTCTTTTCTTTCTCGCTTTATCTTCTTATCTGCATATTTTAAGTCTGTCTGTATTTCTTACTTGGTCCCTTCTTGTATTCCCTTTTACGTATACCTACCTGAAATTACATTTCCGTCGCTTGAAATTCCTCTTTAATCCTCCTATGTTGTTGTCCATATTAATAATAAAAAATTCCCGTAATAATAATGTCCCGTAGTAAAAAAATTATTATTTTCGCCAAATAATTTTTATTGATATTTAAGATATTATTTCCCATTAAGTATTGAATACTACATACTAAGGCATCCATGATAACTTAGCGTTTATGTTTATTTAGCAATAGATTTCTGCAAAACGCTTTTAGGGACACAATGTTAATTCAGAATAAATCTGACTTCAATTAGGTACATTTTATTGGTTCTACTGTTGTAATCCCTTGTAGTACACGAAGGAGGATATTCAATACCATATTTCCGCCAAAATTTCTTTTCAGAAGCCCCATTATTAATCATGATTTGTAATATTTTGGTTTTTAAATTTTCTAAGCGATTAGACTCACCAGTGTGATCAATTTTCTGGTTTACCGCCGCATGACATGAACTCTTAACGCTTAGCGTTTCGTTCCCCCTGTTGGGAAAATCGTAAGTCTCCTGACCAGATTACATCATTACACCAATGCATTACACATAGGTTTATCATAATTTTATTATTTTTCTCTATGTTTTGCCTTTCAGCAACAACCGCTACTGTTTCTCTTTTTTTAGGGAGTGGACCAGGATTGTTTTCTAAGTTGTCGCAAAATATTGATGTCTATATTCCAATTGAAGACCTAAGTGCGTGATGGTCTGTTGGTCATATTTTTATCATATTTAGCTATATTTATCTACCATGCAATGAGGAGCCTGTGAAGCCCAATAGCGGATACAGGAAACACTCAAGGGGGGGGGGGGGCGCAAAAGGTATTTTGATCTAACTTTACTTTTATCGTAATGAAAAATAATCAAGTTACATGAAAAGTTTAAGAAAGTATGATTTAAACTGATTATGCACATACAAAATACAATGCCATCTTATGATATGAAAAAGTAAACATTGTGGTTCTGCAATGTTCGGCAATGAAGGCGGTCCCGCAAGGGTGGGTACGCGCCCCCTGCGCCGATTAGCTTTTTACATTGGCATTTGTTAAATATTTCTACAATTACACGCGCACGAATTGCTTTGGATAGAGGCAACCTATCTAGTTGAGATTCGAACCCGCGACCTCTTGTTTGGTCGGCGAGACCTTCACTCTGCCGCCGGCAGAGGCCGGCTATTTGAAAATGCCCAACCACAATTTATTTTCCAAAACAATTGCTTTATTTACATTCCTTATATCTTTCTCTATTTTTCAACGCAAGTTATATACTTATTTAAACATTCATCACATCGTTCAACGAGCTTTTGAACGCCCAAGTTGTAGAAATCGTCCGCCTGCGAACATAACCAGTCTTTAACTGCTTCTTTCACTTCATCATCTGTGTCAAAACGCCTACCGCCAAGAAACTTTTAGGTAGCGGGACAAGTGGAAATCATTTGGCTTCAAGTCCGGCCTGTCCGCATTGAACAAATCGTCTGAAATCACTGATGGTCGGCCAGAGCGTGTTTCATCATGCATGTTTTCCCAACCTTCATTGAAAGCTCTCACTCACTCACTAATTATGCCAGGACCGTATGCCGTTGCTGAAATGTTTCTTACAGACGAAAACCGTATCACTGCCCTTACTTCACAAACGGATGGGGTGATCAATTGTCTTAAACATTGTAAACTGGCACTAAGAACAGCATAAAGCAACAGTAACAACTCTAAAGGCCGTATTACACGGTACACGGAATTGTGCAATCTGACGTGCGTGCAAAGTGGCAGTCAAAATTGCGTCGTTAAAGCGGTGAATTGCTAGAACACATGCGAGAATGCGTGGATGCGAGACGGCAAAATAGCCCATGTTCTAATTTCGTTCATGTATTCGCGCAATTCCACTCCATTTTAGAAATGAATGCAGCTCTAACCTGCGCAATTCCGTTCACCGTGTAAAACGGCCTTAATGGCGGCGCTTGACGCGCAAGGCATGCCGGGAGTCGTCGTGCATGCGTGTTTTGTCCTGGGTGCCAAATTCAAATAGTCAATCAAATCGGACTATCCTTTTGGAATAACCCTCGTACCAGTCATTTTAACGAAGTTTGTTCTTTCAATTTCCAAAATGGAAATTTTTCATCAAGTTAAGCCTGAAACCATAAGTCATATAAGAGCCTAAGTTTTAAATGACAAAGACACCGCGAAAAAGGATCTGTAGATCAGTTTTGTTACGTTTTCTTGCATTGACAACTTTTTCTCCACCATAGGGTTGTAAGTTTCCGGGCATAATTTTTCATCCTCATCTGCTCGCTTTCGATTAAGCATCTTTTCTCTCCGCCTTCGTCCCCTCCGATGTACAGGTGTGCTGTTGGCTTCAATTCCATCAAATCGGCTCCATTTGACTCGAATCCTGTTATGCGATAGCAGCTTGTCAAAGGCACGCGGTGGTATAAGTTTACGAATTCCCTTAAGTGAGACGCCCGTGCGTCAAAACCAATGTTTTCCGCTCCATCTTCTGCTCGCGATCAGCGATTCAATGACTGGAATACCTGTTCGTTGCGGCTTGCAAAAAAGCAGAAGAGCGCTTTTAACGTGCGTCGGAAGAAACGCATTCCGAAGTAATTGGCGTATCGGTGTCTCAAATGGATGCTCACAGAGGTACGACGGGAAGTTGAAAAAATTAAAAGCGAGGAAAAGGACCGTAAAAATGAGCGATTACTTGGGCACGCGCAATTCTGCTACCATTTTTTTACGAAAACACGTGTATCATGTCTTCTGGGGTAGCATTTGTATTAGGTACGACAACTGCCGGAGTTCATTTTCAATTATTGCTCAGTGAAAAACTTAATCACGAATTCCCCGTAATGGTTTTTCCTTTAATTGACTGTCTATTACACCGTGGATTTAATTATTTAATTTTCAGCTTTACCTTAATGACAAAAAAAACTGCGTTTTAGCGTCTTCCAATTGAAAAATTTGGATAAGTGCTTTCAAACTTCATTTCTTTGCCCAAAGTTTAATTTTTTAAAGTATTTTACCGATTAATGTAGGTTTTAATGGAGTATTTAAAACGTATTCTGGCAGTTTAAGCAGTCTGTCAGGTAAGGCATCTGTTAATCAAAGGGTGGAAAATTGACCAAGAAGTTAAAATACAAAACAAAATTGCCAGTTTTTAGTCGATGTACATTTTGCGGTTGTTTTTGATTTCGTTGAAAAATTACTTTTATAACCTCTCCGATGGAGAATCACCGCTTTCTAAGCAAAGGAGACAGCCAAATATGAGCTAATGCCGTTCGTGAATCTAAGAGGTATACATTAAACTGATGGATTATCCAAAAATAAAAATATAAGATAAACTTCGATTGTGAATTTCGTGTAGGTAATATAACAATATTTTACTGCGGACAGAGTTGGGCTGTTTTCATGTTTCTTACGAAGAAATTCCATGACGTCTCCCAAGTGATCGTATTTTTGGTAAAGAAAAGGCTAACTAAGAGACTGGTATGGAGAGTAGTATGGTATGAAAATTTATCGTAGGAAGACCAACGGGCATAACAGGATGAGTGTGGCGAATTGGCCCTCGAGGGATATTTCAAAGACTCTTCGCCCAATTGTAGGCCTCGGTAAGTTGTCGTGCCACGCTAAACATTTAGCCCATATTCACAATAATTTTGATGCTATTTACGAAAACGTGATTTCGTATTAAAAATATATTTTATATGCTGACAAATGAGAGAATAAAATATATGAAATCATAGAAATCTACTGAGATGTTATGCAATGTTAATATAAGTTTTATTTCTATAATTTAAAATAGATTTGAGGAAATAATCATTTCACCAAGTGAGAGCTAAGGCACGAAGATAATATAAGTAGAGGTCCACACGGATGTATGCGCGAAAAAAATTCAACAAAGCTAAAGTTGTAGAACAAAGTTGAGAAAATAAAAAAAATGGTTTTTTTCATTTTTCCCAATTTTTTTGCAATACAGCGTTGGCACTCGCGATCAATAGCATTATAATTTCACGAATTTTATAGTTCCTGTTTTTAAAAAGGGATAACTTTCAAATAACAGCCATAATTTTAGCATATTTCAACGTGAAATAAGGATCACTCTACCGATAGCGTCGCATTTACATATTCCCGGGCTATCATTGCCTTTAAATGAGAGAAAAGAGGACAGCATCATTGAACCCCTATTTCGACCAGTAGAATGTTCATTTATGCTATTGTTTCGATCGATTTTTCAGCGGTTTCCATGTATGTCCGCAGTGCAGCAATGAGTGCAGAACGATTCACATATTCTTATATTTGCAATGGAGTATTAGCACTCGCCAGGAATAGTTTCGCATTGTTTTGAAATCGTTAAACGATAAATTTTCGCGAACTATATTATCACGAATATAAATTTCGGCGAAGTTTAGAATGGTGAAATGGAATGAGACGAGGAGAAACGAGGAAGTGCTGGTCATGGTGGGACTTATTCTCTAATGTTTCCATCTATTTTATTCCTCACATAGCCTCAATGTCTTGTGACATGCCTTTCCACCGGGTCCTTGTCTGTCCTATGGTACTCCGCGGTTCCTATTGGGCGGCTCCGTGGTTCCTTCTCTTATTCTTCGGTAAACCTTGGCGTAAGGTAAACCTTGGCGCTTGGAGTTCTTGGGTAAACCTTCCCTTCTCCTTAAGTCCATTTTACACGGTACACGGAATTGCGCAATCTGACGTGTGTATGAAGGCGCAGTTAAAATTGCGTCGTGTAAAGCGGTGAATTGCTAGAATACATGCGAGAATGCGTGGATGCGAGACTGCAAAATAACCCCTGTTCTAATTTCGTTCATGCATTCGCGCAATTCCACGCCATTTTAGAAATAAATTCAGCTCTAACCTGCGCAATTACGTGCCCCGTGTAAAACGGCCTTTATATCTTATCCTCAGCATCGACCGCCAGCATCTCGTGTTGACGCATGTGTGTTTTTTTGTAGCTATTCTAATCATTCAAGTTTCTAAGCCTTAGAATTTCTCTGCTAATGCTAATATTACTACGATGAATTGAGATCTAAGAAGCATTTACAGTAACTAATGCAGGTGAGACAGTAGGAGGCCATCCTGAGTCAAAGTACAAGGAATGGTTTTTTTCCACAAGTTGATTACTTTCCGTACAGGGCGTTTCGACTGATAGGTCTTTCAGATGGGTGAGAAGAGGGGGATTCTAGATGAGATACGGAGGAGACAGAAAATATGGATGGAGCGAGTACTTACCGCGGAGGGGATGTTGAAAACGGTGGTGGAGGGGAGAATTTTGGGTAAACGAGGGAGAAACAGGAAGAAATGGGAGTTTTAGATAGAATGGAAGGGAGTAGCCCATATTGTGAATTGAAGTTGGAAGGCGAAGTTCGTGAAGGCTGCCAGAATACTTCTTAAGTACTACATGGACATCTTAATCTGTAGAATATTTAATAACATTAATAACACTAACAATAATGATAATAATTAAAAAAAATAATACATTAATACAATATATTTATACAAGAATACAATGTACCTACATTAAAAAGTTAAATATTAATTCAGCCACCTAGGTCTCACTAAGCCACTTGGACTTGTCAGTGGGTTCCATACAAATTCGAGTGTTACTTACAAAAGCATTCGTAAATATACATATATAAAGGAGATTATCAAAGACTACATTGAGATATGGTAATTTAAATTAACATATTCCAACCAAACCAGATCTTAATTTTACATGGTTTGATACAGTATACACAAGAGAGCTGCAAACAATCACTCTTACTGAATTTAGAAATGCTAAAAATAGCGGTTTCATATAACACAGAAATATTACTATATCCTAAAGTAAAAATGAAGTTGTTTCAGTCATCCCCAATTTTTTAATTCATTTTCCAACCATTCCTTTATTCTTATTTTAATTTCTATTCTTGTTCTTAACTTTAATAAGTCTTCGGGTATTTTTTAAAAACATTTTGTTGCTATTACCGCAAAGGTATCTTTACCAAATATTGTATTTTTCAGTGGTACAGTGTATAGTCTACAATTTCTTAACTTTTCACAGTTCTCTATAAGTACTACGGATTTTTTATATGACTCACAAAAATAGTTATCTTGAATGATGATATACCTGTATAATTTATGTAGTCTTAAAACACCTAAATATTTATGCATATCTACTTTGCTTGCATCTTTTTTTTCAAACTTTCCATAAAGAAGTTCGACAAGTTTATTTTGCTTTTTTATAAGTAATACGTACTACTTGCATTTCCCCAAATTGTAAGACCGTACCTCAACAAACTATCGACTAATAAAAAAATTGATAATAATAATAATAATAAATTTCACCTTTTAGCCCTGAATATAGCTCAGTTTCTCGTGAAATTTACCGCACTATATCGTTAGCGACGAAAGTGACGACCTCTGTAAATTCATTTGCAGGCGTGGTGGATGACAGCGCATTTCGTGTGCGATTGGAGAATCTAATATTCGTGGGCATTGACCACAGGGGAGGAGATCTCCCTACGGTCACGCCCCCCCCCCTTCCACCGCCCCCTTCCGGTCACGGAATGCTCCGGATTTTAAATCCCGTGAGGAGAGAAAGAGCAGCGGCCTGAAACCACAACCGCCACACCCGACAACCCCACCCTTCCTTCCGTCCATCTCCACTCGACCTATACTACTACCCTCCCTTGCGTCCCTTTAACCGAACCGCATGCTCTTCCTCTCCAATGCAATCGGCGGGCCGAGACAAAAGAGTTTTCGACATTTTTCCGGATTTTCCGCCGCTTTGAAGCGTCGCCACGGTGATACCTGAATCCCAGTTGGAAAATACGTCGTTGACATCATTGTGCAATAGGAAGATTGCACGTTTCATATGCACGACTTAGAAGAATTTCGAAAATGGTGACTTACATTTTCACACAAAGAGCGCGTTAAAATTAATTTCGCTTTATCGTGGCCGGCCTAGAGTTCTTGGCGCAACTTAAAATATTTTGAACCAGGCAAATGATCAACTCTAATGAGGAAGTAAGTTCGTCGCAAAATAGCAATGGAAAATTCTCTATGCATAATATTTAAATATTTCATTGGGATTGTATGCATGATGAAAACATATTGATCAGTATAAAATGAATGAGATTACGTTTGTAATTAAATTCCGATGGCTTTTCCAAGACATATACAATTTCCAACATAGGTATATTCTCCAGGCAATGCCAAAAATGCCATCATTCTTAGACAAATTCAGACAAAGAGAAAAAGAATAAACACAATTGCAGGAGGAAGTTTCTTGTACATGCATACATAAATTATGCCTTTTCATAGAGTTCATTAAATCCAGGTGTCCAGGTTTCCTATTATTTTTTTATTGCCTAATCGAAATATTATTACTCCTGGAGTACGTATTTCACGCTTTTAGATTTTAAAATGACGATATCTATTTTCGCGATTAAATGAAAAGTGAAAATTTTCAAGCGCGCGAAACCGCGACGGCTAAGTATGAATGCCGGGTAAACTCCGTGTGACGTCGTCCTGGTTCCCGCTGCCGCAAGTGAAGTGACCTTGGGGCGAGGCTTTGAACGCTGATACGACGCGGGATGCTAGCAGGTGGCAGAGTGCCATGCTAGCTGGTAGCGCTTGGCTTAAATAAGGATTATTATTCCCCTATCAACCGAAGGAAACTATCCGAACTTAAGTAATTTTAATGGGTGATTATTAAGAGATATTTCCCTGAGCTCTGTGCCTCATGCATGCATTGGTAATCTCAGACGATGTAAAACTCCTATCTACTCGTGTAGAAACTAGGTCCCTGTGACGTCACATGAAGTGGCATCGCATGGGCACCAATCTGGCCTTTTTCGAATGCGGTTAAAGTTGACCATTGCCATTCGCTAAACTGTGATTTATAAGACCAAATAATTTATATATATTATGAATACACTAATGTTGGGTAACGAATCGCAATCAATGCCTTTCGTTTTCTTTGATGAAGTAAACCGCCCTATTGGTGACGCATTCTTTCAATCCCACCCAAGCAATGCATTTATCTATTTAACAAGTTACTTAATTTTGAATTAAATCTAGGGATACTCTTCTTCAATTGTCGGTATTGCAAGCGTCTGTCGGAGGTTTTTGCTGAAGATTTTTTCACTTATGTTTCAGAAGAAACCTTCAGGTCTAGTTTAAGAGGGCTCCTTTGACGGAGAAGAAAAATTTTCTCCAGCTACGAGAACTAGGGTGCAACTAACATTTGGAAAATAGGAAAAGTTAAAGACTCTCCTCGCTGTAAAGTTCATTGTGATGAGGAAACATATGTGACAATGATTTTGACATGAAGATTATTTTGGAATACAAAGGTGATGTTTACATCAGTGAGGTTCGCGGATGATAAGACTGATTAGCCAGTCAGCGAGAGCACAGTAGGCTGTAATGGATACGCTAGAAAAGCATTGCCAAGAGTATTTATCGTAAGAACAAGGTTTATGCGTTTTGTAAAGCATCGCGAGCTTGGAATGTGAGACTCAAGGTAAAAATAAGGTGGGCAAAGCAGGTAGGACAATTTAACTATTTGGGCACCAAATTAGAGGAAAACGGATACAAAAATTACGGAAACAGGAAGAGAATTGGTTTGACAAAGGAGAATAGGTAGGAGCTTATGTATGAGTTTTAAAGAAAAGGCTAATGAAGAGTCTGATTTGGATTGTATTGCATTGCGTTGCGGAAACATTGACACATAGGAAGAATGATAAGAATAGACTGGAGGCGCTCGAAATGTGGGTCTGGAGAAGAATGGAGAAGGTGAGCTGGGCAGAGAGGAGTAGGATCGACGAAGTGCTGGATATGGTGGGTGAGGAAAGGAAGCTTCAAAATGTGATACGGAGGAGACAGAAGGAATGGATGGAGCGAGTACTGAGCGGTGAGGGATTCTGAAAACAGAGTTAAGGAGTGTTTGGTAATTGAGGGAGATGAAGGAAGAGAATAGAATTTTCAGATGGAATGAAAGGGAGTTGGCCATATTGTGAATTTAAGAGGGGAGTCCATGAAGGGAGAGTATGCTGCCGGAATACATATTAAGTACTTAGCTAACATTATAAGGAGAATACTACAATAATAATGACAAATGGTAGTAACAAATTTTTGTAGAATTTCATTACTGAGCTTGGCAAACTAATGATAGAGATAAATTATTTTTTTCAGATAAACAGGTTGAGTAAGACTCCAAATCTATTTGAAACACTTGACGAGGTAGCAGTATGGAAAGTTGCCTTGCTTACCGTGGTGTACCACTATGGTTAGGGGGCGTGGTCGCCGGCTCGCACTCACTTTGCCATCCAATATTTCAATATCAGCTGTTGGGGGCACAAAATAAGCAAAAGTTTTGTCTACAAGGTCCGTATACTTACATGATTTTCCTTTGTTCCGAAATTCAAATTTTGACATTGTGGTGTTTTAGGTGTGTTTTCTCGCCAAAATGAAGGTTTTGACGGGCGAAAATCCTTACCTATTATTAAAGATAATCTGCGCCTCAATGAGCATTGATAACAAATGATATCCAGCACCCTAATGAGCACGGGAAAATCAAGAGGAATAGTTTGCAACCGGAATGGATTGCTTTGCTCCAGCACTCATGTAGGCAGGAGCGCAGCTATTAGGAATTAAGGCTGGGGGGGTTTAGGTGCAACTAACACCGGGTTGTGTGGGGGTATGGATTACCCACCAGGATAAGCGGTAGGTGCGATATTAATAAATTGCGGAATTTTAAAGACAAATGGTTCAAAAGGGTGATTTTTACGGATTTCTGAGGGATATTTTATTAATCTTAACACTACTCTATTAGTAATATCAATTAAATTGAGTAAAATGGGTTAAACTTAAAAATTTCTCTGAGCTCTTGGGGGGGGTTTTAACCTCTAAAACCCCCCCTCGCTGCGCCACCGCATGTAGGCACTGTGGGAAATTTTAATCAACCCAGAGTTTTCGGTGATCAGCCTGAAGGCGGTGTTTCCAGACATTTCACAAAGAAATGGGATGACGTACGTATCCATAATGACTCCAGCGACAGATCCCGCGAGCCAATCCACGGCTGCTAGTTAGCGTCATCCACGCGAATGGGTGGAAGGGGAGCACGTGGGCAGCTTTGTGGAAAGTGGTGTGGGGTGTGGAGAAAAAGTCCGGATCGTGACCAAATCCTCAAGTTGCCGGTGATCTCAAGATGGCGAAATGCGCTATTTGTGAGGCATTTACCTCATCGCCCGGCCGGGCCGCGCCGTCGCCGTGCTCTAGAACGGGATGAGGGAGGGGGAAGGGACGGGGTGGGGTCACGCAGAAGTCGTTGACTGGAAATTCGACTAAACGAGCGGTAATGTCATTGCAGAGGCGGAGGATCCATCGCTTTAAATGCCACTGCGTATTGGCATGGTGTCAAGTTGGAGAAAAAATGTTTCAATGAGCTACAATAAATCGAGAATCATCTTCGTCTACGAGGTAACGTGCAAGCCACCACCAGGATGTATGGAACGGAGTGATTCCACATCTGGAACGCACGCTTGCAACGAATTTCTGTTACTTTTTGTGTTCCCAATAGGGTAGTTTCCTTCATCAAAGAAAACGAAATGTATTGATTGCGATTCCTTACCCACCATTAGTGTATTCATAATATACAAATTATTTGGTTTTACAAATCCCAGTTCAGACGAATGGCAATGGTCAATTTTATCCTCATTTGAAAAAGGCCAGATTGGCGCCCATGCGATGCCACTCCACGTGACGTCACAGGGACCTAGTTTCTATACGAGTAGATAGGAGTTTTACATGGTCTGAGATTACAAATGCATGCACGAGTCACAGAGCTCAGGGAAACATGTCTTAATAATCACCTATTTAAACTGCCAATGGTCGGAAAGTTTCCTGCGTTTGATAGAGGAATAATAATTCTTACTTAAGCCAAGCGCTACCCGCTAGCGGGGTACTCAGCTACCTGCTAGCAGCCTGCGTCGTATCAGCGCTGAAGCCTCGCCCCAAGGTCACCTCACACGCCGGCAGCTGGAACCAGAAATACGTCACACGGACTTTTCCCATCACTTAGCCGTCGCGTTTTCGCGCGCTTGAAATTTTTCACTTTTCGTTTAATCGCGAAAAATAGATATGGTCATTCGAAAATCTAAGAGCGTGAAATGCGCACTCGAGGAGTAATAATCTTTCGATTTAGGCAATAAAAAAATAATAGGAAACCTTTTCAGCTTTGCTGCTGTCTCCTGGGTGTTGCTTTAATATTGCTTTTCTTCTAAGAGAAGATATTTATCTCATGGCACAAATTAAAACAAGGTAATTAAGAGGAATGAATTTGGGTTGCGTTAAGGGCAATTTTGGGTGTTATGTGCTTAAAATTAAATTTAGTTTCATAGTTCTAGATACAGTGGCGAATCTACGGGAGGGGGCTACGGGGGCTATAGCCCCTCATTGGGTCGAAACCCACATTAGGTAAAATCGAAGTATTTGGGGGTTTCTACTTCGTACAAAAGTATTTAGTTATGTTTTCCTACATATCTACCTTCTTTAACGAATTGAAATACAAATTAACTTTAAACTAAGGGCCTATTCGATCCTACCAGAAAATGTATGGTCAATCAAAATTTTTTGAGTATCACATGAAATGTACCAATGAAAATTGTTCTCCAAAAATTAATGAAAAATTTTTCTTTCGATCGGTGAGACTTTTGCATTTTTATTCCTTATTAATTCTGTTACACTACTATGTTTATCGCAATAATTTAAAATAAATCTATTTGCTCGCCTCTGTATTCTATTTTTATCAAAAAAAATCCTATTTAATGCGGGTCCCGTACATTACATACGTACTTCAAATGAGGTATCGAGAGAAAATTATAGCAGGGTTCTCTCCCATGGATAATAAGGATGGCAGCTCGCGAAAAACAGCCCGCATTGCGGGAGGTCCTGATATTTTGTTGGTATTTAATTTATATGTTCCTCGTACCATACATTTCCGTTGATTTAGCTATCGGATATTACTGGAAGTAGCAACAAACGAATTTTATCATTATAAATTTATTGTAAATCTAAAATCTAAACTTGAGAACATATTCTCCGACTATGATGACCTCTATTTCTCCTAAAAAACAGTCCTCTACTACCGTGCTCTCGTATAATAGTTATGAACAACTTGTGTGGTCAAGATTGGTAGGTGAAATTATTTTGCCGCACAAATAATAATTATAAAAAGAACAATTTTAAACTAACTTTTCCCCCGTAATTTTAACCTCAGATTCGGCCGAAATTTCTGAGCAAAGCTTGAAACCTTAAGGGTCAATTGTTAGCCGACTAGAGATGAAATGATCCATGTGTTAGGTAAAATTGGTGGAAAAACTAGTGCACTTCTACAGAGATCACTAAAGAGTATCCCATCAAACTCGTAAATTGATTTGCTTCAATTAGTTCTTACTATGAAATTATGAATGGTGGACTGCATTAGAAGGTATTGTTCAATGGACACTCTCCGTTATTCTGTCTCAATGCCAATGCATAATGTTTCGATCTGAATTTTAATTTTATTCATTTAACTGGAAACAGAATATTCTGAGGCAAGTACTGAAGGAGAAGACATAGGGATATAATGTGAGAAGAAAAATATGACTGATGTTAACAATTGATAAAATAATTATTATGAAGGCAGCAAGCAATAAGGATCCCTGGGTTAGACATAGAAAAACTCCTCAAAAAGGGAAAGGAATTAAATGCTTCCTGCTAGAATATTACACACGTAAGATAAGACGTATGACTGCAGTACCCCAAAGCAAATTTTTATACAGCTGCAATACGGGGTTGACGCAAAATTGAGGATGATTACGCCCGTGAAAATCTTAAGGCACGGATTGAGGAGTCTTGCAGAGTAGTATTTTTTTGTACTGTGTTTAACGCGCATCCAACGTATAAATACAACTGCAGAATGCGAGAATTAAAAAATATACACAAATCCTATGTAATAGAGCCAGACTGGTCATGAAAATACATTATTTTGTTTCACAAGTTCATTTTGTGCGAAATGTCCACCACCTCCGTGCAATATTTCCGTCGATGCTCAAATAAATTCAGGTCGTTACATGGTATATCGAAGGAATGTTATGCAAAAATAATAAATCTTTTTTTAACTTCCTTACACGTGTTTAATAAACTCACATATTTGTATTAAGCTGTCATACTCTACGTAAATATCAATTAGCCCATTATAACGCTATATTGATTCTAAATAACATAAAAATATATAAATTTTCAGCTCTATTCAAGAAAGATTTAAAGTACGTGTTCTTTTGGGCTGTAAATTTTAATGGAGAAATAATGCGACAGCCACAATAATTCTGATGGATTAGAATATTTTCACATTTTTAAAATGAAAAGTTTTTACATTTAATTTCTCAGTTGCTGCTCTGCGTTAGAAAAAGTTAAAGGATAAGAATTATCAGACGTAATAAATTGAAACCGAAAAACCTTTTTTGCACTCTCTCTATCATATCAACGTATTTTTTATAAACTACTTTTTTAACCCACCGTTGGTCGCGTGACGTCCACCAGACGCCAGGTCTTTGTTTTCTTTGCACGCATCGTATTGTCATAGTTAGGGAACACATATTCCTTGTATCTTATTATTTTATGATTCTAAAACAGTCACAAACATGATTATATATTTGTAACATCTATGGAATAAATTTTAATTCTGGTAGACGTAACCTGACATTTTGAGTTACAATATGTTACATGCCAAAAGGTTCGTGATATTCATGGCTAAGTTTTTAAATACGTTTAGAATATAAACTAACAACCATTTTAAGCATTAAACTTTGGATATGCCTATTATTGATACGAATTTTTATATACGAATATTATTGCACTCAATTTAAAACCTTAATAACAGTATTATAATGAAGATTATACTATGGTTCTCTCATTCATGTGTACTGTGAACCTGTGAAAAATATATTTGAATTTACTGTCCACATGAAACATGCTGATATAATTTCGATGAAAAAAACTGTAAGAAACGTCAATATAAGAATATATAATTAATACCTATAAATATCTCAATAATAAGGTGGTTTCCTATTATTTTTTATTGCCCAAATCGAAATATTATTACTCTTGGAGTACGCATTTCACGCTCTTATATTTTTCTAATGACGATATCTATTTTTCGCGAATAAATGAAAAGTGAACATTTTCAAGCGCACGAAAACGCGACGGCAACGTATGAATACTGGGAAATGCAGGTAGCAGTGTACCCTGATAGCAGATAGCGCTTGGCTTAAATAAGGATTATTAATACCTTATCAAACGAAGGAAACTTTCCGACCAAAGGCAGTTTTAATAGGTGATTATTTTGGGACGTTTCCCTGAGCTCTGTGCCTCATGCATGCATTGGTAATCTCAGAGGATGTAGAACTCCTATCTACTGGTATAGAAACTAGGTCCCTGTGACGTCACGTGGAGTGGCATCGCATGGGCGCCAATCTGGCCTTTTTCAAATGAGGTTAAAATTGACCATTAACGTTCGTCTAAACTGGGATTTCTAAAACCAAATAATTTGTATATTATGTATACACAAATGGTGGGTAACGAATCGCAATCAATGCCTCTCGTTTTCTTTGATGAAGGAGACTACCCTATTAGCGTTTTGCACTGTGCAACCTCAACAAAGTGAGAAGTCGAAAGACTGCTTCTGAGGTGCGGAGGAGCATATTGGATGTTCACTTCTCGTGCGGTGTACGGTTGCAGATTCGAGTGCACAGGTGGTCCTTGTCGGAGGAGAGCGCGAGTGGGAGGGTGGGTGGAGCCGTCCGCCCACGTGCTCATTTAATCTCGGCGAGATCAAAAGGACAGTTTGCACACCCGGACAGTCGCAAACAATGGACCACTCGACCGCCGTCTCCTCTTTCCGTATGCACACCCCCTTCGCCAAATTTGCGGCGGAGAAAAATATAATGCCATCATTGCGCATACCCGCCCTGAACATGTAATTGACATGTACACAATCATATTTTTGCAATAATCCAGCCACCCTGCTCACCTGTTCTCGAAAGCAATTATTTTTTTTCAAACTCAAGGCCTAAGATTCTCCCGGAGCAAGTGCAGAAAAGTGTTTCGGGCTTTCCACCGGGTAATTTGGTCAATGTCTCCGACGTTTTTAAGAGAGACTTGCTATTGATCCTCAGGGCAGTGGCGTAGCGAGGGGAGGCGTCCAGGGGGTCCGGACCCCCTCCGAAATGTTCAAACACAATTACTTTGCTTCATAAGAGAAAACAAAATATTGGAGTATAGGATGAATTAAAAGATTTCTTTGTAAAATGAAGTATTTTCGACAGTGAAAATTATTACAATTAGTTGAAAATCCTCTCCTTAGTACCCTGTTTTAAAAAATGTCCACCCCTTGTTTTGGACCCACCCGAACGAAATTCCTGGCCTCGCCACTGTCTCAGGGGGTCTTTTGAATATCCCCTTGATACAGTGAGGCAGGCGGGAATTTTGATCGGGGGGGTCCATAATAGGGGGGTAAAATTTTCAAAGGCAGAGACTAAGTAGAGGGTTTCAAACTAATTGCAATAATGTTCACTATCGAAAATACTTCATTTTTAAAAGAAACAATTTGTGAATACATAATTGTTCAATATTTTGTTTCCTTTTATGAAGCTAAGTAATTTTGTTGTTATATTTCGTGGGGGTTTGGACCCTCCCCATCGCTACGCCACTGCCTTGTTACAAAATTATGTGAAGAAGATCCCCTGAGGGTGAAGAGCTAGTCGTTCTCCGAAACGTCGGGAGGCATGAAGTAAATTACCCGGAGGAAATCCCGAGAAATCTTTTTTCATTTTTTTATTCCTGTATTGCCGACAACAGTACATATTGGTCATTTATAAGAGGTTTTTTCACAAAGTTAACAATAACACGTGCACGACAAACCATTCCGGTGTGGGGGGGGGGGGGGGAATAAAAACCCAGGAAATGCGTATGAAATTTTGTTTTTTGCTATTACCCGCGGTTATTTTGTAAAAGCAACGTTGTGAATGCTAGTCAATCCCTAGTTTTTTGTCCGTTGTCGATATATCTTTCACTTAATTTAAGAAAATGTCATTAATTTATCATTCCTTGTGGAAAATTTAGTTCCTTAATAGGGTGACTACAATATCGTTAATTGGCGATGTCACAAAATTATTGGCTCATACTGCGTAGGATTTGTAAACTGATATGTTTAAATATCCAATCCTATGAATCAATTATTTTTCCACGAAGCTTTTTCCTTTCCTTGAGAATGTAAACGTGGTTGAGGTTGCGCGTGGCGTTCATTACTGCCTTTCTTTTTAAATATCTACATCCACATATTGTGAGTATCTTGATGATGCGCTTCGATGCATGCGGTGATACCAAACTTCGTAAAGGAAGGTCTCCCACCCGATACAGTCGTAGAAGGCGGATCACACTCGTCCATGTCTGTCTTCTCTTTCCGTATTCACGCCGCCTTTGATCAATGTACGGCGTGGAAGAGTATAATGCGATATTTGTCCTTATTTGCCCTGTGCTTGTAATTGGCATCCTTCAATACCATAGGTTCTTATATCCTTAGGCTTTTCCCACGTTTGTGGACGTTTTATACCTTTGGTAAAAGTAACTTTGTTCACTTTTAATTTTTTTAACGATACTTCTGTGCCTCTTTGATAAGTTAGTCTTGAAACTACATGAAGTTAAATTAGAGCAAGGTATTCCCTTGCAAATGTCTAATGAATGACGAAGAGTTAGTTGTAAAATGGGACATTTTAATCCCATTAAAGGCGGATTGTTATTATCATTTTTAATATTGTTTTTAATTATTACACTTTTGCAATAATTGTTCCTAGCCTGCCACTAACTAACTGCAAAATAAATCTCTCTACTTTCTAAAGCCAAAAACCCGAAAGAGACGTCGGCCTGGACAGTAGGGGGGGATCGGAAAAATCGATTTTTTTCAAATCCATCTGGCCCAATGAAAAAAAGTTGTGGGACCGATCAAAAATAAGGCCTGAAAAATTTGAGACCTCTAGGTGAACCCCTGACCCTCGCTCAAATGCAATTAAGGGGGGAGGGTCAAGATTCGAAAAATGTAATATTTTATGGTCATTTCCTATAGATTTTGCCGAATTACTGACCTTTAGGACCAAATTTCATGCATCTTGACGTATCTGCCACCGTTTAGCCACAAAATGCCTAATTTGAGTCCGCGTCCGCGAAGAAAATATTCCAACGCCCACGCAGCATCGCGGATACAAGAGCCGCAGGCCGATCCCCTCCCCTCCCCGCTCGCTTCTACCCCTCCTACGCTTCCAATACAGCAAAATTCATTCCGCGTATGCTGCTAGGAGGTCGTTTATCTTTGATAATATAAATAGGAAGATGGTAGAAGGTAATAAAGGAAGCTTAGTGAAACGACTTGTCCCTTATTAGGCGCCTCGTCGGGGTTAAACAAATCGATGTTACCAACTTTTAGAGAAGTGATGGAATAGTTTTAGATCCGAGAACGCAGGAAAGGAGCCTACGGTCCATGAAAAGGCCTCTCGAGTGGCTATAAAGGTGTGCGAACTATGGTGACGCTTCCCTTCCATTATGTGTGTGACTAAATGGATTTAGCGATGCAACAGGAAGTACTAAAACTTACGGAAAATGGGAATAGGCCAAAAGTAGGGTTTTAGCTGAAGTACAAAACTCAAGCACTATTGACAGAACATTTGAAATTATGCGATATTTTTGCGAGTAAGTGCAATAAGGAGCATAATGTTCTCCCCAATGAAGAAGTATGTTGAGAGACCAGCGGACGAAACTATAGGAGTGGCTATAAAGGTGTGCTAACTTCGGATATGCGCTCCAATTTCGGCTTTGTCCGACAAATGTGATTAAATGGATTTTGGGCCAAACATTATGCTCCTTATTGCACTTACTCGCAAAAATATCGCATAATTTCAAATGTTCTGTCAATAGTGCTTGAGTTTTGTACTTCAGCTAAAACCCTACTTTTGGCCTATTCCCATTTTCCGTAAGTTTTAGTACTTCCTGTTGCATCGCTAAATCCATTTAGTCACACACATAATGGAAGGGAAGCGTCACCATAGTTCGCACACCTTTATAGCCACTCGAGAGGCCTTTTCATGGACCGTAGGCTCCTTTCCTGCGTTCTCGGATCTAAAACTATTCCATCACTTCTCTAAAAGTTGGTAACATCGATTTGTTTAACCCCGACGAGGCGCCTAATAAGGGACAGGTCGTCTCACTAAGCTTCCTTTATTACCTTCTACCATCTTCCTATTTATATTATCAAAGATAAACGACTTCCTAGCAGCATACGCGGAATGAATTTTGCTGTATTGGAAGCGTAGGAGGGGTAGAAGCTAGCGGGGAGGGGAGGGGATCGGCCTGCGGCTCTTGTATCCGCGACGCTGCGTGGGCGTTGGAATATTTTCTTCGCGGACGCGGACTCAAATTAGGCATTTTGTGGCTAAACGGTGGCAGATACGTCAAAATGCATGAAATTTGGTCCTAAAGAACAGTATATCGGCAAAATCTATAGGAAATGACCATAAAATATTACATTTTTCGAATCTTGACCCTCCCCCCCTAAATTGCATTTGAGCGAGGGTCAGGGGTTCACCTAGAGGTCTCAAATTTTTCAGGCCTTATTTTTGATCGGTCCCACAACTTTTTTTCATTGGGCGAGATGGATTTGAAAAAAATCGATTTTTCCGATCCGCCCTACTGGACAGGGGTCACAAAAGGTATGTGTTATTTGCTCCTCGTTTTTCTTATACAGGAGTCAAAAATTTGAATCAAAAATAAAGAAAAATTTTGAAAGAAAAAGGATATAATATTTATTTACCAATATTTATTAAAACAGCGTTTTATTATATTATTAATCATAATTACTAATCATAAACAATTCAGTGGAAAACTCAAAGGAACACCTGTGGATCACAACGACATAAAGTGGCGCAAATCGACTTAAGATTGTAATTAATGGGGAAAACTTGAAATTCCTCTTTGTGTGAAAAGGAATATAGTTTTGATGGAGAGACTTTTATACTTTCGTAAATTCTCAAAACTTGATTTCACCATTAAAGCGCGGTTTATTTTATCATTGAAGGAATATGCCTGGACTTTTTTTTGGTGATAAGATAAATTAGTCAATTTAGTCCTACAGAAATTTTTGTGAATGGTGCCTGAACCTGAACTACCGCAGTTTTAACTATGAAATACGGATGTGAATATATAGCTTCTCAACTTAATCATATGTTCGAGAATCACTGATACTTGCTTTCTTCGAATGTATAGGAAAAGCGAGTTCTGCGTCGCAGAAGTTGTTTACTGTTCTGCTTTTGCCTTATTGCGCAGTTCTTTTTCATCTCCAGAAGATAGTTATCATCAACTGCATTCATTTTTTCTACAGCTGCATAATTTTCATTGCACATATCAAGTGCCTTCTTTGCTTATGGCTGGAGTCGTAAAGCTTCATTATTCAGGGCACCCAAGGATGACTCGAAGAATTGCATATAGGATCGGATGATTGCATCCAGACTTCGTGATTTTACGGTCGTGATTCCGTCACGATATGCTTTTATGGACGAGTTCAACAATGAATGGGAAAGAAAAAATATCTCTGCTTAAGTCGGCTTGAATTGACCGGCGGGATAGGGTCATTCATTAATATTCATGCCACCATGAGCTAACTTTTGCCAAGACTCGTTAAGGGTCTCGCCTTCGTCAACACTGGCTGGATCTGCAGGTCTTTGAACTCCCGCATGACTCAACGGCCCAAGTTTACCCTTGGCCTTTTCTCAGTCGCGAGCGATGATTAATTCCATCGCAGATAGCCGAGTATGAATTGCGAAGCGACTTATTTATGGCTTTAAATTCTTATTTTATCTGCGATTTCGACAGCTTTGCTGCACTTGAGATCAATATTTTCTGCATTCCGAGGAAAGATAAGCTGTGTCATTCACATCTTTTTAAATTTAGGTATGTAGCACGAATGAGAAAGAGCGGCAAAATTTATTATTTGCAGCACGGAAACTGTAGCAATTATGTAAAATATTTGGATAGAGATATTGCGCAACGTAAATTTCAACGTAAATATCTAAAATATTCAAGAGAGGATCCTCAAGTCGTCTTCTAAATGTGTTATCACCCTCCGCGCATTTAAATGGGTTTACAAAAATCGCCGCTTGCGTCGCTGTTGGACAAATTGATCCAAGTTTCGCAGGGAAAAAAGGTATATTTAGGGGTATTAAGGTATATTTATACACATGTTGATGTGATCTATCACATTCATTACTTTTCAACGCTATTCCTTGCAATTGCAAACATAATAATGCAAAATATCGGGAAAAGTGGATCGCAATGCACTCATCACCGCGCCGCGGACATTTTTCAAAACTGATTAAAATGCGACCGATGTAGCAACAGATATCAGTCTTCTATTGAATGGAATTGATTATCTTCTATGCAGTCCTCTTGGTAAATTTATTAACCTCATTCGGGTTTATATTACAAAAATGATGCATTTATTGCTCTTACTCACCTTGAGATGCAATGACTTAGGTATGCAAGTTCCTGGATTAATAACTTTTTGTCTACATCGGAAAACGTTTTTGTGCTGTTATCAACCGATATCGATGACAGTTCTAGTACGTGATTAATTTTTCCCCACTATTTGACACCTCTATACGGCACCTTTAAAAGATCAGTTTTGTTTCTTTGTTACACTCCATGTAATATTTGATATCCATACTCATTAGGACTGATTTGGAAAGATGTAAGAGCTGAGCATTTCAATCTCATCTGTAGATGATACGAATTCCAACACCCTTTTGGCGTGATAATTGGTTTTACTTCACGGATAATCGAGACAGTTCATCAAAACCGAAATAGTAGTTTGGATCAATCGGACTTCAATGTCACTAAATCCATAGAGGCAATAATCACCATAATTTTCTCAATTATCAATCTTCAATAGGACATAAAATTCATCTACTGCTCCCATAATTCCAGCATGTACTTAATTGATGAATTTTTGAGGGCTTGTCTACCTGCTTATATACGCCGCTGTAATTATTATAATAATATTGATATTAAAGAGGACGCAGAAGTACATAATTTGTGTATAAGTTTCTTAAAGTTTATTAGGCAGGATATGATGTCACTATAGCTTAAAGACTAGGACGGGAAAGTCTACGAGATATTAAGATTTTATTGAACTGTAATAAGTTTAGAATAATTAAGAGAGCTGGCGTTGATCTCTGGAAGATCTTCGGGTGGAAAAAAGAATTTAGAAACTGCAGAGACTTTAGTAATATTCAACCTAATGAGTAAAGATTATACTCACAGTTTACGCAATACCTTACTTATAACTGCATGAGTCAATGAATTATACACCCTATTCAAATATCTATACGTTTTGACTCTGTTCGGAGAAGCGACGAAAATCCAGTGTATTTCATATGGCGCATTCCATCCACTTCACCGGTAGACTATTGTATTTTTTTACGACATATTCATAGTTTGAAATATGATTTGTTTTGCTGAAATTTTTTAGCTTGTACTTGCTTGCTTGCAACACTGGGTATTGTATTAAAAAAATGTATTTTAGATGATTCAAAGGTAAAATTTTCAAATTTGAAAAGAAGGGAAATTTTCAGATAACATCTCAAGTTTAAAAAAAGTAATTCCTCGCGAAAAAAGAGTGACGCTTCATCCTAAATCGATCGTACGCTTGAAAAAAAAGGAGTTCCCGAAGTAGTGAGCGCTGTTGTTCCTCGCTTGGACGATGACTACATTATGTGTTGAGAGTCGGAGACTAAGCGAAAGAGATAAGGCGGGGGATGGGCGGGCGGGCGCTTGAAATCGTTTACGGTCAAATGTGCCGCCGTAATGGAACGCCATTTGCCTTTTCGGGTCGCTCATCGCTCATCCGCGCATGCGCCTCGGGGAGAAAGGGGGAATGTGGAATGGGCAGCCATTTTGTCGTGATTTATGTCGCGTGCCCCGGATGGATACAGGAGGAAAGTAAGTGAGAAGGAAAGAGACGACTCGAAATGCGAAAGGCATAGTAAGGACCACAATCGATTGGACAGGAGGTAGCATTGTGAGGAAGGGAGAATTATTAGGCAGGGGAGACTAAGATACTTTAACGCGTGGAGTACTTACACTCGCTGGTCTGTGTTCAAAATCCTTGGGGTAGAAAGTATCATAAGTCATATTATCTAAATGATGTTTCCTTTCAGGCTTTTTTCCAACTTTTGCAACGTCGAAGTTTTCGGGGAATATTTTAATTTTCAAGTGTAACTGTGTCCTACGTGACTTCAACCAGCAATGTTTTTGAGGGTATTAATTGCGCAGGGAAAATATAAATAACCAAAATGTAGGCAATGAATTTATCCGTATAGTGGTCCTTTTTTAAATATAAAAATACAAAAGTCAAAACCTAAATCGCTGTAAATATGCCGCGGCCTCTCTTAAGTATCCTTCTCCAGTAATCTCTTGCTCCATTTTTTAATGTGATGCGCTGACAAGTAGGTTAATTTCGACTGCGATAGGGAATTTCTTAATGTTATTGACATAACCACCGCGGTCACTAACAAAATGCGCTCCTTTGCAGAAGTAGTTATATATAGCGAAATTTATGGTATTTGCTATATATTAGCATTAGGAAAGGATCTCTCAATCATAAATGAATGAGGCAGCACTTGGGAGTAAGAGTTAAATCTTGAAAAGTGTTTGGTGATGGATTTTTGGGAAAAGAACCTATCTTCAAGTAGGAGTTACACTGCTAACGAGATTCAACTATCTAATGTTGAGTGCGTAAAATTCGAGGGGCCACCATTATTCGGGATCTATCGAGGGGTTAACACGTTGGCGAAGTATGCAGAAAGACAGAAGTAGACAAGCATTTTTAAAAGCGATTCTCAGTAAATACCAAAGAAAGGAGGAAGCGATAAGTTACTTGACTTTATTAAGGCCTCATAGATATGAACATAGCGTGAGGAACTGTGGGACCCTTATGAAGCAGGGATGATAGCTTAAATCAATGCTGATATCCGTGTGCATCGTGGAGCAGCCAGATTCGTGATGAGTTGTTACGATAAAAAGTGAAGCGTTTCCAATGTGTTAGGAATGTTAGGATGGGAATTTTTTGACAGGAGTGTAGAGCAAAGAATGGGCTACATTTCGTTTGTAAATTCAAATATTTTTTCACAGGGAATCTAAAACATATTCTTTATTTACCGCCTTACTATAGCAGATGTGATCACGAGAAGAAAATGAAGGAAATTGATTGCAAAACAGAGAGATTTAAAGTTCGTCATCCTTTTCTTACTGTATAAAGAATAGCAACGGTATCTCGATTAATAAAATTAATGGCGTCACTCCCCAGGACGACTCATTGCATTTTTATTTTTGATTGTTCTAGCATTTCTTATATTTCCTATTGGATTGAATTACCTTTGTATCAATGTGGACGCATATTTTGTTACCGTACTTAAATAATATTTTAGATAACCGCGCATGTGCATGTGGGCTTCCTCTTTCATGCTGCATGCTGGTGATTAGTCACCCCCTGCCAAACATCCTTCAGGTACCACACAGGGTACGAGGCGCATGAGTCTTTCAAAGTATATGTTGAAAGAGGGGGCCATGCCGACTCTTGGGTCAGAAGGGTGCCTTATTAATTTTCTATTTAGTGGTGACTGTGTGGGTGAGATTTTTGGCATTGTTTCATATTTATACAAACCACGGCAAAAGTTGCATGATATTATTTACGAATAGCGTTTGAAAAACAACACATCAATGTCGAAAATTCCCTTTTTTCACCGTCACTAGTAACTTTTATGCCCTGAATAGGCAACGAGCATATGGAATCCGGCGCAGAAAATCATAATCTGTGAACTTAATAAAATACGGACGAAAGATTCGCGTTTCGTTAAAAACTGCTGCGGGCGTTCAGAAAGCGTCACGCAGATGTTAAACGAATTAGGCTGGGAGGCGCTGGAGACTCGGAGGCTCCGCGCTAGGCTTAGATTGCAAAGCAATATCCACAAAGCATTACCAGATACATCCAGGAATTAAGTTGGAGCACGCTGTTTATTTCCTCCTGAAATAAATTAACAGATATTTAACATCTCGTGAATTCATTATTGTAATCACATAAATTGTTAAGAAATAATAAATATGGTAACTTTTAATGTTCCAGCTTAAATGATAAGAGAATTTTTGTGTTCTATCACAATTACTCATTCCGGGTTCCTGTCTACCCCGGAATTGGTAATACATATTCTCATTCAGGGTGTATGGCCTGAATATGTGCCATTAGGGTGGTCCTTATTTTTAAAATTATAGAATTTCTTTTGGGACCCCCCTCAGGTTTGTTCCATTTGGTGAGGAAATAAATCATGAAAATTATTTTTGCAATCGGATACCAGGAAAACATACTGCACTGTACCGTAAGTTTTGAAATTTTGGTATTTTTGGGTGTTCTTCGGGCATATTACTGCTGAGTAGTTGGCAATAGATATCTTTCACAGTGACACTGAGATCATCATATTTGAACCTCACATATATCCAGGTCCGACGGAAACGATAAATAATGAGAGATATTTGCCGAACTCATAAGTAAGTATGTGAATTTTTTTCCCCAAAAGATAGGGGATTTTAATAAATGCTAGGTGGAACTTCGTTAGAGAATCTCCTATTTATTTGTTAACTGCTGTGACCTAGCACCCCCCGCCACACGCCTTTCAATGGAACTCCCGGGTTAGTACGTAATTGTAGATCAGCGGCCCAGCGCTTTCCCACTGAATAAGTACCACGATCCTCGTCCATTACTTCCATCCTACTAAAACACCTCAAATACCTCTATATTTAACATTTATTACTATAACAGCTATTAGTATAGCATATGCCTACCCACTCACAAACGGAACAAGAATTATATCTTCCTCTCTATTCTTCCGAAGGGAAGTACCTCACGACCCATTTCGGCGGAAGACGTATTTCAGGGGATCTCCGTTAAATCAACTCATGAGTGTCTGGAAGCCTCTTCTTTTACGTACAGCGGTCCACTCGATGGATATTTGATAACCTTTGATGGCTCAAGCTACAACGACGCCACAAAAGATCATCAATGAGACACTGAGCGTGGAATTATTGGTACTAACGCTTCGAGTGAGGAGAAATTGGGTGAGAAAATGCTCGAGGGAAAGACAGAAGAACATCGGGGATGGACTTCAGATCATTAATAATATGTTGGACGACGTGAAAAACTCATTCCCCAGCGTTTTATGCATTCAGGAAGTTCCCATGCAGTAAAAAAAATGAACGAAGGTTAAGCAGGGGGAGAAAGAAGCAAGCCATGACGGACAGGGCGAAAATGGGATTCGTTTCACACCGCTGAGACTAGATGAGTGAGTCTTTCATGGGCAACAACTCCCTCATGGCACGCAGATGATGAAATGTGGGCGTCGGACGGGGCAATAGCCTTTCGCGCTAACCGCGAGCTGTCACGAAAAATGCGACAGGCGACGGTCCTTTACAATACGACAATGCCGGCTCCTCCGCGTTATTGGTCGTTACTAATAAACCCGTCCCATCTCCGATGTTCGTACATCCAAACGGCGCTCCGGAATGAAGACTAATAGGAGCCAATCAAAAAGCGATTGCCGCACCCATGCGAGTGGGAACCAGACCATGTACTTTTTTCCCTCTTCTTCTATCCGTGTTTCTCCGTTCAAAACTCTCCCACATCGTCGATGAGCGAACGGAAAATTGTTAAGGATGAGAGTTTGATGCGACGAGACGCTTATTTTACTACAGTATTCTTTGCGGGTTTTTTTATCAGACAATGCTACCTATTTTCTGTTCCGAAACATTATAAATTGCATGTAGGTACTGTGGAGATAAATCTTCTCTTTTGCATCAACTTCTCTCTAGATTTATCTTAGGGCGAAAAGTCCTCTCAATACCACTCGCAGAGCTAAAAAGTACTAATAAAAAAATAATCAAGGCAGGCCAACTTATCTGTCGTGTACCAATCTACCATTGTTTGATTCGTTCTGTACTTTGATTAAGCCTGAATCACACGATCATTTTTCCCGTCGCGAAAAGCGATCGCTCGAGTGATCATTTTTCTGAATCACACGGTCACTCTCGCCGTCGCTTTTCGCATCACTTCCGATATCACAGCTTGTTGTCATAGGTCCCTTATCACGAAAATATATAGCGTGTTTGTTTATCTATGCCGTTCCCACAATTGTCAAACGCTGCCCTGCAATCACACCATATGATCACGCGTTCTGATTGGCTGATTTGGGATTCTAGTGACGGTTTTAGCGACGGAAAAAGGGACCAGACGAGTGATGAAAAATAGCGATGGGAATCCTCATCGCGATCGCGAAAAACAATTGCCGGCGACAATCATTTTGCGAGTGATCGCGATAATGATCACTTTCGCGACGAAAAAAAATGATCGTGTGATCCAGGCTTTATTTTACGGCACTATTCTTTGCGGGGTTTTTATGAGACAATGCTACATATTTTCTGTTCTGAAACATTATAAATTGCACGTAGGTACTGTGGTGATAAACCTCTCCTTTGAACTTCTCTCTAGTTTTATCTAAGGGAGAAAAGTCCTGTCAATACCACTCGCACAGCTAAAAAGTACTAATAAAAAAATAGTCAAGACAGGCCAACTTATCTGTCGAGTACGTATCTACCATTTTTGATTCGTTATGTACTTTGATTACATCAACCATATTCACTTCCGACCGGCAATTTCATTATTTTGGAGATAAATTGATGGGTTTAATTTGAATCATTTATGAGTTATTCTAGCTGTAAACCCTGATTACTGTAGCCTAGGTTGCCATCATTGAGTGTTTTCACTATTATAAATCGTGTAACTTGGCTCGTATTTTAATCCAGCATATCCCATGGTCTTTTTAACTTAAAGTAAAGAGTTTTAATTTAATTTATATGCAAATGAATGGCTTAGAGTGAATATTAGAAGAATCCTCATTAATGCCCCTTTTACCTATGAGTATCTCATAAATCTTTTTAGATTACAATATTACGTTATTAATGGATTTATTGGCTGATTAAGGAAACATTTTGGATTCCAGAAATTCAGGTTTTTTATGAGACATATCACTCCCGCTGGATCGTTCTTTTATCATTCAGTGTTTTATAAAATTCATCTTTTTCATTTAAGATGTAGGTCAATGCTAACGAGAGTTTACTCCACACTGCGTAGAAACTTAAAAGTGATACCGAGTAATATTTTACGGAAAAAATAGTACCCCGGATCAAGCGGGAGTGATGCCTCTTCTTAATTCTTTGTTTCGCAATGGCTCTCTATGGATGGATAACATTCAAAATTACAAAAGGTGATCAGATATTCACTCAATTTTTTCCAATGTCTTCACAAGATAGTGGAAGAGGATTTCTTTGACATTCCCTCAACATTGACTGGGCATATTCTGGCATCTGATCTACATTCAGAGTTCAGGGGAGATTCAAAATTGGATAATAAAAGTTGAAAAATAACACCCATTTTACTCTTACTCATTAATTTTGTAGAAAAATTTATTACTCGATGAGAAAATGAGCATTAATATACTTTTCTTTGTAGTTAGGGTTTGTCAAAAATGGGCTCAGTCAGAGACATCCGCCCTCTTCTAATGTCTAGTATCAACTACCTTTAATACAGTAACATATCTGTAACTCTAATCCGGTAACTGATCCGATAATCTAATCTCTAACCCACTCTGGTCCATGGAAAGATAGTGCTTCCACTACCTCCATCGTTTGAGAACAAATTAACACAGAGGTTAAATTGGGATACAATATCACGATTATGTAAAGAATTCACATTGGTGAAAAAATTCCTTTTCCAATATTTCCTCGCGTTTGAACAAAACTACTAGACTTATAAAAATACTAGCCATTAACGACAATCATTATCCTGCCTGTGTGTATCTCTTTTCCCTTACATGTGAGCAAAATCGCAAGTCGAAAGGAATCAGTATAATTACATATATAACTCATTCACCAAATATTAATTTTAAGCGCCATCTCTGTTTATAACTATGAGGTGTTTGTTGGGATTTGCATCTATATCCGTACATAACATTCATAAAAATGCCGAAAAGAAAACAAATTTGACTATATATAATAAAAAGTTGCCCTTGAAAAAAATACGTATAAGAATGATTTCCAACTTTCATGGTGATATGTAAAACGGTTTCCAAGTCGTTTGACTTCTGATACACAGCTATATATTTTTATATGCATAGAAATATGATTTATAGCATATGAAATATTTTTTAAAGCGTCTAGCCTGCCGTGGCGAGTTTATTACCCTGGCATCTTTCACACGTGGGTGTTGATGGGTGATGCTGGCGATGGCTTAGGCGAGACGAGAGACGGGCCGTGACAGGACTTGCCAGAATGTTGATGGATGGGCTGGATGAAGTCGTTTCCCCTGGAAACCGTCGTCGTTTCGAGGAAGATGCACTTATTGAGAAACAAGAGGATGCGTCACGACCAGCCCGAGAGATTCCTTCATTATTACATCAATGGTGGAATTTATGGCATCATGGCATTCAAAGAACAGGAAAGCACTCTGACCATGGAATCACAAAAAATATCACCACGCATAACAGAAGCGTATGAATCAAATATCAATTCTCACGCACAGCGAGTTGAGTCACGGTAAGGATGTTTCCTTTGCACTTAACAAGGTCGTAGGATCGCCCATGTAATGCAGGATATTTACAAACCATAGTAGGGAAGTAAAACCCTCTGTCCTAAACCAGCAAGGTAATCTGCCTCGTGCATGTGACATTACGGCCATTGGAGACATTTTTATGTTTCACTACAGGGGCAGGAGACACCTGTATTGAGGCAGCAGAGTTCACTTTACATGTCCTATACTGTCTCTAAAGCTATTCTTCCCTTATGTATACAAAAGATAAAGAATCGCAAATTTTCCAAAACGCATTTTGATAATAGATATGGAGAAAAAAATGATAGTAAAAAGGAATATGTATAATACGAATAATTAAATTAAATAATAGCCTGATAAAGTTCTATCAATTTCTTGCGTGGTGAAATTATCATTATAAGTTTTCTTGGATATTACAAACTTACTTATACCCCTTTTTTTGACAGAGCCCAACCCTAGTTTCGATGAACTATCATCATCTTCAGACGCAAATTGATTGTGTTTCTAGTGGATGATAATTCATCGAAACTCGGGTCGCAATCTGTAAAAAATAAGTGGTATAAGTAATTGTGTAACATCCAAGAAAACTTACAGTGGAATACCACAGAGTCAACCATGAGTAAGTAAATTTTGAAATTATCATTACCTTCAGTTGGCTATATTCATAATCATCGATTCCTACTGCGTTCAAAGTGAAACTGGTTCAACTTTGCAACGTGCCGAATCGATGCTTACTCAACTAATTAGTTACATGCATACAAGTCAAGCATTGTAGTTGTTAATAGTCGATTGATATAGTATTTCCATCTACATACTACCCCGCAAGCCGCCTCAATAAGCTTGTGGCGGGGGTGTTAGTACACCAGCCGTTGACTAATAAAATGGACCTATCATGTATATAAGTCCTTTATTGTACGGGAGAGAAACGAATTATCATACCTATCCGTTCGGCAAAATATCTCCTTTATCGTTTCTTTTGGACCGGGAAATACAGTGGGATTCTAAAATAATTTCCTCAGCGTAGCTTTGAATGATATCTAGTCTCCGTTTCTTATGAAATCTAAGTCTAACGCTCAGGCTGCGAGTCTCTAGTGACTCGCAAGCGCTTCCCCGTTGATTTAATTGGCAGCTTACTCAATTAAAATTCGAAATTATGGGGGAGGGCCCAGGATTATTTCACTCATCTCTATTAACAGTGTTTATACTAACAAAAAATTAGAGTAAACTACTTTTTTGAATCGCGCAATTGCCACATAGCCTCTGTAATAATTTTTAAAATGTAAAAGCCTATTTTTGAACCTTTAAGAAGATCAGCTTCCGTCCAGTTCCACTCAATGCACTGTCAAAGACTGTGCGTCGTCTTAAAACGCCCTTTTCGCGCGAGGGTGGAAAAAGAAGGGTGTGGAAAAGAGTATAGGTTATTTCTTTTCCTGTTTGTAAACTGTTTATTTCTCTTTCTTTTGCATTGCTCTCTCAGTACTTCGAGCGTACATTTTGAAGGGAATTCCCATATTCGCATTTCTTATACGTGGGATTCTTCCGACAAATATCCAATCCCTAGCATCTCCAATTGAGTAATGTGTTGATTGGTATTGTCGATCTATCCATTATTCCGGTAATATCCTCAGTATAGAGGTTTAGGTCAATACGCAGTGTGCACTGTGCTTTAAATGAGAATTTTCAAGAATTAATATTTTTTTACTTGAAAAATCGCCCGCAGTTATCGAGTCTCAGGATGTCGCGTAGCGTAGCTCAGCCAGGCGCAATTATTTTTTTTCCAGATTTCTGCTTGATATTATGGAAAAATCCTGAATTTACACTGTGATATAAATTTCTCAAGCTATGCATTTCATGAACGAAGGATAATATCTAATCTATATGAAAATACACCTGAAAAACGGTTAAATAATTTTGCTTTGAAAAACCAGACATATTTGCATCAAAATCTTCCCAATTCATGGATTATGTAGGAAAAGCATCGGATTAAAGTAATATTGGCTTCTTTGTGCTATGAAAATCAAATCACCGCAGCACCACCTCCATAGATATTCGAAAACAAACAAGATCGCGAATGTTTTTAAAAAATTGGACATGTATGGTATACCTTATCTCAGTAACGGGGTATTTACGTGAAATGGCACATGAATCCATGATTGGTAACCATTTATTCATTATGAGTATTCTAACTAATTTTCAACTATAAACTAAAAAACATTACGTACTATAGTCCGACTTTTTCCCGATTTCCCGACCACTGTGCAGTGGGGCGATATGAGTCCATCACGGAGCCAGTATTCGTGAATCGTCGCTTGCGGTGAACTACGCCTTTCACTGCGGAGAGATCGCATTCACGATATATACGTCCTCCCGAATAACCCTTCGGGTGAGCGAGCCGCCATGGTGACGTCGGCGCAGTTATGGATACGCCGCTGCATCCAAGGCGATCGTCATTTTTTTCCACCGCGTCGAAGCCCGAGTGCATTCGCCGAAGATGAAGGAAGGCATTATGAAAGTGATTGCAGTCATTCTTTTTCTTGTTTTGTCCAATCGCGCACTTGCACTTTTTCCCTTGGGCCATTAATGGATTCGACACAGCCATGCCATGAAGGCTATTCCCATATTTATTGCCGGCAATTTTTTATCGAACCTTTCCTCGATAACTTTATGAGGAATTGAGAAAGCCATGAGTGAAGGTTAAAAGGATACATGTTTTCTGATGTGATTTTATCAGCGGCAGCTGCTGAATTCATTCATACTGAAGCATCAGTGTGAACATGTAGCAGATTGTGCTAATCATCTTTGCGAGCCTCACCTGGATAACGCAGGTTTCTAAGCTCATTTTCGTAGCTAAATTTCAATGCTTGTTTTAACTATTCAACTATTTTAATATTTGAAAGCGATGCAACGACACATTGACATTGAGTGATTCTGCATATGCAGTGTTCTGATGATTCTGGAACGAGTTTCATTCAACTACGATCAGCAAGTAGATTATTGTTCCGACAAATCAATATCAATTGGGACAATGAAAATATTTTTTCAATATTTTAAGGCGTTAAAATACGGCGATGAATCTACTGGATTTTGTTGTCTTACTAGGTGGACAAGTAAAATTCCCATTATAGGGGCCACCAAGTTCCGAATCGCTCCGCGGGCCGGATACCAAATTTGCTGATGACTGAAGTATTCGATACCAACGTCTACTGAAGTATCCAGTGGCGTATATCTTATTAACGAACAGTTGAAGGCAACTTTGACGTGCAGTACAGCACTGCAATGCTCCTAGCGGCGTCTCACAGAGTTAAACGGGCGAGAATCGCGCGCTGCTTGAAACGAGTGCTTGAAATGAAAGTCCTCCGCGGGCCGTACTTTGGAGACCGCTGGTCTATATCATAGCACTTGAAATAAGACCAAAATTCCACGATGGAAAAATATTTCGCCTTGCCTATTGAAGTACACGAACCACGATCCCTCGATTAGCCTGAAGTGCATTGCTCTGGGATGAGTCGCTTTGTATCCGGTTATATTTTTATTCAATGATTTTATTGATTTTTCCTTTGGTGCTACTTGAAATCCTTGCACATACTTGTGGGTTACTAATTTTCATGTTTTCTTCTGACTCATCCGCGCTCTATTTCCAAAATTTAAACACAATATAATAACTAATTAATTAGTATGAAGATGACTGGAAGGTATTTGAAGAAAGACGGGTATTTTGGCCTCAATAGTTTGAGAGTTGCCTCCATAAATGGGGAGGATAGGCCTGAAGTTTGTGGGTAGATGGGATCAATTAGTGGGCGTGTCCCTATAGGGCTGAAGGGGAGCGAAAAGCGGACAGGAACCGCTATGGGAATACCACGCCTCCATTCGCTAAAGTTACCTTTTTTGGCTCTAGATGGTCAACTGTTTCTATTTTTACCCAAGGCGGTCAAACTCTCTTCACTGATTTTTCTAGAATCACCTATCAATGGAACGAAAGTTTTAGAGGAAAGGTCACAGTGCATAGTGGGCTGAAATCGAAAAAAGCTGGCCGAAAATGATTTTCCGTTCACTTTTAACTAAAGAAAAAAAGATTATTTTTTCTAATTACGGAATAAACAGTGAATGCGTTACTAAAATGATGTTATATAAAGCAGGAGGTGTCTGTCAAGTTAATATAAAATGATCTCAAAATGTTTTTGCCATTTTATTTATAATATTGACCAAAGTATTTTGCTGGAGCTGCATTTTGTTTTAAAGTGCCTTAATTCAAAGCATAGCATAATAAAAATTATTATTTTTAGAATCAGTAGCAGGGAAATTTTTTATTCTATACACAGTTTTAATAACTTATTATTAAACAATTAAAATGTCCAATTTTTCACGCATTTTGAAAATATTGTAGGCGAAAACTTTGTTTTTTACTTTGCTACCTAAACTCTTACCATTATAAAACAAAAATTTAACTTTAATTATCAAATGCTGAAACTAACTCCGTTATCTTGATCAGTAAAATCAATAGTGTCACTGGCTTGGGCCACTCATTTTTCATCATACTCCATCATTCTAACTTTACATGGATTTACTATATGAAGCGCTGGCAAGTTTTGCCTTTTCATGAATGTCCGGAAGTAGTCTTTTGGAAATCAAGCAGTCAACTTCAGCGAGAAAACTAGGCCTTACTTGCTGTGAATGAAAATTATGAAAATTATGGAAATATCGGATCCGTCGGTAACCGCTAGGCACATTGTTATGAGTTCTATATTCCGAAACACGATCTCCCGTCGCGGAGTGAAAATCTATCGCCTTCGTTCGAGGTGTCGCTACGCATTGTCTCGTGCGTCTGCGGTCAAAAATTACTTCCTGTCTCCCTGACCACTCTGGCGTCAAAATTAAGTCATGCCCTATAAATATCTGTGTGTTAAAAGGATCACTGGATATACGATGCGGACTTATGCCTGGGCGAAACCTCCACGTGTCACGCCTTTTCTTTCTTCCGAGTGTTTCGCGAGGACTGCTTCAAGTTTTATATCGCCTGCTGACCACAAAGAGACGTCCGTCACAGAAACCCTACAAGTAGTCTACGCTTTTTTTCTTACCACCAACCAACAACGGCTTGGCCATTATTGTTGATCGTAAATTTATATGTAATAATTAATGTGATCGTAAGATATGTTCACTGAATTCCCTTACCTACTTTATCGGGTATTTTTACGTCCGCTTGTAATCGGGTAGATATAGTTACCAGTATGCTGGATTTAGTTAGGATAGTGGTGGTATTATATGTACAGAAATGGCTTCAATTGTTTTATGATGCCTTAAAAGTACGATAATTATTGAAAACTCTTCAGCCGAATGTAGCGTAAAGATAACGGATTGCAAAAGAGTGGTAAAAAATGTTTTTTCGAGATAAAATCGGCAACAAAATAATTTTTCAAAGATGGAAAATTATAATTTTGAATTTTATTTGGCGTGCGAAATCGATATTTATTACTCGTTTTGTATTCTTTTTCCATGTTGTCACAAAAAAAGAACTAGCCAGCATCAGAAATACGATATTTGATTTAAATTTTAGTGCCACGAGTAATAATTCTTACCCATGCCAGTTTCTTTAACTTTAATTCAAAAGAAAAAAGAACTTCTTCATATTGTGTACCCGATGAACCTATTGATGAGGTCAATTAAAGGCTCGGCCGCCGAAATGGTCGTTTCTTCGTGATGTGCTAACCACCATCCACAATGTGCAGTCTATATTACGAATTCCTCGTAAAATGTACTCCACAAGTCCTCCACTGTCGGAAAAGCGCTTAGGAGTAAAATCATTCGTCCCTCTCATGAATGGAATCATGAACCCCTGATTCGATTTCCCACCATCGCGCTATGTGTGATAACCAATTAGAATACCAAATCCCCGTATTCCCAACAGGGTTATTAATTAATTGCCCCAAAAGCCCCAAAAAATTGAAAATTGCAAAAATTATTTTATCTATTTTTGATGAAACTGCATTGTGTTCATCGTTGCAGAATCAATCTTCAAACCCCTCAACTAGCCACGATTTCAACCCCTGAATTCTTGAGTCGAGTGTTTACGTTTTACGAAAAGGAAAGCTTTGTATATCTCAGGGCATACGGTGAGCATACATGATGGACTTCAAACTGCAAGGTAAACCGTGTTTAGGTAGTTAGAGTCAAATGTGGCTTTATATAGAATTTTACAGCATTGGACTCATTTAAAAGAAAAATATCTCCCATTTCCAATGTTGTATAAACATTAACCTCCCACCAAACTCATTTTCGAGGTATGTTCCTTGTTATATGAGAGTTTTAACATGGGAAACATTATCGTTGGGCACTTCATAGTGACGACATGACACTACTTGGTTAGTCCATCTACTTATATTTTTTCGATAAACTAAAGCTCATTTAGTAATTATCGCCAAAACTATTTTCTGCTGTCACGGAGTTTCTAGTAGATAATAATTCTAATTTATAATCTGAAGAGGATAATTCAGTCGTTCGCGGAAAACGTTTTCCTCTCCTTCCCAAACTTTTTATTTTTATTTATAACCCATCCTGGAGGGTACCAATTGGGTAGTGAATAATTCATTCGCCTCCAATCGTTTGGACCCCTCTCATATGATTCTCCGTTGCGTGTCCTCCAAGCTAAAGTTTTTTTTATTTTATGCACTGGAAATCTCACGGAATCCTAAAAGAAGATTAGGCGACGAAACTCTGCAGCATTTAGACGCTGATGATCATTCTAACCGAGTAACATCGATCAATTTTGAGTATTCAGAATATTAATTTATTCGGTTCCGAAACAGTGGAGAATATTTCTCAGCGACCCGATCGCCAATAAATTAGCTTAAGCGATTATACTCACCAGATGCCTTAAAAAAATATCTTGGTCGAGGTAGCGTTGGGGTTTAAACATCCTTATACTTCGGTATTCCCCTGTGAAACTGTCCAATATCATACCTTTTTTACGAGAGAAATTGAAAAAAAGGTATCAAATCTGCCATAAAAATCAATTTCTCTGTGTAAAATGGCGTTCTTGCATAATGCGTGATTTCAAAACAATTTACGTAGCTTGTAATTTCCATTGGTGGCTATCAATCCTCCGATCGGTTTGCTAGTATCCTCGGATCAATTATCCTTAAATTAGGTATAAGTGTTCAATGTTTCCGCATCGTAAAAGGCTACAATCCAGATCAAACTCTCCACCAGCCTTTTCTTTAAACTTTTACATAACAATCATTTTGATAAATAATTTATCCATACACAGTCTAATAATTAGCGTCATGGTGGCATATATTTAAAAGGACCCGTCTGTTTTTTATGAGACTATATCATCCCTCCCTACCCAGCTCGCATATCCTAATTTATAATACTTTGATATACGTACTTTAAATCAAAATTGAATGCTTGGTTATTATTGGTTAATATTACTTGCTTGGTTAATATTACAATTCGTACTTCGGCAGAAGACAAACTTTAAAAATATCACTATCTTATTGTTATAGACCACTTTGTTTAATGCTTCAGATAGGTTTTGGAATTTTCGTTGTAGGTAATATTAAAATATATTCAACTTATCTCCAAAGTTTCTTTTTTATTAAAACAAACAACAGGGCTTCAGTTTCACCGGGATACAATTTTTAAAAACTAAATCCTTGATCATTTTCGCCATGATATAATGAAACGAAGGCAATGCATTGAATGTTTAATAGATATTACCATCAACCAAAACTCCTTCGCCTTGCTGAATCTTTAACAACATTGCATGACAAAACCTTTCGTTCAACTCAGAATTTTGGAAATAATCATCATTATCAGCCACCCAGTATGTGGTAAACCGAAAACTATGGATGCAAATAGTATTTAGGAATGTTTCCTTTTAGGTCTTTTAAATTTACATTTTAATTCTTCATTATGTATCTTTCAACGTGTTCATATGATTCTAACACCGTTTGTCGCATTGTTTTGAATCGTTAACTTGGGTATTCCTCCAAGGATGGAGAATTTGTTGTCTAAATCTTTTGGGCGTCCTTATTGAAGGAGATCCAATGGTGGAGGAAGATGGAATGGGAATAATGTCCCGAGAATTGATTGTGTAGGTAGCAGAAGTTTTATTCTCCTCGAGAAAGAGACGTTAGTGCCTTGAGGGGGTAGTATGGTTGGAAACTTTACAGCGGTAGTCTGCTGCTACAGATAATTTGCTTAGCCTTAATACCCTCATAAGTATAGTTTGAGGTACGCAGTTTTGGTGAAAAAGAAATGCATTTTGATATTACCCTGCGCACTTCAATGGAAAACAATGTTTAACAACATTGCGTAACAAAATCCTGCTCAAATCCCAAAATTTCGAATAAATATCATAATTCTTATGAATGCAGTGGGTCAAATTTATATTAGTGTATTTCTATATGAACCCAATTTGTGATTTCTTTGAAATCTTCACGATGCTGTTTTTTCAACTTGTTCATTTGATTTCATTCGGCTCAATTCGTTGTTTTGAATCGCCAAACTTCGCTAACCTACGAGTAAAGGAACATTTGCTATTTTTTGGGCGACCCCCATAAGAAAATAGAACCAATCGGAGATAGGATTGCGTCTGTTTTCCGGAGACTCGTTTTGTGTGTAGGCAGCGGCAGTTTTCCCTCTGAGACGGGTGAGTTTGTTTGTGCCTTGAGGGGGAAGTGCCTTGAGAGGTGGGCGTTTGAAGCCGGCGAGTGGGACAGCCCAAGATGGGAAGGGTTACCGTGTTTAAACGCCCACCTTCCATCCCCACCTCTCCTCCTTCTCCCCCCATCTCTTTGGCACCACCTGATGGGCAGAGTCGTTCTTTTCAACGATTCGTTCATCACGAATCGAGTCACTAGAGCGAGTCAATCAATTCAATATCAATCTGCATCAGGCTAAAAATCCACAGAGGAAAAATCATTTGCCTTGACCGGGATTCGAACCCGGATCCCTCGATTTCCGGCCGAGTGCTTTAGCCAGTTAAGCTACCGAGGCGTCATTCTCCCCTGTGGAAATTTCTCCCCGGCCGGAAATCGAGGGATCCGGGTTCGAATTCCGGTCAAGGCGAATGATTTTTCCTCTGTGGATTTTTCGCACAATTCGTGCATTGCGGGTGACTCCGTAAAAGTTATCACCGCGGCTAGTCCCGGTATACTTAAATGAATCTGCATCAGGGGCGCAGCTAGGAATAAAGCGATACATCCACTGCATAAACGCTCAAATGTCGCCCACCGAATCAAATCCGCTCTTCTAGTACTATAAGGGCTATATAGATGAGCGGATTTGATTTGGTGGGCGATTGTTGAGCGTTTATGCAGTGCAGATATCGAAAGGCTAGGGAGGTTTCAGGCGCAACTAATACTGGGGAGCCTGGGGTTGTGGCATACCCGCCATAGCGGGAGGAGCAGGGAAAAAATAAAGATAAATGGTTCAAAATGGTGAGTTTTACGGCATTCTGAGAGATATTTTATTAATTCTTACACTATTCTATCCTCTATATTACTTCTACTGTATAGATACCTTTTTCTCAACTTTTACGCAACCAAACTCTACAAATGAGATACCAAAATGCAAAGAATTTATCAGAGAACATGTGACGGCATACCTTACTTCCTAAATATTGCTATTGTTTCCTAAAATTGGTTTTTAAATAATAAAAAAAACCGGTAAATATTCATGACGTTAACGGCGCAAAAACTGGTACATTTGTTCATTTGCAAACAATATCTCGTATTCTCTAAATAACTTTTATCAAAATGCGGCTGATTCCACCTTCAAGTGTCCTGTTGATACGTAAGCATGAGTCATCATGTGCGTTTAACAGAGGATAGTGTAATTACTTCCAATGTTGTGTTTAAAGAGGTCCTCTGACCTCAATTCGAGCATGAACATTTCAATTAAATTTGTACATAAGACCCTGCCTTTTTTTTCTACATTTCAAAATTAGAAACGCGCCTATCCCTCTGTGGACCTGCATTGAAAAGAGCGGGGGAAGCCCGCTGGGAGCGGGCGCAGCACGCTCGTAAGTAATATTAATCCAATTAAGTAAAATAGGTTAAACTTAAAAATTTCTCTGAGCTCTGGGGGGGGGGGTTATCCCCCAAACTCACCCTTACTGCGCCACCGATCTGCATAGCTACCAAATAACTACGGGCCACCGATAGGGTGTTTGGCAAAGGGTGATCATTCAACAGCACGCAACATGCAAGAGTATCCCTACATGTACACCACACGGTCATGAAAATAATACTCATAATAACAAAAATATTCGTCTACATTCATGCAAAGGCTGAAATTGCCGACGGTTAGATATACCTTTAGTAAATCCATTCAAGGTTAAAACAATTGAGAGATAAAAAGATGCAATGAGTCGTTTTAGTGAGTGACGTCATTGATTTTATTAATCTTGACACCGTTGCTATCCTTCATAGTGCGAGAAAAGAATGATATTATGAATAACTATTTTTTGCATTGGATTTCCTTTATTTTCCACTTGCGGTCACGTCTACCAGAATAAGATGGTAAACGAGGGATAAGAGGAGATAAGGGAAGAATCTGTAATGGATACTTGACTAATATTTCAGAATTATATTTCCTTCAGTAAATTATACTTTTCTTAAACCAAAAAAGGGTTATTCTGAGTATTTAGACATTAAATAGCTACACCCTGTTATCTAGGTATATATATAAAAGAAAGTCGAAAATCGTGTTAGTTAGAACACTTATAACTCGAGAACGGCTGCACCGATTTCAATGAGATTTGGTTCTTTGGATTCGTCTCAGGCGGGGTTAACATATAGGCCATTAAAAAAAGGATAATTTCACAAAAAAATTCATCTCTTTCCTATGGACATGCTTTTAGGAGTTATAGTAACACAACAATTGATAAGTCGGTCAAAACTACAAATTAAATAATTTGTTTTGTTTTTACCACTTTAATAACTGAATTTAGTAACAATATAACATTTTAATTACTAAATATATTCAAAATATTAATTAAATTGAAATTACATTTAAAAAATTTAATTCGAGCTGATTGTAAGCCCAGCCGTGGCCCAGCTCGAGTTGACACTTCACTACCGTGTTTGTAAACAAATCTCCAAGCAATTGTTGACAAACGGTAATATCCGTGTTCCTGTCGAGGAATCGAGTAGTTTTAACTCATTTCCTTGGAATGATTGCAAATTAGTTTCAGTGAGCTCATCAACAAAGAGTTCCAGAATATGATTGATCACCAAAAGAATCAAAGATGGTTGATTTAGCGAGCAAGAACGAAGATGTGGATGACTAAAACGAGGCAAATTCAAATAGTTCGTACTCTGCATGGATTCGAATCTTTTAAATGTGTAACAAACGAAGACGAAATCACCAACTATCTATCTGAATATTTTAAGTCCTTTGACGTACCTGGCTTACCAAGGCACGATTTACAGAGAAATGTAGTTTCTGTGCTCATGATCTTTCGAAGCATAAACCAACCATAACTATCCAACGGAGCGTGTTTGATCATTAAAAAAATTGGTGATGAATGTGATTCACGCAACTTTACTCAAAGGAAAATTCAAAGATTAGGAAGTCCTCATTCCGTAGATTCCATGATCTCAACTCATGTGCCCTTTTGAGCTTAAACGTATTCAATTTACAATTTGTGTTGCATTCGTGGTAACGATTAAAAAATCGCATGGTCATTCTTTCAGTTTTTGTGTTGTTTGTGCTCATGTGCTAATGAAAACCCATGATTTTTTCATGGTCAATTTAGCGTGCTATGTTCACGAGTCGATAAACCATCCTCTGTATTTCTTCCTTCGCTTCAAGTGCGTAGCTAGGATAGGGGGTTTTGGGCGCAGCTAATACCACGGGTCTGTAGGGTATAGAAAACTCGCTAAGGTAAGCGGGAAGTGTGGGGGCACTTCCCCCAGACATTTTTTAAGATAAATGGCTCAAAACAGTTGGTTTTGTGGCTGTGTGAATAGTTAAATATGTTTTGTTTGTTAGTCATCCGTCCTAATTAATAACAAAATCTTTCATAAAAAAATTCTCTAAGCTCTTGGGGGGGGGTTTATCCCCCAAAACCTCCCCTCGCTGCGTCACTGCTTTGCTTCGCTATATTTATTTAGCTTCATCCGCTTCATCTTGCGCCTGATAACAAAACAAAAACTGTTGTTTCTCAGAAGGTGCTTGACGCAAGACATTAAACCCGAATGTGTAGGGCTCACCATGGTGCGTTTACGCATGCAGTACGTTTACGCAGTGCATTTTTTCGAAACGGAGATACTAAAACTGGCGCGCCTTAAGTCATTTAATGCAAATGCTGCTTCATAGGGGCTTTTCTTGCACGATTTTGAGCATCAGTCAAGCGTCGGTCTGGGGTTGTGTCAACCTGCCCCCTGAATGGGCCAACAGAATTGGACCTAAAAACATTTTTTTACAGCTAATAACGCAAATAGCCAACAACTGAATGCGTATAATTTTTATTTAATGAACTGCTTTATTAAACCACAATGCCCAAAATTTCTTAAGCTAAAACGTAAGAAAATTTGTTGAAAAAAATCCGCGTAAACGTGCTCCGATCCACCCTATGTAGCTTCAATGAAGAAAATGTCTTTCTGACAAGCAATTTTGGTACTCATTTACGTAGTTTTATTGAATTTGTATCCTTATTTTATTATAATAAATTAAACATGATTAAAAACGATACAGGCGCTCTTGATTTATAAATGGTGTGAGTAAACAGTAAGTTCATTGATTGTTAGGCGGTACGAAGTTCGCCGGGTCAGCTAGTGCTAAATAAGCAACAGTCTAGAGCCTATTTTTACGGTGAATAGACATGGTAGAGGAGTACGACCATGTTGGGTTTACCCTTTCTTTCTGCTTTCAGCTTTCATTATGTTATTATCATCGGAGTCTTTGCTTACGGCAAATAAAGGCAAGCCCCACTAAAGGCAAATATCACTACTTAAAACTGTGAAAGTTTTAGGGTGTCTTTTTTGTAATTACCATTCTACAAACGAAGCCATTCCAGGAACATATTCTATCGATTAAAAAATTCGTAGAACCTGCATGACTATATGTGATTTTTATATTCATTGTGGCTTCATAACGTGCGATTCGCTCAACTTTTTTGGTACCAAAATTAACTCTTTCTCTAGATATAATATTTAATTAATCAGTAGACCAAAGAGTTTACCATCAGAGCGTAGCCGGTAGTTGTAACGATTGATTTGATGAAACTGTAAGTCTAAAGGCGGTTTAAACGGGGCACGGAATTGCGCAGGTTAAAGCTGCATTAATTTCTAAAATGGCGTGGAATTGCACGAATGCATGAACGAAATTAGAACAGGGGCTATTTTGCCATCTCCAGTCCACGCATTTTCGCATGTGTTTCAGCAATTCACCGCTTTACACGACGCAATTTTGACTGCGCCTTCGTACATAGTCAGATTGTACAAGTAAGTGCCCCGTGTGAAACGGCCTTAAGGGATTGATAATCGATTTGTTAACGCTTAGTGACTCATTAGCTGTTTGATTCACTCGGTGACTCGTTCATTTTTGAACGAATCAATCGCGAAGGGCTCATCACTATTCCTGACTTCCCATTCTGCCCCCTTTCCCTCAATTTACCCCTTCCCCTCCAAACACTCTCCCCATCATCTCGTATCCCGAAGATGAAAACACCGAGGCGGGAGGGGGGAGGTTTAAAGGCAGCATGAATCGCTTAGTGATCGAATAAGGACCGCGATTGTTATCCCATCTCTCCTTCCCCACCTATCTATCCTTTTCTTCCCTGCTCCTTTTTGGGGAAGCACACTCCAAAGTCGTTAGCACCTCTTAGTCGTTTCCTATTCAACTCTGTATACACACGAACCTGATGGGAACACCTGTTTGTTAATGCCCATGGCAAAGACGTAATGTTTCAGCTTATTGCAAATGGAAGGAAAGTAAAATATTTCCCGAGCAATGGGCATAAGTAATGAGCCATATTATGGGTTTCTCTCTCCACCCTAGGGTGAAAGCCGGGTTTATACCACTCCCGTACCTGTGTTACTCGAAAATTCGTCAGCTTAAACTGGCTCCATAGGCGTTGTTATTTTTAGTTACTATTTGTATGCAGTTGGATATGGAAATGAAAGTTTGTTGAACTTAACCTTGAACTTACCAAAAACTTCAGTTTTTCTAAAGAAATACTGTTAAATCTCTACTTGCGGGCAACTTTCAGTTACTGCCCAACACCTCTGACTTAGGGCCAGCTTTTCGTTCCCTGTTGGAAAAATATTTTTACGTATAACGATGGAGCCTCTTGTGTGTTCGGACATTGACACCTTTTTGGATTTTGTCTCTTAGACGAATATTATTTATCTCTGCTTTCTTGGCACGTGTGAGTTTTGGAACGTGCTCTTCTCTATAAGGATACGGCTTCAATGATCAGCTTGGGGGCTCGAACTGCAAAAATTCTAAAACCCATTCATTGTAACTCAATGGCCAATATTCCGGAATTCAATAAATTTCATTTTTTGAGATACGCATAAAGAATATTTTTAAAATTTATTTTTATATATTTATTCCATATACTATTTGTGTATTTAAGGATTCATTCAAATATTTAGTAGCATGAATGATTTACCCATATAAATTGCTTCATTTTTGTTAACTAAGCAATGAGATGTTCCCTCATATGGTTATTTGTGCGCAGTCTTGAATTTATAATTAATTAAATTCCGAAGCATTGGCAAAGAATGATTTTTTTATTCAACCAGAATGATGACTACATTGTATATTTTTATTGGGTATGTAAATCAATGGCGTCGAGAAGGCCATACAATATGTATATATTTATAAAAAAGCAATACTATTGATACAGGTAGGAAAATTTTGCCGGGTATTACAATTCGCTCCGAGGACAAATAAGGCAACACGAGACTAAATGGGGATGGAATGGGGACTTAAAATCCCATAGGCCTGGATTCAGAGACGGATTTTTTTTGTTGCTAGATCCTAGCGTAAGTGCTGCGTAGAGTACATCGAGTACAACATACAGTTCGCCGAATGGCACGTTGAGCCATGCTGACGCGGTGGCTCTATGGCAACTTTGGTGAGAGTTGACTCGGCTCATCCGTACTCCGCACATTTTACCCGCCTCGGTATTCCCTAAGAATACTAGTATGGTGAGAAGGTAAGAGGTGGAGGTGGAAATAGAGGTAGAGATCGCGGTACCTCTAGGTAACACAAATGCATTGTTTGTTACGGGCGCGCGCATAGTGAGCAGGTCGAGGTAGAGGTGTACCTCGGAGTTCACTAGGGGGTCGCCCGGGACCACTTTCAAAGACAAACGAGTTTGTCTTTCGGGCGGTGTGTCGCGAGGTATATCGGAAGGCTTCTCCGTGATTGGTGCGTTCAAGGCCCGTTTTATGTGACATCCTAATGTTTTCCTGAAAGTTGTCTGGGTAATACTTAAGTTGCAAATACAGATGTTGATATTCTCCCAGATCTTGTCGCGCTTGATTAATGGGATGAGCTCTGAATTCGCGATTACTTAACGACCAGTCAGTCACCACTTACATGCTAATGACATGTCGTCACCATCACCACTACTGTCGCTTAACATTGTAAAAATGTTACAGCTCGCTTAACATTGTAAAAATGTTACAAGACAAACTCGTCGTCGACGCTATTGGGAAAGCTGCGAGCGTAAACCTCTTTACTATGCGATACTACCATTACCTTCACCTCAATCTCCATCTCTACTTCTATAGTCACCTCCACCTCTACCTCCTTGCTATGCGAGTACCCTTACGCACATTACCTCAAACCCAACTTTCCTGACCGAGAGCGTTCAAACTTCGTATATTGCTGTTGTAGGTCGTCTGTTAGATCTTAAGTAGGTATATAGTTAAATATATCTGGCACCTATAGGGAGAAACTATCTTCATTTGTTGTGAAAAAATGTTTTCTAAGGTTTGGGGTAAATCATACACATAACTGACCAAACCAAAAACCAAAATTAATTTTGACTTCCAAGTTTCAGTTAAGTTTTAACCGTTTACAGTCCAGTGTTTTCATTTAGGAACAGATTTATAAAAAATCATGAAAGTTATATTCCGAATCTGTGATTAATTTTATAGCTTTCGTTATGTAAATAAAGTATGGAAGTCTTTTTTTTAACGAGAATCGCATGACTTGTGTATAAATTGGTCGTTAATTATACCGTTTCAAAAATTGGTTATTTTCATCACCTCTGTAGTGAGTATACGGTTTATTCGATACTTTTCCTCAACTCTCACTCCATTAAAAAACGCTCATTTATTCAAACGATCATATTATATTAAGTTCTTAAACTTAGTTTTTTGGTCAAGTGCATATTTATTTTCAAGCAATAGCAAAATTTTATGGCGTGTTCCCGTTTTGGAACATGCTTGAAAACGCATTTTAAAGTTTTGCTCGGGTTTTCTTTCATAATACCTCTTAATTAGTTTTAAAATAAATAGGATATACAAAAAATAATTGAAATCAGTTGGTAAGTTTGTTCGTCTATAAGGGGTTAATCAGTAAAACAGCAATGCTATAAAATCACAACATTGCACTATGACATGCACCTATCATACATAACAACTAGCAGGAATATCCGACACACACCCCACACCCACTCAGAACAACTACCTACAAGTAATTTTCGGAATACAGACGGACGAGTTAGTGGACCTTTTTTCGACCTTTCTTGACGGACATAAAACGTGCGTAAATCAGATACGACCAGTTGGCTAATGATGAAGCCGGCCTTCCACACTTCGTTCCCTATCCTTCCCACACATCGCGAATAACCTACTAGTAATCATCTACTTTTTTGAAGTAACCTCTCGGTTGTTTCCTTCTTCCTTACGTGGAGCCTTCGACCATGTGAATCTTAGACGCCGCACTAGTGCCTCGAGTCCATGGGGACTAATGTTATCAAACTTTCGCGACACGGGTGACGTAGTATTTGGTGGAGTTCGCGCCCGGGACATGCGCGATGCATGGTAAAGGGCAAATACTCATATCTACCGCATATGTGGGGATAATAAGAAAAAGGTACAAGTAATATTTTTATAAACAAAGTTAAATACAGAAATTGATTGAAATTTTGCCGGCCTCGGTGACGGTGGGGTAAAGTCCTCGCCGGCCAAACAGGAGGTCGCGGGTTCGAGTCCCGCCTGAGTAAGTCACCCCTATCTAGGGCATGGTTGATTGTGTACTTAAATTGTTAACATGTGATTAACCCCGATGTAAAAAGCCGTATGGAGCTGTTTTAGGTGGTATGGAAACAAATAAGAAATAAAAATAGGAGAGATTCAAACATTTGGTGGCCAAGTGTCTGTTCTGTGGAACTGTGAGTTCGAGTGGAAAATCAAATGCACTATCAAGTAATATCTAGTTGATCTCGTTTCTTTCCTCCACCTAGTTTTTGTACCTATGCTTCTCAATTACTCCATGGAAACCTTCCTTAATCGGTAGAATTATTTAATAATAATAATAAATTCCCGTTTAGAAAAAATCACTTGTACCCCTGGTCATCTTAGCCCATCATATAGGATATGAATGAATGAATGAATTTATTACTCCAACCTTGAATGTACACTTTTTTTTAACGACACAAAATTTATGGAGCTTTAGGTAGCTTCAATGGTTAAAAAACCAGCATGGAATCTACCATCTTAAAACTTAAATTCAAGGCAGGCCAGAAAACAAAAGAAAGTAATATATAATTTTTTGAAACATTATCCTTATGTAACATATATGTGACAATGACTTACAATATAAAAGAACAAAGTATAATATAGGGACGGAACAAAATAAATTTCTTTTTTCTCCTTTCCAAAAAAATATAAAATTAATGTATAAAATAATATATAATAATATGTATGCATTCACAAACACATCAATATTATCTGGGGCTGTCCGAAGCCTTGACCCGGGATTCAAACCAGGGACCCCTCGAGCAACAGCCAATTGCTCAACCCACTGGGCTTTAGTCTTCAAAAAGCACCCTGCTGACATCTCTGAGCCATACGCGTCTTTGCCCATCTCCCGCCATCCCCTCAACTTCTTCTCAACCCGTTGCGTTTCACAGTGGGCTGGAATCGAAAAAAGCTGACCAAAACCTCAAAAACGATTTTTTGAGCTTGGAAGTTGAAACTTCACATACATATTTTCAAATAAATTGTGCATAACTTTTCAGATTATTTTTTTCCTCTGTCTTCAAGTTAACAATATATTTTAGGTCAAAGTTGAACAAATTTAGCGAAAAAGGACCACTCTCGATTTTTTTGAAATAGCCAAATTTATCGTCGTGCAATTGTTTCATAAATTGTTATATTGGCAAAACTGTTATGCCATCTTAATTAACAATTATTTTTCTTCCATTTGGAGGGTTTTTAAAGATTTTGTTTCATCATTAACCATACATATTTTTAAAAATGGCGGAGCATGTTTTCAGCCAATACTTTACATAAACGTAGAGAAAAAGTAGATACTTCCGCCGATTTCCGCCAATTGCATTCTACCAGATCGTTCTATGAAGCTTTTACACTGTGAATCTAAAGAAAAATCTTGCACTAACTTGCAACCCCGAATTTTACATCGTTTTTTCGATCGTGCGGTCGACTCCGGTTCTGGTCGCTGGGAGTACGGTGACGGGGCAAGCGTCTGGATGCGATATCGCGTCGGTTGGGTCAGCTACCCTTCAAAGTCACTGCCCACGTCGCAGATATAAAGATCGCTCTCTCGTCCCACTCAGCTCCTTCCCCAATGCAATTCCTTTTAAAGCCTCTACCCTCACCCCTCCCCTCCCTCTCATCATCCTCCGCAATCCCCCATTCCGCCAGCCGTATTTCTCCGTAGGTAGGACGTGTTCCTCTCTCCCCCCTTCCCACACCCCCGGCCGTGCGCGCTTTAGCCTACGCACGCGTCTCGCGCGCGTGTGTCATTATATACCTCCCCAGCAACCTGTAAAAGGGCCTCTCTCGCGTGCCAGCGTCCTTGAAGAAGGCCGATGTGCCCCTGAGGGGTCGTAAAAATCAAGACGCCGAAACACGTTAAGATCACCACCTAACTTGCCTTCCACGCGGACCAGAGTTATATCAAGCAGATCCGGATACGGAGACGAATGATAAGTGCACGACATTTAAAACTCCTGAGAGAGAGAGCGAAGGTGCTCGGTGATATTAAGGTAATAGGGTGGTTTCCTATTATTTTTTTATTGCCTAAATCAAAAGATTATTACTCCTGGAGTACGCATTGCACGCTTTTAGATTTTTGAATGACGATATCTATTTTTCGCGATTAAATGAAAAGTGAACATTTTCAAGCGCGCGAAAACGCGACGGCTAAGTATGAATGCTGGGAAAACCCCGTGTGACGTCATTCTCGTTACCGCTGTCGGCGTGTGAGGTGACCTTGGGGTGAGGCTTTGAGCGCTGATATGATGCAGGCTGCTAGCAGGTAGCGCTTGGTTTAAATAAGGATTATTAATACCTTATCAAACGAAGGAAACTTTCCGACCTTAGGGAGTTTTAATAGGTAATTATTAAGAGATGTTTCCCTGAAGTCTGTGCCTCATGCATTCATTAGTAATCTCAGACGATGTAAAACTCCTATCTACATCTACATCTACATAATACCTCACAAGCCACCTAAAAGGCGTGTGGCAGGGGGTGTTAGGACACCAGCCGTTTACACATAAAAATGAAGTGCTCTAACGAGGTTGGGACTAGCGTTTATTAAAGTCCTTTATGGTTTGGGGGAAAACGAATTCCCATATCTATCCGTTCGGCAAAACATCTCTCTCAATTTATCGCTTAATTTATCGCTTTTATGGAAATATAGTGTGGCTCTAATATTTTGTTCTCTATGTCGCTCTTAAAAATATCCATTCTCAATTGTTCGAGCAATCTAAGCCTAGCGCGCAGCCTCCGAGTCTCCAGCGGCTCCCAGCCTAATTCGCTTGACATCTGGGTAGCACTGTCTGTACGCCCGTAGCAGTTTTTGACGAAACGCGCAGCTTTCCTTTGTATTTTATTCAGTTCGCGGATTAAGTCTTTCTGCTCCGGATCCCATACGCTCGCTGCATATTCAAGGTGCGGTCGGACGAGAGCGAAAATAGCACCTTTCTTTTACTTTCTCATCCGAAAATCTTCCCACAATACGCCTGACGAATCCTATTTTCTTCAGGGCTATGTCTCAAATATTCTTTATATGTGTTCTCCACGTGAGGTTCGAGGTTATCGTTACTCCCAGGTACTTCACTTCGTCTGTTGCCTTTATGTTAATACCATCCTATCTAATCGTTTATAAACTAGCTCCTTGTGACGTCACGTGGAGTGACATCGCATGGGCGCCAGTCTGGCCTTTTTCAAATGCGGTTAAAATTGACCATTGCCATTCGTCTAAACTTCAGTATTTCGAATTCTGTGAGCTGGAATGAGGAGTGAAAAGAATGTTAGGAGAAAGTTCGACTTGCTCGCATCAATTGACATCTTTTGTAACTTCCCGAAAACCCCTTTGTTAGCCCAGCAAGAGTAACGCCTCGGATAATTTAATTCTTTCAACTTTTATGCGGCAGTAGAGCGTTCATTCTCTTATATTAAATCTATATATCAGGAAGGTAATCAAAATAAAATGTAGGGGGTTGGGAGGTTTTGGAGGGAAGCTTGAATTTTGGGCGGGGGTTTTTATATATAGGGAGCTCTCCTTTGACAGTAGTAGTTCCCAAAAATTTAGGATGAGTTTGAAGCACTCGAATCTCACTTGTTTACTACAGCCTTGCTTTATCTAGCATTCTCTTCCTCCCCATTTATCTGACAACCGCATTATTTATTTATTTAGTATTATTTATTTAAAATCCAAATTAAAGGGAAAATCCAAATTTAAAATCCCCCCTTTACTTATTTGGCATCTTCCTTGCGACTTATATTTCCCCCTTTCTCAGCCTTTCCTTTCCAATTCCCTTTCCAACCCACCCCCTTTCATACAAATAGAATAAATATTATAACTTCATAAACTGACGAAACCGCAATGTACTTGAGGCTGAGCTAACGAGTGGTACGTTACGAAATATGCCAGTGGAAATTTGTTATCTCTTTTTCGCTGACTTTTCAATGTTCATCCACTCTATCTTGTCTGCCTCGGTTTTTTTCTCTTTTATTTTACACACCCACATCTCAAACGCCTCATCTTTTCTCGCCCTCTTTACTAAGCGTCCACATTTCCGCACCGATAAGCGCTACACTACAGATCACAAAAATTAAAGAGCCTTTTCATTGAGCTTATCATAATTATCCTTATATCACCTACTTTATGTTCTTAAACGCCTTCTTTGCTAACATAATTCACTTTCTTATACCCTTATTATTTTTTTCGTGTTCTTTGAATATGTCTTACTAGAGAATAGAGATGACTGAGGAGGTCTGCATCTCTTCAAGCCGTAAAAATACGGTCGGCGCTTGAAAGATATTTGCTCAAGCCTTTATGTACAAAACTATACGTCTTCACTATTTCCCAGTTTTGTAGGATAATATTTCATATCCATGCTTGCCCTTATAGCTTAGGAAATCTCCTTAGTCTCAAAATTTATTAGACAGATTGAGTCACATGCGACACTAATGAGAATATAATTATTGAAATGAGACATATGGAAAAGTATCTCGAAATACTCTATTTCTTCTTTTTCTTTCGAAACACCTTTCATTTACGTTCAATGGTGTCAGGCTCAACTATGTGGAAGTTGATATTCACAAATGAAAAGACGACTTCGCTGACTTCCACTGATACCACGGGTGCCAAGAAAATAAATCAGTAGAAGTCAACGAAGTTGTCTTTTCATTTGTGACCTTTCATTTATATTGTTGTCAATAATAAATATTCCAATAAGATCATATATCATCTTATTAAACTATAAAATAGAGTAATTTGGTGGTAAAAATCAGGTATGAGTAGGAAGATAACGGCATTAACGAATTATATACATGTCATGTGTCGAAATGAAGAAATACATTGAGTTGAAGAAGGCAGCTCTCCATTCAGTTTCAAGTACGTGATCCAGTAAGAAATCCCCATTTTCATACCTCATTCACGAAAACAAAATATCATGTAACCGAAAAGGTGTAAAATTAGTGGCACTCACTCATGCCCGAGCTGAAAAGACTTTGTTAGTGTGAAAATATGCCCATCAAAAAAAGCAGAACAGTTTCGGACCGATAAAATGAATATAGTTTCGGACTCTGAAAGATTCGAGTACCAGGAAAGGGTGTGGTTGCACTTTGAGGATGTAGATCTTGGGCGAGGAACCCTGCGGTAGATTCCGTTCTCGTTTGAGCTGGTCATTACCTGTTATACTAATTGAATTTTCTTTTTGGAAAGTTGTGCATCTACACATTTTGGAAAACATGCGGTTCTTTCCGCAACTACGTATTCACACAATTTCAAATGACTATGTTTCCAGCAGATTTTGAATGCGTTAGCTAACGTCTAAACCATGGTCATTTGCTACTAAATTTGTGTGGGTGTATTTATTTATTTTGTGTCGCAATATCGGAATTTCGTCCTCCATTCAAATCTACCAAGTACTGCGAACTACACGTCGTAGAAGTACAAAGCCCCACTGTAAAACATTGTATGCTTGTCGCTTTACCCAGCGATTGAATATTCCATGTCGAACGGAGATTCTGTCTCGATAGCAAGGGGAAAGCACCAAGCTGTTCGAATGTGTTTAGGCTGAGGACTGCGTGGGATTCGTCCCATGGCCAATCGGCGAAGAACCCTTCGCTGTGCTTGCGTGGGCTACTTTCTTCTTCTAAGATAGTGACTGAATCCGGTTGAAAGTCGAGGGGCAACGCGATCGTAGGAGGTATCCTTCCAGCATCATAGTCATGGACCACTGGCGTGGGCAGTGAGGGTCAAGGCATTTGAGCCCACACCCCCAAACTTGGGCTTCTACGAATTGAGTTGTCAAATAACTTATTTTTAATTGCTATGGAAATAGTTCTGTTTACGGAAATGCAAAATACTTGATAATTCCGCATAAAATTTATGTGAAATTATAATGCTCTTTACCTTTCAGTATACCTACTCAATTCCATGAAGTCACACCAGAAAAAATGAGTTAAAATACTTCTATGCTTAAAGAATCAGTTTTCTGATGCTATTTTAAGAAAGCTAATAAGAATTATTTACGAATAACTACGCATATTTGTACCTTATCTTATAGCAGTACTTTTTTTTCTACACAGTCTAGATTTTTATGATATTTTTTTAGCTTTATTACACGCACTTTTTTCCAAGATAGATAAAATGGCTGACGGTGGCGAATTTGTATGGACTTAACTTATATTTTTCTTGTATAATCAAGAAAAATTTATTAGCTTAGAATCAGCCTGTTATTAAAACAATAATTATTAAGGGGTTAAGTCATTCCACTTACTTAGACTAAAGTTATGAGCATACAACGTGAGCATTTGCCCCAATATTTGTCAAAACGTTCGAAGTTATTTTTTCATATTATTTAAACTGAAAAATTTCGCTCAAATTAAAGACTGGAGGAAGCTAAACTTGATAAACTGATGATTTGATTTATATGCAAAACTATACGATGCTCACAGTCAAACCTCCTAGGTCTTTTTGCAATGATTCGAAACGTAGTTAACTGCCAGAAAAACCACCCTCCACAACAGTATCATTTCCTAGTTCAGGACTTGACATTATTGCCGAAGCTGCTGAGATTTTTATTTTCATTTTACAAAGGGATTGCTTGTTTAGTTGTCAGTTTCAAAAACGTCTAAAGTATATAATCTTTATAATCATTCGTTCATGCATTGCATTATTCATCCAAGCGATGCGTAGCAGATGTTGGCTGATGTAATCACTCATAGAGTGCCTTCAATGTTCCACTTTATATCTTATGAGTTTAAGTCACCCATTGATCTCTCGAAAATGATGCTCTAGGAACGAAATTTTACTTTAATAATAAAAGCAATATGGAGTTTTTTCCACGCCTGAAAGCTTCGTTTACAATAAAAGTTTACGTCCCTGAATACGCGTCATCAGTAAAAGTTCATATTAATTAATTTATTTATTATTACTTTATTCTACATGTAGTCTTTTGCATAGTGGTAGCATGAGTTTTAAATGAATGAATGAAAATTCTATCGATCTAATAACAAAAGAAAGGGACAGAAAATTCACCTACACTATGCATAAAATACATTAATTCGAATACCGCACAACTAAGAAATAAAGTTTGGACCAAATTATCCAATTCTCCCTAAATAAATCTGAATGATAGCCAAGAATCGATGAACACTCTCCCTTAAAAAAGTTTTCGGCATACGTACTATTTCCATACGTTATCAATTGCTGGGGTGTTTCAATTTGCTTACAGGTCAATTTATATGCGATGCGTTTTGCAGGAAAAGTAAGATCACTCTAGCAAAATGCAAATTTATTGAGAAAATCTCTTGCTGTTCACTGTATTTACAGCACTCAGTATTTCTTTTTACATTTTCATCCCTACTTTGCTTAACTCCGGGCAAAAATTCTGTCATATATATTTAGATATTTACCTTTTTCGCCACTGATTTTGAGTGCAACGGGATCTATGAGCTCTGTGTAACATTGAAACGCAGGTATAAATCATCTCCCCAATCCGTTTGGAGGGCCTAACTTCACCTAACTTTTAGATCCATCGCGGCTTATCCTTCCCACGTCTCCACTCCCCGTGTCCTTGTCGTTGCTTTGCTTCGCATTCATCGCTGTCCATGTCTGCGTTTGCAGTCACTTATCATTCTCTCACCTCCACCAAATCTTTTTTTCCTGCTGAACTGTGTATTCTTTTACTCTTTGCATTCTTAAGAGAAGGAGACATAAAAATCATCACCATCATCAGACATTTACTTTAGATGGCTTCGTTGTACGCCATCTAATTATTTCATTTTTCCATCGTATATCTTATTTTAAATATGATATCACCGCTGGACCTATAATGCATATTGCCCATTGGACTACATATTGCTGCATTAATAAATGTTCTACTTGCATACCTTAAATCTCGCCAAACTGCTATACCTTAAACTTCAAAGGCAAGAATATTAATTATTATTTTTATCATTTTCTGTCTAAAACGGGTTAACACATTTAGAATAAAAAGGAAACGTGCTCAGGGCTGAAACTATTTTTGTGTATGATGTTGGCTCAGAGGAGTAACAATTTTCATGCCTTTAACTGCGCCATAATCTTCATCCTGCATGCACCCATCGTTTCCATAAGCTTGATATGATTTTATCTTTATTCCAAATGAAAGGAATATCGATTGTTTTACAGTAATGTATAATGATTTATCCGCGACCATTTGTATGTTTCTCCTTGATTAAATAAGATTTTTTATAAACATGCATTCAATTCTCCATCTCATTGTTTCTTTCAGCGAGGCACGTAAATATCTTCTCTGCTAATGTAAACAAAATTACCACCCTTTCTTAGGGACTTCATATCCTCGCTCACTTCAAACTTAGGTGGGCGCCGTCATGCTCTGAAATCATAGCTCTCCGCTCCGCGGCCTGCTGAAAATGATAATATGAATCTCTTAATGCACTCAGGATATAGATACATTTGCATACTTAGTTTTGCATTTCTAAATTCTTGGAATTCGAATTTTTAATCGTTTGCGATCAATTCAAGCCAGAGAGGCCATCAGCGTGGACGTCGGCGCACGCCGAAAAATATACGCCATTGAACGTTTACTGCCGGCACACACGTCTACTTCAAGTGTTTACTGTTCACCTCAATAAGAAACAGTTTCGTTTATCTTACTAGTTCAAATTTTCTTCGCTACTTTCTTCTTCTTCCAGCCTTTTACATTCTTCTCATAATCTCTCCAATCGCTTTTAGCCTATACAAATCATATGACTTTTGGTAAATACACTTTTTTCCACCGTACGAGGCTGATCATAATTTCATAGACACTTCTCATTACTGTAGAATAAAATAAAATTACTTTGTTTTATTCCACACTTTATTTTAAACAGCACGACCCGGGTTTCAGCATCTAATGTTATCATCAGGTGATAGCATTCGATGCTGAAATTCTATCTTTAAATTTTGTCGTGCTATTTAAAATAAAGTGTGGAATAAAACAAAGTAATTTTATTTTATTTTATTTTATTCTATAATGAACCAATTCCACAAAGTAACGCCTGAGACCGTGTCTTACACTTCTCATTACTTTAAAATAGTAGTTCCCTGTCATTATTGCTGAGTAATATTTACTTCTGTTTTCAAGTACTCTATGATTACTTGGATGATAACCATTAGCGTCACTACGGTGAAAATGGACGATGTCGGACAGTAACGCATGTCTAGAACACCCGGTTTGGGTTTCCTCACCACACAAGACGATTTCCCTTTGCTTCATTCTTCGTTACTTTCAGCGGCAAACCGTTTACGAAAACCCTTAAGACTACCGTGGACGGGTGAGTCACGAAATGTAATCATAGGACATAACACAGTCGGCGTCCGAAGTTGCCGCCTCGGCAGGTACAAAGGAGACGTGGAGATGGAAGTTGTGGCAATGTAATCACACCACTCTGGAAGAGTGCTCCCGAACAGCACCCTCTGGAAATATGAACAGAAAATTAGTTACGTGATCCCCGACAGAACTTGCCGCTGATCCAACTCCAAAAGCCTCGCCGCCCGCCCGCCTTCCCCAAGCTCAAATCTTTCAAGGGGACCGAGATGCCATCCCAGGTCCCGCCCCTAAGCCTCGTGCACAATGGGAGAGACCTTTAAGTTCATTTTTTTGTGGAAGACCGGTAGTGGCGAGGGCCCAAGGCAACCAGTCCCCCGTTTTTTCTCTCTCTCTCTCTCTTCGACGCTATTTTTTTATTTCCGAGCGTTAAAGTCACCTGCAGTGGAGATTTCAACTGATGAGTATAAACATCAGAGGGTTAAGCACGCAAAAGAAACCGCCTTTCGGGAGCTGATAGCGTCTTTGGTGTGGACAGAAAGGAAGAAAACGATGGAAGGTAGATGGGCAAGTGTTATTGGGAGAGAAAAAGAGGGACGAAGATGGCTGTATTCTCGGGGATATACTTCAAAGTTTTCAGTCCAAATCGTGAGGGAAGGGCTTGAGTTTTATCTCATACACATTTATTATACTATATAGTTAAAGCGTTTATTATTATGCAATAGTTTAAGCGTTAGCGATAGTTTAAGCGTTTATTATTATGTCAAGTGCTAACTTTTATTTTTAATGAAGGTTATTTCAGTTTTTAATTCGTTAAATTTGAATTATCCCATTCTTTTGTCATTTATTATGATATTTCTTATGCCTCGTACAACTTGTTTTTTCATTAATCAGTCGTAATGCTTAATAACAGCGATTACTTTTAGTCTCCTCAGGGTCTTATGATTTGTCGTTCATGAGCTCTATCTTGTTTGTGGGTCGTTGCATTGGAAATTTACGGAGTTCAGGAAGATAATTTGATTTATTTATTTTTCTGAAGTGAAAATTTTAGATACCTAGGTACTCACTTGACTTCCCTAAAATATAAGTGTTCTAGCGTCGTTATTCATATTTTCTTCTGATTATGATCCTTAATGCGGTCACTATATTTGTCATTGATAGTTATGTGATAGTGGCACCGATGTGCAGCCAATAATGAAGATAGGGTTATAATTTTCCGATGGTAATGTAAATGTGGCAGCTGCCCTTGATATGGAAGACAAATCTTACGACATGTTATGGAAGATAGTGGGGAGAAATTTTCAAAGGAGTGAAGGGAGGAGAGAAAAGAGATTTGCTTAGGACAACAGCGGACGAAAGTTTTGTTAGGCGAAATAAACTGAAGAATCGAGTTTGATTCGATGAAAGTGTTACAAAATGACCCTTATATTTAGCATATCGAGACTGGATGTATCCACAATATTTCGTACCTCTGTTTGATGCCTTGTGAATTTTTCATCAAAATTACTGCTTTCATAATACATGAATGATAGTTTATATGTTACTGCAGGTTGTGATTCAGTTTTTTTGTCAAGAGCTGGTTAATCACCAAAATACTTTCAGCAAGGAAATTTGAAAAAAATATTTCGCAAAAAAATATGGAAAATAAAGAAGGATTTGGTTCTTTCCCGGCGAATGCTGTTGATGAAATCTTCTCGGGAAATCAGCCGGGTGATGATGGCCATTGCTGCCTGCCATTGCGGCCAGGGCAGCAATGGCCATCATCACCCGGCTGATTTCCCGAGAAGATTTCATCAACAATATGGAAAATAGTCTCATGCAGAACCCCCACTAAGCTACCACTTAACAATGAATCTTAAAGCTACGAAGCGATGGGGACTGATACGTGATGACCTAAAAATCTCCTCGGGTTAATCATTTACACTAGCTTTGCTCTCTCTTTGGCTTCCCTCAGTCCTATCGATTTGTTGTGAGGACTACAAGAGGTGATATAAAGTGGAATGGAAACCACAGAGAAGCCAATTGCCAAAATTGCGTCCCCTAAAACTTTTCTATTTAATATTTATTTTAAGGCGGGGATATACCAGCACGGGGAATAGTAATGATACCATTTCCGGGATAATATTTCTCGCCTATATCTACAATCTACATCTACGGGGTACCGTGCAAGCCACCACTAGGGTGTTTGGCACGGGGTGATTCCACACCAGAAATACAGTGCACTCATGTTAAACTTAATCTGAAACTCGCTCGTTCGCCAGATACAGGCCAATCACTCAGCTCAATGACATGCGGTTAGGAACTAGATGAATGCTAAAGACACGCATATGCTACCATACAAATAAAACTACTGGTTTAAAATAGAAAAACGAAAGTTAGGGAAGTTAGTGATTCATGCTTGAGTAATAACATGCCAAAAAAATCATGCCAATAGCTATTATTTACAAATATAATAAGTTATTTACAACACATGCCGAGGCAATTTCATGTAGTCTCAAGAAATTTATCCTAGAGCTAATCTAACGTACATATACATCTATATAATACCCTGCGAGCCACCTCTAGGGTGTTTGGCTGGGGGTGATCAATCACCAGCATGCAGCATGCAATTGGACTCCCACATGCACACCACACGGTCCAAAAAACGTCACGTATACTAACAAATTATGCTACCACATGCTGTTAGAAATAGTAATAAAATTAAGAAACATGCATTAAGTTTTACATAGGTTAGTAGGGTACACTACAAGTCATGCAATCTATTTATGAGCTCTATCGCTGCCGTTATAATCTATTATTGATCGTGGAAAAAAAAGTAATTCTGAATCTATCTGTTCTAGAATCTATCTCTCTTATTTTATTTGTATGATCTTATCTTCCGTAGTATGTTGGCGTCCGTAAGATATGGTTAACTTCGTCAGAAAAGACACTGCTCTTGAATTTATCTAAAAGGTTTAGTCTATTTTTCAATCAATTTTTCAAGAAATTTTTCAATTTTATCTTCGAGCTAATCTAACGTATGTATTATAATCGCTTATTTTATGCGGAAAGACGACATCTTAAATCTATCTGTTCTGCTGTCTATTTCCCTAATATTATCCATGAAACAGAAAAATTCCGGATGAAAAAACGCCCTTGTCTAGGCGAGATATATGGGAAAAAGGTGCTCACGTGCGTTTTGAAAACATTTGGTTTTTCGACCCTCGCCGTCATCACCGCGTCTGGTTGTCACGGGAAAGGCCCTGCGTCTGAAGGAAAACACGGGAGCCCTCCTACGAAACCTGTTATTTCTGGTGGTAAAAACGTCTCGAGGGACAAAGAGGTACGTGACAACAGTTACCCCGTGAAACACGGGTCTCCACTCACAAATTCTTGTGCGGGACTCTCATTTGAGGTAATGGAAGGGGCGCCGTTTTGAAGGGATGATTCAACTGCGGTGGAAACCTTATTTTCTCAGTTTAGTTGCTTTTTTCCGGTGACGTCGGTACAAAAAACATCCGTCTACATTCCGCATAGTTCTCACTCTACGAAAATCTCGTTTTCCTAGAACAGAAGCCGCACACTATATACTTACGATCTCGTTGCTCCTTGAGTTTCCTCTCAGGTAGCATAGATATCTTCTGGGATGGATCTTGGTCCTGAGAAAAGGGATGGTGCTCCTTTTTATAACGTTGCACTCTCCGTTTAGCCCTCATTCCACAAAAATCACGTTTCCTAGCACAGAAGCCGCACACTATATACTTAGGAGCTCGTAGCTCGTTGATTTTCTCCCAGGTAGCATCGATTTCTTCAGGGATGGATCTTGCTCTTGTGAAAAGGAATCGTGGTCTTTTTTATAACTTTCCACTATCGACCTGCTTTCCGATTAGTCCTCCCTCTACGAAAATCGCGTTTCATAGGACAGAAAACCGCACACTTTCTAGTACGTAGTACCTTGCAGCTTCTTGATTTTCCTCTCAAGTACCATAGATTTATTTCGGGATGTCTATTGCACTTGGGAACAGGAGAGAAGGAATCCGTTGGCCTATTTATACCTGTTATCACTATTAAAATTGTCCAGTTCCTATGGCTGCTCATTAGTATGGCGTTTTTCAGAGAAAATATAAAAAACAAAAACTAATTTGAGGCCTAGGATTTCAAAAAAATATGACATCCAAACAAGAAAATATACAGCATATCTTTGCTTTGTAAAGCATAAAAATATATCCTTTCTTGAATTTTTTTAGCCATGTTTTCAATGATTCAGTAAGTTTATATATTTTTTTAATAAGTAATATAAAAAAATTCAACTTAACGTTACACTACGACGCATAGAGGTCTAAGAAGGCACTTTCGTTGCAAAAAACCGGCTCCGTCGAAATTGTTTATTTGAGATCGTTATTACCATGAATAAATGGCTAATTAAATGTGAGCCTCACGAAATTTCACCGTTAGTTAGGTAATGCCCGAATTATACGAATGAACATCTTCACTATCGCCTCCACCACCAAAGTATCTTTTTTTCACACGCATCAAATTAAAAGTTATGCTTGCCATAAAGCTTTCATTTATTTGCTGATCCATATATTTTGGAGAGTGTTAAGCACTTCTACTTCATTAAGTTGCTTTCATTGGATATATCTACATCTACATACTACCCCGCAAGCCACTTCAATAGGCGTGTAGTGGAGGCTGTAATGACAACATCCGATAATATGTAAAAATGAAAAGCTCAACGCTGACGCTGAATATCGCTGTTGTTTATGTTAACTCAACTTCCCTGCTATCTACTGAGAATATTTGTAAAAGTTGGTTCCAAAAATATTTAAAATTAAGGTGAAGTCATATGATCTCGCAGCTCCTTGATTTCCCTCTCAGGTAATATAGATTTCTTCCGGGATGAATCTTTGCCTTCAGAATAGGAATCGTGGTCCTTTTTATGACGTTGCACTCTCCACTAAGTCCTCATTCCTCAAAAATCACGTTTCCTAGGACTGAAGCCACACACTATACAATTTTAATCTCGTAGCTCCTCAGTAGATTTTCCTCTTGGGTAACATAGATTTCTTCCGGGATGGATTTTGCTCTTGAGAAATGAAATCGTATGGCATCATCATCATCATCAATAGTCATTAGTCCTAAGATAGTGGGCAATCGTCGGACCCCCCCAATGTCTTTCCATGATCAATTATGCATTGCCTATAAGATTACAGCCCCCGCTTTCATACCAAAATCGGTCACTGATTTAGATTTTATGCCAATCCATCAAGAGAGATTCATTACTGACCTTTGCAAACTAAAATAATGTCTAATCGGTGAACTTTACTCTATTTTTCGGTATCGGGTATAAAATCATGTGGCATAGTGTCAAGTACAATTAGGAGGGGGTGGGGATGTGGGAAAGGTCAGGGTTAAAGAGTTTTTAGTTCATCAAATATCAGTCTTCATCGCTACGTAGCTTTAATATTCATTGTTAAGTGCTAGCTTAGTGTGAGTTCTGCATGAGACTATTTTCCATATCTTTTTGTAAATATTTTTTTCAAATTTCCTTGCGGAAAGCATTTTGATGATTAACCCGCTCTTGACAAGAAAACCTTGATGGCAACCTGCGGTTACATATTAACTAGCATTTATGTATAATGAAAACAATAATATTGATGACAAATTCACATGGCATTAAACAGAGGTACAACATATTGTGGATACACCCAGTCTCGATATGCTAAACATAAGGGTCATTTTGTAACACTGTCATCGAAACAAACTCGATTCTTCATTAATTTTGGGAACTCTATGTTTATCTAGGATACGATGGGGTCTAACGAATTTCCGCCTAGCATTTATTGAATTCCTTTATTATTCAAGAGATAAACGAATTCTCATATCTAATCGTTCGGTAAAATATATCTCTTAATTTATACATTCTATCGGACCTGGAAATATGATAGGGTTCTAACATGATGTTTTCTGCATCACTGTGAAAGATATCTATTCTCAATCTTTCTATCAACCTAAGCCAAGCGCGCAGCCTACGAGACTCTAGTGGCTTTCAGCCTATTTCATTCTACACCAGTGTAATGTTTCCTGTACGCCCGTCCATAGACAAGATTTTCTTCAACGGCGCATAGTCAATCCCAGTTTTAAAATACATTGAGTGTTTCGATAAAATCTCAAAATATCAATCGTTCGTGTTGTATGCAAAGGATATTAAAGGCTGTTAATGTGAAGTGAAATAAATTTTGACGCGTTCAAGGGCAATTTATTTTGCTGTCAGCATTTATTTCGATTCGCAAGCTTTGGTTCTGTAGATAATTACACATTCTAGCGTGCTTCATTATTAGTGCATGCAGATGAACATCTATCTTAAATTATACTGATGTAAGTCATAATGCATAAATTAGGAATTCGATACATACATAAATTGTTTGAAAAAATGAACCAATACCAATAATGTTTCAATATCTCGTCGAAAAAATCAACGATTTTAATTAGTTTTTTTGCAAGTAACTTGAAAAATATAAAGATTAAAAAACTGTAGATTTTAAATTTTAGCTTATAAAACAGCCAAGAAAATTATTTTTTATGCTCCTTTGACAACTAATACGAACCGAGATACGGCTTCTCAATGGATAGCTTTTGTTTGTTAATCGCAAAATTTTAGAGATTCAATGTTGCATAGCGGGAAAACTATGATTTTTCGATTAAATATTATGAAATCACTTTTTAAATTGCTTTAAAAAACTTTTCTAGAAAATGTATTAGAAGTCTTTCGCAAGAAACTTTAGCAAGTTATGATTAAATTAAGGTCAGTCCCTACTTTTTATACGCAAAAATCAGAAAACAAACAACCAAATTACCAGTATAACAAATATTGATCGTTTTCCTGGTGAAGTTCTCTATATTCAGGTACCATCAATTAATCATAAAAGTTTGATCAATTTAAAACCATTAATTTTGAAAAAATTGGAGCTAATAGTGAAAAACGATTTTCTAAAATTTCGTAAAAAATCCTCTTATTTTCAAAACAACTCCGAAAATACTGGAGGTACGAAGAAACGTCAACATGAAATTGTAGCTTCTATAAATTCATAGATATTCTTTTGTATGAACTTTCAGTACTACGTATAAATGCTTGGTAAGGTATGGCCGTTTAAAGTCTTTATTTACAAGCGAGCACCACCTTATTATAGCCCTTTAAACTCTCACCCTTTCAAAACTAAGGAATTCAAAGAAATTAAATTTATATAGCCTCGTAGCTCTTGTAAAAACCAGAAAAATAATTTTTAAATAAAGTTTCTACCATCAAAAACAAAGGAGCTTGTTTGAAAAATCTTTTTTCGACAAATTCAAAGCACAATTCAGAGCATCATCATCTGCATAAACTTTGGTGCTACACTTTCGGCACTCACGTAAGCACAAAAATATTACTCCAAAATAAGCATACATACCTATAAGATGTGCATGTACGCATAAATATATGTGTATGTGTGGGGTCGCACGCGAGTACATCTACATCTACATAATATCCTGCGAGCCACCTCTAGGGTGTTTGGCAGGGGGTGATCAATCACCAGCATGCAGCATGCATTTGGACTCCCACATGCACACCACACCGTCCAAAAAGCGTCCCGTATAATAACAAACTATACTACTATATGCTGTTAGAAATAGAATATAGGATAGAAATTCAGAAACATGCATTAAGTTTTACATAGGTTAGTAGGCTACACTACAAGTCATGCAATCTATTTACGAGTTCTATTGCTGCCGTTATAATCTCTTATTGATCGTGGGAATGCATGCAGTATCTATTAGATTGTGTTATTCGTAATGCATAAATGAGTACACATTTAATTGTTAACCATTGCACTCAATGAAAAAGAACAAACCACCTTCCCCTGAAAAACTTCTCAAAATGATTATTTTGCAATCACAAAAAAGCGTGCGCCGTTTCATGAGGCTGAATTAAAGTGGGATGATATTGCAATTCGATTTGTTCTGAATGCTCTGGTGAGGATTGTCCAGCTTTACAAGAACATGAGAATTACGTCAACGCATACGATGATTATGTAAATGAAGATGAAAAAATATTTTAACTGTGCTCTCATACGTTTTATCATTGTCTATGTACCTAAGTAAATATTTAGTTTATTTTTGTGTAAACATACGTTTGTGTGTAATTTTATTTTTTTCCTATTTATACCTATGAGAGCCGTTTATAAGCATTTCAATATTATATTGGGTGGATTTTAAGGGTTTACAAGTTGAAAAATGAAATTAGTACTTATTTTAAGCAACAAAATTCTTAATTGGGCACACTGTGACGAATCATTTATTTCTTTAGGGTATATATTTTTTTAACGTTAATCCCTAAATAGTGTTGATTGATTTTTCAGAGTTGAAATATTCTGAAATTATAATGAAAGATGATTTGCAGTTTTCCACAAAAATAAATTAAATCCGACCCGAGTTTCGATGTTACTACATCATTTTCAAGGTACAAATGAATCAATTCCACTCCATCTCGTTTGATTCCTCAAATTTTACTCTGAAATTAAGTTTCAAAGCATAATACATTCATTTCTCAACTAATCCAGACTATGTTTTTTCCATATAAAGGTTTAAAATGTAGTTCTTTAACTTTTGGCATTTAGTTTTCACTCCTAAAAAATAAAAAGCGCCAATTGACATCATAAAGTTTTTGAAGTAGAGTGTTAGAATAGCCTAATCTCAAATTTTTATACAAATCGATTCAGTTTGGAAAAGTTACAAGTTTTGCACTTTTTGGAGCTCCATTTCCTGGACTGCGAGGTTGGGTATTATAACTGCAGATATGGCTCTCAGGGATGAATAGCGCGGTGAGTTTGCAAGCAGACAGAATACAATTTAGGGTTTCAAGTTAAGAGGCAATTATAATATAGAATTATAAAGGATGCTTAAATATAAGGAGAAGAGTGAAATGGAAGAGTATTTCGAAGAGTATCTTGTCTAATATCTCGAACCGAGGATATTAGACTCGAAAATCCAGAGAGCCCTTCGCGATATGATGACTTCTAGGAAAACGGTGGGCGTGGGCAACATCCCGTGTAGGCTTTTGAAGAAATAGGGAAGGATAGGAAGATGAGTTTTTCACACCGGTACGCAGTAGGGTGTTGCTTATTTTTTATTTTTTCTCGGATTTTTGATTTCTACCTCTCAAAATATGCTATGGGGTACAGAATGGATATCCTAAAAATTTCAGCTCAATTGTTTAACATTTACAGGTCGCTCAAAGAGCATAAATGCAATAACATTAAATTTTCACAATTTTTTGAAGTAACATCATTTTCAGGGGTAACGCACGATTTTATGGGTCTTTAGGATCAAAATTCGCTCCATTTTAACGTCCGCTCAACAGTTTTCCAGGAATACAATACTTTACCGCGAGCTACAGCCGCGCGTCACACCCCTGACGGCGAGCTGGTCGCTCGCGAGCCGCATTCACGGACAGCGACCGTCATTGCCTTACGCCCCTCGCGCCTTCCCTAGCGAAAGTCGGCGGAAGAAAGGAGGAGTCGTATACTATGTTGGCGTTTTTCATACCGGGTGTTTGCTGTAGTTTATCCTTTAAATTAACTACATCACTGTTCTTCGAACCTTACATATGAAAAAAAAAGGAAATTTTCAGGTTTAAAATCCCCAAAAAAATGATAAGACTGAGAACCTAAGATATGAAAACAGTTAGTTACCTCTATTTACGCTTGTTGAATCAATTGAAAATGCTTTTTTATGTTCGCTAACCTCCATTATTCAACGCAATCGTGAACAATCTCAGCAGTGGCCCGGCCCGGCCACTAGCAATTCCGGTGAGTTATGGAATCTTTAATGTTGTTTTTATTTCATCAATCAGCCATGAGATTTATAGAACCACCTAATGACGTAATATGCAAAATAATATTTAATTACTTGATTCAACGAATTAGTAAATATTTCCTTTAGTAGACAGTAACCCCTGTTACTACAACATAGTAGCAGCAAGAACCATTGCTGCTCATCTAGCGTTAATGCACAAGGCATCAAAGATCAGTGCAATTTGGGGTGTAATGAGGATTTTCCTACCAATCTATCTTTAACTTGACAACTCCGTTGGCTTATCATCAATAGAATTCGTTTCAGAAACATCCTCACTACTTAAGATTAAAATATCATCATTTCTTAAAAGAATGAAGTATCCTTAGCAACAATGTAATAACATGAAAAGGGAATCGATAGCGGTTTAGTTTTACAAGGCCTACTTGGTTTTCTGTGTACTCTTTAATTCAGACTTGCTGCGATACTCGTCATATCTTCTCTTCCTCTCTACTCGTCGCGCCGACTTCTCTGCCGCCTCTCTCTCTATTAAGTGCTTCGTTAAGGATCTCATTATTTGGCAAGCCAAAGGTGCTTAATAGTTGTCCCGGTAAACCAAGTTCACCCCAACCAGCCAGTTTACAATGCATTTCATATTATGCGCATAATATATGTCTATGATTTGGGTGATTAGTTTTGTTGGTGCAAGCAGAAAATCAAAACTAATACATGTACGGAAGTTTTTCAGAGAGAAAAATGTTTTGAAAACTCTCTCTCTCTATAAGCTTAGGATCTTTTGAAGTAGGTGTCCCGGTCGCCTCTGTATTTTCAAGAGCACTTTATCCATATCGTTTTGAATAACTTCCAGAGCATTTACCGCGGCAATATCAAAGAACTGATCCAATTTTTCATTCAATTCCATGTCATTATTTAGCTTTTTCTTAGATCGCCGTCAAAAATAAATCTTGAATTTTAACAGCTCACTGCACACTGTGCCTCTATTTAATATATTTCCCGTATTTCTTGAATTATTTGAATTCTCGGCATAATACCCCGGAATGGGACCACGGACATCACCGTTAGTCTCGTATTTGCATACAATCCTTGTTTCAGGGTTAAGTGGTGGTGATAGAACAACTGCAGCATTTCGCGAATCAAAGTCAGCTTATTTTTCACGAAACAAGCAGCGATAGCTGTTATAGGGACGCCGATGAGGAATACTTCACTAGACTTGCGCGCGATAAACAACATTGCATTTATCAATAGCGTTTCGACTTCGAAATTTTACTCTACGCCATTCAAAATCCGTCTGCGATGAGGTTAAAGAAAATGTGAAACACGCAAACTTGGGTAAGAAAACATACACAGTTGTCTCTAAACATCATTCTTAATGGTTCCATCTATTCTGCGAATTCATCTCAACGAAAAAGTCTCCAGAATTTATGACAATGTAAAACCATACAGGTTTTTAGGTAACTCCTCCTTTCTTCCACCGACTCTCTTTAGAGAAGGCGCGAGGGGGGCGTAATGCCGTGATCAGTTGACCGTGAATGCGGCCCGCGAGCGACCAGCTAGCCCTCAGGGGTGTGACGCGCGGCTGTAGCTCGCGGTAAAGTATTGTATTCCTGGAAAACTGTTGAGCGGACGTTAAAATGGAGCAAATTTTGGTCCTAAAGGCCCATAAAATCGTGCGTTACCCCTGAAAATGATGTTACTTTAAAAAATTGTGAAAATTTAATGTTATTGCATTTATGCTCTTTGAGCGACCTCTAAATGTTAAACTATTGAGCTGAAATTTTTAGGATATCCATTCTGCACCCCATAGCATATTTTAAGAGGTAGAAATCAAAAATCCGAGAAAAAAATAAAAAATAAGCAACACCCTAGTACGCAGGATATATTAAGCGCGACGTTGGTCGGAGGATTTCGTGAAGAGTCCCGCTACCGAAAAATTGAGTCAAGTTCACCGATTAGGCAATAGTTTATTTTGCAAAGGTGATCCATGAATCTGTCTGGATGGAATGGCTTAAAATCTTTAGAAGTGACCGTTTTGGTATGAAAGCGGGGGCTGTAGGCGGTAATCTTATAGGGAATGCATAATTGATCATGGAAAGATATTGGGCGGTCCGACGATTAGCCACTATCTTAGGACTATTGCCCTTTGATGATGATGATGATGATGATGGTGCTATACGATTTCATTTCTCAAGAGCAATATCCATCCCGGAAGAAATCTAGATTGCGACGTAGGTCGAAAGATTTCATGAAGAGAGGTCCAATCCCGCTACCGAAAAATAGAGTCAAGTTCACCCATTAGACATTAGTTTATTTTGCAAAAGTCATTCATGAATCTCTATTGATGGAATGATTAAAAATCTATATAAGTGACCGTTTTTGGTATGAAAGAGGGGGCTGTAATCTTATAGGCAATGTATAATTGATCATGGAAAGATATTGGAGAGTCCGACGATTGACCACAATCTTAGGACTATTGGCTTTTGATGATGATGATGAAATATTATTATTAAATTGTACGCCTTCATTTTCCTTTGAAGTTCCACGGATTTCGTCTATGACGGCAGAGCGTGTCTTTTAGATGACATTCGCGAAAAACATTTGTTTGGAATCGCACAGTAGCAAACCCACCCCCTCGAGGTTCCTTATCTCGCAACTTCCTTTCTCACGGGGTCGAATTTCTTGGAATCAATGTTTGCTTCCAACGCCTCGCTATCACGTGACCCCGCCTACCCATCTCTTCAACGCATCACTTCGTCTTATGATACATCTGTGGCAAGGGAAATGCCAAAAAAAACTGCTTAAATTGCGACTGTAACAAGAAGGGAGTAGAGGACACACATTTCCTCTTTTGCGTTTCCACGCTCACCAAATTGTCTGATGGAGAGTAAACAGGATGAGGAGTGCGTCAACAACGACAAGCGGAAGTCATGAGGAGCCAACAAGAAGTGTATTGGTCCACGCGTGGTTATCATAGCTCATACTAGCGGCTGTCAACATTAGAACGACTGCAGGAAGCAAGCCGGGACTAGGGTGGAGGCACCTATTTTTTCATCGCTTCCAAATTTTAATCGCACATCCTGTCGGTCATGCACATGAGAATGACGGCAATATTCGCCCGGGCTCTTAACTCAGAACAAATGTCTCAGTTCAGAAAGGGAGTGAACGTAATAAAGAGCATCCGGCGTTAGGTTGTGGAAATGCCTAATCTGTATGGGACACTGGTAAACTTCCACACAATTTTAATGTCGAACGACCCGGGTTGGACCATTTGCGTCTTAATATTATGAGCATACCTTGATAAGGACACAAAGTATCGAAACCGGGTCGATAGACCTTTAAATTTTTTAAAATACCACCTTTAATTCTCAATAGGGTAGTTTCCTTCATCAAAGAAAACGAAAGTCATTGATTGCGATTCGTTACCCACCATTAGTGTATTCATAATATACAAATTATTTGGTTTCAGAAAACCCAGTTCAGACGAATGGCAATAGTCAATTTTAACCGCATTTGAAAAATGCCATATTGGCGCCCATACTGTTCCACTCCACGTGACGTCACAGGGACCTAGTTTCTGTACGAGTAGATAGGAGTTTTACATTGTCTGTGATTACCAATGCATGCATGAGGCACTGAATTCAGGGAAACATCTCTTAATAATCACCTATTAAAACTGGTTAAGGTCGGAAAGTTTTCTTCGTTTGATAAGGATTATTAATACCTGAGGTTTCATTTGTGATTGATGCTAGGGTACCTGCTAGCAGCCTGCGTCGTATCAGCGCTCCCCAACGTCACCTGACACGGCGACAGCTGGAACCAGAAATACGTCACTCGGACTTTTCCCATCATTCCTACTTAGCCTTCGCGTTTTCGCGCGCTCGAAAATTTTCACTTTTCATTTAATCGCGAAAAATAGATATCGCCATTTAAAAATCTAAAAGCTTGAAAAACGTACTCCAGGAGTAATAATATTTCGAATTAGGCAATAAAAAATAATGGGAAAACACCCAATTACATCAAGCGTATCGTTGGATGGATGAAAGATAAGTGAGGGATGCATTGTATGTCACACACGTGAGGCCGCACTTCGAGCACACAACAAGTGTATGGAATCAGGCGTTGGATGACTTAATCTGAACTACATAAAATAGGAGAGGCGCGATACGCCTAAGACCCACCTCGAGCGAGCAGAAAGTTTTTCGCTGGGTATTTTGGATGTTTGGATAGGGAACCCAATAGACTATATTGCTACTCGCTCAGCTTAAATTACTTGTGCAATCATAATTTATTTCTATTTATTTCCATCGCCCCGAAAACAGCTCACAAGACCTTTTACATCGGAGGGTATAACATGAAACAACAACTATCACACACAACCATGCCCTGGATAGGGGCAACCTACCCAGGCGGGACTCGAACCCGCGACCTTCGGTTTGGCAGGCGAGGACTTTACCCCGCCGCCGGCGAGGCCAGTAAGTAACAAACTTACTGAATGGCTCAGAGGATATACCTAATTTTAGAACACCTCTATATTTTCAGGCTCAAATAAAACGATATTATAAGATACCAACTTTGCCCTACGGACAGATGTAGGAGTTCATTTTTCTTTCGGAAATTTTAGAGCATCGATTAAATAGGCCGAAATCGTAATGTACCATGCGCTCACGTTAATTTCTCTTGCCGATCAACGGCTGGTATCTTAGCACTTACCGCCATCAACATATTTAAGCGGCCTGCGGGGTAGGAAAGAAAACAAATTTAGATAAATTGAAAAGGATAAATTGAAAATGATTGAGAACAGTTCCGTTTAAAAGGTAAAGATGTGAAGAACAGCCGATTATTACGTTGTAGTAATCAATCGCAAATGAAATTGAGCTCGAATAGTAAAACTTTAATGCAATTGTTTACCCAATCAATGCGATATCCTGTATGTAACTTTGTTACATTATCTACTCTTAGTCAATAGAAAACATTGGACTGCATTGGCGCGATAATTATCGAGTGTTCTCTTGCTTGGGAAGATAACATAATTCTTGCCAACTTTGCTGCGTCTTACAAAACCAAGCATAGTTAACTACTCGCTTTATAATATCCTCACTTATCATATTATCGCATGTATCTGTAGTCAATTTTGGAATGATACTTGAGTTTTCTATTGGCCAATTCCTAGCGGAATTCGGTAAGTAACCTGAAAATAGCTCTCTCTGTATGCATAATTCGTTTAAATTTGAAAAAAATTGGCTTTGAAATGCATTAGTTTCGTAATGATTTAGTATCCCAAGGCTAAGTATACTGGGTTATATTTGTTTAATTATTTTCTCAAATCTAAAGCGATGTAAAGAATCTCCACGCATAGTATGGTGCTTACTCATCCAATCTTATCAACATTAAAGATTTGATATTTATTTGTGAATATCATTCATCGGTCATTTGAGGAAGTAATTGTTAAGAAACAGCAAATGAATTATCGATGTTCATGGATTCATTTACGCAATCGCTTTAAAATAGCTTCCCTTTTCTCGTTCACTCTTACCGGTAATCCCTAAATGCCTTTAAACAAGTCAAGAAAGTTTTTTTATTTACCCGAGACCAAATACTTTTTGGAGTTTGAGTGACCACATCGTTAAGGTGAAATTAAAAGCATTTGATCGCATACCTGAAGTTGGAAACCTTGGCAAGGATAAAAAATTTCAATAATTTATTTATTTTTTCCACATTTAAATTTCCAGGTAAAGGCCGATGGTCAATATATTTGGTGCTGAATACATGCATTTTCCGTGATATTGGATCCACATGAATTTGAATTAGCAAATGCCTGCATGAAAGTCACCGAACTGTTAAGTTACGCCATAGCTAGACTCAAGGAGAATTAAGTATGACTTCGTCGGATGAATTCTAATTCCAGAAAATAATCCTAACGGCTGTCGTGGGAAAGGGGAAATAGGTATGATTGTCCCCTTCTGATGTCTTCATCATTGGCCGGTGTGCCTTAGATTCCACTTACTGGGTAGGCTAGTTATCGTCAGATGAGGAAGCGGCCAGTGGAAAATTAGGTTCCAAACATTTTGGCACCAAAGCCAAGGATGAGGTCAATCGGCTAATTCCGTGAAAAAGGGATACTCGGAAAGGGGTTGCTCCTGTCGTCCTCTTCAACAATTGACGCGCGAATTGCCACCACTTTCCAATGGGACATGGCACATGTTCCATTCCCAAAAAACAACCCACCCCTACCCTCCTGTGGAGTCCGCGCGGCTCGCTGGAGACATCTGCCGGCACATCCTCGTACGTTCCCCCCTTTCAAAACCCTTCCCCCGAAATTAACCTCCCTCCATCCGCCCCCTCAACCACCTATGGGCTGTGCCACGGGTTAATAGTTTTTAGAAGCTCTTGTCCACCCAGACTCCATTCCTGAGTGGGGGATTTAAAGTGATTCACTCCCGAGTGAACCTTAGAACACCCCGTTATTCAAAATCATGCAGAGTTTATATCATTTTTCAAGTAAATTACAGTTTCCATGGAATATTTAAGAAGTATTCTGGCGGCCACATCTACCTTCACGGACTTTCCTCTTCAATTTACAATAAGACCTACTACATTACATTCCATATAAAAATCCCATTCATCTCCTTACTCTCCCTCTTTTGACTAATATTTTACCCTCTAGCACCGTTTTCAACACCCTCTTCCCGGTAGGTACTCCCTCTTTCATCTAGATCTACATCTACATAATACCCTGCGAGCCACCTCTAGGGTGTTTAGCAGGCGGTGATGCAGCATGCAGCATTTTCATACATTCTGTCTCCTACTCATCTCATCGATAAGCTTCCTCACCTCACCCACCATGTCCAGCACTTCCTCATTCCTCCTCCTCTCCGTCCACTTCACTTTCTCCATTCTTCTCCACACCCACATCTCGAACGCCTCCAATCTTCTCTCGACTTCCCTCCTAAGCGTTCATGCTTCCGCACCGAAAACTCTACATCATAGTTTTCATTATCCTTTTGTTTAAACTCAAACATTGCGATCATCTCATTAGCTCCTTCCTTTTCATGAACGCCTCCCTTGCTAACATAATTCTCTTTCTCTTATTCTTACTGCTGCATCCGTTTTACTCTTAAGCTACAGAGATAACCACACTTCAATCCCCTCCTTAGGTGGTTGACATTATAATCCAGTCATACTCGTCGAGCACAATTTATTCTCCCAGAATCATCCTAACTATCATTAAAATATATTTCATAGTTTCTTCGTGTATCGAAATAAGTCTACCAGCAATGGCCCATCCCATCTGCACTGTCCTTTTAGTGTTGATTATCTTCATGGGCCTTTCAAGGCAACCTGCAAAATTTGTATGCTTGCAAAAAGCCTTAAACCTTTTTTTTTCGGGGAAATTAGCCCGTTTTATGTTGCTCTACCGATATATTGTGAATATCATTCACGAAATCTTTCCTTAATTTTGCCGACTACTGATTACATTTTAGTATTTTTTACTGAGTTTTATTGTATCGTCGTTAGCATTTACAACGCTGCTCTCAATGGTGTGGTACCCACAGTACAAGTAAGTCCTATTCCACTGAAGCATGAAAAGCAATGGTGAGCCGTGTTCATTAAGCCAGCCTCCTATGGTAGTAGATGGAAGGGCAGAAGACAGATACCATTATGTAGCCATGTGGTTGAATATTTGAGCGCGACAATGGTGATAAACACATGCCACCTTCCTCGGCTCCCTCTATTTTCAATCGTAGACAAGAAAGGAAGACAGTGATTCACCCCTTAAGGGAGTCGTTAGCCATTTGACAGTAGTAATGCCACGGTTATAATCACACTAAATCCTCCCATTGAAGGATTTCAGTGAAGAAAAGAGTGTCTAGCCCCTTTAACAGTGATCCGTGCTAATGAAGTGACCACCACATAACGGTATTTGGGCACACAATACGTATATACCGTTATGCAGTTGTGAAGTTGAAAATACAGGCGCGACAAAAGGTGGTGGTCAATAGTTTTGGAAGGTCCGATGCCGGCAGACGTGGAGTGATTGGCACGCGAAAGCTTCATGCTGCGCGGAACAGGGGTGAGTGGCAGGGGGTGGGGGATGGGGCGTGCATGCGTGCCGCCCGCCGGGAAACCTTTCCACGGGGCACGCGACGGCGCGTGCTCAAAGATAGAGCAGTCAGTCTTTAGGGGTTCATACCTTGATGAAGAGCGTCGATGCAGACCTCTTACGATTTTACTTTTTTTCATACTACCCCTCAAGGCACCTAGAAGGCGAGTGGCAGGGGTTTTAGGACACCAGCCGTTTACATATAAGAAGAAAATTCTCAAACAAAATTATGACTAGCATTTATTTAAGTTCTTTATGTTTCGGGGGAAAAACGAATTTTCATATATCTTTGTTCGGAAAAATATATCTCTTAATTTAAAGCAACAGCGCGATAAAAGAGGCTTGTAATGGTTTGACGACCTCAAGGAAGACCAAGACTGCATTGAAGCGATCAAGCACTGAAGGATGTAAGAATTTTTGGAGCATAAATAGTATTTAAGGAACACAGAAAAGTGCAAGCGGGTCGTTGGTGAGGTCAAAAATCATCTTGAATTTACCTGGCCGCATTAGTGAGTTAAGGCTGAGAAAGATTAAGTGCTTTCCCAGCTAGTAGAGAACTCGTCACGTAGTGATGCTTAGTTCGGAAAGAGCTCTACCCTCACCTGTCTAAATCTTGTGTTAACTAGGGATGGACGAATCCAGGGTTTTTATCGGATCCGGATTTGATCGGATCCTTGATTTTCGGGGCGGAATCTTTCGGATCGGATATTTTCGGATCCAAGTGGATTTTAAAATTCCTGTCGCTGAGATTCCCCCGATGATTGTTCAATCTCTGGGGAAGAGTCACACTATGTGCCAGTCGTATTTTTTCTATTTTTATTTTCCACGGCCTAAATTCTCCTACGTAACTTCTGCGAGAGCATTCAAACAAAACGGTTCATGAGTAGGACAAGAATCGCATTCAGCGGCGCATTCGAAGATAGAAACTGAACTCTTTCCACCCTTATTGCATTCACTGAAGCTATTATTCAAAATTTCGGATCCAGATCCGACGTCTTCCGCGACTTTGGATCCGATGTATCCGATGAAGGGCAATATCCCCGGATATTTGGATCCGAGGTATCCGATCCGACCATCCCTAGTGTTAACCTTTTCCTTAAATCGTGGGTTTACATGGCCAAGGAGTTAATGAGCATCCAAGTTCAGTCGGTATACATATTCCTACCATCAAAAATCATACGCTGCTTGCGCACTCTTTTGGATAAGGAGGGAGAAGGGGAGGATAGCCGCTGAGGACTTGACACCCGGCAGTCAGCGCGTTAGAATCTCCAGGGTTCATTTTTTTTTTCAACTCACTCTCACTAACGCTAACCCACTTTACTATCCATTCCATTCACTCACGTGGCTGCCTGAAGGGACTTAGTAATCCCATTCTTTTGAGCCCATCTTCCCATCTGCACACCTTTTACCCCTTCAAAAGTTCCTTGCTGCGACCGAAAAATGGTTTCCACCCTCCCGTCCTTTGTTAAGCACTTAACGCCATGGTGGCCGATGCTTACCCTTGTGGTTTTCTCTCCTTATTAGCCAGCAGGTCTGAAATCTTGTAGACTAACGTGTGAGAGGGGATGTTGATTAGCTTGAGTACCAGCTTCACATCCTGTGGGCTCGGGTTCATACCCCGACGGTGCACAGTGGTCCGGATTCGGAAAAAGGTGGACAAAAATCATTTTTTCGACGTTCTTCAAACTCGCTTAGACTATACAAGTTATGCAGTAATATGTCTGGGGTATCACCTTTCATGCTTACTTTTTTTATAAAAAAAATTGCTAGCTTAGATATATTGCGTCAAAGTAGCACTATTTCTAAGGAAACTTGATTTTTCCGTTTTTTCGAAAATTACGCATTTTAGATTTATTTTTGGCTTTACGCCGCCAATTATATTCGTAAACTAACTTTGCACTATAGTAATATAGGCATTTTACTGTTATAAAATATATATTTCAACCTTTTAGAGATGTTGATGATTGCTGTAGAATTATTTGAAGGGGAGTAATTTTTTTCGGAAAAAATCGCATAAATGTTGAGTTATAAAAAAAGTGACGTCGATTTGCGCGGATTCGGCTATTTGTGACAGTAAAATACAGTATCATAAAGATATTAGTAAAGAAATCAGCTGCAAATCTGTGCGAGTTTGCGAATGACAACGATTTATATGCCTAGCCGTAGTAGACGTGAACGTCGACACGCTAGCATCAGCGCAGTGTAGGCACATGGTAAATTGTGTCTCCCAATGTTTCATGGGCCAGAATCACAAAAATAAGAATTTTAGCATTTTAAAACATATTTTATACTTTGTAATCATCCGAATTTTATCTGTATGTGGACCAATAGAATAATTTCGGAACAATTTGAATTAGGTTAAGCGCAGTTGGGACGCTGGGAGAGGAGATAAAATATTTTTTCCGATCGCTTCTCAGAACGACTTCAAGCGCGATTTGGTAATAGATTTAAGTAAATACGACAGGCTACATGCACTGCTACCGGGAAAACCCACAACCGTCTCCCTTTCTTTCAATCCGAAGGAGACCCGTTACCCGAACACGTGTCGGACCTCAGGGAAGTGGGAAGGGGTCTTTAGTCGGGACATTTTGCCATCTTTTGTCATCTTGCTATTTTGCCACTTGGCGCACCACCCAACTTGAGGTTATTGCTTTTCTAGGGGCGGTCTGACCTGTAAGTGAAGCTGCACGTGTTAATAGATGAGGTCTTTACCCTCCACCCGCTTCCTTTTGGACGGGTTTTATTGCAGGTCCGCCGCTAGTATGCATTTTCGCACAAAATCCAAACATTTCACATTTTCTTTACGGGGTCCAACCTTACCCCAACCAGTTATCCTGGGGAATACCCACATTTCCATGGGTAAAGATTACTCCTCTTTTTAACCCCATCCAAATTTCGGTCGAAACATTTTGGTACCCTTCAGTTTCAACTTTTCTGTCGATGTGAACACACCCATCACTAATTGCGAAGTCCTATTTTGGCTACAGTTTTTGTGATTTACAGTGATCTCGAAAAGAAGTTATAGTGTTGTGATAACTAAAAAATTGTGATTAAGTTATTTATTAGTTCCTGACAACCACATAAATAAGGATTATTGAGCAGGTATACTATGTTTAATTTATTTCCGTTTCTTGTTTTCGTTTTTTTTAATTGGTCTGAGACGAGGCAGCGCTCTAATTTTCCATATTTTCCCTTCTATTTGATATTTAACCTTTTTAGAAAGAAGACTGTTGTGTAGCTTTTTGTAAACCTGTGTTTTATATTGTTGACTGTCAACAATGTCATGGGCATTTACGCGGCGAAAACTGCACGAAAAATTGCTGGAGAAAAAAGAGAAAACCATGGATGCTCGAAAAAGGAATTTAAATGCATATCTGGAGAGTTGTTTCAGATTACACGGAGATGAGGAGGCAAAACTCGAGCTTAATAATTTTTTAAGCATGAAATTTTTTTATTCCTACGAGAGAAGATGGCGAGTTAGTTCGCAATCAAAATCTTAAAGATCCTTAAAGATCTTCCGGGGCCGGGGCCTAAAAGATCTTCCGCAGGAGGTTCGTGATCTCTTGGTCCTGCAAGAATCTCAAAATTCTTCGAGCGAATGCGAAGAGGAGGAGGGGTGGGATTCAGAAGAATCTGATGCTGAATAATACATAATTGTAAATTTCTGAGGAATTATCCATGCTTTTATGAGAATAAAAGAGTTACATAAATACTATTTTGATACTTATTTAATAATTACTTTTAGTCCATACAGAAGAATCTCACGAAATCTGGAAATCGCACCTTTTTAACGTTAGTCAATGCACCCAACAACCCTACTTTTAGCCGTTTTTTGTTTATTGAGTACTTTGAAAGATCATTAACTCATTCTATACAACTAATTATCATTTATTTTCATATTTTATCATGATTACCGTTTATCTATGCAGTCAGCGTTACAATTAGCCCGTTAATAAGTCAAAGTTCCACGACATCGCATGAAATAAAAGTTTTTTCGTAAAAATAACTGCAGAAATAAAAATAGCTCGCCAAAAAACATATAGAGAGCAATTTTTAAAGACATCCAACCAAAATCTGATTTTTGTCCAACTTTTTCGCGATCCGGACCACTGTGCGGTGGCCGTATTTTCAGAGACTTTTCAGAGATTTTTCAGATCCTTGCTTGAAATTTTTGTAGCTGAGCTCGGGCTGTCCACGGGGTGAAAGTCTTCATTGATGCCGACGTTTCGAAAATCGACTCGGTTTTCCAAACGTCGGCAACTTAACACTCGCCCAATTTGGAATTTAGAACAGGTTCTATTTTCTCGCGGCCAATCTCCAACCAGAAGTCAGTTTTGTTGACTCCAAGTGGTCAAAGCAAGAAGCTCTTTTCAAAACATCCGGTTTGGCTACAAAAAATGGTTTTTTTTTCCGAAAAGTCCCTTGAAAATTCTAACATGTGGACGAAAGAAAATGTTCCACTATTGATTGAAGCGTACAAATCAGACGGACGCTTATTCAAAGTGAAATCATCGAAGTACAGTGACGCTCTCTAGTGGGACATTAGAACACTATTTCGGCCAATATTGGTGTAAATATTGATACGGCTTATACGGTGCGTAACGCCCAATATTTTCAACAATATTGCGCGCCGATGTATTGGCAAATAAATTGGAAAGTGTCATACGGACTTAAGTCTAAAACTCATCAATACCTCATGATGATTGTGTAACAATTGAAACACGTGTACTAAGCTATTATAATATAATTAGTGGCCAATAAGATACCTTTTTTATCATTCGATATGTTCTTCCACGACGCATCTCCTTGATTTTCACCGTAACTATTGATTTTTCCTGCTGACACATGTGGATCAGAAGCCATTAAAAGTACATTATCTTGCTGGGGTCCATTGAACAGCGAGTCGTTTATGCCTCCCGGCTATCAGCTTAACACGGAGATCAGCTGTTTCTCAGGTTGGCGTCCGGTTCCCTCCCGCACCCTAATCCGACGCCTCGTCGAAAACTCGTGTGACAAACTCCTGTCCAACGCCTTGCAGGAGAGATAGAATTACCGAAAAGGACGGACGGATGCAGGGCGCCCTCTTGCTATACGGGCAAGTGTCATGTGGTCCCCGGGCACGGTATGCCACCGACCGGATGGACATCCTCACACCTCTTCGTATCGGACCCCTTCGAAAAGGCCAGTCCGGATGACTAGCTTCCAATTATGGCATGGGGAGGAAAGCCGAACCGCAGTTCCATATGGGATTTTCATTTTCGGTAACTGCCGGCAATGACAGGAGTATTGACCGTATGCTCGCATGCATGGGCGACATGTGTTGAGGCCGTTAAAAAGCCAGTTGAAATATTGAATCAACTGCTTGACAAGATTGATTCAATGAGCTTCAGAAGAACACAAATGGGTTCAAAGCTTTCTGGAACAATTCGCGTTTCCATACAGGTATATGAGAATGGATGGTTCAGTGACAGAATGTTCGCCTGCTTAGCGGGCGGCACGGGCTCGATTCCCGGCCGTTGGGTCTTTAGTTCTCTTGTTTTTATTTGCTCCTTTGTTGCGCTTTGGCTTTGAGCCCTTTGTTTATAAATCAAACGTAAAAGGTAATCATGACTGTTTTTGGATCTGATGCAAATAAAAAATGCGAATCTATCACTTATTGCTGGTGGCCGATGCATCACATTTCATCGTCACAGTCAATGAAAATTGAGTATAGGGTATTGAAAAGCTGAATTTATTGACTCCTGAGTAAAAAGAACGAAAAAGAAATAACCTACCACACACAGGCTTTTAGTTTCAAATAAAAATATATGTCATTCGTTACCATAATAGTACAGGAACAACATTAGCTTGAAGAAAACAAACTTTCCGCAAAGAATCGTAGATGTATGCCGAGTAGTGTACATACGTAAGGAGTGATACCATTGCGGGTTTATTCTGGTATTTAAGTGCTATCTTACCTTCGAACAAACCTGTTATGAGTAAATACGGAGTTTAAAATAGGAATATTAAACTGAACTGTTAAAAAACTACGATAGCTTTGAATGAATGTATTCGGTGTTTACAAAGTTGGACACACGCGGTGCTTATTCCATCTCTACTGAACCTTCACCACGCAGATAAAGTCTATAGAAGGATTTCGAGTATAATTCAACCGTCCCTCTGATTGATAAAAATTTTCCCTTTCATTTCCTTTAAAGTATTTAATGATTCATAAATAAGTATTTAGACGAAGTCTCGTAATGGGTGGACGAAAACCACCTGACATTAAACTGGTTAAAGACTATAAAGCTATAACCATCGGGAACTCAAGGATTCTCAATGATAATCACCATCCTATAGTTTGAAGTAGGTGATCATCGAATACCATGCAGCGACTCATGGTAATACTAAATCTTAGTGGTACCATGGCAGCGACTCTGTTCGCGCTCTTGGACTCAAAAATTCCGTCCTTAAACAAAAATGTCAATGACATCTGTTGTATAGTCAATGTCACACTCTATCAATTAAAACTATATGAGCACCTACTTCCTATTTCCACCCGAAAAATATTAATCTCCACTTTGGTGTTTCGTTCCTTTGATTATTGTAGTCTTGTTCATAATTGCATGCCTAAAGAGCTGGATAAAGTTACAAGGATAACTTAATTTATGTGTAAGATTTGTATATAATTTAAGAAGCGATTTCATGCAGCACAATACATAATCAGTCCAGGTTAGTTAAATATTTGTGATAGAAAAAAATATCTACTTGTAGCTCTTCTTTTCAAAGTATGGAGGGAGAGAATTATCTCCGGGAAATGGTTAAGAGTAGATTAGAAACCGCTCATACGGCATTTTGTGCAAAGAAATCAACCAAAAATAATTTCTTGTAATGGCATCTAAATTTTGGAATTTTCTCCCTGAGGGTTTAAAAGAGAAGGTCACCAAACAAATAAAAATTATACATAACTCTACTCAATGAAAAACAAAATTAAAATCTGCTTTATAAAATACAGCCTGTATATTACGCATGTTGTTTAACTTATATCCTTGTCTCTTTGTTATGTCTTCATTATTTCTGCATCATACAGCTAAATCGCTATTACTTATGTTTGATTTTTCATGTGCCTCATTTTATGAGGTCTATGGTGAGGAAATGATAGAAAATTGTGTTTTGCTCCAAGGATGATGCTCAAAGCATAAATAAATATATATAAATGGTATTATATTATAATTTCCTATCATATTTTTAATTTTTTTATGCATTAAAGTTTCTCGTCCTCTTTTTCCACTTACAACGCATTCATTGATGCGCCGCAGGCGCGTTCCCGCTGTCCCGGTGAACCAGTTCACCCTGACCAGCCAGGTGACATTTGATTGGTTTTGTGCGCAATTGTTTATTATGTGGGGGTAGCGTTTTGCTTGTGTCAGCAGAAACTTATGACTAATAAATGAGGAATGTAGCAATAACATTTTTTTGGATTTAATACATTGGCAATATAGGTTACATTGAAATATAGGTTAAATTTACAATTTGTTATAACATTAATGACGAATATGTATATAATTTTTTTTCTCTTTTTAATTATTCATTTCTTTGAATAAGATATATATTTTTTATGCTTGTGTACTTATAGGTACATATTTTTTTCTTTTGATATATGCATATATATTTTTTGGCTTGATATAATTTTTTATTGCCATTATTTCTTTTTTTCACTTGTTTTAAGTATTTTTTTATTTTTTTTTTCATGTTTTCTTTTCATTTTTTCTTTTCTTTTTTATCATTTTTTAAACCACATAATATTAGGAAATAAACATTGTGCGGACTGCACGCTTTATATGAAAAACGAAGTCGTCCACGGGGCTGTCGTCGCGATACTTTCGTCCGGTAAGAACCCGTTCTTTCCGAGACCAATGGGCCCCTACCCTCATGCCTCCTTGGCCGTGAGTAGATACTTCCTCCCGCCCTTACTACCTCACCCCCGGGGTGTCTGCACAACAATGAAGATACACTCACTCTTGCCCCTCTCTCTCTGTCGCAAGTCTCAACTGTTCTTGTTTCCATGCCCGCATGCAAAGCGCCGATTCATGGTGGCAACGGTCTCCATGGTCCCCTCTCTCCCCCTCCCCAAAAAACCCCCACCCTCCCGTATTTTGTTAACACAATAACCCCTTTCTCCTCTTTGTCCTTGTACACTCTTCCTTTGCTATTTTTTTCCTTCATTCAGTGCGTACGACCCGCAGATATATGGGCCGTTATACCAACGCCAGGATTGGGGGTAGGTTTTAGTAGTATTAATGGGGCGGGATACCTTGGCTCTGCGCGCGTCCTCTCTGATGACACCGGATGGGGAGTTTACCTGAGAAAAATTTTAAAAATTTTAAAGGGACATCTCAGCTCAAGCAAATAGCTATACGGGATTATAAAGAAGAGTCCCAACTTGTGGCGTGCGCCGCCGACGATGAGATTTAGTAATAAGGTGGTTTCCTATTAATTTTTAAATGCCTAAATCGAAAGATTATTACTCCTGGAGTTCGTATTTCACGCTTTTAGATTTTTAAATGACGGTATCAATTTTTCGCGATTAAATGAAAAGTGAAAATTTTCAAGCGCGATAACGCGATGGCTGAGTATGAATGCTGGGAAAACCCCATGTGACGTCATTCTGGTTCCTGCTACCGCCGTGTGAGGTGACCTTGGGGCGAGGATATTGTGTGCCGCTGCGATGCTGGCTGCTAGCAGGTAGCGCTTGGTTTAAATAAGGATTATTAATACCTTATCAAACGAAGGAAACTTTCCGACCCTGGACAGTTTTAATAGGTGTTTTCATTAAGACATGTTTCCCTGAAGTCTGTGCCTAATGTATGCATTGGTAATCTCAGACGATGTAAAACTCCTATCTACTCGTATAGAAACGAGGCCCCTGTGACGTCAGGTGGAGTAGCATCGCATGGGCGCAAATGTGGCCTTTTTCAAATGCGGTTAAAATTGACCATTAACATTCGTCTAAACTGGGATTTCTAAAACCAAATAATTTGTATACTACGAATACACTAATGGTGGGTAACGAATCGCAATCAATGCCTTTCGTTTTCTTTAATGAAGGAAACTACCCTATTGACAGTTCACTTACTCAGTGATACAACCTGAATATCGATTTTGATAGGTGAGAGAAGATATCACATCCCAATGAAGCCGCAGGCGTGTGAAATTAACACTAAAGACAAAGAACATTAACATACTTTTTTTGTATTCTCATTGGTCCGAGGGACCATGGATATGTTACATTGATGAAAATTTTAAAAATGCTCCTACAATTGTATTTATTCAACTGATGGCCACAAAAAATAGGCTCTTCATAATTTAATTTTTGGACATTGAGTCAAAAAATCCGTTTTTTAATGCTGATTGTAGTAGCGATACTTGTTCAAATTATTCAATAAATGATAATAAATGTTAGAATATATATATCGCTATGAAAATTAAGACAGTATGCTCGTTATACTGTCTGTGATCATCTGTCTGTAATCATGTGATTCATGATTATTATAAAGTTATGACACGCCAGCGGACTCTTTGTGAATGATAAGGATAGGAATGCTGTAATTAAAGAGAAATCACGTTTTTTACATGAAAATGGCGCTGTGGTCACCTCCACAAACCTGAAAAAGTGTTGACTAAAAATATTGGCATATGATCGTCCACATTACCTGTATCAGCACATGGTTTACGACATCTATGGCTGTGGTCTTTGATGGAAATTATTTTTTAAATACTATTTGCGAATACAGTTTTTAAAATCGCAGATTTACGAACTCAACCCCTCAAAAGATGAGCATCACAGATAAACGGATTTTTTGTGGCATTATTTACCGTGGTGTTTTGGCCGGCTGCTGTTGCCAGCACTTCTGCCCGATCTCGGTGAAAAGGGAAAAGGCTTGTTTGGGTTCTGAAGCAAGTGGACACCGTTTCGCAGATGGCCAGCAAAATGGCAGACGCAGAGATTCCCGAGGTTATGTGACGTTTCCGAGCGAGATAAGATAAGCTCCATGGATCTGAATGAAAGGGAATTTTTTTGCTCTTCGTTCGAAAATCGACCCAAAGTTGCGAAAGAATTGAGGGAACACATGAGAAGGAACATTTTCTGACATCTGTTTCCGTCGAAGGGTTGGTTAGCATTATGCTCGTGCGGGGGTGACGTTACGTTCTGCCCTTGAATATACGGTCTTTTGTGTGTCGAGTGCAAACATTTGTGCATCGTCAGTCTTGGTCTCCTTTTGCATCATAGTGCGATGTTGTCTCGGGTCATAGTGCAAGCCATGGATGTTCATAAATGCCAAATATACCAGGGTTAACCATCAGTGGCGCTAACTCCATGGGGCCTCCTCAAAACTTCGTTATGGGCGTGAGGGAAAAAATAAAAGAATAATAATAATAATAACAATAATAATAAATATTATGTAATAATTGATCCACAAATTACGGCAAAGAGCAAACATAGTCGATGTAGCAGTGCCACTAAATCACAAGGTTGAGACTACGGAAAGAGAGAAAACACAAAAATATCAGAATTTAGCCGGTGAAATAAAAAATATTTGGAAGTTGAAAGACGTCAGCATTCACCCACTGATAATCTCTGCGGAGGGAGTCTTGTCTAAAAGATTAAAAAAAGAAGTCTAAGACCTGGGAATTAAAAAACAATTGATTAAACTCGCGCAAAAAGCTGTTTTCTACAGAACTGCCAGATCGTGAAAAGATTCCTGGGTCAGGCATGATCGGACAGTAGGATAGGGTGAATTCTCTTCCTTAACATCCGAGCCTTATCCTAATTTGCCCTAAGGATAGGTGAATATTGCCGTCTGGTATAACCAGCTGAAAAAGTGCATGAACTAATAATAATGTCTATTGTTCCACAGAAACATAAATTTTAAGAAATACATGGCTACAGCAACATAGGTGACATGCTTGTCGATTTTCCCCGGAGTGTCCAGATACCGAGATTCGATTTACCAGGGTTCTAATGTTGATCATATGACTCTTCTAAAATGCTTTAAAAACTTAAAACTGACTACTGACTAAAATTTCCCGGGGAAAGATCCCCGGTTTTGTCCCCCCCAATATTTTTTGTAAGTCATCCCTGTTAACAATGTGAAATTCGAGCATTCTAAATTTTCTTCTCCATCCATGTCAGAGAGATTGCATTGAAGGATGGCATCTTGTCCTTAGTTTTTACATCTTCATCTACACAGTACTCCCCAAGGCGCCACATTAGGAATGTGGCGGGGTGTGTTAGAGCACTTACTGTAGCGACCCGCAATTGAACACACCATTGAAATAAATAATCCGCCTCGGTGGCGGCGGGGATGTCCTCGTATACCATTACGAAAGTCGCGGGTTCGAGTCCCGCCTGGATAGGTTGCCCCTCCTAGGACATCGGTGCGTGTGGTCGTCTGTTGTGTGATCGTAAACCTCACGATGTAAAGGCCTCGTGGTGCTGTTCTCGTGGTAATTGAGAGATAATCACTGGTCAACAATCCTAGGATTGGTTTGACGCAGCTCTCCACTCAGTTCTCCTATCAGCTAATCTTTTTACACCTACGTATTTCTTCTCTTTCACAACTCTCTTTACTTGTTCCATATATTTTGTTCGGGGTCTTCCATTTCCGTTATTGCCTTCCACTTGTCCCTCGACGATTGTCTTCATTAGGCTGAAGACATCACGTCTCAAGATGTGGCCTGTAAGGTTGTTCCTTCTTCTTGTTGAGGTTTTCATTAGGCTTCTCTTCTCTCCTACTCTTCTTAGGACTTCCTCGCTACCAACTCGGTCGATCCATTTGATCTTCATCATTCTTCTGTAGCACCACATTTCAAAGGCCTCTATCCTTGCTTTCTCCGCTGTGGTCATTGTCCATGCCTCAAATCCGTATAGGAGAATACTTCAAATGTAGGTTCTTATAAATTGCTTCTTTACTTCCATATTTAAGTTTCCCGCTGTAAGCAGGTCTCTCTTTTGGTGGAATGCTCTCTTCGCCTGAGCTATTTTGCAGATAATTTCTTTCTTACTTCTCCCGTCACTAGTTATCTTGTTTTCCAAATAACCGAATTCATCCACCTCTATCAGTTTTTGCTTCCCTATTCTAATGTTAGTCTTGACTTCTTCTCTTCTGCTGCATACTAATATTTTGGTTTTCTTCGTGCTTATTATCAGATGATATTCACCCATTACCCAACCCATATTAACCAGAATATTTTTCAAAAAGGATTATTAAAATTAAAATATTACTCCGAGCGTAACAAGATCTTTCCTGAAAATTCCAAATTTTCGAGTTCAACGATCCAACTGTTACACGGTCTAATTTGACCTTTTCCCCTTTTCAGAGAAAAATATCGCCGTATAATGCCATTTTTTTTTCCAAGTGGGGATCGGGTTGGAGTGGTGGCTAGAGTGTTGGCTTCCCATACGGTGGGTTCGGGTTCAAATCCCGGCAGTGGCAGAGAATTTTCAGAGACTGCCCGATCCCTGCTTGATTATTGTATGGAGGACATTTCAAGCGCAACACTCCGTCCGTCGGATGGGATGTTAAGCCGTGGTCCCCTTGGCGCCTTTCGTTAAGAGCAGCCTAACGCCGACGCCGGGTTTCTCTCCACCCTTCCTTACCTACCCCATCCCTCATGGCGCAAGTGACCTAAGCTGTCGGTCGCCTCCTCCAAATACCATACCATATCATGAAGTTTGGTTACTCCAGCTGTTCTAACAGTTCCTTCAAACACCCGCACCGACAAATTTGTTACAAAAACACTCATATTGAATTTCCCCATATTGAAAATTACATATTTACTTTGGGCATATATCAAATTTAATATTTAAACAATAATTATTATTTCTACCCAGCTATTCCACTATAAGTAAATTCACTTAAATTTCATTCGGAATATTCCTCACCTGCATTTTGTCTGCAAGAAAGGGCCAACTTTAGTTTCGTTGATAGATGAAATAGTTTGACAAATCGCATCTGACCTTAATTACAACTCTCGTTTTGGTAAATGAGGTGATTATTTCTTCAGTCATCATAGCGGAGCTAGTTGAACACATATTCATCAAGAAAATTTGCATATATACTTTCCTGGAATACCTCAGCCTCTAAGGTTGACCGCTTACTGATTAACTGATTGTACATAATTGCCTTACATTTCTTAAATTCCAATCCCTCACTTTCCAAGTTTTGAATGCATATATAATGGCCTGAGGGTTTTTTTGTTAATTAAAGAAAACTACAGGAAAATACAGTTACTTATGAGCTGATTTTAGGTTGAAGAAGGCTAATGCCGACGTCGGGTTTCTGTCCACCCTTCCTTCCATACCTTTCCCTCATGGCGCAAATGACCTCAGTTGTCGGTCGCCTCCTCCAAATACCATACCATACCTTTTTCCAAGTTCGCTTGATGCCTTTACTTCCCCCACCATTTTTTTCGGCGGCAATAAAGCTATAAATGTTTCGGAGGCTTCCGCCCGACGCAACGGCGGTGGGACGCAGCCTAATGCATTTCGCGCTCACCTCGGGCGGCTCCGGTCGCTTTAATATTCCGTCCGCACTCCACCCGCTTTCAATCGCCACTTCGCACAGACACATATCCGCCCACTCCCTCTGCTCGAAGCGTCATCCTCCCTCAAACCGCCGCGGCCAATAAAACGCCCACAGGGGTGGCGCGTGTCCACCTCATACTCCCTCTCCTCTCCCCCTCCCCCCAAATGGCACCCGGTCGCCACCGCTTTACGGAAACTGCTCGAAAGAAAAAGTTGTCAAACATTTTATCTTTTAAAAGTACCAACTACTCCAGCAATGATAGGGTAGTTTCCTTCGTTAAAGAAAAAGAAAGGCATTGATTGCAATTCGTTACCCACCATTAGTGTATTCATAATATACAAATTATTTGGTTTTAGAAATACCGGTTTGGAATGGCAAGGATCAATTTTATCCTCATTTGAAAAAGGCCAGATTGGTGCCCATGCGATGCCAATCCACGTGACGTCACAAGAATCTAGTTTCTATACGAGTAGATAGGAGTTTTATATCGTCTGAGATTACCAATGCATGCATGAGGCACTGAATTCAGGGAAATATCTCTTAATAATCACCTATTAAAACTGCCTAAGGTCGTAAAGTTTTCTTCGTTTGATAAGGTATTAATAATCCTTATTTAAGCCAAGCGCTACCTGCTGGCATGGTACTCTGCTACCTACTAGTAGCCTGCGTCGTATCAGCACTCAGAGCCTCGCCCCAAGGTCACCTCCCTTGCGACAGCGGGAACCAGAACGACGTCACACGGCAGTTTTCCCGGCATCCATACTTACCCGTCGCGTTTTCGCGCGCTTGAAATTTTTCGCTTCTCATTTAATCGCGAAAAATAGATATCGTCGTTTAAAAACCTAAAAGCGTGAAATACGTACTCCAGGAGTAATAATATTTCGATATAGGCAATAAAAAATAATAGGAAGCCACCTTATTGTAAAATCGCACAAACATCTAATTACCGTCAAATAAAATCTCATGCTTTCCCAGCGAATGTATTCGGAAAAGGCTATTCGGGCTTCCAGCCGGGTGGTCTCCCTCCATTCTGCCGACGTTTCGGAACACGAGTCGGGTTCCATCATTAGGGCTAAATCGATCCCTGCCCTGTCTTTAGCCCTGAAGTTGGAACCCGACTCGTGTTCCGAAACGTCGGGAGAATGGAGGGAGACCACCCGGCTGGAAGCTGAAATAGCCTTTTTCTAATTACCGTTGTTTACCAAGGCCTTTTGTGGATATTTTTAATAAAAATAGACAGTTATAAATGGAAAATTGGTATCTATTACCCTTGTAGACCCCTGCCTGTACTTTTATTGTATCTTAGTCAACCCATGGGATCCTTATTGGACAGTTCCAGGTTCACATCCTGAGTGAAGCCTATGGAAGCCGTCTAAAAAAATACTTTGAAATACAAGTTGGCTCAAGGAAAGGAACTGATCATTCCTGAATGTTTGGTAACACTCTCCTGTGGCTTTATATGCTTTCACCAATAATAAATTCAATTTCTCTAGGATAACCATACTAATAAGAAATTTTAACAATGCTTTGTACCCACTGTGCTACCTAGCTATTCCCAACTATTATTAACGGTAATTTACCGGTCAAGGAGGGTTTGCATAGAGCATTTTGCGGATCACCTCGGCATGTTTCTCATCCCAAATTAGGCATCCCTCTTCAATGGATGCGCTCAGCAATTTAAAAAATTTTGTTTCGACAGACTTATGAAAAAATGAAAGAGATATATTTTTTTGTTTTTCAATCCTTTGCCTGCCCCTCTTGCTGGGCGGCGAAAAAATCGGCGAATCCTTCGGCAGACAAGGAAATCTTCAGCGCCTCTGTTCCATTTATCGATTACCCTTATCTTCTTCTTGTAATCCTTTTTACCATTGCACATCATAAATGTAAGGTGTGTGAAAGCAAATAAGCAATCGTTGTAGCCTCCAATTCTCAATAAATATTTCAATATCGGCTATTAAGATAATTGATAGAGTACTTCCCAGGAAAATGACAGGGATTCTACGGATGATAAGTTCACTTTTGAGTCAATTGAGTTTACGGTAAAAATGATATCACATAGTTAACCTTCAAGAGGTTACTTTTAAATGGTTTTTAAATTAAGAGTTTTTTTCTTCGGCCTCGGTGGCGGTCCCGCCAACCATACCGAAGGTCGCGGGTTCGAGTCCCGCCTGGAGTGGTTTCCCCATCCAGGACATGTGTCTGTTGCTGATTGTTTAAACTCCCGATGTAAAGGCCACATGGTGCAGTTTTCGGGGGTAACTGAGATAAATAAATAAAAGGGAATGATAAAGTTAATCATTTACACAATGAATCGGTGGCAGAAGTTATAACTCAAAGAGTGAATCATGCGGACCCGCTATTTCCGAGCGCTCTCCTTGTTCCAGTCCGCGATGAGCGGCGGTGAGGGGAAGTTATTTAAGAGGAGCGTGCCCACGCGAAACGCGTGTCCCGCCGTGGCCCTCTCCTCGCGTCCACCCTCTTCCGAATTCCGGTCACGCAAAAGCGTTCGCTTCCCTTGAGCGTGACAGGGGTGGCAAAGCCATAAAGACCCTCCTCCTTCAACCCCCTCCCTTCTGCCGCACATAAACACTCATCGTTTTGCCTACACCCCCACCCTCTCTCACCTTTTTCAGTTTAGTCATTGTCGTGTTCCCCCCCCCCCCCCCTCACCCCCTTTGTGGTGTTGGGGGTAGTTTTTATCTATATAAGGGGTGGTTAAGGAGCGCTGTGTCCGGGGATGCTACAGGAAATGTGGCGAGGCAGGCGGAGTCTTATCTGATGGCGGGGCACGTCCATTGCGCCTCCGCAGGGGGCCGGTGGCTTTCGCGTCCGAGGCACGCTACGGTTCTGGGGGGGTGACGTACGAGAGGGGCCGGTGTAGTCCCCCATGCCCTGGGGATGACGGGTGTCAAACGTAATGGCGAGAGAAAATGTGGTATTGAGTATTGTACACTTATGTCGGAAGTTTTAAAGTCTTCAAGCATGGTGCTGTGCTTCAATCGTGGGCTTTCTCGGCAAACTAGCTGCAGTATTTTCTCTCGGGTTCTCCACCGTGTTAGTTTTCCCAGAGATGAATTTTCTATGCTCGAGTCTATCATATTCTTCGGCTGTGTTCTCTCGCCGCGCTTGCGACGTTGACTATGGTTTTACATTGGGCCTTTTAAGCTACTTCAGAAAGATAACATATCTATAATACACACTTCCCATATACTATACTATATGATATTTTATTTTCTTATCCTCGTTCATAATGTGTGTATCTGGGCCTTTTAGGGCCGGGGAATGAATGGCGCTTGCTTCAAGCTAGCTGCGAGGTATTGGCTGGGGATAACGTCTGCAATGTTGGTGCACATGTCATTGTGGTAGCACCTACATGTGGCGCAGTGCATATTGGATGGTTATATCCATCCCTTACAAGAATTGTAAATCATGTACTTCGATTTAGATATCGTGCAAATCAATGGTGCTTTGCCATATAATTTTGCAACCAGTATTTTTGAGCTACAAGTGATGCTACATAGTTAACTAAAGGCCTGCGTGATGTCACGTGTATATATCCGACAAGGGTAAGTCTCTTCAGCAATAGGGTAGTTTCTTTCATCAAAGAAAACGAAAGGCATTGATTGCGATTCGTCACCCACCAGTAGTGTATTCATAATATACAAATTTTTTGGATTTAGAAATCCCATTTTAGACGAATGGCAATGGTCAAATTTAACCTCATTTGAAAAAGGTCAGATTGGCGCCCATGCGATGCCACTCCACGTGACGTCACAGGGACCTAATTCTATATGAGTAGTCGGGAGTTTTACATCGCCTGATATTACCAATGCATACATGAGGCACAGAGCTGAGGGAAACATCTGTTAATAATCACCTATTAAAATTGCAAAGGTCGGAAAGTTTCCTTCGTTTGATGGGGTATTAATAATCCTTATTTAAACCAGGAGCTACCTGCTAGCAGGGTACTCTGCTACCTACTACCAGCCTGCATCGTATCGGCGCTCATAGCCTCGCATCAAGGTGGCTTCACACGGCGGCAGCTGGAACCGGAATGACGTCACACGAGCTTTTTCCAGCATTCATACTTAACCGTCGCGTTTTCGCGCGCTTGAAAATTTTCACTTTTCATTTAATCGCGGAAAATAGATGTCGTCATTTAAAAAACTAAAAGCGTGAAATACGTACTCCAGGAATAATAATCTTTCGATCCAGGCAATTAAAAAATAGGAAGCCACCCTATTGGTTAGTTGGCGGAAGTATAATTGTGACACATCAGTGAACTCATCATTGGAAATATGCCACTCATTTTCCTGGGAAGTCTTCATTCAATTATATTTAATAGCCAATATCGAGCTTTTTCAGGGGCATTGGAGCCTCCAGCCATTGTATATTTGCATTACGAAAATGCAATTTTCTTTTCTAAAACAACTACTCTGAGCGGTGAAATCATGTTTCTTAACGTTGATAATTTATTATAGCATCTACATGTTTTTCCGCCCCATGTTTCCACTGTAATTTTTTCTTTCGTCGAAAAATGATTATCACATCGAACATAAATAAAAATACTTCAATTAGTCACATTGATATAATGAGACCCAAACTTTGAAACGCAGTTTTTGCCAAAATATAAGAATTACTTTAGTGTTTCAGTTCCATGTAGAATCTAAGTAAATGTATTGTTAGTTATTGAAATTTGAATTGATTACTACTTCATCCTCTATTAGAAGTCGAGGTAGTCTCTGAAAAGCAGGCTTTATAAGGATGTATCCTGGACAAGGAAACTGGAGAAGTGACAATGTCATTTGAGCGTGCAATCTTTCAATTCGAATCGTGACTCGTGCCGGCGTTTTAGTATTGGCCTTGAGTTTTAAATAGCTGGTAATAATCACATCTGCCCAAGGAAGGCGATCAATTTCACTTATTCCATATTAGCTGCCGTTTTCCTGTTGTGCCTCCGTCTCTTCTCTTCGGAATATCATCCATTAAACTTCCCGCATTAAGGTGCAAATTTACATCGCCGTCATTAAATAAACGATTAACGCCCTCTGGCCTCACACGCCATTCCGCTGGCTTTAGTGATCGTCTCAAAGAACAGACCTTTTTAATGCATTAACCACTTTTTTGCCTTTAAATTACCACTTGCAACGTGAAATTAATCATGCATAACTTTCATGGACGTAATCGTTGACAAAAAAGGAGGAGAAATAGAATTTCTTGAGCCTGTTATTACGTTATTGCTTCATCCCTCATACCGGACAACGAGAGCTCAATTTTTATCGCCAGTAATATGCGTAAATAGAGGATTATTTATATCTAAATGGGCACATGGTGGGGCGTTTTCTTCCCCGCATTCTATCTTAAATTTTGCCGGTTTGAATCCCGTACGAGTGAGTTTTCATCATCCTGGACTTTTACGAAAGTCTACCCTGTCAATTGTTAGAGATAGCTGTTTTTTCTGGATTTTCCAGAAGTCGATAGGAAATATAAATAAGAAAAAGCGATGCACAGTGGAATTTTAGGCTATCCAATGGGGTACATTGGCATAAAAATTGTATTCCTTGACCTTGTTACACTATAATATATGCATATCTGAGCTCTTCAATTTACGTTAAACATATATGTATATATGTTGAACATTTTATTTCTAGACCGAAAATTTCCCTAGCCATTTAGAAATTGGAATAAGATCGTTTGTTCTGATTTTTGAGTGAGGAGTGTTGTAATTCAAGCAGTGTGTGTTTACACCTTCTGGAATTTAATGTGCTGTCATAATTTGCTTTAAGTTAGTCCCTTCAGATGCTAATCAACAGGCTTTTATGCGTAAGTGAGCCTTTAGACTGCTGACTTTACCCTTGAAAAGCATCTTTTACGCAATCGGTTTGCATTTCCAAGTATCCCACTGAGGCTTGATGGGTATAATCCCATAGGATAGTTTTCCTAACGAGGAATGGATACGGCAGTTAACCAAAATTAGATCCCCAACTTCTTAAGGGGATTACAGTAATCAATAATATTTTTCTTAGACATCTCAAACGAGTAAGATCGATCGGTTTCTCTTCAGTACCTGAAGATCGCCGACCGAGGTGCCACCTGACCGCAAAAATGGGTGACAATGCTAAACTTTTCCGGTACTAAATCGGTAGTTAAATGTAGAATATCAAATAGGTGATAATAGTGCTGAAAATATTCATAAGTTATTAATTAACCACGCTATAATAAGACATATGTATTTTATTTTCCGATTATGAGTCACCACCTTAACTCAGTACGCCCAATAGATCTTCCAATGCTGAATGTATTATTGCATCAGAAAAATTTGCTCTATAGTAAAAATATGATAAAGAATTTAATCGAACTCTTACATTATCATTCGCTTTTGATATACAATGAATGCGCCATTGAACTCCTTGACAGTAATTGATACGGTTGATGCTAGGAACATTTCTACTAGTAGTTCCATTAAACATATTATTTTTTTCTGCGATTGAAATGAAACAAACGATTACGATTATCAAGATGACTAGCTATTTGGCAAGAAAAATAAAATAAATCTTCAAATATCACCATACCTGGCCCTCATCATAAATAAATAAACTATAAGCGCGTTGACATTTAAACCGTTCCTTCGCAAAAATAAATATATAAACGCAGGAATAGTGATCAACAACTTTGCTATTTCACCACAGTGATTTATTAACACCGACCATGGTTTCGTTACAGGGTAACATTATCAAGGTGCAATTATGGATTTCCACCAAGTTACGCCCGCTACGATTAATTATATTAAATATATAAACACTTGTCGACCCACTGTAATTTAAATTGTTCACTACGAAAGAGGAGCATAGTTCCTAAGTGATAGGCTAATCAGTGGATGTCGTAACGTAATCTTTGAATGAGGAAACCGCGTGTAACTAGGCGCATTATTCAAACCATATCCCCAAAAAACAGTGACTTGCTTGAAGCATTGAGAACATGCAGTGGCGCCAACTCCATTGGGCTTGAGGGGGCCCGAGCCCCCTCAAAAATTCGTTATGGGTGTGAGGAGAGAATTGGAGTTGTGAGGTTGATTTTCCACGGAGTGTCCATGTATAGATATTCGAGTTCTCAGGGTTCTAATGTTGATCATATAACTCTTCTAAAATGCTTAAAAAACTTAAAACTCAATACTTATAAAATTTCTCGGGACTAGATCCCCTGTTTGGGCCCCCCCATATTTTTTGTGAGTCGGCATCCCTGAGAACATGATTTGGTGATCAAGGTCATTTGCACATTCAAGAACATTTCTATTATTATTATTAGGATGGTGATAATCGGGACACTTCTTTCTTTTGGCTTTACTGGGTTAAGTTGTTTAATGGAACAAATGATCTCCTGAATTTCTTCGAATGATTTTCTTTGAATAAATAGTGATTCTTTTTCAAATGTATTTAATATGTCTGAAAATGCTGTGTGGCTGGATACCCGGATATCCGCATTAGGGATGCAATAGGAATGCTAGTATAGATTTATGTTTTGTTTTTGTTTTTTTATCAATTTTTTGCATTTACTGAGTCTTGCTGTAGTGTTTTTTTTTTCTTTGAACCTTTGTCAATGATTTTTACTTAATTGTTGTACACTTGTAAATTATCTCATGGGCCAAATAGCTCACGATAATAAATTAAATGAAATTGAAAATTGAATTGCCAATGTACCTGTACGTCAAAAAAGTATGAAATCGCTCTCTAACAGAGGAAGTGGTACTTACGCAGTGGGTGTCACCTCTGTCGCGAAATGAAAATGAAGACTCCCGGCTCTTTGATGGTCGGGTTATGAGTCATTGGGCAAACTCATGCGGGAGTGATTGGCCAAATACGGAGTCACAGTTCTTGAGGGAGGAAGGGGGAGTCTGGAGGGAACGCCTTGGCGACGGAGTTGTAGTGGTGAATGCTAATTTCGCTCGAAGGAGGGAGGAAGATCATTCTCCCGCTAAGCTTTTTGTTTTCCTTGAAAGGAAACCCTTTCCTGTGTAATATTTGCAAGGCTCCCTTACTTGGGACAAAGCGTGCGTTCGTTCATGTTAATGGCAGCATAATTAATTTGGCGCGAGGAGGTTGCCGCACTGTAATGGAATCGTGGGCGGGCCAAAACCTAGTTGCGAAGAATATTCTTTCCTATCCTCATCTTCTCTCGGAAACTTTGCTATGTCTGACTGTAAGCCTTAGCGCAAAGCGGAAATATTACATTCATGTAAAGTTTGAATAATGAGCTCTGCTGTTGCTGTTGATTAGTGTCATGCAGTGTTAAGCCTTAAGGAACCAAGTGCAAAATGTTTGGCCAGCGTTTCGGTATATTTTTATGACTTCGTCAGGGCTTTTATTTTGCAATGAATATGATTTGTTTATTGGTTGTAACTAAGCTGGTACAGGTCATAGCTTTGTTATAACCAATAAGGAGATCATATTCATCATAAAAGGCCTTAGTGAAGGTATAAAAATATGCCAAAACGCTGGCTAAACGTTTTGCATTTAATTCTTAATACCCTAACCGCAAGACACTAAGCAATGTTGAAAATTGGGGTCAAGAGGAAGAAAAAACTGAATTTACCTATTGTTACTTTTACAAATCTGAAATGAAGAACTATCCGTTGGATAATTGCCCGAGAAGTGAAGGAGGTCTGCAAAAATATGTGGCTGGAGTCCTCTAATCTAGCATTCTGATGGCAATGAATGAGTGGAGTATAAAACAATCATTTTATTTCAGCTGCCTCTTCTAATTTGGAGCACGGAGTTAATACCTGTATACTTGAGCTCATACGGAATTATCTGGTCAGAATGTGTAGACTTAAATGCTTTTATATGCATGTCTTCCTCTTATACACGTTTTGAAGAGAAAAAGAAAAACTAAGGCGCTGTGCGCATTGATTGTCTAGCATTAAAAAACCTACTTGCAGATATCGTACCTCGCACTTTTCATGATAATAATCTGACTTTTCTTATTTCAATCGCAATGTATACTGTTAGTACGTGAGTGTTCGCCATGAAACAGATAAGCATGTGGAATGTTTATTGTTGGAGTTATTTTACCATAGATATATACGTAATAAGGTCTTTAATTAATGCTGGGGTCAGGGATATAAAATAAACTGACATTTACCATGGCTGTAGAAAACATGATAGTATATCTGCTTTAATGTTTTGAATGATTTTAATGTCTAAAACTGGCCATCAAAGAGCAGGATCTTTGATTTGACTTTCTGTGCTTGTCTTCTGAATGCCAAGAGGCTTTGCTTCTCTTTTTTTGCAAACTTTCTGCGCATTTATACGTATCACAACTGTTACTTTTTTTGGTAGTAATGAATATGCAAAAATATAATTAGAGCCAGCATCGTTTTTATATTTTTACTTTACTAAGTTATATTTATCATCGTAAACTATCAATTTATTTGTCTGATCAGATATATTTATTAAAAGTACTCAATTTTTCTCTAAATATTTATTAAACTACCTATATCAAAATTGAAATGGAAACTTCCAAATCTTAACTGAGGCCAACTCCCTGAAAATGAATTCATTAGGGCATTATCCAAGGCAGTCTGTGTCCCCTCCATCCCTCTGTTGCACGTAGATGGACAAGATAATTGGGCGTCTTTAGTTGCTGGGTTTTAGTATTTTGTTTAGAATAAAATATAAAAAGTTTTAAGGTTAATTTCATAATATTTAGCTATAAGTTTTCCTAGGTTTAAGACAGATACTTTTACCACTTACTTTTTATCAGAGCGCGACCCGGGTTTCAATGAATTAATTATCATCATCTTCAGGCGCTAATTATGATTTGTTTATCTTATTGTTTCCTAGTTACTTGATGAATTTTAAAACGTACGCCAGAATAGGGGAAAAGGATGGGCAGGGATATTCATTTATAAGAGTACTGTCTTGACTTTCAATAATTTTTAAAATTTCTAACTGTTCCATAGAGTCCAGTTCACGGGGGTCAGGGGAAATTTTTAAAATATTCATTTTAAAACCTCTCCTATGGCAGTTGCATATTAAGTGTTTATCGAAATTACTTTTTTTCATCTTTGTTATATTTGTAAGCACTTAAATGTTCTTTCTTCCTGATTTATAACTCCTTCCTGTCTGCCCCACGTATACAACATTGCAATCGCTGCATTTCAATGAATATAGTCCACATCTATCCAATTGGTCTATCTGATCCCTACATTTAACGATCATTCTCCTTAGAGTGGCATGAGGTTTAAAAGCCATGCGGAATTTGTCCTTGGGTAAATGATGAGCCATTTTCAGAGAAAGTGCATCGAGTACGTTACTGTGCACCACTGCTTCTTTTTATCGCGCTCTGATAAAAAATAAGTGGTATAAGTAATTGACTGAAATCCAGGAAAACTTATAATGGAATACCACATAGTAAATCAAGAATTAGTGAATATTTAGCTATTTTCCACCTTTACTTCAAGGTGGCTGAATATTTTAGTCCGACGAATGACGTAGTATTTAAATTCAGATAATTTGATTTTTAATTCATTATAAAATCTATTAAAGCAAATTTTTATGCAAAATATGAACAAAATCATTATGAAGTCGGTGATAGATGAAATCAATAGATTCGGCTTTTACTTTGTGAAAATCCATGTTGAAATGAAAATACACAACCCGGGTAACGTTTCACTGGAAAATTATTTATTGGTACGCCGTTCCGACCCTGAGGCGTCATTCTCAAGTACACTGTTTATTATTCAGATAATCCAATAAATACCCAAATTCTTGTAGGGGGGGAATCCTTCCCCTTCATAATCCTTCTCCCTCCCCCCTGCTAGAATTTGGGTATTTATTGGATTGTCTGAATAATAAACAGTGTACTTGAGAATGACTCCTCAGCGTCGAAACGCGTCGTACCAATAAATAATTTTCCAGTGAAAAGTTACCAAGGTTGTGTATTTTCATTTCTCGGTGATAGATGTTTAATGTAAAAACTCGATCGATGGAAGCATATGTTTTTCCATTGATGAAAAAGGTGTTTACACCCTGATCGTATTATTTATCTTTGAGCATGACGTGGATTTTAGTTACCTTTACCGATCAACTACTTGATCAACTCGTCTCGCAAAAAATTATTTATTTATTTAAATTATTAAAACCAACAAACTTTGTGTTAATCCACCAATTGCTTTTTGTGGTACGACTAGTTTCGACCCAGCGGCGTCATCCTATGGTACCACGCCTCGAAACTACTCGTAGCACGAAAATAAATCGGTGGATTAGCACAAAGTTTGTTCGTTTTAATTATTGAAATGAACTTCTACAAAGTTGAGTCTTACACTGTAGAGATTATTAAAAGATAAAATCATTTTGTCTCAGTGATTCATGTAAAAATAGTTCTATTTGATTTTTTAAAGATTTTTTTATTAACTCATACTCCGAAAATAGCTCGTAATGGCTTTTACATGGAGGATTTCAACAATTTATAATTGTACCAGCAGGAAAACTGATGCGATTAGTTGCCCAGGCGGGATACGGACCAGCGACCTTAGGATTAGCAGGCGAGGAAAATCCGCCTAATCCGAACTAAGCCGCCACCGACGACAGCAATATTGATAATAGATTTTAACGCTTGACACGGCACGTGACCGAATTGATCGGGCGATGAAATGATCCAATCCGCACTCCGCATAAATCGCAGTTATTTATACGTTCCATTCTGAAAATTTCCTTCGAATACTTCCGCTTCTCCATCCGCAACGATGACCATTCTTACACGTGCGTGCTCGCTCATTGAATCGGACTGCATTAGCGGTCGTGGACATGTGTAGGTATATGATATGAGGATATATCCCTTTCGCTTCATTAAAGCCACTTTTCAGGGCGGACAAACTCGGCCAACTCGGGGCGGCGTGTGTCAGGGGGGGTAGTAGGGGAGAGGGTGTTGTATTTCGGAGACCATCATCCCCATTTCGGAAGGGTCGTCCTCTCGCGTGCCCGAGCGCAAACGTTCCCCCCCCCCCCTCTAGACGGCACCAGCCGTTCCGTGACGTGGTGCCGATGAGTCGGAGCGTCATCTCCTTATCCGGTGGGGTGTAGAATGAAGTGAGGAGGGGTGAGCATAGCACCTGGCACCTTGAATGCGACGCTATGGGTGCGTAATGATGGGTTTGGTCAGGGGCGCCGACTTATAAAAAATAATGGGGGGGCCCATATCGGAGGTCTTGCTCCGCGAAGAGGTTAAATTCAAAGTGTGTCGCAGCACCGAAACACTATCATGATTCATACCACTTGTTTTCAGTTAACCTGCATACTACCTTATGATTTGTTTTAACACATTGTTGAATTTATTTTAAAAGGTAACTATCGTCAAGCATGGGAAATAAAAAATACCAATATATTTTTGTGATTTCACAAAGCATAATATAACTAAATTATTTTATTGAATTATTCTGGGGGCTCCGCCCCCCCAAACGAATCTTTGAGGGGGCTCGGGCCCCCTCAGGCCCCATGAAGTCGGCGCCTCTGGGTTTGGTTACTGTTATATGGTGAGCATTAAGTCTTGCCCTGATTATAAAAATTTATTGCAGAATAACCGTTTGACATAATAATTTAAATTTGATGCTGTTACATAGGCCATTGTTACTAGTTTTACTTAACACCACTTACGTTAGTAATCTTCAGGGTACTCACAGCAGCTTGTATCGTAGCCTTCAGTTGGTCAATGTCAGCAACTGGTGTGGTGAAGACTCTGTCCTTGATATAGCCATTTAAATTTGAATTATTATCTTCATGGTGAAACAAAACACAGAACTATTCCACAAACTTTTATTATCTGTCAACTAGCTTCGACGTTCATACCGTCATTATCAAGGCTAACAGCTGTTATCAAGCTAACGTGACGGTATTAACGCCGAAACTAGTTTACAGATAATAAATGGTTGTGGAACAGTACTGTGTTTTGTTTCACCATGAAAATTTCATCGTTCCACCAAGTGACGCCCAAATCAGTTGATTTTATTTGAATTATTATGTCAAACTATTATTCTCTAGTGAATTTTTATAGTAAGGGGAAGACTTTTGGCTCAAGCTGTGCAACCCCATGCGAATTGTGCTTACGCCTTCCACGCAACATCGGTGATCCGCTGGAGATTTGGCAAAAATTTAATTTCATATCCGAATTCATTGTCAAAAATTTAGTGGCTCATATATGGTGTGAGTTAATGCTCATTATATTATCCAAATAATGATATTTAAAAAGAGCATATTTCAATGCTCTATTTTATGGCGCCGGTTATTCTTTTAGTATTCTACCGATTAAGGTAGGTTTACGCCAAGTATTTAGAGGCCGTTTTACACGGGACATGTCATTGCGCAGGTTAGCACAGAAAATATTTTTAAAATTGCCAGAATGCGAGCTCTAAATTAGAGTAGGGGCTATTTTGCCATCTCACATACATGCATTCTCGCATGCGTTCTAGCAATTCAACGCTTTGCAAGACGCAATTTTGACTGCGCATCGATACAATCGCCAGATTACGCAATGACGTGCCCCACGTTAAACGCCTTTAAAGGCCGGTTTACACAGTACACGGAATTACGGAATATGACATACGTGCGAAGGCGCAATCAAAATTGCGTCGTGTAAAGCGGTGAATTGGTAGAAAATATGCGAGAATACGTGGATGCGAGACGGCAATTAGCCCCTGTTCTAATTTCGTTCATGCATTCGCGCAATTCCACGCCATTTTAGAAATTAATGCAGCTCTAACCTGCGCAATTCCGTGGCCCGTGTAAAACGGCCTTAACACTGTTTTCGATGCCCCACACTCAGAAATAGCTCCATCCATGCTTTCTGTCTGTAAGCTGTATACGCCAAGGATGAAATACACCAAGAAAATAAAATTTAAAAAGCGTCATCCCGACTCAGCCAAGTAATTTTCCCATGGCCAATTTTATCTTTGCTTCATGCTGCTCTGCTCCGCGGGAATACAGAAACGTTACGAAAAGAAAAACACTGAATGCTCTGGTATTCATTGTTTTTCTTTTCGTAACATTTCTGTATTCCCGTGCAGGTTTACGGCTGTAGACTTAACTATTCTAGACGCTTGCCTAATGAGTCGGCTTGTGGGATAATAAGAAAATAATGATTTTTAGTATGGTTCAGCTGTGGGGATATCGTCAAGGTACATAAAAGGGAGATTAGCGGCATTTGAGGGTCTAGCCAGCGTGGGTACATAAAGGCGAGGCGGAGAGGAAAGCGTGTACACGACTTGGAGGTCAGCGGAGGAAAGGTAATGGGGTCGGAGGTGAATTTATTCAGTCCTCTATCCTCTGTTGGGTGGAAGGGCGTGGTGAGTAAAGAAGAGTTTAATTAGATGAGTTTGTTAATTTTATTAATAAGGTCCTCTGAAGAACAAGGAGTGTTCTTAAAAGAAGACTCTCGGAATAAATAAACTTTGGAAAATAAGATAAATGACGTCGTGTTACTAGCATTGCGCACTGTTAGCTTATCCCATCTCGTCTTCTTCCTCATTTGAATTTCTTCCGTAAGAATCCAAATTTTAGGATAAGTTTGATCCAACTTGATCTTGATAAAAATTTCCGATTTCATCCACGTTGGGTAACTAGTGTATTTTTACGTTGGGTGTTTTTATGTTAGGTACTGCATCGGGTGCCATTTTTTCCCTAAGGTAGCTTGACCAGTTTTTTTTCAAACCGCCTAAAATATGGAGTTGCCAGGTACCATGGGTATTTTACATTATTTTACTCTAAGTTGATTATCACCCAAGCCCCACTAAAAAGATTCATAACTTGCGCTATATCCACGAGAATTGGTGAAATGTTATCGGGTGGCAGTATTGTCGATCTAATGAAAGCGATTTGGAGGTATCTCGGATGTTGAGAAAATGAATATGCCCCGCTTGCCTACTTATGTCGAATTAGAAGTTATGCTCTTCAATTAACACTAGGCGGATTCAATATCGACTACTTATCGCGTTAAGGCCAACATAACGTCCGGGTCATTTCATAGTAATTTTTAACCTGGGTAAAAGCTAGTCTTTTGCTCTTTTGGGACTCGTTACATTAGTCTTATAGTAAAGCGTAAGAAAAAATGCCATTGCTCTTTACAAAAAACGTCATCTATGCCGAATCAAGTCGTCAGTATTTGGTTCCCAGAGCCTAGCATTAAAAATAAGCCACTGTAAGTTTTACGGTATTCATGTAGTCTCAAATCCCGTAAAGGAAATAGCTTCGTAATAAAGGTATTGAAAGTAATGGTTCATGCTCCTAGAAAATGTTCCAAATTGAACTAATTTCTTTAATTTTCTTCAATTGTAAACATTTAATTTATATGTTGAAGTTTTAATTGAACATAGAAGTGATTAACGGTTAAATAATATGTAGCGTTTTATGCTAAAAGAGTTAGAAGATTGTTTTTAATTAATTTAATTGGCCTTAGCAGCATTAGCCGCATTTGTATGCATGTTCTAGAGCAATTATTGCTGTATGTTTGCGTGCCATTATCCTAGTTTGCTTTTCATTGTTGGCGCACTTTTTATTGAAAATTTTCTTGTTATTTTTTCCACTTTTCATGAATTTTTGCAATTTTCGTGCATTTCTAAATATAAATATTTCTAGGAAAAAATGCCCCAAAATTTGCGCGAAATAATCATGAAAATTTTCATCAAAGGCCGTTTAACTAGGGGCTCGTACTTGCCCGATTTGACGCGTATACAAAGACGCAGTCAAAATTGCGTCGCGTAAAGCGGTGATATGCTATTAGACATGCGAATATGCGTGGACGTGAGATGGCAAAATATACCCTGTGCTAATTTGGGTCGTGGAATTGCGGAATTCCAAGCCATCATGAAAAATTTTAACATTGCTAACCTGCGAAGTTCCGTGACCTGAGCAATACGGCCTTTAATGAAAATTTTAATGAAGTTCGTGCAATTTTTGGCGCTTTTTCTTTGAGAAATATTTCCCGACATATTTTTTAAATGTTTTAGAAGTAATGTACCGTGTAATTTTTATGCAATTTTCTGAACACCATACGATAATATTTTGGGCGATATTTAGTGCAACTTTCCTTCCACTTTTTCTAGCAAAATACAGACGCTAATTCTGTTGCAATTTTCAGGCAGTTTATCATGCATTTGTCGTGAATTTTCTTCTGCAATCATTGCATTTTATATGCAATTTTTAATCAATTTTCTAGGCACGAAATAGCAAGTGTAATATTCAAGTACGTGTAATATTCAGCGCAATTTTTCGTAAATTTGTCTATGGTGCATTAATCTGTGTAATTTATCGTGCAATTTCATAGGAAATTTATCGTGCTTATTCACGTACAATATTTAAAGAAATTCTAATGGAGGATTCGTTCATTTGTCTGTTCTAATTTCTAAGTAATTATTCATGCAATTGTTCTGGCCATTTGTAATGCAATTTTCGTGTATTTTTCTATTCAACTTCTCGTGCAATTTTCGATAAAAATTTTCGTGTATTTTTCTATGCAATTTCTCTTGCGTTTTTATAGACAGTTAAATTTGGTATTATGCAATTTTTCGTGCACATTTCAATTCAATTTATCGTGCAATTTTCTTGGGAAATTTCCGTTTCTATTCCGTTGCAATTTCTTGCGCATTTTAAAATAAGATACCACGTGTAATTTTCTATGCAATTTACCGCGCAATTTTTGACGGAATTTTCCACGCAATATTTTTTGCATTTTTCGTGCAATAATTGATGCTATTTTTCCTGCAATTTAACAAAAATTTAAAAAATATATAAAATTTGAGGAGAGGTCATGGCCCCTGTGACCCCCTCAATTCCGCCACTGGATATTATTAGAGTAAAGTAACTTTTGTACTACGTTGATACTGGGCGATTGTTGGTGGAGTGAGTAAATCTCTTGTTTACCCAGCTCGTTCTTTCCTTCAGAGAATACGCATTAGAATGGAGAAGGCAATAGTAGTGAGGTGACGTTATTCCATTCGGTAGGAGCATTGGGTTGCCACTCGCTATGCAGAAAAAAAACAAAAGAGTCGCGTAGGGGAGTGTGAGACGGGCATCTTCCCCTACCTCCCTTCCACGTCTCATTTACATAAGCAACAGGGAGGGAGGCCACGCATTGATGGGCCGGTTCTTGTCGCGTGGCTTCGCTGAAAGACCAACTCGAGCGCAGAAATAGATGCGTTCGTTAGATAAACAGCCCGCAAATCAAACGTCAATGCTCTCTAACGCATTTCTTCGGCTTCTCTGTCCGGAGCAGACAGCGTGAAAATGTGTGGTAGGACATCTCATTCCCAATGACCAACCTAACCCACATTTTCTATGAATATTTTTTCCGAGTGCTTCCCCTTCATATTCCGAGCATTAAGGCCGTTTTACACGGGGCACGGAATTGCGCAGGTTAGAGCTGCATTTATTTCTAAAATGGCGTGGAATTGCGCGAATGCATGAACGGAATTAGAACAAGGGCTATTTTGCCGTCTGGCATCCATCCATTCTCGCATGTGTTCTAGCAATTCACCGCTTTACACGACGTAATTTCGATTGCGCCTTCGCACGTACGTCAGATTGCGCAATTCCGTGTACCGTGTAAAACGGCCTTTATAGAATGTTGGATAAACGAGGGAGAGGAAGAGAGAGAATATGATTTATAGATTGAATGAAAGGGAGTAAGCATTGTTGCGAGTTGTAGAGGGAAGTCCATGAAAGGAGGGGAGACTGCCAGTGTACTTCTTAAATACCCCTTGGAATCCTTCATTAATCGGTAAAATACTATAATTAATACGAGGCATCTTCCAGATGAGATACGGTGGAGACAGAAGGCATATATAGATTGAGTGTTGAGCGGGATGTTGTAAACATTGTTGGAGCCTTACACTTTATAAGGTGGATTTGCTAGGCACGAGTACTGCCTCCAGGATATTCCGGTTTGCGGTTTTTCGTGCCGTATTTAGTGCAACAGTTTTGTAAGCAGACGGCTTGGGGTGGGCACATTTCGCGCGTGATCTTTTTTTCATTGAGGCTTCGCATAATATATCCCCCTATGCGGGAGGGTTGTTCTACATTGAAACTTATATGTGTTAAGGGATGAACGCGCGTAATTAATGGAAGAGGGGAGTATACTATCGTATTCGGATGACGGGGAAGGGGAGCGGAAGTGAGGCTAGAGCACATGGCGGTAGTGCTAGCCCGATCTCGGAATGCTTCGTAAATACTCACCAACTTAAGGGCGGGTGGCGATACTTGGTGGAACCGTGTAACATGAAACATTATTTCATACAAACTAATGTTGTATGTTCCACAAATAGGTATGACCCAGCTTTCGACATTACACTGTGTCGTTGAGAATGGAACCTGGGTCAGAACTAATAAATATCTGAGGAACATACAACATAAGTGTGTATGTCATTCTATTTCATGGTACGTAATTCATGCAAACTTACCTTGATCGGTAGAATACTTCAATTACCTTAACAAGTTCTCCACTAGCGTGCACATGGCGTGATCTGTTTCTCTCACAATCATGATTTATGTTTATCTCCATGCGTAGTCAGGAAAGCAATGTGTCTTCTTCATCATGGTTCGTACTGGTCAAGCAACTGAGTGAAATCAGGGAACCGAAATGAAAATTAGAGGAGGGTCAGTGAAGTACTCGAAAGGTGCAGGAAAAAGATGGAAAGTGGTGTCGAACGAAAATCATTCGTTTGTGCGAGAGACTAGTCGACCGTTTTGATGGCATCCTGGCTGAGTAGCACGGGATTGGGTAAAATTGGCGATACTCAACTTAATTTATTCTGCTCCTGCTGCATGGAAAGTTGAGGATCGATTGGATAAATCGTGAGAGTAATGCGGAAGTTCTGAGGATAAAATTAGGGGAGGAGAGAAGTCCATTTAAAACCTTGAGTAGAAGAAAGGATAGGTAATTCAGTCGGACAGATCATGTGAGTCGAAGGTTAAATGAAAACTATCATTGAAGGACAGGAGGAAGGGAGAAATAACAGAGAAGTATACGACGGATGAGATTCATAGAGCAGATGATGAAGGATATAAAGAAGAAGAATTATGAAGGTTTTAAAATGTTGGTGGATGGGAGCTTTGAGTGAAGAGCTGCGTCAAAGCAATATTAGGATTGATGATTGTTGATGATGTAGTGCATGAATAACCAGCTGCATGACTTTATTAATTCTGCTCGGCTTTATCTCAACGTATTTTGCTGTCAGTTTTCTGTAAAATTCCTTAATGAGACTACCTTGCCATTGAAATAAAGTCGAAAAAAATCAATTGCAAACTGGCTGGTTGGGGTGAACATTGTTTTACCGAGACGGCTACTGAACGCGTCTGCATTACGCCCGGTAATCGGCTAGATGTGAGGTTGATGCTATATTTGAGCACTATTGGTATTTATTAGAGTAGAAAATAAGCTAGAGTGTAGATCTTAAAGTGGGTTGATAAATAAAGGGGTAAATTGGAAAGTTTTCAGGAAAAAAGCTTCTCCGACTAAGTATCAGAATAGAATATAAGAAAGAGCTAACAGCGTCTCAGACTCAGGATTACCAGTTTCCAATAATACATCTTGTAAAGTTAAGCAAGAAAACAGTCAATCGGGTTACAAAAATGTGATAGTTTATCGCTAGGATACCTTGACTCGGACTTGGCAAAATATCTCGGCATGCGTAGCTAATAATTCATGATATTTCAAATACTGTCTGCATTAATTTTTTGGTATGTTATGACTCGTGCGTAAATCACTTGATACGATAACTTTTCGCTCCTCTATTAGTAACTTGTACATTTATTTCCATGATAGCATTTTTGTGTCTTCATCAGTCTCCTAGTTTCTGGTCAGGGAGCGTGTCGTTGTACTGAGAGTTGTTCAGTGTCTGCCGAGCGAATACGTTTCTGATTGAGACAAGAATAAGTACTGCATGCCTGGTCACCTCATGCCACACACCATATTGGTGGCTTGCGCGTTACCTCGTAGATGTAGTATAACTTGTTAGTATGCGTGACGTTTTTTGGACCGTGTGGTGTGCATGTGGGAGTCCAATTGCATGCTGGTGATTTATCAACCCCTGCCAAACACCCTAGAGGTGGCCCGCAGTGTACTATGTAGATGTATACGTAATATCGTGAACAGATGGAAAGCTGATACGGACCCTGTTCATGGAAAGCGCTTTAGGGGTTCCCAAGAGGTCCCTTTCCTTCGCATAGTTATGTGAAAGCAATTCGATAATTTTGGTAAATAACAAGTAAAAAACAAGTTATTTGATTTTTTCTATAGTAGGCGACTTGAATGAGTCGCGGGTTAAAGGCGTAAATACAAAATAAAGATGTATTTATTAAATGAATTCCCTCATTTTGCACGCACCTGGCGAAACAATTGGCGTGGTCCAACCTTTGTCTCTTTAAGTGTTTTGGCAATTGGAATTGGGGGGGATTGGAACCTAATTTAGGGGAGGAGATAATGAATGGTGTCATGCCGTCAGGTGCGAAATACATGCGGGCGCTTTGTGCCTTGCGCACGGGGTCAATGAGCGCGCAAGAGACAGCAACGCCCTGAACACCTACATGCCCACCTTGCGATTAGCAATGAAAGAGGGCGGATTCAAATTGGGTGGGTGTGTTACCCTTGGAAAGTGCATAATATTGAGGAAAAGGAATGGGTTACGGCATTTTTCAAGGGATGAGTAGAGCGGAATTACAAAAAAAAATAAAACGTCTACGGGCGAATGAATAGCGAGATACGATGGCGAAAAACTTAGCACCTTTGTGTAATTTCTTTCCCGTGGTTTGGTGAAGAAAATAGTTACACACTCGTATTGATGAAAATTTAGGCCAATTTTACTGTCTCTGGAGCAATATAAAATAGCTTTACTTTGCAATCATACAAAAAATTAATTTGTACTTTTAGAATAGCCCAAGGTGAAGATATTACCGATATCTCGGAAAGAAGTGAATGTCTCGGTGATCGCATGGATTATGGCAGGGACACGGATGCATTTTGCTATTAGTATAATAAAAAAATGCTAAAAGCCGACCTTATGGTAGGGTAGTAACATACACCAAAAACATAGTAAGTTCAAATTATGATATATAAAATGCTTAGTAGGTACGAAATTTCAATGAAGCTTTCCCGATAAAAATTTTTCAGCCTCGTCTTAGTTATTCTTGGTAAGGGATCCAATATTTTCTCGTGTAAACCATTGCAGTCACTATACCTTGATGTAGGAAGGAAACTTTTTACGTGTTTGAGTGGTAACTTGGAGTCTAGCTTTAAGTAATGATATTTCCTCGCCAAATAACTCGCTCGTTTAAGCTATTTGATATGTCCCTCCACGCTGGGTCACCAATGTATACTTTATACACTCCCTTAATTCGTGCTTCTCTCCTCCTTGACTCCAATGATATCTAGGGCATTTTTTTAAACATCTCTGTAGAACCTGCCCTCCTTTTAAAAATTTCCTATTAATCATCATCAAATTATTTACTTTTATCTGGGATTGCTGGATTTGATGGTATGCTGGTAAGTTTCCATCTCATTGCAAATCATTTCACTTTTGTTTTCTTCATGTAATGTTAATGATATATTTTGATTCTTGGAGTAAGGGCAGTTTTTGGGAGGGTCTCGGGGATATTGACCCCCACCAAATTTTGTCTATTTTTTATTTTTTTTTAATTAAATAGTTTTTGTGTCCTTTTATAGGAGTACATGCAAATTCATGGCTACAAGTCCCAAACGTGAGAGAAGTTGAGTTGTATTTAGGTATCATTTAGCCTAGCACTCCCTCTATAAGAATGTGCACGGGAAAACACCCCTCTCTCCTTAACCATTTTCCATACTCCCCGAACCCAGCTCATGATCCTCTCCCCCGTATATATGATGCTGAATCCGCCCCTGCTTGCAGTACAGGTATTGGGATGACCTATGCTCAAAGACACTGGATCAAAATTAAACATAGAGGTCAGGACGACGGAAAAAAAATGGTTAATATTATATTCAAAACTGTGCCACAGCCAGGAATTTTGTTCGGGAGGGGTCCAAAATCAGGGGGGAAAATTTTTGAAAAACAGAATACTAAGTAATGGGTTTTGAACAATTTTCATAATAAAAAAACTTCATTCGTAAAAAAATTGTAAATTCATGATTTTTCATTATTTTGCTTTCTTTTATGAAGGAAAATAATTGTGTGTTTAAATTTCGGGGGCTCCAGACCCCTCCCCAGCTACTCCACTAATTCAAAATACTATTACCACTTCCAAGTATGTCGCTTTTTTCAATTACTGCATTGGCTGTTGTCCTGTTCGAAGGCATCCTCTGGCTGCCGCCGGCTTCTCGTCATCGCTCGCAGCTATTTTTATGAGCGCTGTGGTCGCGTGTCTGTGGTGCTCTGCCGAATAGCTTCCGGTTCTCTCCCTCATTGCCTATATGTCTTTTTTCGACTTGACTTAAAAATAGAGGAGAGCCATGTACGGGTGTTCGTTGGGCGTTTTTGGATTTGGTGGGGGAATAAATTCTCCCGTAGGGTTACTTGTCGAGGGGTTTTAAACCTCCACGACTCTTCCGGCAGAGCACGCGTGTTCGAAATAAAAAAATAACCATAACGCACGCCCGACGGGGATTCGGGGGTTGGTAGTGTACGTTAGCGTGCCCGTCGCGTCGCGTGCTTTTCGTGCTTTTAGTGCCATCTGTCGGAAGCTCGAAAAAATGCATTCCTCGCCAACTACTTTCCGAAAATATATTTGTGCATGGGCTCACCAGTTCAATGTTATCCTACGCCATTCTCTGAACGTGATAACATTACTTTTCAATTATTTCGTCATTTTGATAACCAATTTACCTGTCACCCTGACAGCAGAAAAAAATTATTTTTAATTACATTCCACAATTTAATAAAAATGAATTGCCGTCCGTTAGTCTCGCTAAATCTCGAGAACGGCTGGACCGATTTGGCTAATTTTGGTTTTGAAATGTTTGTGAAAGTTCAGGAAAGGTTAAAACGGTGAGAATGTTATTCCGCAGGACGCAGTGCACCTGTGATCCTGGAACGAGTAGCATTCAACTACGATCCGGACGTAGAAATTAGTGCCGACAAAAAAATGTCGATATTGCAAGGCGCTAAAATACAGCGGTGAATCTACTGGATGAAGTTGTGCCGGTGGAAAAGTAAAATTTCCACAATTGTTGCCACCACTTCGCTCATTAGTTTCTGGGATGGGAAATAATTCTAAAAACTCCACCTTCAAATGCATCGACCTGAGACTATAAAAATATATTACAAGATGTTAACAATTTGTAGAAAATTGTACTTGTAAAAAAGAAAGTTTTGATGACAATAACGAGACTGGAGTCTTTATCTCTGAATATTGCACCCACCAACACCTCCGCGAGCAAAAACAATTCCTCTCATTGCTCTGATTATGGTATGTCTATATCTATATGCTACCCAATAGGCTACCTTCATTTAAATCTACACAATACCCTTGCGGGCTACGTCTAGGGTGCTTGACAGGGGACGATTAATCACCAGCATGCAGCATGCAATAGGATTCTCATACGCACACCACATGGTACAAAAAACGTTACGCATGTTAACAAATTATGCTACCTTATCTATTCAAAGGCAAAACTTGCCAACTACTCATTAAGTTTTTCTGCCAATAAAGCTAGCAGACACAAAACATGATGCAGGAAGTGATAAGAAAATTCAGAAACATGCATTTAAGAATACATAAGTTAGTAAGCTACCGTCCAAGTCATTTTTCCTATTTGTGAGTTCTAACGCTGCCGTTATAATCTCTTATTGATCGTGGAAAAAAGACATTCTGAATCTGTCTGATCTACAGTCTATTTTATTTATATGATCTGATCTTCCATAGTATGTTGGCGTTCGTAAGATATGGCTAACTTCGTCAGAAAAGAAGCTGGTCTTGAATTTATCTTATATGTTTAGTCTATTTTTCAGTCTACGGTCTGACAAAGATTCCCATCCTTATCACTCCCCGATAACTTATATGAGAAGGCAAAATGAAATTAGGTGTGCGTAGAGAAATGTTAGACCGTGTCCGTTCGATGAACAGTTTTTTTTAATCCCCTATTTCTTAAGACTTATACAAATTGATGGACTATTATCCAAAAATACCTCTTATTATATTGAATTTGTCACACCTAGTAGTATTGTTTCACGGCGGATGTGGTTTTAAACGTCAATCTAAATGATTGTGCGTGCGGAAATAGCAAATCTATGGTGTAATAACCCGGCGCTTATTTTTAAAAAAGATCCAATTTAAAAATTCGTGGTCTCTTAATGTTCGAAATGGTGAGAAAAAAAAATTAGAAAAAAGTCTCAGGTGCGTGCGACGTCGGATAGTCGTGCATTTATTTTGAAAGTAGAGTTTTTCGACCCGGATAAAACGTTTTCGTATTTCTAATGTTAACATGATATTTTAGAGGCCTCTGGACCAAAATTTCAACCGTTTAGTCGGTTCTCGATTTCTTCATGCCGAAACGTTGCCTCGAAGGTGCCCTACACACGCCCCATGCCTCCCTGCCGACAGGCGCGCCGCGCGTATCTTGATTCACGGGCACTACTTACTCCCGTGGATCTTCCCTCCTTCCCCATGCGTACTGGCAGAGTGGATATATTATTATTATTGCAGTATTCTACCGATTAAGGTAGGTTTCCATGGAGTACCAAAGAAGTGATCTGGGAGCCTCCCTTTCCTTCCAGCGCTACCTTCTTCAATTCTATGTAAGGCCTACTCCCTTTCAATCTATCTAAAAATCCTGCCCTTTTCCTTCCCCTCCCTCGTTTTCCTAACATTCTACCCTCTAACACCCTTTTCAACATCCCCTCCCCGATAAGCACTCGCTCCATCCATACCTTCTTTCTCCTCCGTATCTCATTTAAAAGCTGCCTCTCCTCGCCAACCATACCCAGCACTTCGTCGTTCCTTTTCCTCTCCAAACTGATAATGATAAGCCGGCCTAATTTTACATATTAACGGTAGAAAATAAAATTCTTTACAGTTCCACAAACTTCATAGTGCTGTCGATTAGTTTCAGCGGCTATAGCGTCATTCTCAATACGAACAGAATGACGCTATAGCAGTTGAAACCAGTCCACAGCAACATAAAGTTTGAGGAACTGTACTTTGTCTTTTTTTTGTTCGACCATCATTTCCTTCGTTCCACCAAGTCACGCTAAAATCAGCTGTGAATCATGGTCGTTTTTCTTGTACCTCGTGCATTAGCTGATCTGGCGAGATGTGATTTTGTTTGTTCCTTCCTTCCTCCGAATAGGGTGGTTTCCTATTATTTTTTATTGCCTAAATCGAAAGATTATTAGTCCTGGAGTACGTATTTCACGCTTTTAGATTTTTAAATGACGATATCTATTTTTCGCGATTAAACAAAAAGTGAAAATTTTCAAGCGCGTGAAAACGCGACGGCTAAGTATGACTGCTGGGAAAACTTCGTGTGACGTCGTTCTGGCTCCCGCTGCCGCAAAGTGAGGTGACCTTCGGGCGGGGACATGTGCGCTGATACGACGCAGGCTGCTAGCAGGTAGCAGAGTCCCCTGCTAGCAGGTAGTGCTTGGCTTAAATAAGAATTATTAATACTTTATCAAACGAAGGAAACTTTCCGACCATAGGCAGTTTTAATAGGTGATTATTAAGAGATGTTTCCCTGAAGTCTGTGCCTCATGCATGCGTTGGTATTCTCAGACGATGTAAAACTCCTATCTACTCGTATAGAAATTAGGTCCCTGCGACATCACGTGGAGTGCAATCGCATGGGCGCCAATCTGGGCTTTTTTAAATGAGGATAAAATTGACCATTGCCATTCGTCTAAACTGGGAATTCTAAAACCAAATAATTAGTGTATTATGAATACACTAGTGGTGGGTAACGATTCGCAATCAATGCCTTTCGTTTTCTTTGATGAAGGAAACTGCCTTATTATCTCTTCGTTTCACCAAGTCACGCTAAAATCAGCAGTGAATCACGGCCCTTTTTCCTGCCCCTCGTGCATTAGCTGATCTGGCGAGATGTGATTTCGTTTGTTCCTTCCTTCCTCCGAATTCTGCCGGCCTATCCCCTCTTAAGTCCCGGCCGTCTCTTGCTCCTTATCTTTGGACGGAAACACGGGCTCTTGGACGGACGGGACCATTAGGCCGCACGCGGCAGGAGTGGCGGCAAATTGGCATCGCCAGGTGTTCGTCTTCCTCGCTCCCTTGGGTTCGCCTTAATTACTTCGTCGCACGTGTCATGTTGAAGAGTAGCAGTGTGCACACTGACAACTAGAAATCCTTGGATGGATTGAAATCACGGTGGATGAAAATCATCGCCTGCGCTCCGGTTAAATTATATCATGCCCTTCCAAAAGTGGGTGAGCGATAAACAATATTCCAAAATTTTAGGTTTTCCCGGCGTATAGATTGATGAAAAATTTCTCGGGATTCCCACCGGGTGTGGTGTTGGGTTAATTCTCTCAACGTTTCAATGGCTGAGTCTGCCATCGTCTTCAGGGGTCTACTCCTAATGGTACTTTTTTACGGTATGGGGTTTACGTTTATGGGTTATGGGGTGACATGAGGTTTTATAATTGTCACATTGAATGGAATAAACCATTTTTGACGATGCTTGTCGAGTCAATGTGCTTCGAATACCAGGTTGGAATGTTAGCTTCCCATGAAAGTAAGAGCACGTGCGGCAGATGGTGGGGAAGATATACCAAGCTCACGGAGGCATGACATCTTAAACTCGGACACGCTGGCATAACTCTGATTCAAGGCAAGAGACACGACCGTGAAGGAGGAGAGGCGTCCAAACGTTCGCCATTGCATTCGCTACCGGTGTCTTGCTGCCCATCTTGTTCCTCACAATAATTTCCTTTAAAACTCTGACATCTCTATGGAAAATAGGGTGGTTTCCTTTAATTTTTTTTATTGCCTAAATCGAAAGATTATTACTCCTGGAGTAGGTATTTCACGCTTTTAGATTTTTAAATGACGATATCTATTTTTCGCGAATAAATTAAAAGTGAAAATTTTCAAGCGCGCGAAAACGCGACGGCTAAGTATAAATGCTGGGAAAACCCCGTGTGACGTCGTTCTGGTTCCCGCTGTCGCCGTGTGAGGTGACCTTGGGCGAGGCTTTGAGCGCTAATACGATGCAGGCTGCTAGCAGATAGCAGATTACCCTACTAGCAGGTAGTGCTTGGCTTAAATAAGGATTATTAATACCCTCTCAAACGAAGAAATCTTTCCGATGATTGGCAGTTTCTCATGAATAACGCTACTTTTGAAGATGCTAGAGTTGGTAATTTTATTGAGCCAAAAAAAAGCATTTAGCTCCAAAGTTTCAATTATCATTTGTATAGTGTAAAATAAGGAATGTTTTTGTAACCATTCATAGGCTATGGAGAGTAGGGTGGTTTCCTTTTATTTTTTTTATTGCCTAAATTGAAAGATTATTACTCCTGGAGTACGAATTTCACCCTTTTAGATTTTCAAATTACGACATCCATTTTTCGCGATTAAATGAAAAGTGAAAATTTTTAAGCGTGCGAAGACGCGACGGCTAAGTATGAACAGAATGATGGGGAAACCCCGTGCGACGTCATTCTGGATCCCACTTTCGCCGTGTGAGGTGACCTTGGGGCGAGGATTTGTGCGCCGCTGCGATGCTGGCAGGAAGCAGAGTACCCTGCTTGCAGGTAGCCCTTGGTCTTAATAAGGATTATTAATATCTTATCAAACGAAGCAAACTTTCCGACCATAGGCAGCTTTAATAGGTGATTATTAAGACATGTTTCCCTGAGCTCTGTTCCTCATGCATGCATTGGTACTCTTAGACGATGTAAAACTCCTATCTACTCGTATAGAGACTAGGTCCCTGTGACGTGACGTGGAGTGGCATCGCACGGGCGCCAATCTGGCCTTTTTCAAATGAGGATAAAATTAATCATTGCCATTCGTATAAACCGGTATTTCTAAAACCAAATAATTTGTATATAATGAATACACTAATGGTGGGTAACGAATCGTAATCAATGCCTTTCGTTTTCTTTGATGAAGGAAACTGCCCTATTGGTGCTACCGAAAAATGATTGATAAGGAAGATCGACTGAGTACGTGATAAGGAAATGCTGAGAAGAGTGGGAGAAAATGACAGCCTGCTAAAAACCCTACGGAGATGACGGGTCAACTTAGTTGGCCTTATCATGAGGCATGATGGACTGACGTAAAAAATCATAGAAAGAAAGATAGGTGGGAAGGAGGAAGGGGGAGGTACGACCCAGAATGGGTTACTTAGGACAAGTGCTAAATTTTGGATAAGAGAATGCATACAATGCAGTATGAAAAGGCTAGCGATATGAAGAACTCCGTCAAACCAATGTCAACATTTTTTAACACGATGATGCGAGTAACTCGAGATCCGTGTACTCTTGCTAAATGATACAGGATTACCAAATTTAGCTTCATAAAATTTTCAACAAGAACGGCCTTTTTAATTCTTTGCCTTTAGGAGTTGTAGTTTACGAGCTAAAGAGGATATAAATTGTCAATTTAAAAAATCTCATTTCAGAGGTATTGAACCAACATTTAAAGTTACATCAACGTACATCTGACAGAAAAATCTAGTTATTAAAAATCTAAATCTCATTATTTGATAGCGGAATCTACCTCAAGTTATTGGAGTACTAGGTAGGAATTTGGTGGATACCGACTCGGTTCCAAGAGAATCCTCAATTGATTTGGAGCCCTGCACCCACGTTTCAGCTTTCCCGATGAACTAAGTTCACCACTACGCTACCAGCCAGTAAACAGAACAATGAATATTGTACGCATATGTTTGTGTTGTGTGTGCTGTGCGTTGTTTGTGATAGCAGAAACTAAAACGCTGAATTGAAAACTTTTGAAAACACTGATAGATTGAAAATATTAGAAAAATTATATTTTTTACAGATTTTATATTTTGTCCATTTTTTCATTTTCTTGAATAATTTTTTTTCGTTCGAAGTGGCAATTTTTAGTATTTTTAGATTTTTGTCTTTTATTTTGATTCGTTTCCCTCTTTTTTATTATACATATTTTTTTTATGCTGGTTGGACTTATCAACAGCAACAAAGCAATACAAAAAAGTCAATATGAACAAAAACTATATAATCTAAAAGAAAGAAAGGAATAAGAAAAACTCATAAAAGAGTTGCTTGAAGAGGCAGTGTATCTGTTGTTGCAATCGAAGGATCATTATTCCAAATGTCAGTTAGTAATGAGTTTTTTTGTTTTCCCGTTGGAGAATTATTTTTCCCCTAGTTAAATATTTCATGATTTTGCGTTGAAAGACTGCGCTGATATAGAACAGACGTGTCAGCGGATGCATTGCATGGAACAGAGGAAGAGAGAGGGGGTTGGGGGAAATATAGAATTATGATGCTGGACCACCCGCATGCGCTGTAACTTGATCCCACCCCGCCCCTTCCCCCCTCCCCCCCCCCCCCGAATTTCCTCCTTTTGTGCGACGCTCATTGTCCGCCCGGCCGTCAGGGGGCGGCGATGTGGTGCACGCCTTCCTGGTGGCGGTGACAAGCCGGTGACGGCGGCAGCGGTTAGGCCAGCAGTGTGAATATGATGGTCTTAGCGTGGGAGGTTATTTCAGGGGGAGCACTGAGTGTCTTTAGGGCTTCCCTTAAGGTTAAAATTTTTACCGTCGCCCACGCTTCGAGCCCGTTTATTATCGTCTTCCGGGACAGGGTAATAAAAGAAGCAATCCAGACCTAGCTTACAAAAAGAAAAAAAATTAACCAAGATCAAGGCTTTCATTAGAAGTAGCGCGATGATCAGCCTCAATTTAATTTATTCTTTATTCTTTAGGCACACGGAGAAAGGAAAAAAGTTTATCATTACCTAAATTTGGAGTATGCTTCCCGGCGGAAGTGAGGTATGGGCAATGACAACCACGGAGAAATCCGAGTTATAGAAAAGTACGTGAATATCAAAATAGGGTAGTTTCCTTCATCAAAGAAAACGGAAGGCATTGATTGTGATTCGTTGCCCACCATTAGTGTATTCATTATATACAAATTATTTGGTTTTAGAAATCCCCGTTTAAACAAATGGCAATGGCCAATTTTAACCGCCTTTGAAAAAGGCCAGATTGGCGCCCATGCGATGCCACTCCACGTGAAGTCACAAGGATCTAGTTTCTATACGAGTAGATAAGAGTTTTAGATCGTCTGAGATTACCAATGTTTGCATGATGCATAAAGCTCAGGGAAATATGTCTTAATAATCACTGTTAAAACTGGCTATGGTCGGAAAGTATTCTTCGTTTGATAAGGTATTAATAATCCATAATTAAGTCAAGCGCTACCTGCTAACAGGGTACTCTGCTACCTGCTAGCAGCCTACAGCAACCAGCAAGGTCACCTCAATTTGCGGCGACGGGAACCGGAATTACGTCTCACGGTCTTCACCCGGCGTTCATACTTAGCCGTTGCGTTTTCGCGCGCTTGAAATTTTTCACTTTTCATTTAATCGCGAAAAATAGATATCGTCATTTAAAAATCTAAAAGTGTGAAATGCGTGCTCCAGGAGTAATAATTTTTCGATTTAGGCAATAAAAAAATAAAAGGAAACCACCTTATTACCTATGATATATGAAAAAAAGTATTTGCAAGCTTTCATGTAAGGAAATTTTGATATTGTTCCTCTTACTTAAAATAAATCACAAAAACGAAAATCGCCCCACGACAATTCACACTACCAAATTGGGGAAATTGAAATCTACCTTTCGGCCACTTAAATGATCAAAGAATGGTAAAATTTAATTTTGAAAAGCTATTTGTAATGCGAATATGTTGTTCTCTACAATGAAATATACCGATCAAATATTTTACCCGTAACGAGATGAAGAAGATGACCGTTTCGCCGTTTTCATACTTTTTCACGTGTTCTTCTTCATTCTTTCGACTGCAGAAGCTAAACGCTTTCGCTTAAAACAAATTTCAATGATTCATTGTATTATTGGAATAAACATTGAGTAAAATAATATATGACACGACCCAATAGAGCTCATATATTTTATGTTATATTAATCCTTTACAAATTGGGGGGGGGGGGGTGTACAGTGTATTCATCCCTTAAAAACTTTTCCATTAGGTACTATATCATATGCAATAAAAAGCGAAGCGAATTGAATGACTATTTCAATGTTTTTTAAAGTTTTTTTTTCAATTTTCACCCCCTAAATCTTTTCATTCCCAGTCAAGTTCGTCTCTCTCGTGACCCTGATAGCCTTAAAACGTCCGTTTTTTTCAATCAGAAGCAGATAAAATTAGTAGAAGTCCCTCGAAAAGCGATAAGTTTAGATACGGGGTTGTTTTCCTTAATTTAGGGGTTTATCTTAAAAATGGAGGGTGATAGAAACAAACGGAGGTCAATTTTCGGATTCAGCGACCAAAAATTAGCCAGAAACACCCTCAATTGTAGGCGGGCATTTTTTTAACTTTTTTTTTGCAAAACAGTTTAATAGGCGAAAGTCACACCCCTATCATCTCCCTGACACCTAGTAACTTGCGTTCTCCAGTGGATATTATTCCGTAAATATAGACAATTCATAAATCTCTTGTGTGTTTATCCCCCACACTGCGCCATGAGCTTTAGATATGACACTGCTTGGCGAAACATACTCATTAGCCGGAAGTATGATGAGTGTGCACATACTAACTACTACTATTTTGTTTTTTTAGTAGGGGCGCGACGCTAGGCGTCTACCTCCAAGCTAGTTGTTCTTCTTTAGTCACATTCTATTGTGAACTGTCCTTTGGATAAGGATCATCTTTTGCTGCTATCCTTTGTATACACACAATAATTTTGGCTATGCGTCTCTCCGGCACTGATCAGGGCCTTAAACAAGGACATATATCATATTAAAATGATATCTTTTTGATTAGATATTTGATTATCCTATGTATATCATGCATTGAGTGTTTCTTAAGGATTGTTCGGGGCAGTTTTTACCATTTCAACATATGCTGCTGGACAGATGATAGAAGCTATAATACCGGAAAAAGATAAATGGAAGTCGGTTGAGTGAATTCTCACTCAAATTTAGAGTTTTGTAATGTCTATGGTTAGATCGAAATGAAATTTATTTGTCATGCTAGCATAATGATATCAACAGATTATTGTGTTTATTAATTAAATTATAAAATATATTAATTGCCTGTTATCAGTGGCTGATCCAGGATAGGGACAAGGGGATATAGTTGGTTTATCTGGAGGACAACCTCCCAGCAGTAGTGGTGGTCCGTACAAAATTACCCATTATATAGTATAAATTGGATACCAAAGAAGGGGGCCCTTCCAAGGGCCCTTCTCTGAATCCACCACTGCCTGTTAAAACGCGACATTATGTTTTCATGTTTTATACATTGCATTTTAGGGTTTAAAAAATGTTTTGGTGCGACGAAATGCCACCTAATACCTACTCCAAAAATGGAATGAGTTCATTTTGCGGTTGGCATAGAGATCCAACCTTCGAGGTAGGCTCGCATCATGTCCACAAATGTTTCATCCCATGACGATCTCCCATTTAAGAGTTCTAATATTTCGCGCGCGCCCTTTCATCGCATTACCTCAATGGGTTTGTTCACTCTTACCCGAAAACGCAATTTAATAACATTATTCGATAGATGGATATGAAATATTAGTAATCGTGAAAAATAGTCTCCCTCATTCTTCCAATTTTTCATAACTTTAACCGAATAATTAATAAGTTGCCGCCCTCACACCATGAGTTTGTGACGTCATTAAACTTCTGGGTAATTAAATCATTCGGAGACACCCTATCCTCGACCGAAATAATCGCTCATTATCGTGTTAATGAGAGCGAACCTAGTGAGATAGATGTGAAAGGCCGAGAAGTATTAGAGAAGCGGTGAGCCACTCGTCAAGAGTCAGTGACGTCATTCACTTTTTTCTGCAAAAGGCTGAAAGCTCTTCGATATTTCGATTCAAATAGCTCGAGAAGTTAGCGACGGATCGGAAAAGAGAAAAATAGGGGGTAACTTTATTTTTCAAACTCTATCGCATTCGATAAGAATGTAAAAAAACAAGTGAGCGAGCCCACTTGCGTTGCGAGTCACGGAGGGACGCGAGAGTGTATCGGCAAGGTCGTTCGCGGAGGAGGAGAGGGTCCTCAAAAGCGTGAGTGGAAAAGTTTTTCGTCTCTACTTCGTATATCCCAAATATTCGTATCACGTTTGTGCTTCTCCGTGAAGCGCATGTTGGTGAAGAATAGGCATCCGAATAAAGATCAAAAATATCCTTATTTCTTCCAAAGAATATATTGATACTTAATAAAATATCGATTTACTGATGGAACAAACAAATTTATCATTCATCCACTGTTATAATCACGCATATCTTACACCAATTATTGACTAAGAATCATGAATAAAAATTCAGCCGGACACACTCATTTATCTATGATAGCGAATCGTTGTTTCACCTACTATTTAGCTGCTATATTTTACAAAAATTGAAAACCTTGAAATCAATATTAAACTGTTACAATATGCGATAAAGTATTAAATATATAACTCATATATCGGGTCTTTGATTTCTGATTTTTACTTTGAGACAGCTGAGTAAAGCGAAATCCATGTTTCCTCTTTGGATTGTTCCTCCATGATTAAAGCACGAATGGAAATATCCAATCTTATTTTATTTATCATTGAACCGACCATGGTTTCGACACTTGGTGTCATTTTTTTACCTTAAAATGGACTCCAAGTGTCGAAACCATGGCCGGTTAAGTGATAAATAAAATAGTGTGGATATTACCATTTGTACTTTAATCATGGATGTATCAACTGTGTGTGGACCAGATGATGTAAATAAATCACCTGGTCCAGACGAAATCCCTTCTCGCGTATATAAAGAACTAGCCTCAGAAATTGCCCATTACTTGCAGTTAATATTCAGTAAATCCATCAAGCAACACGAAGTACCTAATGACTGGAAAATCGCTAATGTAACGCCTATATTTAAAAGTGGAGACAAGGAACAGCCATCTAATTACAGGCCGATATCTTTAACGTCCATCTCTTGCAAAGTCCTTGAACACATCGTAGTCAGCTCGGTAATGAAACACCTAGACGCGTAAAACTTATTAATGGGAACTCAACATGGATTCAGGAAATGCAGATCGTGCGAAACTCAGTTAGCGCTTTTCGCCCACGATATTTTAGTCTCCGGGGAAGACAACATTCCAGTCGACGCGATTTTTCTTAATTTCAAAAAGGCATTTGATAAAGTATCCCACGGAAAGTTAATGATAAAACTGAAATCTTATGGTCTAGACGAAGATGTCATTTCCTGGATTAGAGAATTTTTGAGCGACCGCGCCCAAAGAGTAGTATTAGACGGTGCAGTCTCCAATGAGATTGGAGTCACTTCTGGCGTTCCTCAGGGTAGTGTCATTGGCCCACTCCTATTCCTTCTTTTTATAAACGACATTGGCGAAGTAGTGCAGAGTAAGTTACGATTATTTGCAGACGACGCTGTAGTTTACAGAGAAATCCGTTCCAGCAAAGATATAGATGAACTAACGAATGACCTTGCTGCTATCCAACCTTGGTGCGATGCATGGCAGTTAGAATTAAATTTGGAAAAATGCGTCGTAATGAATTTCTGGAAGAAGAATAACTCCCTACAGCGTAACTATATCATTCGGGGCACCCAGTTACAGGCAGTTGAATCCGTGAAATATCTAGGGGTTAGACTCAATAATGATCTATCGTGGAATAAACATATTCGAGAAATAACCGGTCAAGCTAATCGTAAAATGGGTTTTGTTAAAAGAATATTAGGAAAGTGCGACGACAAAGTGAGAGAAATTAGCTACTTTTCCCTCGTTAGGCCACATCTGGAATACGCTGCCAGTGTTTGGGACCCTCATGAAAAAGGCTTAATAACAGAGTTAGAACGCGTGCAAAGAAGAGCTGCCAGGTATGTGAAAGGTCGTTACGATAGTCTTGTTAGTGTAACTGACCTCTTAGATAAACTCGGATGGGAATCTCTGTCGGACCGTAGATTGAAAAATAGACTAAACCTTTTAGACATATTCAAGAGCAGTGTCTTTTCTGACGAAGTTAACCATATCTTGCGGACGCCAACGTACTACGGAAGATCAGATCATATAAATAAAATAAGAGAGATAGATTGCAGAACAGACAGATTCCGAATGTCATTTTTTCCTCGATCAATAAGAGATTATAACGGCAGCGATAGACCTCGTAAATAGATTGTATGACTTGTAGTGTAGCCTACTAACGTATGTAAAACTTAAAGCATGTTTCTGAATTTCTATTCTATATTCTATTTCTAACAGCATATAGTAGTATAGTTTGTTATTATACGGGACGTTTTTTGGACGGTGTGGTGTGCATGTGGGAGTCCAAATGCATGCTGCATGCTGGTGATTGATCACCCCCTGCCAAACACCCTAGAGGTGGCTCGCAGGGTATTATGTAGATGTAGATAGATGTAGATGTATCATTATTCCACAAAATTAAGCCGGAAATGATTTTATACGAATTGTTCGTTATAATTTTCTCCAATTTAGAATTATAATTGAAGAATTTTGGAAATGTAATACGTGGTATTTCACCACGACTTTTGTTTTTATTTGATGGGGGATCGTTGAAGAGAGATGGAGGGCTACTATTTTGAAAAATAATTTCCGTGTACTGATGGAAAGAATATTTTTTTAAAGACGGTTACATATAATCGACGTCTTGAGCTTTCAAAAAAAATTCAGTATTTAGTAAGGTAAAGGTGGATGGTGGTAACACATTAGGTGAGTACTTGGCAGCTGATCGGGGATTCCCTGGTTCAAATCCTGAGTGATACATTCGGACAGCCCCTAAAATAATACTTGGAATGCGAGGTGGCCAAGAGAAAGTAACTGCCCCCTTTTCATAGAATTTGGGCTATTCACACGTCTGTGGCTCAGTTGGGGATGACCTCTACCCTCACCTATCCAAACCAACCTTAGAACTCTACATTTGAGTGAGGGAGAGAGTGATAAGGTAAACTAATTAAGTCATTTTGAGACCTCTCCTTTTCGCGTTGAAGATGAGGAAAATTATGCTTAAAACTAGCTATGGCTACCAGATAACATATATATAAGTAGATTATTTCCCAAAAATGAGGATATAACGAAATATTTGCAAAAATTGGTACAAAATCGTCTTATCCGAACATCAGTCATAATTTTTTTTGAATTTCCGGCTCTGCTGCCAGCGTCTTTCGGTCGATGGAAGTTGTCTTCGCAAAAGCTCGCGGTGGCAACCGAAAATGAAGAATTTCATGGCACACGGCGAAAATCTCCGTTCTCACAACATTTTTCACTTCAATAATGTATATAAATCTACATTGCCGAAAAAGATCTCAGATATTTCAAGAATTTTCTACGAAATTTAACAAAAAGCTGTTATAATTTTCGTTATACCATAAAAACTGTGTTAAATATTGGTCGTTTTCCCGTCGCCATGCAGTCTTCTTGAGTTATATCAAATTAATGCTATGGTATATATAATTTAAATCATTTTTTTGCATGATAATTGATCCTTAGGATGACCTTGTATAAATGAACATTCTCAAATATTCACAAATGTTCACAGATTCACTAATTGTTACGTGTAGCTATTTAAAAAAAAAACTTAAAATATGCGTTTTCATATTCCATGTTGAACATTTTTATGAATAAGTGCATTTTGCGTAGAGTTGTCATACAAAAATAGATGGCAGATCGTTCCCACTACTTTTCGAGCGTTACGCATTCAAGCGAGGTACCGTGCCCCCCCTAAAGAATATCTGCTCCTGCAAAAGACAGAGACCCACTTCTGCCGCCAATTTGAAGTATTTGGCCTTTTACAGGTAAATACTGTGAACAATACTATTAATAACCTAGGATGAATGAGTTTCCAGGAATAAAAAGGCTGGCGAGAGAGTAAGAACGATGTTTAAAATGTCACTGCTTTTGGGCAAAATTCAGGGGAATAACACAATGAACTAAGAAGAAAAAAACTCCGTAAATTACATTGTAAGGTTGAATTTCCAAATGGATCAAGTACATTTTTTCTCCTGATCACAAATCTTACTCACAGAAAGAATGCTAAATACCAGATTAATATTTAGATTTTCGATAAAATCCTTCAGCTCTGCAGTTTCTAGATCTGTTCAGCGTCAATGCGACGAAAAATTTTGAAAGAAAAGAATTCTACCAGGCTAGTGAGAGGTAACTTGTGCTCCCTTTCACGATCTCGTGAAATAGTGCCGAAAAAAAATGAATAGCGCACATTTTCTTCCCCATCGATCGATTTATGTTTCGGGACACTTGAGTGAATCTGTTGGTGCCCTATAAGGACCCACGCGAGTGACGAACCAACTTCCGAAAGAATCCACATCTTTTGAATTCAAGCGTGTCCCCAACCTCCTCCCCGTACCCCTCCTCCACCCCCCACAACCTACCACGTGTTTGGACCAAAGAAACACCTGTTCCCGAAACCATTTGTTGAGCCTCCCTCGCTCCTATCGACATTTTTTATCTCCAACAATCCAGGTGTCTTTTTTTCCCGTCACCACATTCTTGCCTCGCGTCCTTTTTTGGCTTTTTAAGCGATTTCGGGTCCAGAGGAGCAAGTCTCGGAAATATTCCTTTGTTTGGACGCAATAAATCTTTTCTACATCTACATTGCGTGCATGCACCTTGGAAGACCCCCATAAGGGCTCATGTCGCTATTTGGGAACACTAAAATGTTTTTTGCTCCCGTCTGAGAAAAGAGAGCCGTGAAATTCGAGTAAAATTATTCATAATAACGCCAAATACACATTTCAGTCGCGATTATTTTATTAGAATTTCAATTCTGGATGGAAATACAGGCTCGCTTCAGTGCAGTGACGGATACATTATCGCACTCACTGATTTGAGCTCTAGAATAAAAGTTTGTTTAATTTAGCTGCCTATCCGTGATGGCTGAATAGCATATATATGGTTAATACGTGGTGAGAAATTAGCCATACGGATTTGCAATTAGTATTCAGTGGGTGAATGTTAAGGGCATCATCATCATCAGTCAACAATCCTAATATTGGTTTGACTCAGTTCTCATTTCCTCTCTCCTATCCGCTAGCCTTTTCATAGCGACGTATTTCTTCTCTTTTACATCCTTTATAATCTCTTCTATGCAACTCCTTCGGGGCCGTCCTTTGCCCCTCTTTCCTTCCACCTGTCCTTCAACGACTGTCTTTATCAGGCCATCATGGTTAAGGACATAGCTTTAGGAATTACTTCATTTTGGGGAAACTTATCCACTGAGAAACATTCTATTTGTTTACTGCGGCATACATTCTCACATATTGACCCCAGGGTTCACATGGAGTATTCGATAGGCTAATACCAGTGCCAGACCCTCTTATAATCTTCAAGGATGGCGAAAAAATCAAAATACTTATATTCCTCACAATATTCTTAATTATATTCCTGAATATGTTATCTTGTGGCTTATTTGGCAAAGCGTGGCGTTTCTAGGGTTTTTAGAGTGTTTTTCATCGCAATATATGCATGAGGTTTCTAATGGAAGGATTCTTGACTCAAATATGCACGGAAATTACAAAGCTAATTAATTCACTTGTGAGGTGCTCCAAAAAAGGCAATGATTCTAATACAGTTTAAACGAAGTCTATGGCGTGGAATAGTTTCAGTAGCTACTGTTGAATAAACTAGTTTTCTTCTTTTTAAAACAATTTAAAGAGACTAGTATTTTTCATCATTTTCATCACCAGGCTTGAAAGAATGCGGTGTATCGAAAGCAGTAGTCTCAGTGAATTGTTTACTAATAGTCGAAAATGGAAATGTATCTATATAGTATTGTCCTAATGTCCGGAATTATGGACCCCACAAGCCTGAAGAAGCAAAGCTCGAGGTTAGGCTTCATATTTTTGTCCATACCAATCAATCATGCCGCTAAAGCACTGTAATTCAAAACTCTACAGGCTGCCATCTCTTCGGGACATTATGTGGACTTCAATTAGAGCTATATTAAAAGATGAATCTTGTGGAATGAAGAGGGAGGAAGAGGATAGGATTCACAGATAGAATCAAAGGGAATAGGCCTTACTGAGATTTGGAGAGAGAATTTCTATTTGGGTATGGGGGTCAGTCGCGTTGATTCACAAAAGTTTCATCGTAAACCTACTTTAATCAGTAGACTACCGGGAGATTTTTCCGCCTTCTTCAGCTTATTTCGTTTCGTAGTTATCAGTACCATACAAATTAACGTGGATGTAGGACCCAGAATGTTTCAATAGCCATTCCGCGAAAACCGACGCATATTAAGAATATGAAGAGTAGAATACCTTCAATTAATCCGAGTATATTTGTGTGGTAGATGCGTCTTGTTTATTGTGTCTATTATTGACGAATTCTTCTCGGCCTCTCAACCAGGTAAATCCTGTCGTATAAGGCGACGTTTCGGAAGACGAATTGTCTCCCATCTTCAAGGCCGTGTTCTCTTTGAAAGTCCAATAATTAATAGCACTAACCTGGTTGAGAACGCGAGAAGAATTCGACAGAAGTACTCACCAGGAGAAATCGAAATCGTTTACCATGTGCCTAAAATCTACATATACATCTACATAATACCCTGCGAGCCACCTCTAGGGTGTTTGGTAAGTGTGACAAATCACCAACATGCAGCATGCAAGAGGACCGCCACATGCACACCGCACGGTCATAGAAATAATACGCATACTAGCAAAATATACATCCTTATTCATAAAAAACTTTCTAATGGTTAGTAATTCCTAGAGCAAATACATGCAAGGTTAGAACTGTGAAAAAAAACATGCAAGTGATCCTAGCGAGCTACGCCATTAGTCCTATCAATTGAGACAACGTTGGTATCCTTAATAGTTCGAGGGAAGAATGACATTTTAAATCTTTCTGTTTTGCTGTCTATTTCTTTTATTTTATTCTCATTCTACTATAGTACGATGGTAAACGAAGGATGTGATTCACGTAGTCTGAGAAAATATCTTCTTCGAATTTCCTAAGTAAGATAAGGCTATACTTCGATCTACGCTCCTGAAAAAATTGTTTACTTTCTTCCATCATGACTGCTTTCCACTCTCAAGGCCGTTTTACACGGTACACAGAATTGCGCAATCTGACGTACGTGCGAAGGCGCAATCAAAATTACGTCGTGTAAAGCGGTGAATTGCTCGAACACATGCCAGAATGCGTGGATGCGAGACGGCAAAATAGCCCCTGTTGTTCATGCATTCGCGCAATTCCGCGCCATTTTAGATATTAATGCAGCTCTAGCCTGCGCAATTCCTTGCCCCGAGTAAAACAGCCTTTATACTCCGTTTCTTTAATCTCTGAACGAATCTCCGTCGTCGCTGTGATTCAAATCGAAATCTACTCGAGTCGCCGGCCAGCTGTTTCACTTACATCCACGTCTGCTTCGTGCCACCGGGATATCGTTTCGACCTCGTCGTCCGTGTCGCCCGCTGGCTTCTTTATCTCCGCTCGTGCCCAGGCGAGCGTGAAAATCTTGTCCGTTTCTGAGTTCGCCATGTCTCTCCTCCGCTGCGGTGAGTCAGAGGCGAAAGGGGTTGCCGACGAGGGGATAAAAAGAGACCATAAGGAAAAAAAAAGGCAGGCGTGTAAGACGATCTCAGTCGTCACCCTCAGCCGTCACGCACGTGCTCTCCTCCACGGAGACACCCTCCCCACCCCTTCCTCACGCCCCTCCACTTCTTCTCCCCCCCCCTTCCGCCCATTTCGCACTACCCCCACTTCGGATTTTTCCCCTATCATGTTATAAACCAATGCATATTGGTGGCGGGGTAACGTTCTCGCCTGCCAAGCAAGAGGTCGCGGGTTCGAGTCCTGCCTGGGAAGGTTTCCCCGGTCCAGGGCATGGTTGTTTGTATACGTTTACTTGTTACATTTGTTGAACACCCTGGTGTAAAATGGCCATTAAGAAGCTGTATCCGGTGGTTTGGGAATAAAATTAAAATTAAATATACCAATTCATGCCAATATATACCATCATGTGAGATATTTAAAATAAGAGGAAACAGCTGCGACTCCTCGGGATAATAACAGTTTGCGACTCGTGACTAGGTAAATTCAAGCTCTTCCTCAACACCGAGGGAATTAAGCTTTTATGAATTAGAGGAATCACATCATCATGCATATGAATTCCGATTAACACTCCTAATATTTATCTCTTATTAGCTCCCTTATTATTTAGCTCCCTTATTTCCTCGTGATACTCGGATCATTTTGTCCGCTAGCGACACGAGTGGCGACTTTTATAAGCCTATTTAAGCCGCGGTGAGTAGCATCACATTTAGAGGCCTACGTGAGGATCCTTTTTTGAAACATGTGTATGCTTACCCTTCCTGATTTAAAAAACTCAAAAACTCCGTCTCCTTTTTTCCATATTTACTCCTGCACCTGGACAGCGGCGAATTGCCATAGTAATTGAGATCTCCTGCTGTAACTACAACTGTAATTACTATTACTAATTACTAGTAACTGTAATTTTTAATATTGTTGAATAGTTTCAGGTTCCTTCCTCGAAAAATGTCATTTTACAATTTTGTAATTTTTTCGATTCCAATCCACTACGAGACGCGTACCACGAGCGTGCTATACTTTTTTGAATACATACGACATTTTGGCGCGGTGCGTGGCATGTTGGAAGCCTTCATGATGGGGTAGAGGTTTGTCAACACTGTTCTCAACTGTCAACTATATTTTGAACGTTCCATGGTGTTCAGAATTGTCCGCATTGAGTCAATGAGCGAAGACCTATCTATTTATTCAAAATGTTTGCAAAAGACTATTTTGAATAACGGCAAACAGCTTTGCAAATTTATATTTTCAATGCAAACAATGAAACTTGAGATTCTAGTTTTTTACGATGGAGGTACCTCAATTTCCCTGCCTTTTACCTTTTACTTCTATCATAATCTTCGTGGCCTTGTATTTTCTGCTGGAGTTGTTATAACCTCTTCACGCCTGCAGCATTCTAATAGCGGTACAGTTTTACAAAAATCTGTATACCACCACTTGCGCAAGGTTAACAACCATAAAACAAAGCGTTGCCATAACGTCGGGTGGTGGTCACATGATCTAATTTTGACTCACAATTTTTGCTATTGTGCAGCCAGAACAACTTCTATACTTTCTTATATATTCCATGCATTATGTATTTCATGTTTTATTATTATGATAGTATTTTACCGATTAAGGTAGGTTTCCATGGAGTATTCAAGAAGTGATCTGGGAGCCTCCCTTTCCTTCCAGCACTACCTTCTTCAATTCACTGTAAGTCCTAATCCCTTTCAATCTATCTAAAAATCCTATTCTTTTCCTTCCCCTCCCTCGTTTCCCTAACATTCTACCTCTAACACCATTTTCAACATCCCCTCCCCGCTAAGTACTCGCTCCATCCATACCTTCTGTCTCCTCCGTATCTCATCCAAAAGCTGCCTCTCCTCACCCACCATATCCAGCACTTTGTTCTTCCTTTTCCTCTCCGTCCATTTCACCCTCTCCATTCTTCTCCATACCCACATCTCGAATGCCTCCAATCTTCTTTCATTACGAAAATAAAATTCGGTTATCAACTATAATCAGGACTCATTTCACCATTAAATAAGGATCGATTTACCGTCATATTCGCAAATGGCGACTTTTTTAAACATTCAAATTAGCCGTGGGTAACTACTCATTGAAAGAGCTTCTGGAAAATCATTTACTGCAATATTCGCACTCCGATATTGTTTCCTTCTTCAACTCTAGAGTGCCTTCTCACCACACCCGTTTGACCTCCCTACTCCACATGCCAATACACAGGATAACAATGATTAAGCGCTCTCGATTCGACCGAATTTTCGTCCTGATTAATTTTCTCCTGACTGATATTGATATTTTTCGTTATTAATTAAAATGTTTACTTACTTGGCATCGCCTAATTTAACGCATAAATACAATACAAATACTGAGGTTGTGGCCACGATAATGGGTTTGCTTATTTTATTTTAAATCTTTATCAGCTTATTTGTTTAACTTTTATTCATTAAATTTCACTTTAAGTCGGAAGTCTTGTTGTATGTCTGCGATTTTATTAAAAATAAAATTAACGCCAGGGCTGGGCAAAATACAGGCAGAAGAGTTTTCATAATAAAAAATACCTTTGACTTGGGTATTTGAAAGATAGACTGCAACATAGCACTTTAAATACCTTTTACAATACAAAATACATTTGTATGGAAACTAAGAGATCTTAATAAAGTAAAACCTTCCTTGGCACGTCATGAATACTTGCAAGCATGAAGAAAACTATTTTAACGAAGACTACGTAATCTGCAAAGCATAATTTGTCATAGGTGTCATTACACCTACTTCAAAAGTATTTAACAAATGCATTTTTTAAATTTTAGAATGGAAAAATACCAAAAATATGTATTTTTAATACAAAATACAAGATACATTCAGATCATGAATTTGTAATTCCAAATAATACAAATTATTATTTTAAAATAATTGTATTTGAAATGCTGCCCATCCCAGTTAAACGTCATCCCGGAGATACCACCATTAGATGTCCTCCTTCGACTTCCGTTGCTACGCGGGGGTAGCCAGTGGCTCTCCAACCCCTCCGACCACTCTGAATAATCTCCCCCGGGGGATGGCATGACTGCGCGACGTCTCCGACTTGAGACAAGAAGCCCTCGAGACGTTCCCATCTCAGCGTGATGCAACTCGTAAGAGCGAAACAACATCTGAGTACACAATGCAGCCAGAATGCACTTCCTCCTTTCGACGATCCTCCTTCCCAGCCGCTCCCCAATGCCTCGTTCACATTACGATCGTCCGAGCGATCGTCCTAACGATAGTTGGCCGAACTAGCCGTGTGAATGCATGTCCTGACAATAGTTCACGTAGTTCCGAACGTTGCCACTTTACGATGGGTAGGCGCTGGGAGACCGGAAACGAAGGCGACAAGAAAAAGACGAAAAGCTCGTGAAGCTCTATTTTTTTCATGTATTTGTCTTAGGAAGGAAGAATATGGGCGGAAGAAAAATTATTCGGTAAATACACGTTGAACATAGTAATATATTGTCCCTGCATACCTCAACAGCTTTGCTAACCGTCAATTTCCCGTTCACTTTAAATGTCAGGACTAGAGGGCAACACAAGTTTTAACAATCGTCGTGTGAATGCACGATAGTTCCGACAGTCGCTGGAACAATCGTAATGTGAATAAGGCACAACCCCAAACCCCCCTTCCCGTCGTCCTGATGGACGCGAACAGATTTGACCCCAGCAACGTAGCAGACCGACCGCATGCGGGCTCCTCAACTGCTCGTCTGCTCGACAAAAGGGGTGGGTGATTTCTCCCAGATTAAAGGCGACTCCTTCAGACTCATACCTCGAAAAACCACTATAATTTTGTCATTTAATTACTTTTTCAATTTTTTTCGATTCCAGTCCACTATACTACGCAAACAAAGGACTTGCTGATTTTTTGATTTTTATCATAATACCACAACACCTATAAACCACCACTACAAAAACAGTGCATCACAGGAAATGTTTAAGAGAAAAAATAATTGTCTCCCATCTACTTTCTTGTTACCCATGAACACTGATCATGTAATTTAATAATCATTTATATACTCATTGATGTGATTAATACCTAGTGTTGTGTCAGAAGTAGTAATCTAGTTCTTGTTTCATTTGTTAAGCTAAATTTCCTTTTTTAATGTTGTGTTATTTATTTCTTGGTATGTTTAATGTTCGTTTTTCTGTTAGAAAAAAAATTATCCTTTTCCAGTTTTACTGTGTTAATCGCAGTTTACTATGTTAATTGTACTGCTCACCACCTTAACAATTTCTATGTTCCAAAGGAGTTAAAACTCCTAGAGCAATAAATGAGTTAATTATTATTATTGTTACACCTCCGAAAATTGCGCATATTGTGCTTTTAACATCGGGGTTGATTCAATAGTTACACAATAGCACATGAACGAACAACCGTGCCTGGGTAGGGTCCACCTACCGAGGCGGTAAGCGAATCCGCGATCTCTTGTTTGGCATGCGAGGAATTTACCCCGCCGCCACCGAGGTCGGCGAAATAGGGTGGTTTCCTATTGTTTTGAATTGCCTAAATCGAAAGATTATTACTTCTGAAGTACGTATTTTACGCTTTTAGATTTTTAAATGACGATATTTATATTTCGCGATTAAATGAAATGTGAAAAAACTCTCGCGCGCGAAAACGCGACGGCAAAGTATGAATGCTGAGAAATACTCGTGTGACGTCATTCTGGTTCCAGCTGCCGCGTTGTGAGGCCATCTTGGTGCGAGGCTTATGAGCGCCGACACGATTCAGGCTGCTATCAGGTAGCAGAGTACCCTGCTAGCAGGTAGTGCTTGGCATAAATAAGGATTATTAATACCCAATCAAACATAGGACCATGGGCAGTTTTAATAGGTGATTATTCAGAGCTGTTTCCCTGAGCTCTGTGCCTAATGCATTCATTGGTAATCTCAAGCGATGTTAAACTCCTATCTACTCCTATAGAATCTAGGTCCCTGTGACGTCACGTGGAGTGGCATCACATGGTCGCTAATCTGGCCTTTTTCAAATGAGGCTAAAATTGACCGTTAACATTCGTATAAACTGGAATTTCTAACTCCAAATAATTTTTATATTACGAATAACTAATGGTGGATAACAAATCGCAATTAATGCCTTTCCTTTTCTTTGATGAAGGAAACTATGCTATTTATGTTGAAATCAGAATTTTGCGTGGTGAGTTGCATGTTAGGGTAAATCGTCAGGATTGGGTGGAGGTTTGGCGATATTGTTTTCAATAAAGCCTGCACTGTCAATGTGACTCCTCTGCGTGCGATCCTAAAGTTCTTTTAACTGTAGTGGATCCGATTTGTAATTAGTTTTACCTTCCTCATATATGAAATTTATAAATTGAAACATTTTTAATCTCAGTTAATTATAAATTCCTCCTGACGAGGGTCTCGTAGGTTGGTGCCGATTTAATTTTTGAATGAAAAGCAATTAAACTTGAAATTATACTATTGTTTGATCTTGGTTTCTTAATTTTTCTCCTTTTTCACGTTTTATTCCCGGAAGTTCTATGTTGCCTCATATTCTATGCTGGCGCTATTATAATATCCTCATGCCTACAACACTCTCATAGCATTAAAGTTTTATAATAATCTAGGACACCTATTGCGTAATGAAAGTCTATAATAAAACGTCGCCAATAACGACGGGTTGTGGTCACGTAATCTAATGTTGGCTAGCAATTATTGCTATTTTGTAGCCAAAGTGAGGACACAAATCCCTGCTACTACTATATGAAATACTGGTTTAATTGTTGTGGCTATAAAATTAAAAGGAGGAAGAAAAGGAAAGCCATATTTGTGTCAGAGCCATGAAGAAACTAGGCTTCGTCAAGCTTTTTGTGGGAAGATTTTCGGATGAGAAGGTAAAATAGAGGTGTTATTTCGCACCGACTACATATTGATATGCAGCGAGCATAAAGGGTCCAGCGTAGAAAGGCTTACTCCGCGAACTTAATAAAGGGCAAAGGAAAGCTACGCGATTCGTCAAAAACTGCTATTGGGTTTATGGAATACGTTACCCAGATGTTAAACGAATTAGGCTGGGAGCCGCTAGAGACACGTACGCTGCGCGCTCGGATTAGATTGCTTGTGCAATTGAGAATAGATATAAGAGCTTTAAGAGGGACACAGAGAACATCATATCACCAAAGATTATCAGAGATATCACCCCACTATATTTTCAGGTCCGAAAAAAAGATAAATCAAGGGAGGATTTTGTCAAATGAATAGGCATGGAAAATTATTTTTCACCTGGAAAATAGAGTACTTACATTCCGGACGGAACTTCATTAAAGAATTCTTTTTTTTTGTCAACGGGTGGTGTCCGTACACCCCATGCCACACACCAATTGAGGCAGCTTGCGAGGGAGTATGTTGATGTAGAAGGGTTGCTACTTCATGGCGATGAGTAAGGCCTCTGTCATAGAACCATAATAAAAAGTGGCATGGGTGACGTGCTCTGGCCCTCCCCATGAGTAATCACTCTGTTACATGGCTCCATGCACTGTCCTCCGAAATTTGGCCTTGAAGTGATGAGGCATGACAATGTGACCAGAGAAGTGTGGCGACTGCGTAGCCGCGGTCAGTGTTTGCGATGAGGTGGTATGTAGTCTTGCGAAATGATTGCAAACGACATAATGTGAACGAAGTAAAAAGAGCTTCGAAGATATTCCTGAGATTATTCTAGCGGTTTTTAGGGACTTTACTCTCATGAAACATCATATGGAGTATACTACACGTATTTATAACATTTAGGAAGAAGATGCGCGTTTAATTGGAGCACGAGCGACTAATATTTTCATTATATGCCGCTTACTATGTTTCATATTATAGATTTATAATAATTTCTCAATGAAGTTTATGTTATAATATTATAAGTGACATTGATATGCTGCAGTAGCTACAATAAAAATCTCTGTATAAGAGCCCCGTCAAACGTTACTCCTCTTTGGATGTACCTACAGTAATTACGATACGTCAAGCGTGCTGTGGGAAGATTTTCGGATGAGAAAGTTAAAGAAATGTGCAATTTCACACTCGCCTGACATCACCTTGAATATGCAGCAAGAATATGGGATCCGGTGCAGAAAGACATAATCCACGAACTGAAAAAATTACAAAGGATGGCTGTGCGTTTCGTCAAAAACTGCTACGGGCGTACAGACAGTGTTCCCCGCCTAACTCGCTTAACATCTGGGTAGGATAGGTTCGGAAGGGATGGGACGGGGAAAAACACCTTAACGCTATAGAAGCGGAAAGGGCCCAACTAAATATTCATATATATTAACCTTCCCGAAAACAGCAAATATAAAGCCTTTAAATAATTGGATATTTTAGCAATCAACAACGATGGACAAACGCAAATAGACATGCCAATGGATAAGGGCAACCTACCCAGACAGGACTCGAACCCACATCCTTCGATTGGGCAAGCGTAGACTTTGCCCCCGCCTCTGTCGAGACTGGCGAATGATTATGTTGTCTGCTAAAAAATATTCTTCTTCTTATTCGAAGAGTCAACTTCTGATGGCAAAGGTCTTACGGCTGAGGCCTTCCATTCACCCATCAGCTGTTCGCATGGAGTGCAGAGATGTTGGCCGTCTACTTCCAATCGAAGCTTCCGCCTTCACTAATTCCACTCAGTCAAAAATAAATTATCAGATAACATCTTCATATCCTTACAGTCCGCAATGGGATGAAGATGTCTGATTCATGCATTGAGTGCGTAAAGATGCGATGGCCATGAATTATGGTTTATTCGGAAAGTATGAACTTCGGAAGATCAGATCATATAAATAAAATAAGAGAGATAGACTGTAGAACATAAATATTCACAATGTTTTTTTTTCCACTATCAATAAGAGATAATAACGGCAGCGTTAGAACTCATAAATAGATTAGATGACTTGTAGTGTAGCCTACTAACTTATGTAAAACTTAATGCAAGTTTCATAATTTTATTATTATTTCTAACAGCATATGGTAGAATAATTTGTTAGCATGCGTGACGTATTTTGTGCTGTGTGGTGTGCATGTTCTAATTGCATGTTGCATGCTGGTGATTGTTCACCCCGTCGGCGTCAACGGTCTCCAATCGCGGCGGCGCCTCTTCCTTTTTCCTTCATCTCCAGCTCCTCGCCGGGTGATAGGGCGTATAAGTCTCTGACTTGGTTCCCGGCCCCGGTGTGTTGTATCCCTGAAGGGCTCCCCTTGAGCCCTTATTCCATGTATGAATATGTGTCGTGGCTCAGTGAAAAAAATTATGTTGTCTCAGGCTTGACTTCGTGGAATTTTCATTTCTCATAGCGATTGAAAAGGAAAATCCTTCAATAAAGCATGTGAAGCTAGCGTATTGTGCCCGTAGACTTATGAAGGAGGCTTATTAATGGAATTCAATATTATTAATTTTAAATAATATACTGCCAGTATGAATGCCATCATAAAAGACCTGGATTACTTAGTGGGAAATGGGTCAAAAGCTGGACTTACCCTGCTACATTGGAAGGAACGATCACAAATTCAAAATTAAGATCATGACGCAGAAAACGATCATATTGAAGGATTTCCATCTGCATAGAGGAATTAAAAAATGGTTACCTTGGTGTGTCCATAAATCACAATAAAAGACCTCCAAAATACCATACTAATACTTTTTAAGCAGGTACTTTTATTATATTTATTCCAAATCTATAAATTTTGGAGAATTCATCAAAATATGAAGAAGCAATAATGATGTATCCATATAAAAAATTCCAAGCCCTGAAGATAGGATTCATTCAATTCCAATACGTTGGCAAAAATGATTTTTTTAATCACCCAAGCTGACGATCTACAATCGATATTTTCAATGGATACATATAATTTTAGTGTATTCGATGTCAAAACTGAATCGATTACTGGTCACAAGCATTCCAGCCCCTTACTGAATTGGATCTTCATTATGCTATGGTGTTATCATCAATGAGTGAGCTATAAGCCGACTGCTGTTGCGAGAACAGTTTTATCGCTTAGCGTCGCGTCTCTTCGCTTGAAGGGTAACGCTCATAGTGCCCTTTTTAATCGCTGCATTAACGTTTGCAGCTGGCAGTAACCCTTTTGATCTCTTTTTTATTTGCTCCTTCGATGATGTCCGGTTGAAGGATGTACTGGTTCTCTCCCGCAGTATCCCACTTTTGACCAAAGGTAGTGAGTGAAGCACCCTCCCCCTTACACCCTTTCACAATAAGTGGCCTTAATTAACTCAACCTTTCTTCGCTTGGACCCATAGGGGGAGAGCTTGGCGCTTGAATTAATATCTCTTTCTATCCACATATGCTATGCATGAGAGCTTGGATATTTAAATGCCCACCGCATAACCCTCCTGAGGAACAAAGGGTTTCTCCTTGGGGGCATCTCCTCTTTGTGCTGCGTATCTAATCGAGGCGAAATGATTTTTTGCTTTCCGATCCCTCGAGGGTCGCGGGTTCAAAGGTTTGAGTGCGACGATACCAAGGCCACAATAGGGTGTCCCTCAGGGTCCGTTTTTGCCCCACCATTCCCTCACTCTCCACGTGATTTCTAGTAGAGCAGTTACAGGATAACCCAAAAGCATTTTGGTCATATGTTAGGGAAGTTCAAGGTAAACGATCTACCGTATGTTCGCTGAGAAACGACAATGGAGATGTGTTGACAAGAAGTTACGATAAAGCCAATTTATTAAATTCCTACTTTAAGAGCGTGTTCACGGAGCCTTCCGAAAACTCACCCGGGACCGATGACAATCCCTGTATTCATAAGATGCCAGCTATTGACATTAGTACGCTCGGAATAGAAAATATATTGAAATCGCTTAGTCCAAATAAATCACCTGGTCCAGACGAAATCCCTTCTCGTGTATATAAAGAACTAGCCTCAGAACTTGCCCCCTACTTGCAGTTAATATTCAGTAAATCCATCAAGCAACACGAAGTACCTAATGACTGGAAAATCGCTAATGTAACGCCTATATTTAAAAGTGGAGACAAGGAACAGCCATCTAATTACAGGCCGATATCTTTAACGTCCATCTCTTGCAAAGTCCTTGAACACATCGTAGTCAGCTCGGTAATGAAACACCTAGACGCGCAAAACTTATTAATGGGAAATCAACATGGATTCAGGAAAAGCAGATCGTGCGAAACTCAGTTAGCGCTTTTCGCCCACGATATTTTAGTCTCCGGGGAAGACAACATTCCAGTAGACGCGATTTTTCTTGATTTCAAAAAGGCATTTGATAAAGTACCCCACGGAAAGTTAATATTAAAACTGAAATCTTATGGTCTAGACGAAGATGTCATTTCCTGGATTAGAGAATTTTTGAGCGACCGCGTCCAAAGAGTAGTATTAGACGGTGCAGTCTCCAATGAGGTTAGAGTGACTTCTGGCGTTCCTCAGGGTAGTGTCATTGGCCCACTCCTATTCCTTCTTTATATAAACGACATTGGCGAAGTAGTGCAGAGTAAGTTACGATTATTTGCAGACGACGCTGTAGTTTACAGAGAAATTCGTTCCAGCAAAGATATAGATGAACTAACGAATGACCTTGCTGCTATCCAAGCTTGGTGCGATGCTTGGCAGTTAGAATTAAATTTGGAAAAATGCGTCGTAATGAATTTCTGGAAGAAGAATAACTCCCTACAGCGTAACTATGTCATTCGGGGCGCGCAGTTAAAGGCAGTTGAATCTGTGAAATATCTAGGGGTTAGACTCAATAATGATCTATCGTGGAATAAACATATTCGAGAAATAACCGGTCAAGCTAATCGTAAAATGGGTTTTGTCAAAAGAATATTAGGAAAGTGCGACGACAAAGTGAGAGAAATTAGCTACTTTTCCCTCGTTAGACCACATTTGGAATACGCTGCCAGTGTTTGGGACCCTCATGAAAAAGGCTTAATAACAGAGTTAGAACGCGTGCAAAGAAGAGCTGCCAGGTATGTGAAAGGTCGTTACGATAGTCTTGTTAGTGTAACTGACCTCTTAGATAAACTCGGATGGGAATCTCTGTCGGACCGTAGATTGAAAAATAGACTAAACCTTTTAGATAAATTCAAGAGCAGTGTCTTTTCTGACGAAGTTAACCATATCTTGCGGACGCCAACGTACTACGGAAGATCAGATCATATAAATAAAATGAGAGAGATAGATTGCAGAACAGACAGATTCCGAATGTCATTTTTTCCACGATCAATAAGAGATTATAACGGCAGCAATAGAACGCGTAAATAGATTGCATGACTTGTAGTGTAGCCTACTAACCTATGTAAAACTTACTGCATGTTTCTGAATTTCTATTCTATATTCTATTTCTAACAGCATATAGTAGTATAGTTTGTTATTATACGGGACGTTTCTTGGACGGTGTGGTGTGCATGTGGGAGTCCAAATGCATGCTGCATGCTGGTGATTGATCACCCCCTGCCAAACACCCTAGAGGTGGCTCGCAGGGTAATTTGTAGATGTAGATGTAGATGTAGATGTGATTCGTGGTACGTTGCTAGTTGGAATTCGGCTTTCTCCCAACCCGATCTTCTACGTCAACGTGATGCACATACAAAATTGGCATATTACCGGAATAAAGATCTGGTGCTTGTTCAACGAATGGACTAAGGTTTTTTAGGGTTTCCAGGACTGAGAAGGTCCATTTTATGCAACGTATCGAGACCCGACCCGCTCTTCGTCATCAGGACGTGTCGGACCTTAAAACGTTGTGTGAAATTGACACTCTAACCCGGCTGGAAACCCGTGAAAAAAAATTTCTGCTATCTTAACGTCTTTTATTACCGTAGGCACGCAACAATACGATTCGCAACAAAATATTTTCTTAAGCGTTAGCACTTAAATAATTTTTGCTCTCATAAATGACATCGAGGATAAATGCACAATTAGAATGCAAACAATATGGGTTATTTAAATCCTTTTATATTTAAGTAAACACTTTTTCTAGTAAAAGAGCTTCATATATTTTCTTGATTAAAAAATAGCCCGTAGACAAACTTAAGCTTTATTTGTGTCATACTCTAAAGGCAAAAAGAACATTATTTCGCCTTTTTACCCAACCAGTAAATATATTCTAATATTTATCAGTAATTAGCGTGTGCTTCGACCCGTATCGTCATAAAAAATGTAAAAAATGATGTTAAGAGGAATTATGTACTGATGATAAATGGGTAGAATTAGATGTTGAAATCCTATGCTTGAAAGAGTTGCTTTCGAAAAATTTAAGTGGCACGAATATAATGATAATAATGATATAACACCTGATTTTATTTCATCCATTTTCACAGCATGCAATAAGTGTCAGGAATAATAGAATGAAATTAGGCACCCCAGATGAGCATACTTTCTTTTCGTGGGGTTGTCATCCGATGCATTTGCTCAGGCAAACAAGAATATTGAAGTATCAAGGCAAATTTATGCACAGAAAATTGTATATTATTACAAAGTTATCAAAAGCAGGGCACAATAACAGCAAAATAGAAATCATCACAGTAACAAATAATGTTACTGATACTTTACATCTACATCTACGAGGTACCGTGCAAGCCACCTCCTGGGTGTATGGCACGGGGTAATTCCACACCGGGCGTGCAGAACTCATTCTAGCCTTAATCAGAAACGCGCTCGTTCGACGGGCACAGTCCAAGCACTCAGGACAACAGCACGGTTGCAAATAAAACTACTAGTCAGTAAAAGAAAAATGACATGCTAGGGTAGCAAGAGATTCCTTCATTCAAACTCATGCAAGAGTGGTAAAATGCCAAAATACATCAAAATACATGCAGATAGTAAGTATTACAAGTATAATATTTTTTTAACTCCACAGGCAGAGGCTAATTTTCTTTACATTTACCCATTAACACTGCGAGCCAACCCTAGGGTGTTTGGCAGGGGATGATCGATCACCAATATGCAGCATTTAAGAGGACCGCCACATGCACACCATACGATCCAAAAAACGTTACGCATACTAGCAAATTATACTACCAAATTCATTCAAAGGCAAAAATTGTCAACTAATTTATTTGATTATCAACCTATTTTGCTTATGTCTTTAACTCATACTTTAAAAGGTAGCAAATATTTTCATTGCATGAGAGTTGCAATTAAAATTTGACCATAGATAATTCTTTCGAGCAAGTTTCTCTAGCCATGAGACCAAGTTGTGGCGGCCCTCAGGTATGATTCAAACGCAGTCACTGATTACTTAATTCATACGGTCGCAAGGTTGACCCAGGGAATGGGGAATGTGGTTCAGGCCTAATGCAATGATACCCCCCGAGGCTATTGTAAGGCTCCGAGGTGAGACCAGATTCAAGCCAGAGGAAGGGTGGCTCGATCTTGCTGACAGGTCAGTGGATGGATCGGTGTCGTCTGAGTACTTTCCCGACCGAATCCATCAAGTTCCTCAGACGTATGGTCCTTGCGTGACCAATCGCGCGCAATTAAGGTCGTATTATATTGCACGATTGCACGAAGAGCGTCTTTTTTCATGGATTGCATGTAAGAACGGGAGGAACTTTAGAGGTACCTTCTCCTCATTCTTTACCCCCACCAAAGAAATCACCGCGACGGGACATTTGCGGGTTTGGTCAAAGCGAGACACAAAGGTGACATAAAGAAAGGTGTGAAGCCAAATGACGTAATGCGACAGCGGAGTGACGAAACACCCTTCGAGTTTGTTTGCCGGACTAGTAGCGTTTCGGATTGGTAGAGGTTCACCGTCCAGCCACCTATGGCGTTGATGATGGGGCGCGAGCTTCCGTGGTCCGACAGCAGATGTTCCCCCTGTTTCAGGTTTCGCTGGGGTCATTCATTTTCACCAGTGTTGCGGGATGTTGGTGAAATTAAAGCGATTATAATCTCGCACGAGCCCTCGGCATATTATCGGTGTTGTTGTGCTTGAAAAAAAATATTTTTTAGACCTTCGGAGCGTGTCGACGATTCAAAGAAAAAGGAGTTGTGATTAAAACGTAATCTGAGCAGCTGCCATCGGAGGCACGGGCCACGTTTCAAGATTCAGAAGGGATGTGTTGTGATTTTTATCACGCGAGGCGCTGCAGTCTTTTAATGAGTGCTCCACGCTCTGTTTGTTTGGCTGCCCAACCTCCATTGAGTTGGTATTCACAATGGCTGCTAGTGCCGACGAGGAAGAAAGTAATTAAGGTGTGTTAGGGCCGTCAAATCTTGTCGGGAAGATTCGACCTCCTGCCTGATTGGCGGACTGAAATTTATCGTCTGGTAGACTTGGTATGTGACTAAACAATAAACATCACGTAGTTAGGAATCGAGTAGCGTATTTATCTAAGGAAACGCATTTATCTTGAAGTTTAAGCCATCCCAGGGCACATAATTTTACCCTTTTGCCATTCGAAGTTTAAAATTGGTATGCGGAAATGGGGCGGAAATTTTCCTTGTTCAAGCTTTTGTACTCATATTTGTACTCTATTACTACTAGGCTGTATGGATATCTTCCTTAACGTGTACATATTTTCTTGCCCTTCATGCAAAACGTCTGAGTTTTAATTCGATTAAGTTGAAAATTAGTGAACTAACGCCTAAAGGAAAGTAAAATTCTGTATTATACAGAATTTGCACAGAAAAGATTAATAATACCTGTATTACATGAGAAATTGATTTAGGTCTCACTTCGCAAGAGTTAGAAACACTCATTTTTAGAAATAGACTTATAGTGTTCTGCAACTTTATTGTTTTTCTGGCGCGTATAACTCATTTGAAACATCATCGTGGTATCTGTTTTAAGATTAACGTAATTCTTCTCCTTCACTGTCTTCATCACTTGCTCCTCATACTTTGGTCTTCCTTTGCCGTTCTTCCCTTTTTATTTTCCTTAAGCAACAGTTTTCATCAGAACTATTCAATGTAATGATGAAAATAGTTAATAAAAACTACGACAGATCAACCTTTTGGGTGTGACCAAGTGAAATAGTTTTGCGGGCCGGATGCGGTTTTTGGACAGTGATTAGCCCCTTTCTGTCTGAGCAGATAGGATTTCTACGATTCCAGCAGTCAAAAGTTCAGATGCTCTTGGCGCAAGGCGGTCGTTAAGGCCGTTTTACACGGGCACGGAATGCGCAGGTTAGAACTGAATACATTTCTAAAATGGCGTGGAATTGCACAAATGCATGAACGAAATTAGAACAGGGTGTATTTTGCCATCTCACGTCCACGCATTCTCGCATGTGTTCTAGCAACTCACCGCTTCACACGACGCAATTTTTACTGCGCCTTCGTACACACGGCTTTTAGAGCCTTGGCCTAGGGGACTACGTTGAGTATCCCCCATTCCGTCCCATAGACTTGCTTTGTGTTGCTAGGGAAGGTTCAATTTAATAAGTTTTCAAAAATGTCTGCAGCGCGGCGATGAGTGTAGAGCGATCCGTTTATTCTTTATTTTTGCATTAGTGTAATAGCGTAGTTTCCTTCATTAAATAAAACGAAAGGCATCGATTGCGATTCGTTACCCACCATTGGTGTATTCATAATAGACAAATTATTTGGTTTTAGAAATCCCAATTTAGATGAATGGCAACGGTCAATTTTAACCGCATTTGAAAAAGGCCAGATTGGCGCCCATGCGATGCCACTCCACGTGACGTCACAGGGACCTAGTTTCTATACGAGTAGATAGGAGTTTTACATCGTCTGAGATTACCAATGCTTGCATGAGGCACAGAGCTCAGGGAAACATGTCTTAATAATCACCTATTTAAACTGGCTAAGGTCGTTAAGTTTTCTTCGTTTGACAAGGTATTAATATTCCTTATTTAAGCCAAGCGCTACCTGCTAGCAGGGTACTCTGCTACCTGCTGGCATCCTGCGTCGTATCAGCGCTCAAAGCCTCGCCCCAAGGTCACCTCAATTGCGGCAGCGGGAACCAGAACGACGTCACACGGAGATTTCCCAGCATTCATACTTAGCCGTCGCGTTTTCCCGCGCTTGAAATTTTTCACTTTTCATTTAATGGCGAAATAAAGATATCGTCATTTAAAAATCTATAAGCGTGAAATGCGTACTCCACAAGTGCATGTGAAATGCAAGTGAAATGCATGCTCTATCGATTTAGGCAATAAAAAAATAATAGGAAACCACCCTATTGCCTCCCAAGGGAAAACGTTTGAAAGTTGTGAATCTGATGCACCATATCATCTCGACTATAAATTTGTGCTAACAGTCCCAGTTTAGTTTATTTCATCGTGGAATTCAGATTGCTTCGTAGTCAGCCACGTTGGTGGCGACTTCTATAATCCCATTAAAATGCACTGTGATCGCTATAACAGTGGTCGACTTTAGCATACTTTATGGTGATAATATTCCTGATCTTACGATTGGTACACTGCAACATTCCATTCTGTTTTCAATTCAATTCAATAATAAGTTTATTTCCAAAGCTGCCAGTGTACATGGATATTTACATAGTATTGTGCAGTATTAGTCGTACTTACAGCATAGACCCCGTTCAGGACAATTTTGCTCTTCACGGTTTACCATATGGATATTTAAAGTTTACATATGTTTGTGAGCTTGTGGGAACAATTGTAAGGCATATTTTTCTGGAACTTTTTCCTTCCAGGATGACTGTTGGTCCGACATTCGTCCGAAACGTTAGCGAAACCGGCAAAACCCCACGTAGACCGCCGTTTATCAGCTGAAGATATATGTTGATGTTGCAGAAGTGGAGTTCTCCAGGTGTCCTTTGCTCATCTAGTGTGGTTTCTGTAAGTTTTCATATGGGAATTAATATACAATATAATACAATTGAGTTTGCACTAGATTTGTCAATTAGCTAATTAGTTTATATAAAAATACATATTTATTTACACTGCAAGCCAGGCTTAATGGTCGTTTATCATTTTAGGTATTTAAGTTTATCATTTAGCAATTTATCATGAAAAAGAGGAAGAGACTAAGTTCAAAACCGGGTGCCTTATTGGCGTCAGACAGATTTTAAAATGTAAACGGAAATTCATAAGTTTTTTCACTACATTCATGAAAATATATCAACATTTGTTTATACTTACATTAATGAACTCCGTAATGCGAGATAGAGTTAAAGGCTGTGCATAATAATACTTGTAGTGAAGTGATTTCGAAATGAGAATCTGGTGCAAAAAATTTAACTTTAACTTCGTGCCAGTTTTATTTACTATCTAAGAGCTTTAGAATTTATATCATTCATGCAGAGCAATTAATTTTTTCCCAATATTTTCAATGGTGCATTCGCATTCGTGAGGAAAAAACATAGAAGAATTATGAATTTGTATAATCTCGAATATAAATTCCTTTTGTCAGCCCAAATAATAATTATTTCCCCGCGGAATTCGGCGCGCTCTACCGTCAACGACGCAAGTGACGACTTCTGTAAACAAAACTGTAAGCGATGATTGACAAACAACACTCAGTGGCCTACCGATATTCGTGGTCCAGACACCGCGTCCAGAAATGGCAATTCTTAGGCACGCATAAGGTCCCCGGAGGTGCCCTGCAGTTGTGTCCACCGGAGTAACGAAGCCTCACTCCATAGCAATATGCTTCGGAAAGTGATCGCTCGATATTTCCCAGAGTCTAATTCGGTGAAAGGGAGAACGAAGAGGAGGGGGTCGGGGGTAAACACCCGATCGAGCGAAAAAAGGAGAGGGACGCAGCCATTCGTCCATTTTCCGAGGTTGGGCACATGAAAACTTCCACCCTATTGGCTTGCCTGCGTCACGTGGTCCGTATCACTCCCTCCTCGCAGCGACCGGGGGATTTCGTCGGAGCGTATGGCGGAACAGCGCGCTATCGGGAGCGCATGAGATCGAGGAGTAAATTCTTTAGAGGTGACCTTCTCTGATCGTCGTTTCGCAGTTCCCACGGCAGAGGGCAGCTAGCTCACTCGATCAGGTACGTAACGCGGTGAGGGGCGCTCGAGTATAAATGAGGGCGTGAAAAGCCAAGGGGTGCAAGTGATTCTTTTTACCTTAATAGAGTTAGGCACGGGAAATTATAGAATAAAGATGCAAAAATGTTGAAGTTAATAGTAATTGTTTTAACGAAATGTTATTTTAAATCAACAAGGGAAAGTGCTGAAGTTTATAAATAAGCAAAGGGTTGTCAAGGGTAAAAAGTTGTTGTCAAGTTACCAGAGCAGTTGAATAAATAAGTTAAAAGAGACAACAACATTTTGTATAATTAAGAAGAATAGTTGAGTTACATAGGAGAGTTCGAGTAATTGTTTTAACGAAATGTTAAATTTAATCAGCAAGAGAAAGTTTTGAAGTTATTAGTAATTCTTTTAACGAATTGTTGATTTAAATCAACAAGGGAAAATGTTGAAGTTTATAAATAAGCAAAGGGTTGTCAAGGATAAAACGTTGTTGTCAAGTTACCAGAGCAGTTGAATAAATAAGTTAAAAGAGACAACAACATCGTGCATAATTAAGAAGAATAATTGAGTAACATTAAAAAATTTGACCAAGGGATACGAGTAAATCTCTGTTCTGTGCTGATATCTAGTAGAAAATCAAATACACTATTCTAAATCTATTTTATCTCGTTTGTCTTCTTTACTTATTTCCGTACCTAACTCTGTTTGGAAAACAGAATCACTTGTACATACATCTTAGCTTCTCACCCCCACATATTAAAATAGGATTGAATGCGCACATGGATATCATTCGTCGCGCATCGCGGATTGGATTAACTAAGTAATCCAACACCGGAAAAATAAATATCACGGAGCGAAATTGCTTGAGATCATTTCTGTAAATAAGATGATGACATGATGGCAATAATAACTAGGCCTTCTATGTAAAGGCTGGAATAAAAAATATCGCAGACATTTTACGGAACAGTCGACAAAAAATTTCGAAAACTTGGAAATGAATGAGGAATTAATCATCAAAGACATGAGTTAATGGAAGCTGCTTGAAACTCCGTCATATATCGATGGATTTTATTGCCATACAATGCAAAATTATTGCTCTGGAACAGCGTACCCCTCACAGCATTAAACATTGAAAGAATCTCTGCTCTATATTTTCTATCCTTTGCAGAAACATCGTAGTTTGAAATGGATGTCAAATATAATTTTAGCAACAAACTTAAAGTAAACCTATACTAATTATGGCAAGGTTGTAACGGGCATACTCAAGTGGCAAACATTGATCAACACATCATCATTATAACAATTATATATACTCGTTTTGTGGTGGAGTGGTTTCGATTTCGGCATCCCTAAATTCTCGCAATTTTGTTTGCCTTAGTGGTCTTGTCACGTACTCTTTAGAGCGAACAGTTCACTTAATTTTATATGAGTTCTAATGCCCGACAAATGTTGACGTGAAAAATTAATTTAGTCTAATTTTAATCAGGTTATGAATACTTTTAACGAGTAAAAACCTAACCTGCCTTAAGGTAGCGATTGCGTGAAATTGGTTATTTTCATTATAAAGAATACTTCTAGTAGTTAATATTTTCAATATTATGTCGTAACACATTTTAATTAACTTGTCCTTATTACTTTCATTTCGGGGTAACGAAGTAAATTGGGTATTAGGCGAACTATAGCTTCACAATCAGTGCTTAACCGATTTCGATAATTATAAATGAAGCAAAGACACGTATACTAAATATTGTATCTTCACATTCGCGGTATTAATCTCGCAAGGATATTGTGATGATAGGCTTAAATATATTATTTATAATAAAATCCTTGGTTGTATCGCTTACTCCCTTCTATCTGCTTTTTGGTGATCAGGCGCTGATGAGATGGGCACAGGCGCTCTCTTCACGCAAGCCGAAAGCCGTGAATCGCGTTGAGAAGGGAGGACATTATTATCGACCGGTTTTATTATATACACGAGTGCCGAAAATCTTTTTATTGCGGAGAGGAAGCTGACGTCTGTTCACTCTTTTCCAAAACAGAAAAACATCGTGCACTCAGTGGACTTTTTCTTACTGATAAGCCGATGAATTAAATAAGGAAATATGTATCACAATTCTATTTTTCGAGGAATTCGAAAGGTTAACTTCAGTGCAGTGACGTGAACATTTTAGCAATTGAAGTGAACATTTTATGCAATGCATATCGTGATTTCAGCTTATTTTTGGCTACTTACTTCAATTATTTCGGGATTCAATTAATTTCATCTTCAGGGCTAAATAGAAACAATCATATGAATACACTCATTTCATTGCTTATTTAATGAAATCAATACATTTTCAAGAGGGATGATTGCCTTAGAATTTTTTCTATGGTTGCATCATTGTTGCTTTCTCATATTTTAATGAATTCTCCAATATGATCAAAAACTTTTGGGCTATGTCGCCACGTCAATGCTTTGGGTGGCCCCAACGTTTCCCGACCGTTGCTGGTCGCTTTTTCAAGGGATTATGGAGAGATGGGAATAGCCGTACTTGGCAACCCGTAATAAGAAGAAACAAGCAGCAACCCACTCCCCCAACCTCCGTTTCCCCTCCCTCCACCTCCTGACACAGACACCTATATAAAAGATCTTAAATTCCCATCTCTCCATAATTGAAAAAGCGACCAGCATCGGTCGGGAAACGTTGGGGCCACCCAAAGCATTGACGCGGCGACATAGCCCAAAAGTTTTTAATCATAATGACGAGCACCCGCGAAAGTTTTAACGAAGAATGCTCCAATACTTACAGTAAGTGGAATAATGGTAATAAAAATGGATATTTAATAAAACACTAACATGATATCTCTTGGAACCCCGAAAGAGACATCAATGAGTTCACACGAGAGTGACATTCAATTGTTTATATATCAATAGTGCAGCTGATTGTCGGTACATGCAATTATTATATCCAATACAAATTCTTAAATATCAATAAAACGTTGGCTATTTTTTTTATCGCCGAAAATTGACGACCCCTATGCTCGATATTTTTGGTTACTCACTTCATTACCAATTTTTATTCTACATCGTATGGTGCAGATAGTGCCATCTGTTCGTAGACCCAGCGACCTAATTTAGTGTGGAGGTTGCTACGGTTTGGGTTCGTTGGGTTCTCAGGCCTAGGGTCATCATTGTCCTCCCTGCAAGGGTACGCCAACTGGCGGCGAAGGTAAAGAAGTTTTTACAGGTAGGGGTGGGTAAATTTGATTTTGTAGAGCAGAATTCTTTTAAAGTCGTAGCCTTAACATATTTTGTTTTGAATTTGCTTGTAATTATTTTCACGCATATCTAGATCTAAGTAGGTAGCCCTCTCTTATCATTGCTAATGAATTATGCGTAATTTCATTTAAAAACTCTTTCTCGATTTTAAATATTGTTTCTTACATTTTCAATTATATTTTTTCGATGATATTCAATATAGGTTACCATTATGGGCACAATTTTTATTTCTGGAGTATGAATCAATTTTTAAAAGTTATCAATGATTTTTGATAATGTATTATCTTATTAATAGAATGTGGTTACAGTGTGGTTTTACGCCGTGAGTCATCCTCAAGGAGAAGATTGTTGAGAAGTTAAATCGAGTTAGATAGGATGGCATTCTTTTTCAAGTATAAAATAACATCAAGCCGTTTTATTTGAGATAGACTGTTGCTCTAACATACATCAGTAGTCAAATGATAAATTTAGCTTCCTTTGAATAGCGCAAGCATCGTAGTAAGTGATCTATTTTATATCAATAGAATATTAACATTTTCTGAAAAAAATGTTCTTCTCAGTACTAGTGTTACTTAATGGATCTTTGCTGTTTATTAGGCAAAATTTAGCTTTCTTGTTCAACAACTAATCAAAATAATGTGGACGAAGTGTTTAATTTATATTAAATATGGGGTAGGAATAATCATGAATGACGAATTTCATTAAATTTTCAATGGAGGTATGGATTTTTCTACCGTAAATATTGATTTCAAGCTTATTTAAATTTAATTCGTACATTCATACGCTGATACGAGGAAGAAGCATGCTGGACGTAAGGTATCTCATTGTCTGAAGTTGCCGAAGTATTCCTAGCCTAATGCTAAATGGAAACTAGTAGAAAAGGGGCACTGAAAATACAAGTTGCAATTTTCAGTAAATAATTTTAAATTTCTGCACAGTCTTTTGCCCAACTTTATACCCAGTCCTTATGATTAAATAGCCAAATAATAGCTTTATACAGGTCAAAAATAGGTAGTTCAAAAATTTTACGCCTAATTGGAAGATAGGTATGTGAGAGAGGATATTAGTCAATTATTGATGAGCTATATGACGCTAATATGCCCGCAATTAATCTTGCTTTTAAGGATAGTATTTTATTCATTCCGTAAGGCCGTTGTACTCGATGAAGCGATCATGGGAATGAATTTAGTCACTTGGCGACCAATAAATATTTGTTGTTCACGGTGAATGAATTCGGTGAATTTTTGGCGCAGAAATGATGCGCAGAGGAACGACTATCTACAGTACGTATCCATTAAAGGGTCAATGTTTAGCCAGGTATAATTTATTTCACTGTTTATTTATTTATTTAATCCAGTCCAAAAACAGCACGAGGCCAATTACAGAGGACTACAATAACAGGAGTAACAATTTAATAATATTAAGCAACGTAACCAATAGTAAACAAAATGTATTCAACATTACTTACAAGTAAATCACAAAGAATAGTAAATTTCATCGGGTGGTGTGAGGAATAGGGGGAAAATTACGATATTGATGGTGCAAGATAGATGAGGGATGAAAAAAAGGATCAAAATTTGGAACACATTTGGCATAGGAGTTAATGGGAGAAGGACGTCTGAATAGAAAAGAACGTTTAGAGACAGAAAGGTGGGGGGTGAAACAATGTAGTAGGTCACTCGACCTCGTCGTGCGCGAAGGAACAAGAAGCGGAAAAAAAGAAAGAAGTGAAGCATGAAAACCGTTCCCCATTAGTTTAAATATTTTAGGAGGAGTGTTCAATACACGTGAAGTACTTGATGTATGAAATTACACCGTATGGAAACTTATGTATAGTATAAACCACGTTAGTTCAACCACCGATATAGGAATATTGGAGCCATAAAATAATTCGGTCTTCCGCCAGCCACCGCCCGGCCGAGCAAAGCCCTGAAAGGCACGGTGTTCCACTTCATTTAAAACCTTCTGGATGTGGGGTAGGCAAGTGTAGGCAACATTTTTTTCTCCATCTTGTATTGTATACCTTTCCAAAGGAATCTTTGAGCAGAAGAAAACCGTATCGATACATTCACTAAAAATTGTCTAAATAATAAAAATTAAATTTTGCTGTGAACAATAATGAAACGGACCACAATTACCGATTTTGGTGCAAAAAGGTGCAAAATTACGGAGTGAAAATTGATAAATGAATCACATGAAATTAAAACAGTCATATAAGTCATATGTTGAGTTGATTTTCCCTAAAATCGACTATTTCTACTCGTCGGGCGTATTGCCCTCAACATGCCCATATTTGACGTGTTACGCATGTCAACACAATTTTCATAGAGACTTATCAGGAACGAAATATTGTAGACCATATCCTATAGAATCTAAATGCACCATGAAAAACTTCCTTCCAGTAAGTAAAAAAAAATATTTTTTCCATTTGGGACCACTGTGCGGCGCATTTGTATTCTAAGTCGCAGAGGATGGAGTGGTTTTGTTTGCATTAGAGCCTGAAGAATTTTTTCAAAAAATTTTCTTCGTGCTTTATCACATATTTAAATAAATAAAAGATGGTAGCACTTTTCCACAAGATTTTTCAATGCGTACAACGCGTTTCGGCTCACTGAGCCATCATCTGGTACAAGACACTGCAAAACTTACGTCAAATATTAAATTAAGCGAACGGAAACGGCTTATAATCGACAATGGGAGCACCAATATAAGCAGTCAATAACTTTATGTGATTCATAATCCCGTTAGAACATTTCCATAAGTGAGGTGATAATGTCATTTGAAACGGATTCAATCGCTGAAAAACATTCGTCCAAGTCGCGTCGAAATGACGCCAGATGAGAATGATTCGGCAGCTGACTCAAAGAGTGGAAATTCGTTGGTCAACCTGATCCGTAAGAATTCCTAACGGTTCCCACGCCGAAATCGGATTCAAATAGTCATCGCGAGGGTTCTTTTCATCTGATTTTAATGTCATTCCCAACGGAATCGTTTCTTCCGGGAGGAACGCTATCCCTCGGGAGATCCGTATTTAATATCGAACTTTTACGATGTCCTGAGCCGTCCAAAAGTTCCACCCTTTCCCATTGACCACTCGCGATGGTCGTTGTTTGATCCCTCCCTCTAGGACATAGGGGGCGTATCCTGGACTATTTAAATGGGGGTTCCTCCCCCCCTTTGTCTCGCCCTCTCCGGGTACCCTGAGTGGGTTCCGTAGGGGGCGTTTTTAATGCCCTGCGGACCCTTAAGGAAAAAATAAAAGGGTATCAACTCGGAGACCGGGTGTTTGGAGTAAGTCGTAAAATCTCGGACATTGGGATTGACCTTCCGAGTTCGACCGCGGATTTTAATGTAATGCTCACAAACGCGTTTTTTTATTGTTATGGAGGCAGAGTTGGGTTTCCTGAGAAATTTTTCACTCTGGCTTCTGGTCGTCGCACAACAGTGTGGTCGATGAAGAAATGTCAGGTGCTTTACCAACAATTAGACTGAATAATATTTTCCCGGGTTTTCAGTCGGGTGATAGTAGCCACATTCTCCAACGTGATGAACCTCGTATTCACCCTATGAGGCTTATACAATGAATAAGGCTTATATAATATGAATAGCCAATGTCATGCCAGAGGAATTTCCTTCCAATCATTGGGTGGCATGAGCCCGTTCGCTCAAGAAGCTAAACTAACTGTGCCATGTCACCTACGTGAAAAGATAATGCGTACTAAATTTTTTCGAGAAAATGTTTATAATAAATTTTTCACGGGTTTTCTACCATATTTACTGTTGATACTCTACCAACATCTCATCTACATCCACATACTACGCCGTATGTCGCCTCAATAGGCGTTTCGCAGGGCGTGTTAGGACACCAGCCGTTAACCATTAAGAAGGAAAAGCTCTAACAAAGTTGCGCTTAGCAATTATTAAAATACGTACTTTATCGTTCTGGGGAAAAACGAACTCCCTTGCCCATCCGTTCGGCGAAATATCTCTCTTGATTTATCGTTTCTGTTGGACATGGAGATGTAGTGGGGTTCTAATCCTAATACGATGTTCTCCATGTTGCTATCAAAGGAATCCATTTTCAATTGCTCAAGCAATCAAAGACTGTGCTCCGACTTTCCAGCGGGTCCCATCCAAATTCGTTTAACATCTATCTAATGCTTTCTGTACGTCCGAAGCAGTTTTTCGAATCGCGCACTTTCCTTTGTATTTTATTAAGTGCACGAATTTAGTCTCCCTATGCCGGATCCCTTATGCTCGCTCCATATTCAAGGTTTGGCCGGACAGAGGGCATATTTGTCAGTGAAATCTCCCTACAACACGCTTGAAGGATCCTGGCTTCCTCAGGGATCTGCCACAAATGTTTTTTAGTTGTACTTCCTACGATAAGTTTGAAGATATCGTTATTTTTTTAAAATGTTTTTTAATCCATCTATAGGTTACCATCTGAAATATTACGCTACATCCACTGCAAAAACGCTCAACAATCGCCCACCGAATCAAATCCGCTCATCTAGTAGTCCAACAATACGAATCCGCTCAGCTGGCAGTGTCCGGAGCATAAACGCTCATCTCCTTTTCTCCAAGCTTGGAGGTGAGCGTTTATGTTTCGGGCACTGCCAGCTGAGCGGATTCGTATTGTTGGACTACTAGATGAGCGGTTTTGATTCGGTGGAAAATTGTTAAGCGTTTTTGCAGTGGAGGTATCGATTACATATTTGTCATAAAAAATTAATCAGGTAATATCGATATTATTAACTGGCATGGGATTAAACTTAACCTGGAAAAGGAACTAACAGACGAACTACTAGTATAGCATCTTGGACCATTGTGCTTATTACTTTCGCTATCCAAGCTCCTAGACAAGGATAGGTAATGAAAATGTGCGCTGACAATCTTCGTGTAGTTCTATAGAGAAATATATATTTGAGCTCATTCTTAAATCGTATCAAATCAATGGTTCACGAGTTCACTTCTTGGAATGGTTAAATGGTAGAATAAAAAATTAGCATTATTATATTCCGTACAGTATTCATCAAAATACCTACCGGTTTCAATCTTTTCAGGTCATTGCCAAGGGGTTACAAATTTCTGTGATATCTGTAGCTACGCAGGTTCGACCTTTTTATCAATGTCAATGTCATTATCAAGGGGTAACAGAAATCACAGATATATTTTAGCTTTTGATAATGACCTGAAAAGATCGAAACAGGTGGATTTTTTAACAAAAAATGAGTGAAATATAACAGAGTTTATTTTTGATTCCATCTTTAGTAGTTCCAAAAATGAAGGTACTATGGAAAAGATTTTGTCGCGGCGGAAATATGTTGAGAACAACTTCCATCATTTATTGAGGCCAACCGCATCTACTTGTATTCAGTGCAATTTTAATAAATAACCTTCTACAGTAAGGCCGAAAAATTCATATGGAGTTTTGTACACGAAGCCATAAATCCTCTCTTTATTTCGAAATGTTTTTTCCCTCTGATTTTCCTTTTGAACGTCAAAGAATCCACACCGTGTTTCTCACCGCAGGACGATAATTCTCACGGAACACATTGCCTTTTTGACCCACTGATCCTTGCCTTGTTCGGTTTGGGGTCCCGATACAGATGTTTGGGAATCTTGATCATGGGGCCACAGTCGTCTTAAAAATTACTCAACGCGACCTCTATCGGCTTGTACGGTTCCTATCCTCATTGTACTTCTGGTTTTCGCATGGTGGGAAGTGAGGTATGGTCGAAGTTCTTGTGTTTATATTATCGACCATTAAATAGAGGGTAAGCCGTAAAAGTAGAGGGTTGCCCTGTGATTTCTCTTGATCCTCCCTTTGAAATTGCTCCTTAGCGGAAGGTAAAAGTGCAGGACACCATCCGGGAGCTATATTCTCTGGCATAACATCTTGAGCCGATACGGGGGTGATACCTTCCGGTGTTGAATACCTAAAGGGTCTCCAGTTCGACGATCATAACGTCATCTTCTTGTGCTCTGTTGCAATAAAATTTCGTCAGCGGAATCTGACTGCCTATAAACTTGCACACAAAAGAACGGAACGGTGTTCCCAATCCCATTTATGGGTTTTAGGTCTGGGATATTGTCGTGGACAGTGTCCGAAGGTGCCAACGGTTAAAATGCCCTGGAAGGACTTGCATTCGGAACGAATGTAATAAAAAACAGTTAATCGGAAAAAATAAGGATGGACGCTGTTCTTCGGGTGGAAATTTGAATGCTGGAGTTTCCGTTGACAGTATTCAATACTCTCGGTAGTGCCATTATGTCCACCAATACCGTCTTCGGGGTCATCAAAGAAACAGCATTGTTTTCAGCAGAAGTTTTATAGGACGGACCTTGGTTTTATTTAGTGCCAACCAGTGGCGTAGCCAGAAATTTCGTTCGGGTGTGGTCCAAAACCAGGGGGAAAAATGTTTTGAAAATCAGGGTACAAAGTAGAGGGTTTTTAACTAATTTTAACACTTTTCATAATCGAAAAAACTTCATTTCTTATAGAAATATTTTTAAATTCATGATTTTTCAATATTTTGTTTTCTTTTATGAAGGAAAATAATTCTGTTTTTATTTTTCGGGGGAGGTTCGAACCCCTTGGACCCCCCCCCCCATGGCTACGCCACTGGTGCCAACAACAAGGTTTTAAAATTATTCTAGAAATTTAAAAAATATATTTTTGATTATGATGGGTCAATATATTACATTCTCACGCATATTTTTCCATTGTTATTTTTTCATACTTTTAAATCAGTTTCCCATACAGACGGAATTTTATTTATTTATCTACCTTCACTTCCCCGGAAACAGCATATGCAGGCTACATCAGGAGATTTTAACAATCAATAAGAATGGATTTCCATAAATACCTATGCTCGAGATAGGGGTAACATACTCAAGTGGGACTCGAACCCGCGACCTTTGGTATGGCAGGCGAGGATTTCACTCCACTGTCATTGAAGCGAAAAGTCATTCCACAGCACCGGAATAAACGCAAGATTCCAACACATAATGTAAACAATTAACACTCAACGTGGAAAAAATGAAATATACGGAATATTAATAAGAGGTCCTTGCGATATGTCCATGGAACATTCAACAAGCTCTGACTGTAGTAACTCTCTCGAGATGAACAGCCTACGAAAAATGCATTAATTTGTCCAAGTTAAGCAGTCACCTGTAAACAAATACCCAGAAGCCAATTGCGGAAGAATAGAATTCCAGGATGCAGCAGCTATCTCCACTCTCCTAGGTATCAATAGTTCTTTTTTCATCAGTATAACAATTCATTGTTAACAATCAATTGTGGTACACATTAAATTTTACTAGCGTGAGAGATCTTTACGTATTAATGTGCACTCCGGATGATGTATGTCTGAATAAACGGGTGTTATAAAGGGATAGTAACTACCGTCATCTCTTGGAGTTATCCTAATCTACGCTGATGAATAGTGAATTTCAACATTGCAGCGAGCAGATCTTCCTCGGGAATCATTGATACGTTTTATTCACTTAATTAATTGTTTATGAACATCCGAAAGCGCAAACTATTCTATCGCATATTTAGTATTCCCTTTTGAATTTCTTTTCAACCAATGTAAATTAACTTTTTAGCTAAAATGAGCAATGCATCTAAGGAGCAATATTTTTTTTTCAATTTTTATCTTATTACTAAACCACTGAATGAAACTCATATTGGCCGTTTTACATCCGGGTGTTCTAATAAAAATTTTTGCAAGTGAACCAATACGTAAATAGATTCGAATGAAACCACGCTGGTGGCAGGATATGTCCGGATTGCTGCTTTTTTGTTCCAGGTCTCAAATAGGCGGATTGATCAGAAGCTAAGAATGTACCACTATCTTGACGCACTTCATAACGCCGAGTTTTTCGAATGGAAGTGAGTGATTGCCACAGGAAGTATTTTGCTGAAATAAAGGCCGGAGGATGGTGGTATGAAACCCAGTTCAAAAGAACTTAACCTGAACTAACTTGGTGTAACAATGGATTTGAACACTTTAGTCGAGCAGCGACTAATTCACTACAATTTTAAGTGCCTCGCCTTTCAAATGTCATTTGTTGAAAAAAATATGAAATATCTCTTGGGAGTAATCAGTGGTAAGGAAGATAGGAATTCTTAGTAGCTTTACGAACTGTTCAAAGTTCTCTTCAATCGATTTCACCATTGAAAGACAGTATGACCTTGATTAGGTTGAATATTTCAATTGTAGATATGCATTATGTGAAGTAAAATTATGCCAAGATTAGTTATTGTGAACGGGCCTAACGAGTTGGTCGAAAATAATGTGGCCGATGGCCTTTGAGGTAGGTCATTGTTTGAAAAAACTTTTGGAATTTTCATTACTCTATCGGAAATACGTCTGGTTCCAGCTAGAAGTGGTCGCTTACAGAGATGACTGCAGTACAGAGGTGGATCTTTGCGCAAGTTCCACAGTAGTTCACGCATGGGACAGACCCAAAGCACGGCTGCTTTATCTCTAATCCTTGTAGAGAACCCTTGGGCAAGTTCTCGTTCATCTCTTTAACATGCGTTTGGGAAAAAAATGATTGGACGAAAAAAGTTTCTTCACGGGGTGCTGTGCCAGGATCTTTATTCTCTTGCGGCTGACCTCCGCTAAGGGCAAAGCGGTCGACTTCAACCGTACCCTTTCGCTTCGCTCTCTTCAGCTATTTTTTATTTGCTCCCATAGTTTTACTGCCTGGGATCTTCTGACTTCGCTCATAGGGTCGGTGGCACTCCGTTTACGCATATTTTTATTGCTTCCCACGCAGGTTTCCTCAGCCCCTGACGCGGTGACGAGGAAAAGTGATATCAAATTCTCATGCCTTTACTTTTGGAACTAGTGAATGCACTCCAGGCGATGAGACCAGAGTGAAAAACTATGGTCATTTTTTGCCTATTTCAAAAGACGGTCGGAAAGTGAATGCGATGCAATTCATTCGTACTCCTAACGAGCAATTTAAAGCACGTTTTGAACGTTCAAATTTGACTCAGTAATGGCATCGTTTCACTAGATGCCTTTTTAATTTCCTCGTCTCATCATTCATGCAAACATTCATGTATATGAATGCTACCGCCCGTGCTAATGGCAATGTTTTCCTCAGTGTACAAACAGTGGGCCATTTGTACGTAGAGGATGAGTGCGGGCTCCTCAGAAAAACTTTCCTGGCCCAATACAAGCTAAATAGCTTAATTTATCGCGATTTCATTGACCTTAAAGACGGAAATACTTCAACAGGCTTAAATATAAATGGACTTATACTTTAGTTCAACGTTATTTAGACATGTTTACCGCTTATGTATTCATTTTAAAATGGAAATAAATGGAGGTTAGCAGAAGAAATCGTTTCGATCATATTAAAAACTTCATTTAGCATAAAAGATACTCTTCAGATAAGGTAAAAATACTTATATTGCCATTTCGGAGCTATAAGAAAGTGTCTTCTTTACAACTATAGGCACAATTTTTTCTTTCGGTCAGGTCCGTTTACCCAAGGTTTCAAAGTCTGCTGTAATTAAATGTTCCCAAACCCTATCACTTAAGATTTCCTAGATTAAATCGAGTAATGTAATCAGAGATATTATAATACGGCGCCTTATACCATAGACTGTGTAGTTTAGAACTGTGTTGGTGTTATAAAGCTTACAATGTATCCCAGATATGTGCAAGCCGATATATTCTAAAGAGTAATGAAACTTTTATGCCTTATGTCCTATTGCTGTATTGGTCTTATTATATTCCATTACACGTGTACAATCAATCTGGTAAAGCATTTCTTTTCCAGATTTTCCCATGGTAGAGTGGTACGAAGTTTGAAGTTATACAGGTTATCAGTTATAACTCTGTTATCTTTCCTGACCTAAGCAGTTAATTTGCTCCTCTTTAATAGTCTCTCTTGCACAAGCAGATGATTTTTAGTCAAATATTACGCAAATTGTTGCTTTTTATGTATTTTGTTTGACGTCAGCTTCAAGAACAGTTTGCTCGTACAAAGTTGTCAATCATTTTTATTTTTATTATTAAGTATTCAAGCGATAAATGTGGCGTGGCGTAAAAAAGTTGCTGCTGTTTTTTACAGTCTTCTTGTGTAAATTTTCAATAAAAATAGGCAGTTGTAAAAGAAAAATTCGGTTGCAATGGCATCCAATCTATAGTTTTATCCTGTCTTGTCCATATATTTGTGTGATAACCGATTGGGCTGAACTTTGGGCTCCTTACCGAAGGGTTCCTGGTTCAAATTCCGGATGAAGCCTTCACATTTTTAAATCACAAGGCTATTGCTTAGTCTTCTGAACCAATAACACATAACATTTCTCAAGCTAATGGCTAACCATACAAATAAGAAAGTTCAACTAAGCGTTATAATCATTAAGCTATCTATCTCTCCCATCTAAAACTATAATTCATCAACTTCTACGAGGTTCCATGCTAGCCATCACCAGGGTGCGTGGCATGGGGTGAATCCAAATCGCGCGTATAGCACCCACCCTAGGCATCAGAAACGAGCTCGTTCGTAGGACACAGGCCAAGCACTTGGAACAACGACTCGCCGTCAAACTAGAAACCAGAAGATGGCTAAGGACACGAACTTGCTACCATACAAATAATACTACTAGCTAGAAATAGATATATAAGAAAATTAGCGCAGCAAGTGAGTTATAACATGACAAAATTCATGTAGATGTTTATAGCATATTATATTTACGAATATAATAAGTTTGTTACTGATTATATTTTACGAATATAATAAGTTAGTTGCTCATTACATTTACAAATATAATGTTAGTAACTATAAATACACAGCCTACTTTACTTAGTCCGAATAAATCTATCCTTGAGCTAAACTATGGAAAACATAATGATCGCCGTTTGCACGCGGAAAAAAACGATATCTCAAATCTATCGGTTCTGCAGTCAATTTCCCTAATCATACCTATGTCATCACTTCTACAATAATAATTAGGCTCCCCCAAAAAATCCTGAACATCAGGCAGAAAGTATTCATGTAGAAATTTCCGAAAAATATTTAATATTTATTCTTCCCTTCGATCGGTTAGGCTTTCCCATTAACTGTTAACAACTTCCAAATAATTCAGTCAAACTGCCAGCGTACTGTTTATCTACACACCGTTTAACCCTGATGAAAATGCGAGAAGGCTCAGGGTAGGTAACTGTACCCCGTACTCTTAATGTCCTAAATAGGTATTCGGTCTGATGCAATGATTTTCCGGGGTTTCATCGCATTTATTTGTTGTCCAAAGACAATTTTAAAGTCTTGTTTCATCCAGCAACAGGTCAAACTCGCGGCCAATTGGAGCGATGGGCTCAAAATTTCTGTATTAGTTTTCTTTTTCTCTTGTCTTGACCTCTTTTAATTGATGATCAAAAATTCCTGGAGTATAGGTCATGCAATGCAGAATGTTTTTTTGCCAACATTTCGGTTTATTTTTAACCTTTCCTCAGGGCTATGAGTGAAAAAAGCAAAAAAAGTTAGTTACATATTATATTTTACGAATATAATAAGTTAGTTACTTATCATATTTACTGATATAGGAAGTTAGTTACTTATTATATTTACGGATATAAAAAACAACAACAACTGCTACTATTATTACAACAGTAGCTACTTTTTTTACGCGAGTTTTCATTCATAGCCCTGAGGAAGGTTTTAAAATAAACCGAAACGTAAGCAAAAAACTTTTTGCATTATATGACCTATTCTCCAAGAATTTTTCACCATTAATTTCTATATTTTAAACACGGGGCGTTTTCGAACTTAACATCGTCAGTAATTTTGGCTCTTACACGTATCATCTATCCAGAGCTTAAATTGGTGACACAGTTTTTCTCCACCCCGTACATACTGGCATTGGGTCTCGTGATGAATTCTCATGCATAACCCATCAAAAGTGCCGAAAACTTATCTCGCAAATACGGTGGTTTCCTATTATTTTTTTATTGCCTAAATCGAAAGATTATTACTCCTGGAGTACGCATTTCACGCTCTTAGATTTTCGAATGACGATATCTATTTTTCGCGATTAAACGAAAAGTGAATAATTTCAAGCGCACGAAAACGCGACGGCTAAGTAGGAATGATGGGAAAAAGACCGTGTGACGTCATTCTGGTTCCAGCTGTCGGCGTGTGGGGTGACCTTGGGGGCGAGGCTTGAGAGCCGATTAGACGCAGCCTACTGGCAGGTAGCTGAGTACCTTGCTAGCAAATAGCGCTTGGCTTAAATAAGGATTATTATTCCCCTATCAAGCGAAGGAAACTTTCCGAACTTAGGTATTTTTAATGTGTGATTATTAAGAGATGTTTCCCTGAGCTCTGTGCCTCATGCATGCATTAGTAATCTCAGACAATGTAAAACTCCTATCTACTCGTATATAAACTAGTTCCCTGTGACGTCACGTGCAGCGGAATCGCATGGGCGCCAATCTGGACTTTTTCAAATGAGGTTAAAATTAATCATTGCCAATCGTCTCAACTGGGATTTCTAAAACCAAATAATTTGTATATTATTAATACACTAATAGTGGGTAACGAGTAGCAATCAATACATTTCGTTTTCTTTGATGAAGGAAACTACCCTATTGTTATAGGTATTCTACCGGTGGACCATTTTGCCAATCACCCTGCATTAACTCCATCTTAAGTCAACCGCCTAGAAGTATTCTCAGGAAGCTTAGTCAGCATAGTTATAACTCTTGTGGTTTTTAGGAGTCTGGGTGGAGGAGTGATTCTGAGTCTGAGGGGGTTGGGATTTCATCACGGGGGGTAACGACACCCTGTGGATGACCATCGCCCCCTGCCGTGGGAAGGCAATAGCCGCTCCTCGGTCCGAATTACCGCCCCTTTATTGCTCCCTTCTCGGCTGGTGGTCTGCGGGACGGATCCGAAGAATGAATGGCCACGGAAGGTGGATTTTTAAGAGAGGTTTTAGAACGCGTTCGAAGCGACTGGTGGGTTTAAATGAAGCCTCTTTTGTTCCCACTCGTATCCAAGTCTCCAGCACTGAGCATTTAGAGCTTTTTCGGATCTGCTAATCTCGTCATCGGAGAAGAAAGAGGCAGGTTCCGTCTTCGGTTCAATTTTTCTGAAGGACGAATCAGAAAAAAAATATTTATTTTCAGGAAACCTGGCTCATTAATAAAAAAAAATGATTCTCACAATAAGTTTGAAAACATTCGAGAACTCAAAGTCAATCCTTGAAACTCGCTTCTTGACCTTAAACTGACTTTAAATTCTAAAAACTCATAATTTTATGGTCACCTTGTATAGATTACGCCCAGCTATGACCTTTTTGTGCCAAAAGTTAGTCCAATAGGTATGTGAATGTGCGACCGTTAATCCACGACTTGATTATTCGCTGCGCGAGCTTGGCAAGCTAAACCTAGCGCGATGTGGTGTTACGACACGGGAACGGATCGGTCTAGCCTCCTGATTTATTATTTCATTGTATTATTATCTCACAAATTGTTAAATTTTGGCTATTTCCCAGGTGGTAACGGTTGACTAACGGAAATGCACCACCAAAATAAAACTAAATTAGTCAAATAGAAAATAATTAAAAAAACGTCGAAATTTATGTGGTTTCTTGTGGCTATTTCAGACGTCCATGGAAACTAACCAACGTGTCCACGATAAATTAGAACTGTCGTTCATATTTTGAAAGTATGAGAAGTGAAATTCCAAAAACTGGTGCCTTTTTCTCTTCCGATACAGACATTTGATATGAATTTGGTGAATGGGTGGGAATTCCTTTTTCACCAAAAATGTATTTTTCTCATTGTAAGTCACCACATTTCCCGATTCGAAACGTTGAAAAATATTCTGGTTCACTTTTTTTATCTCGAAGTGATCATACGAAGATTTTTCTTTCATATATCTAAATCTACATCTATGAGATTCCATGCAAACCACCACCAGGGTGTGTTGCAGGAGGTGAAGCTGTCATCCTATCCTTAATCAGAAACGCGCTCGTTCGCTGGGCACTGGCCAAACACTCAGGACAATGACATGCGGTCAGACAAGAAGCTAGAAGAGTACTAAAGCCACGAACATGCTGCCATGCAAAAAATATACTACTTAGTAATAGAAAAAGGAAAATTCAGCGTTGTAAGTGATTTATGCATGAGTTATAACAAGCCATAAAACCCATGCAAATAGTAGTATATAAATAGTTAGATGATAAACACAAATGATATATGTATATAATATAAGTAGATAGTGGAAGTAGATATACATATACATAATATATAATAAATATAAAAAATAAAATAGAAATAATATAAATAGCTAGATGTGAATAGTTCGGATACAAATATAATAAACCATCAACTGCACAAATAGACCCTATCACACCTAGACCGAGTCAAGTTATAGTAAAGCTATACCATCGCAAGAATTACGCTCTCTCATTGTACGCGGAAAGAAAGACAACTGAGACGTACTGGTTCTGCAATCTATTTCTCTAATCTTATCCATGTGATCGTTTCTATGCCATAACATAATTTTGAACTATGATGAGCGATGTGTAAACATTTCCCTGTCTCCGTGCACTCATTGCCCTCAAACAATATGTACAAGGGGGCTTCCCTCATCTATAATCGTACCTCCAGTTGGGACCCCTAATGGTGTTCCCCTGAAGCAATGTTCTCGACTACCTGGCCTCCCATTTAAAACCTGGAAAAAAAACTACCGCCTTTATGACGTAATAAACTGGTGACAGCAAGGTGCCCTGCGGAAAAATTTGATTGCTCCTTTGGGATGACTTGATACCCATTAAAACTTCGACCCCTGCATGTTTTACTGCGTGAATATTACCGTGGACACTGGTCGAAGGCTTCGTTGCTCCGGAGTCGAGGTCTAAAACCTTTTAAAAGGTTTTATTAGTCTTTAACTTCATGATCGAAAGAAAGAGAGATTCAAAGTTTTCCCGTTTTGACCGGAAGGGTTTTACATTTTGTCAACCAAAGCGATGACCGTTAGTCATAAATATTCTACCGTGCGAGAAAAACGGATACTTCTTCATCACGAAGCGTGGCTTGTTAACCGATGCAAGTCTGTTACTATGAGAATTTGATGCGTACGGCTAATTCTTGCTTGCAATATCGATTTCGATAAAAATTATTCATAAATATTCTGTTTCATTAGTTCATAAACATCCTACCGTCATCGGAAAAAGAGTAATTATTAGCGAAGCATATATTTTTAATATTTTACAATTTCAAACCCTCTATGAGTATTTGATGCGCATTGCATCTTGCTATCTATGGAGAACATTATCTTTATAAAAAATTGGCCATTTAGCGATTATTCACTTTATGAGCTTGAAAAGGACGGAATATTAACTGTAAATTCATCTAATCTATATTTCTCGAGGCAGATTTTGTCAATTCAATCATTATTATCGTGTTTACGAAAAACTAATCAAGTCGTTTCAAATTAAGGAAGAATATACGCCCACTGACTGATTCATTGTGTGTTGACCAAGAACAGTAACGTTTAAAACTAGAGGTAAGAAACCGACTTTCGATTTTAATAACGGAATCGCGCTTCATTAATACAAATGAACACATTAAGAATGTTTAAGGCTACATAACTCTTAGAATTAAGCTATTAATATTTCCTCAAACTGTCAGGGCTGGTTACACTGCTCATAAACATCCAATAAATCACCACTCTCGCTTTGGCGGTTGAGTATACCAAATTTACCTCCCTTTTCTTTCTCCCTAAGCGGAATCTTCTATTACTCGATTCCCTACCATGAAAAACCTGTGGTGGGATTCCATTTTTACACGGTTAGCAGAATTTATTCCTTATAGTTTGATTCATTCAGGCACCAATGCCCGATGAAAGCACATGAGTTTGCGTTGTGTTATTCACTGCAATCTGATGAGTATTGTAATGTATTTTGGAGAAAAGTAGCATGTCAATCACGCTCAATGAAATTTGAAGGCTTATATGATTTTGTGGAATAATATAATACTATTTTCGAAGCAGATCTGTTCAATTTGATTCTTGTCTTATCGTTAGTCTGATCAGTTTTCGCCCGCGTCAAAAACCTTGACAGTCCTTAAAAAAAATAAAAATTTATTTTTTTAGGAAAATTCCGAAACAAGGCTTTTGATGTCTCACCGAATTATTTTTCTCAACCGTACCGAGGGAATTTGTTAGCATCTACAGCATAAAGCTCGTAGTCTTCAAGAAGAAATAGATTTACGATACCTCGTCTTAAATTACACAGGATATTAATCAACATTATTTGCCATTTCTATGACACACCAAGATTATAAATTTATTTTAATTGAAAGTGTTACCCTAATTTTGCAAAAGCCTAATTGAGGGTGGTCTTATATTTTTGAATTAAATAGCAGTTTTAATATTGAAACCTAATTTGACTTCTTATTGTACATGACTTTTCCCATGGGCTACAGCCTTTACGCCATGGAAAGGCGCGTCTCAATGGTCCTCAGAGCTGCTCCATTGGGATTAATCCCAATAGGGTGGTTTCCTATTATTTTTTTATTGCCTAAATCGAAAGATTATTACTCCTGGAGTACATATTTCACGCTCTTAGATTTTTGAATGACGATATCTATTTTTCGCCATTAAACGAAAAGTGAAAATTTTCAAGCACGCGAAAACGCGACGGCTAAGTAGGAATGCTGGGAAAAGTCTCTGTGACGTATTTCTGGTTCCAGCTGTCGGCGTGTGAGGTGACCCTGGGGCGAGGCTTGAGCGCTGATACTACGCAGGCTGCTAGCAGGTAGTCTCTCTAAATTCAAAAATTCTAATTCTCTTGGAGACTCTAGAGGGTAAGACCACACATGCCAGATAGGTCGAAGGGTAGAAGCCAGACGAAAGGTCGTCCACGTGATGGTTTCACATGAAAAATGCTGTTGGAATGGAAGTGGAAAACCCTACCAACTATATCTTCCCTGAAAACATGGAGTACAGTCAAATGAGCTCCGGAAACTCATCGAACGGGACCCTTCCGCAAAGATCTGGTGTCATTCATGGCAGCGAGGTCAGCAAAGTCCTCGGGGTCGTCAACATGCGAAATCCTTGCAGAGACTTATCATCAGCATCATCATCATCAGCAGCAGCAATGAAGAAGGAAGAAGAGAAGACCAAGAAGTTGGAGAAGAAGTCGGCTATAAATGTAGGGACGTGGAATGTGAGGACTATGATGAGGGCGGGGAAGTTAGAAAATATCAAAAGGGAAATGGATAAAGGGAGGATAGATATCTTAGGATTATGCGAGGTGGGGTGGAGGGATAGGGGGAACTATTGGAATGATGGGTATAGGGTTATATATTGTGGAGGGGAAGAAAGCCAGCGAGGGGTAGCTTTAGTGTTAAACGGGAAGATGGGTAAGCGTCTGGTAGGTATAGATCAGGTAAGCGATAGGATTCTGGTGGTAGAAATTGAGGCGCGGCCCACCAATCTTGGGGTGGTCCAAGTTTGCATGCCCACTAGCAATCATAGGGAGGAAGAAGTAGATGAGGTGTATGAACAGCTCGAGGAAATAATTAGAGACACACCAGGTAAGAAAAATCTGGTAGTGATGGGGTTAACGTATGAAATCCTTTCAGAGACTTATCATCAGCAACAGCATCCATGGAGGACGAAAAGGAGAATAAGAAGATTTAGATAGAATGATCGGGAGACGGCCTTATTCATAATTGAAGAGTGAAGCCCATGAAAAGAGGGGAGACTGCCTCAATAATTCTTAAATTCTCCATCCAAACCCATCTTGATCGGTGGTTTACCTCAAGTTTAAAAAAATGTGTATAAGAACCCTTAGATGGCTCAATCCGTAAATGAATATGTTAATTCTTGGCAGATTAACGCAAATTAAACTCTTTTTTAATATTTTTATATGTACTTACCATGATTCTAATGAAAAAGCGAAATACTATATAGAGGTGAAATGATAAGTGTTGTTGGATGGATAACTATTACGTATATCACTTCATTTTTCTATAATGCGATCCGGATTTCGCGGTATAATCCTCATCATCAGTTGTTAATTATTATCTCTGGTAATAATGATTATTCAACGGAACCCGAGTCGATTTAATTAAAAAAGAAGTGGTATAAATGATAGTTACCCATCCAGCAAACTTTTAAATAGAATACCACAAGGTGAAAAATGTTCACGTGTTAGTAGTGAATTTTAGAGAATATAGCTAGTCGTTCGAAAATGAGTTTGCTTGTAGATCAATTGGTTGAATAAGCTTTTAAACCATCGTCCTCTTTTTGCATTTGAAATGGTCATGTAAGCTGGATCGAAGATCCCCTGAGCCCTTTCAGAGAAATAGGAAAAATGTGGGAGCACTTCCGTTTGAACTATGAAAAAAAAGAAAGGAAACCAATGACCAATGGCTACCAAGTCCGTTGGGTCACGTGGTTCCGTTCGTTTATCCTCCTGGGTGGTCCTCTAAGACCTTTGTTCGTGCCGTTTTTACGATCATTTTTTTTTCGCGCGACATCCCCATCTGGGTCTGCCCCTAACAACCACCTATCAGCTGAAAAAAAACTTCCTTAATTTTTTTTGCTTCCCTTTTAGGAAGGGTATGGAAGTACGAAAAGATCAGAACTCAAATGGCACACTCGTAAATTCGCTTACAATTATGAACGGGTATAAAAAGTTTGGTTGACATCGAGAGTCTGTCTAAAGAAAGACCTTAGATGATATGGTCTTAGGAGGGTATAAATACACCGGATCAAATGAAATAACTTGTTGCTGCTTTCGATGCTTGTGAATTACGGTGTAGGCATAATTTGTAGGAATATCTTTGTCAGCTATCTTCATTTATTCATCCTGCCAAAAGAAATGAAGCGTTGTCTTTGGTAACTTGCTAATACGCGGAAACACAGAGGTGTCATCATTCGATGAATTATTGTCCGTGTTTTAGTTTTTTACGAAGCCAGCATCATATTCTTTAAATAATATCTTCAGATGACCGAAATAATTAATCCTGGTTGCATTAGTAATCTGGTACTCAATACTAATCGCTGTAAATTACCGTGAATTTCGGTGTAGAAATAATTGTCGAAATTTATTTCTCTCGACCATAATTTTAATATCATTCTTATTTAAAGTGTAAACACTGTGTATGTTCAAATTAAAAAAGATAAGGTTACCGAGGTCATTTGAGTTAGCAAAATATTTAAAACGGTTTGAATTACCTACTTTACTTGATTTTGTAGCAGGTATTTATCCTTAAGTTATTTTTTTACATTTCGAAATAGTATTAAGTAATTAAAATATAGGACCTTCAGCCTCACTCGTTAGCGATTATCTGTGAATTAACTTTTTACATATTTTTATGCAATAAAACACTTAGACGACAACAAAAATAGATAAGATGGCTATTAAGAGTTTTGAGAATACTTGGAAGCCGTGCATCTACGTAATCTGACGTTTACAGCGATATTTTACATGTTAACTCCAGGGTCTTATGGCGTTTATTTCTACCCCTCTCTTTCCCCGAAATTTAAGTCTGAAGATTAAATTTTATGAATCGTCTATTTTTTATTTTTTATTAACTTTATGATTAGGTCAAATTCGATAAGTCTGTTAGGTATTTTTATCAGTAATTTCTAAGGAAACGATATCAACTTTTATGCCATTATCTTTATCGGGGAATAGCATGAAGTTAAAAAAGTTAATTTTTTTAAAGAAGTAACATCTACAGAAAAATTACACCTATTGTATTCAAAATGGCATATTTTGTTGCTCTTATCATTTTACTTTTAAGGAGTCATGGATTTGCGATCAATCACGATGCGATGTTGACAAATGACTCATGACCCGGCGCAATGTAGTTGCGACCACTTAAAAGACGCTCTCTTCGTTACCCGACGGAGGGAAACACCCCGAATTCAGAACGCTAGTTTACACGGGACCCTTAATTTAATTATGTCTTCTAAATTATATAGATAATACTAATAATCATATAACTTTATTCCGTTTATATTCAAATATATTACATTAGAAAACACTTAAATAATTGTGGAATATATAGGTACCCCTTATGGAATAGTTTTGGCACTACCATCTCACACTTTTTGTACAGGTCTGGTGCAAACATACATGAAAAGTAAATTAATTTCTTTGAATTGTAGTGATTTTTTATCTTACCGATTGCATTCACTTGTATTATTTGAAAAATATACACAAGGATAACTAACTTTCTTACATAAATGCATAATTACATACATAAAATACACAAAATACCTTTTATTGAAAACGTTTTTATGTCACCTTTTTTAACACTCACCTAATTTAATCATTTCTATGCTTTGTAGGTGAAGAAATGAAGCGTAAAAGCTTCACATTCATGGAATGGTGAGCCTGGACGTTTACGAGTCTACTCTAATCAACAATTTGGTGAGGCGGTAAGTACAGAAAGCCAGCGTTTGTAATTGATTCTTGTTTCAAATTGGAGATTAGTATTACGACATAGAACTTCTGCGGCGCTATTTTTTGTATGTTGAGAAAGAGGGGTTCTCAAGAGATTGAATTAAAATGCAACACTTGAAACAGGTATTTTTTTAGAAGAATACTTCCTATGAATATAACACACGTGGAGATTTTATACCGGGATGAAGTAAAATTCGTCTAGAACAACAGATTTTACTAATGCCATGATCATTTAAAAGCATCGTCTGCATACTGCCGTCTTTCCCACGGATAACGCATGTTATAGTATAACAAAATGTCTTTTTACATTGTAACGATTTTTATAATCACTTTGCTGTTTGTCATCTTGTCTGAGTCGAATCTTGCTATTCAATTAACCCAATTTCCGATTGGCTATCAAGCTGAAATTTTCAGGATAACTCAGAACCAGATGACGAAGCTAAGTTCTAACATTTCTTTTTTATCAAAGTTCCATCTTTATGATCTTAACTATATCTCGTGATGAGTTAGTTAGCTTTTCATGAGATAGTTACCATGAACTTAGTTAACAAAAAATTATAGTTAGTTAGAACTAACTATAATTTTTTGAAACATTGATTATGATATGTTTTCATTTTCATTAAAAATTGTGTAATGGAACTATATCGTTGTATTTTTCTGTTAATTTATCGCCCGCAACGAGAATGTGAGTTGACTGCGTGATTCTATGTATTCTATTTTTATATTTACCCTATGATGTTTTTACAGTAGATAGTTTATATTCTTCGAGGGCAGAAGTGCTAGGGCAAAAAATATCTATCTAAATCTAAATATTGAGTTGCTCGATATGAATCTTCTTTATCCTCATAAGCATGTGTTTCTGCAGAGATGGCCATTGGATACGAATTTTATTGGAACGAAGGAGAATAAGCTCAAGTGGATTTATGATCACGAGTGACCCACCGATATTACTCCCTCCCCCATCATCATTTCCAACCTCCTCACCCTTCCCCACCCTTTTGCTCCCTTCCCACCCGTGGCGAGACACGAGTCTCTCCTTCGTGAATCACTCATCCCACAGGACTGGATTCGTCTGCGATTATTCCGCACGGGCCATATCGGAACCCAGTCGAAGATGTCATCGGTGGAATTAATTTTATAGCTCATTGTCCCGATCAGATATCCGTCTTCTCTTGTAGCTGTCCCTCGCCTAGGTGCCGAGGCAGCAATATATCTTCTTCTACACCCACCCGGATTTCCAAATTCGTTAGCTGATTGGCTTCGAAAATTTATGAACCGACGTAGGAAAAATAGCTAAAATTGGTCAAAACAATTGCTTCCCTAGTCGCACCAAAAGGATTATATCTAGATTTAATACGTATCATAGTATACACTGTATACATAATACATATGTATAAAATACATGCAAATGTCCTCTACCACACAGATGATATCTAGATATTATACGTATTAGATCTGCTGCCATAATATGGATTTTATATGATTTTATATGATATGGATTAAATATGTATAATTGTCGTAAATCCGTATATTATACATATATTATACATGTCTGATGATCCCTGGTTACGCCGTAAGGATATTATTTGTATATTTGAAAGATTCTGGTATACATCATTGGACCATGAATTATCAGACATGTATAAAATATGTATAATATACAGATTCGCAATTCTGTATACCGATGTATTTCGAAATCTTAAAAATATACAGATATAATCCTTTTGGTGCTACTAGGGTTGTTATCATGCATAGTGTGTTAAGAGGACCCGTCATTCCCTCTTCAACGGTCGTTCATTTTGTCTTTTCTTCGCTGATGTATTATTCATATAAAAGCTTGCGCATTCATTTTGAAAGTTTCACCTCGTATAGATTGAATATTCTTCAACATTTTTGTGCAACTGAATTATGAAAATTTTGAAAATCCGATGTAGAGGCGGAAAGAATAAAATTAAAAAAGGTTAAAAAAACACGCTCTTTTCTAAAGAGTAAAAAAATTCAGTAAATAGGAAAATAAATTAAGTTTTTTCATCACTCGGAGAAATGTGTGCTGATTAATTTTACTCGGAATGATTGTAGAAGAGCCTGTTAAGTGGGCAAGGACTGGTACTTAATATTTATATTTAAACCTAATTAGACTGCAATCGAATAAAATTTCAAATTGAATGCTGTACTGTCATCATAAGCAAGTTAGAGTGCAAAATCTCAAGTGAGACCTGATAGTGGTAAGTATGCTAAAAATATTGTATTACGTTATTCCTTCGATTAAACAGACAAAAACATGAAGTTAATGAATAAAAAGCGTGTAAACAATGGTCATATTTGAGATTCAGGTAAATGTAAACAAATGGAAAATGGCAAGTGGGGTTAAACACTCTGATATTTTAAGATAGTGCTTAATTTTTATAGAAACCACACGCCACTCTATAGACCAGTTGAGCGAGAGAGATGATTCCTCTACTGTTGTAAGCAGTTTTTTTATTTAGTAAAATTTTTGTCCTGACTACCATCGTATGAAATTAAATGTCAAATTGTAAATTATTTTTTTTATTTCTGCCATGGTCTCCAATTGAGATTCGTGCATAATTTTCTCAATAAAATCTCACCTTTTTGCCGTTGCCAGAAACTTTTTTCAGGAGTGGTTTAAATGGAATGCCGCTTCGCAAAATTCTTACGTTGGATATTTTTTCTATCGTCCATGAATTTTCTGGTTTTTATTCATTCCCAATTCCCCAGGATGTTCTCCGTGAGATGATTGCTTAAAATAATCGCATTTCCTCATCATATGCAGCTCTACAGCTCCATGTGGGTCTTGGCTTCCTCTAAGATATGCCTCCATTCAGTTTTTATTCTTGCATTCAACCTCCATCTTAAAACACCTATAGCCTTCAAATCATCTTCCAAATCCTTTAAATATCTCTTCACTGGTCTGCCTATTCATCTGACCCCTATCTTGCTATTAAATAATAGCTTGGACATTCCGTCCTTTTTCAATCTCTGTAGGTGGGCCAACAATGCCAGCCAAAGTGACTTAGCAACTCTAGCTAAAGCCTTCCCTTAGAGTATTTTATTTGAGGGCGTGAGAAGCCAAGGGATACAAGTGATATTTTTCTCAACAGAGTTAGGTTAAGTTAATTGTCAGAAGAAATACACAAAATCTTGCTTGCCATGGGATACAAGTGAGTCTCTGCTCTGTGCTGACATCGAGTGGAAATTCTAATGCACCACTTATCATCTAATTGATCTCGCTTGTTTTGTATGCCTAATTTCTGTACCTAACTCTGGGCAGAAAAATGAAATCACTTGTACCCCATGGCTACTCACCAGCTCATTTATCTTCATATTCATTCTCATTCTAGATCTCTTTCCATCTCTTATCGCAATTGTCGTATTCACATCGCTTCGAATAACTCCGATAGGATTCAAACACGTGGTACATATTACAATTTAGCTTGACTGCATTGTGCATTGTTGGAGGGCATAAAAATTCATGAGTAATGACTTCATTAATATAACTCAAAGCATAATAGGTATATCCAAGCATCTTGCTAAATAAAATTCTTAACTCCTCCACCTGTCTCGATAATAGTGTGTTGGAAGTAATATCTGATGCTTTCCCGGCGAATATATTCGAAAAAGGCTATTCGGGCTTTGATGGAGGGAGACCACCTGGCTGGAAGCCCGAATAGCCTTTTTCGAGTGTGTTGGAAGGTTTTCAGACACAAGTCAAAATGTAAGAGTATAGAAAAAATAAGGCGCATTTCGTGAATTATTTTACTCCCTTACCTATCATTTACTGGAGTCCTTTCTTGTTCTGGGGAAAAAACCCTGTACCTATCCGTTGGGAGAATAATCTCTCTAACTGAATCGCTTTTGTCGGACCTAGAAATACATTGTGGTTCAAAGATGACGATCTCCATGTCGCTCAGAAATACATCTGTTCTTTATTTTTCAAGTAATCCAAGCGTAGATTATAGCCTGGTGCATCTATGGTGGCTTCAAGCCTCTTTTATCAGAAAAACTATACCCACTCTTGCTTATGCTTTCCACGCATGCATAGATAAGGATGCATAGGTATAGTTTTACAAGGGCATTTGACTCGGGATTCATTCTACCACGCACTGTTTTACGTAAATTGTGCTCCTATTGCGCATTTTAGGCAGGGAACCGATAGAAATAGGGTGGTTTCCTATTATTTTTTATCACCTAAATCGAAAGATTATTACTCCTGGAGTACGTATTTCACCCTTTTAGATTTTTGAATGACGATATCTATTTTTCGCGATTAAATTAAAAGTGAAAATTTTTAAGCGCGCGAAAACGCGACGGCTAAGTATGAATGCCGTGCAAACTCCGTGTGACGTCGTTCTGGTTCCCGCTGCCACAAGTGAGGTGACCTTGGGGCGAGGCTCTGAGCGCTGATACGACGCAGAATGCTAGCAGGTAGCAGAGTACCATGCTAGCTGGTGGCGCTTGGCTAGAATAAGGATTATTAATACCTTATCAAACGAAGAATACTTTCCGACCTTAGCCAGTTTTAATAGGTGGTTATTAAGACATGTTTCCCTGAGCTCTGTGCTTCTTGCATGCATTGGTAATCTCAGACGATGTAAAACTCCCATCTACTCGTATAGAAACTAGGTCCCAGTGACGTCACGTGGAGTGGCATCGCATGGATGCCAATCTGGCCTTTTTCAAATGAGGATAAAATTGACCCTTGCCATTTGTCTAAACCGGTATTTCTAAAACCAAATAATTTGTATATTATGAATACATTAATGGTGGGTAACGAATCGCAATCAATGCCTTTCGTTTTCTTTGATGAAGGGAACTACCCTTTTGTGGGTTAAGTGCTAGAGTTAGATAGCTTGGACAATTGCTAATAGATATCTTTCAGAGCAACACATATAAGATCATATTGGAACCCTCTATATTTCCATGCTGGACAGAAACGATGAATAAAGAGAGATATTTTACTGAATGGATTGGTATGGGAATTCGTTTTTCCCCAAACCATAAATATTTTATTTGCTTTTGGTTCGCGGCCAGACACCTCCCGTCACACGCCTAAGAGGTAGCTTGTGGGGTAGTATGTAGATATAGATTCCCTCCGCCTTTGAAGTGATAAGTACTGCTTGGTGTCCAATTCGTCGTAGAAATGAAATATTTTCCATTATTATTGGAAGTATGTTACTGGAGTTCCCTTATACAAAAATTAATATTACAATCAATAAGTTGGCCAGCATAAAAAGACGGGTATTGGGTTCAATTTGAAGTAGCCTGTGGTTAATCTCGAATTGTTTGAAAGCTGTGGAAGCGTTCTTAGACGAATGTGTAACCATTGCTTTATCATTCTTACCTTATTTATCATTCTTACCTTATCCATCATTATTACCTTATCATCCATGACCTAAATATTAAGTGTGAATAATGAACAAATATACCCTACATTGAATATTTATAATTGAATCAAGAGACCGTCGGCTTTGCGGATGAAACCCAGGTAGTTATGTCCACGTAGAGTCTGAGGTGTTACTAACGTGGTGGTTAAGAATAAAATTCTTTCAAGGAAGATTATGTACTCTTTGAGAAGCCTGTGGGATTCGTTGGCTCCCGTAACTAATCATCTCCATCGGGCAGAGACGGGAAGAAAGAGTCTCCGTTATGTCTTTTCTTAATACCTTCGTTCGGCTTCCGTGTGAACATTAACGCGGGTAGGCACCATCCTTTTGAGGTCTTTAACAAAGATTAATCGCCTCCACTTGAGGATGTGCCCGCAGGGATTATGGGAAGGAGGGGAGATTGAGGAAGGAGGAAAACTCAAGAAGGGAAAGAGACTCTTTGAGTTGCCGACATCGTAGGGCCTGAAATGGGGTAGTTTCCTTCATCAAAGAAAACGAAAGGCATTGAAAGGATTTTTTTCGGATCCGGATCCGGATCGGATCCTTGATTTTCGGAGCCGGATCCTTCGGATCGGATATTTTCTGATCCAAATGCATTCCCAAATTCTTGCTACTAAACGAAGTAATTAAATAAGTTAATTCTGAGTACCTACGTACAATCGAAGGAATGCTTTTTAGATATTCATACTTCTAATTTTTTAGATTTTAATATTTTTATAAATTAAAAATCATTTTTTTTTTTGGCTTTCAAGTTGTTTTTTTTTAACATTTTTACATGCTCAGGACCAAAATTGTTACGCTTGAAATGAAAATAGGAAAAATCTTCGGATAAACCACTGACCAGTGGCGTAGGACAAGAATCGCATGCGACGGCACATTCGAAGAGAGAGTAGGAAATCTTTCCACCCTTATGGGGTTGAATTCACTGAAGCTGTTATTTAAAATTTCGGATCCAGATCCGATGTCTCCCGCGACTTCGGATCCGATGCATCCGATGAAAGGCAATATCCGCGGATATTTGGATCCGATGTATCCGATCCGACCATCCCTAATCATCATTATTAGTCAACAATCCTAAGATTGGTGTGACGCAGCACTCCATTTCGCTCTCCTATCCGCTAGCCTTTTCATAGTGACTTATATCTTCTCTTTTTCGTACAACGCATCCTATGTAACTTGTTCGGGGCCGTCACATGTGTTGTACCCTTCCATTTGTCCTACAATTGTTTTCATCAGGCCATCATGCCTCACGATATGACACAGTAACTTGTCCCATTTTCCCCTTTAGGTTTTTAGAAGACTTCTCTTTTCTTCCGCACTTCCTAGGACTTCATTACTTATCCGGTCGATTCATTTTTTCTTCATAATTCTTCGGTGGCAACCCATATAGAATGATGAGGTTATGACATCATTGAAATCAACGTTCAGAAACATAAGTATGGTATGGTATTTGGGGGAGGCGACCGACAGCTGATGTCATTTGCGCCATGAGGGAAGGGTATGGAAGGATGGGTGGAGAGAAACCCGGCGTCGGCATTAGCCTGCTCTTAACGAAAGGCGCCAAGGGGGCCACGGCTTAACGTCCCAACCGACGCACGGAGTGTTGCCCTTGAAATGTCCTCCACACAACATTCAAGCAGGGATCGGGAGGTCTCTGAAAATTCTCTGCCGCTGCCGGGATTTGAACCCGGGCCCGCCAAGTGAGAAGCCTACACTCTAGCCACCACACCAACCCGATCCCCTTCGGGAACATAAAGAACCACTAATTCACAGAAGTAAGTGCTCACGAGCTCGTACACAGCAACAAACCTAACTCCGCACATTAAAATAAAAAACTCAGTATCGTGGCGAAAGCACTGTTACCAAAATGCTACGTGATGTAGCTACTCGTCTCGAGGTAACAGCTATGCAGCTTTTACGAAGGCGGAGTCATCGTTCTCTCTCGGGAGAAAATCTACAAAAAAAAAACAGAAGAAACGTTTGCAACATCCCCGTGCGGTGGCTCCGGGCAACTCATTTTTTTTTGCATCCCTTCCGAGGGAATGACAATCTTTGCGCTGGGGCGGTTTTGCCGTAGCGCTCTTGTGGGCATATCGCCAACAGTAGCGGTGTTCTCGAGACTTAATGGTCCCGTAGCACCATCATCCACGGCCTTTCACTCCTTCATCATCTTCTCCTCTGCGGTCTTTACGGCCATAATGCATGTCCACATTAAGGGATATCTTCGACTCGCATCCATTCTTCATTCATTCATTCATTCCTTCTCTTCACGACCTTGCCCAATGGGGGTCTCGCGTTTTCCGTTGCCAAACCAACACGTTGAGCGAATAAAGTCAACTTTCTTAGGAGAGATGTCGCGGAACATAACTAATGGTAATGATAAACGGAGATATCGTATTGTCCACAATTTATTAACCTTTCGTCAGGCGAAATATTGGAATTGCTTAGTTCAGGCGCAATGTGCCTGTCAGGCACAGATGTGAAAAAAACATTATTAACTCTTAGCATGGCTCAGTGATGTACCTTTAAAGTTTAAACCACCATCATTAATGTAAACGAACACTAAAATGATGTCTTATTTGCTACGTCCCTTTACACACCGTCATACGGCCCCGGGCTGATCCAGCAAGGTGTGATTAAACGTGCTCATTCGGCTATTAAGTATTATTATACGTTTGTGGAAGGTTACTCAGGATTTCCACCGGGCAGGTTCTCCAACTCCATCTCGGGCGAAGTTTCGATGAACGAGTTGTCCATCGTCATAAGGGCATGTCGGATCTTCAATTTCAATTCAAAAAGGTTTATTTCCATACTGCAAGTTTTACATGAATATTTACATAGTGAGATAGAGTAGAGAGTTATAATATATACATATTTACAGTAAGGTCCCCGTTATAGGAATACTTTCCTCTTTAGGGCATGTCATAATTTGTTATTATTTATACAGTGTTTGTCGCATCGGATCTAAATGCATTTTCAAATTCCTGACGCTGAGATTCCCCCGATGATTCTTCAATCCTGGGAACACTATGTGCCAGTCGTATTTTGCCTTTTTTATTTTCAGCGGCGGAAATTCTCCTACGTAACCTCTGCGAGAGCTTTCAAACAAAACGGTTCATGAGTAGGACAAGAATCGCATGCGACGGCGTATTCGAAGAGAGAATCGGAACTCTTTCCACCCTTATGGGGCGTTGCATTCACTGAAGCCATTATTTAAAATTTCGGATCCAGATCCGATGTCTTCCGTGACTTTGGATCCGATGTATCCGATCAAGGGTAATTTGGGTCCGAGGTATCCGATCCAACCATCCCTTGTTTTAGTATTTGTGCTGAAATATTCTAATGAAGTAATAGGTCATGCAATGATAAGATAAAGGGGGTAAATGAAATTATTTCCAAGGTTATTCTGATGACAGTGCTACCGAAATTACGACAGAATAATTTTCATTATTGTAGACTATCGATTTTAAATTACTTTTGTGACTAGTATCTCCATAAAGTGGGCTTCATAGACGGAGAATATAGCTATTTGAAAGAGGAGTGTGGCCCACTCAACTCAATTTCTGTTATTCAGTGGTATTCTGACTCATGTGTTCTTTTCCTACCCTTGCTGGCCCTGGTAATCGAGAATAGCTCACCAATATTTCTTTGTCAAGCTCTAAGGCCCAGTTTCACCAACACGGATAATATTCTCTATTATCTCAGTTTTCAAAAACTCGGTTAAAATCATTATCTCAGAAATGTGAGGGCCGTGTTTCACCAACGACGTTTTATCCTAGTTTTCAAAAACCGAGATAATCAGAATAAATGATTTGGCTTGTACGTTTTTCATAACTCTGACGTGGGAAAAACAAATGACGGTAAGCAACCGTATGACATGGAATCAGCTTTAATAAGCCGGTAAGTGTACAATCAAGTACAGAGTGATAAAATGAACAGCAACAGTATTAATATAGACAATGAGAGTTCGAAAAGCTCAAATATTAAGTTTTCGTGTAAGGATTTATTAATTTGCCTTACGAAATACCACGCACGGGTAGTAAAAAATAAATAAAAAACAAATAGGGGAACCGCGTTTAGCAAGAGCAAGGAATGCGAGAATATTGCGGTAAAAAAACTTGTAAGCACCTTTGTTTAATGCATCGTTATTTAAAAATGAAAATTTTTAATTTACCGAGACTCCCACATTTAAACAAACACAGTTCTTGGTTATTTTATGCTACAATAATTAATTACGTCTCACATTGGTAAAATTGCGATTTCGAAGATAACGATGCTGTTACATAGGTATTAATTCAGGAAGAGGACAGAGAGAAAAGGTTTTTGTACATATATGTAAGAAAATTCAAAGAAAGGCTTATGACATTTATGAATACGAACATATTTTGGCAAGAGTTGTCGGAAATATTGGCTCAAGGGGAGCATAGGCATGGGAAAGCTCAAGTTTAAGAGAAAGAAACGTGAAATTTCTTTGACAAGGGGAGATCACGTACCCCATTATGATGATAAAAATTTTTCCTCATGTCTATGCTTGCTACAATTAAAATTATTCATATACTTGTCGCCGTATGATCAAAACGAAGACGAAAGAAAAAGCTATTCAAAAGTTGCCATGGCGAAGGATCGAACCCTGGTCCCCTGGGTGAGAGTCGACGACGGTACCACTACACCAACTACCCATGATATGAGACACTGCGCTATTTTAGCATTATAAATCATTATTGAATAAGGCTTGTTAAAAGTACCGCATGAAAATTAATTAATTACAGCCAAACAAAGGCCCATTCGATAGGATCACCACCAGTTTATAGATGTGTTCGCCATTCCGAATGCTATAAAATATACGGCATTGGAAACCTCCACTTCCCCTTGTTAGTAAAATTCGTCTTCTTCAATGAGAGCGAGAACTGCCTTTGCAGTTTCATATGCCATTTTGGGATGAGTAAATAAATGCACTTCACCATATATATTAAAATAATCTGCACGCTCATTTATCCATAATGAACGTGGTCTCCGAATAGAATGTCGTTATTCTTCATCGCTGTCATTCGTATTTTCCGAGAGCTGATGAAGCTGCATGCGCGCCATGCCATCTGCCCTCAGATTAACTCGGATAATAAGCTTTGAACTGCGGAATATCGTCAGTAAAAGTATAAACCGAGATAACAGCCCAAAACCGAGTTAATGCATCTGGTGAAACACGATTGTTGTAATATCTCGGTTTTTGAGAATATTATCCGAGTTAATTCAATTATCCTCGTTGGTGAAACTGGCCCTAAAACGCATAAGAAGTAAGCTTCGTGAAAGATGTCCTCGCTCGCGTGCACTCTTCTCACTCTTACACCACCAGATGTCTCTCCTATCGATCTTTTCCCGACCAGTCCCAGCAATTTGCTATGCCTCATCTTGGGGTCGCTGTCGTCATCAATTACGTCGATGGTGGTAAACGTCATGACATGACGTGTTGTTGAGCGACGAATGAAGAGTCTTTGTTGAGTTCGCAGAAGTTGCGGGAGAGATGTTCAGTATTATCTCGCTCTTATATACACAGTGCTGCCAATCTTAGAAAAATGTCATATTTGAATATATTTTAAAACCCGATTCGCCGTTCCTTTGTCCGAACGTGTTGATGGTCAATTTACCCAGTGAGTAAACTAATTCCTATTTATTAGTTGATGTTTTTGTTTCAATAATTGAGAGATTATTGCATTTGGAGTATTCTACCGATTAAGGTATGTTTCCATGGTGCATTTAAGAAGCATTCTAGCAGTCCTCCAACCCATCGTGGACTTTCCTCCTCCAATCACAATGAGATCTATTCCCTTTAATTCTATCTAAAAATCCAATTCTCTTCCTTCCTGTCCCTCGTTTACCCAATATTTTACCCTCAAACACTGTTTTCAACATCCCTTCCCCGTTAAGATATCTCTCCATCCATACTTTCTGTCTCCTCCGAATCTCATCTAGAAGCTAACTCTCCTCACCCACCATTTACAGCACTTCGTATTAACTCCTCTCCGTCCACTTCTTCTCTCCATTCTTCTCGAGACCCTCATCTTGAACGTCTCCGGTCTTCTGTCGTCCACCATCCTAAGTGTCCATGCTTCCGCACCGTGAAGCCTTACACTAAAGGTCAGTTTGCCTTGGAAGGCGTGCTCCAGTTCTGCGATACCATTTTTGATTGAATTTTCGCAAAGTGAACTCGTCAACAATCGATTTGAATCACTTTTACCCCTTGGCTTCTCCCCCCCTCTATCATCCGAAAGCAATAGTTTTTCCAATTAATCAATTTTCGGTAAGTGACAATTTTAATCAATTGGCTTACTTCAAAAGTTTCCTCCTAGTTGGTAAGCGTTCGCAGGAGCTTCTTCACCTTAGGATGTTAGGGTGTGGATTCGTTCTGCGGCTGCGTACTGGAAACTTCGGATTCCTTTCGTCACGGGTGCAACACGTGTCTTGGGGCGACTTTTTCCATCAATACTGGCCCTGATTGTGTGCCGTGGAGGAATCGAGGTGGAGGATGGAGGACACAGATCTGCCGCCTGATGGAGCGGAGATAATTCTGACCTTTTTTTACCGCATTAGGAGACACGGGATCCTTCCCTTCCTGTCAAAAACATGTCCAGCGTCCCCGCCCAGGCACTATACGCGGCTGACTGTCAGCTGTGGCTCTTGGAACACCTACTGTGTGTGTAAATGATTTGTTCATTTACTGTGGGCATGAGCCTCCCGTGAATAAAGGAAAACGTCTGAACACATTCACCCCCACTGATGGGCAGAATTCATTTCCACATCATATCGATGGCGGATGTTAGGTTAGCAGTAGGAGTGAGTGAGGGGTGGGTAAGAATTTGATTCATGGACAGAATTGGCCATACTGGGAATTGCTAAGGGACGTTCAATTTGGCCTTGGCGAATAGTCATGGAAGAAATGGGTTCTTAAAATACTCCAATCCAAACCCAGCTTAACCGGTAGAACAACATGGGATCATATCATCTGAGATATCAAAATTGGGCTACCCAAATTATTTAGTATTGCAATCAATCAAATAACAGTTTATTTATTTATTTAATCCAGCCCAAAAACAGCACGAGGCCAATTATAGAGGACCACAATAACAGGAGAAACAATTTAATAATATTAAGCAACATAACCAATAATGAACAAAAATATTTAACAGTATTTACGAATAAATAACAGAGAATAGTAAATTTCATGGGAATAGTGGGAAAATTACGACAGTGATGGTGCAAGGTGGATGAGGGATGAAAAAAAGGATCAAAATTTGGAAGATATTTGGCATAGGAGTTAATGGGAGAAGGGAGTCTGAATAGAAAAGAACTTTTAGAGACAGTAATGCGGGGGATGAAACAATGAAATAGGTCACTCGACCTCGTCGTGCACAAAGGAGCACGAAGCGGAAAAAAAGAAAGAAGGTCAGATGATCTGTATTTGCCATTAATGATATTTAAGAAGAGTCTCCAGTCATTGAGGATACGGCGATCAGCTAGTTTAAACAGTTTAACAGACGTCGCTGACATTGGCACCCAAATGACGTATTTTATCTTCAGCAACAGCATCGATTTGCTGGTAACTGAAAGTAGAAGTATAAGATGCCTACACTTCACCACGCATTAATTGTTGCGCCAAAGGCGCGATGAAGCTGCCCCGGTGAACCATGTTCACCCTAACCAACCAGTTGACAATTGATTAATAATGTGCGCAAGTGTTTGCTATGACGCGCCGTTTGTCACCAATCAGTGAAAAAACTATTGAAATGCTGGTTTTTATTCGCTCTATAATTGAAGCGCCATGCGCATCGATGGTAGCCTAATAAATATAATTTATTAATAAATTATCAATTTATTAATAAATTATTAATATATCAATAAATTATTAATTAATTCATTAATTATTAATTTATTACGGCCAATTTTTTTCCAGTCATTCACCAGATGGGCAGTACGTATTTAGAAATTCACAAAGTATTCTTGGTATTCTGCTGACTTTTCCGGCGAATAGCATGGATTAATAAGGTTACATTAGCCTTCATGCCAACTTTTCGATTGATAACATTATTTGGCCGGCCTCGGTGGCTGTGGGGTAAAGTCTTCGCCCGCCAAACTGTAGGTCGCGGGTTTGAATCCCGCCTGGGTAGGCGGTCCCTAATCAGGGCATGGATATTTGTGTCGTGCTTTCTTAATCCTCCGCTAGAAAGAGCTCTATGTGCTGTTTACGGGAAAGTTGAAAAAAAAATGATTCGGCAGTAGTAATTTTGACATAACTAACCCTAACGTAACCCAGACGGAGTCCCGAGAAACTTTTAACCGCGGCACAGAATAAATTATGCCCGTTTTCTTTCTTTCATGACATACTGTATTCATTTCTACCATTATTCTTCGAACAGCTCCGAGTTAATGCGAGTTTATCAAGGCGTGTTTTCCTTAAGGCCTCTTTTTTCATCCTTAATCTCTGCCTTGATTTCACGTACTACTCGAGAATATCATGTGAATATTTTTTATATCTTCTTGGCAATCATACTGTCAATGAGAGCCTGATTGAATTTTACTGCTGTCGAAGGAGATGATCCTTTGAGACCCGGTGTTGGCCGACACTTTCGAATCGTTCGTTCCGGTGCTGGCTTTTAGCTTGCACAGCTGAGCTGGCGAACGAAATGGGCGACCCGTGCGGCGCGCCGCGGCGGTTGTGATTTCCACGGGACTAATACCCCGTTTACAATACGATCGTATCGACGTTGATCGGGACTACGGCACGTTTACGCGTCTAAAAGTTACCATCGTAACTCAGTGCTGCCCTCGTTGGGGAATTGTATCTGATAACAACTGACGACGTGACTGCGTGAGGAAATTGAAATCCTGGAAATTAAGAAGCAAAAGAATATTAATGTTTTCATGTGCTAAAATTTAAGCTAGACCGAACTGCCGGTAAAATTTTAAAGAATATAGGATTCACTATCGGAATCTGTCCAAAATTTAACAATATATATGCGATAAGGACAGTAGATATATCGTGGTGTATGATCTTAGGTTTTCCCGGCGTATCAGTTGCAGAAAAGTTTCTGTAGATATATCGTGTTGCTACGTTCCAAATTAGAATATATTGTTAACTGGCCACCTTACTATAATATCGAGTCAATCCGGCTTGAACGTGTCCAAAATAAATTTCTCAAACTAAATAATTACGATTTAGGAATGTCTCTGTCTGACTATAACGCTTCATATCTTCAAACCCTTGTCAATTTGAAAACCCTTGCACCACACATCGGTCCTCCAACAACGCCCTATTCCTCTACAAAATTATCAATTCCTATTTAGGTTGTTCCTATCTCATTTATAAGTAAAGTTTAATGGATCCCGTCATAACTATACAAATCCTAACGTGCTTGTTTTTAATTACAACAGAGCAAATTATGCCTTCAACCCCCAGCTATCTAGAATGATGAGGCAAAACTAAAACTAGTCATAACAGTCCGTAAAGCCTTTAAGAATCTAGATTCTTCGAAAGAATATGTTAAAAAAATTAAGAAAATTCACGCATTAAAGACAGTACGTATTGCTCTTATTATTTAACTAGAAAAGGCTTAGATTTCGGCTTAATTCGGCACAAGTATTGATTTCTCTATGTCTTCATCTAAATGTTATAGTTATTTGTGGCGAATTTTATCGTGAAATCCTGTATGCAACGATTTTAATTGGTTTACATTTTGTGTATGTTTGTTATTTTCCATCATCTGTGAAGTATAATGTAAGGATACATGGTTATGGGTTAATCTATAAATAAAGAAATACATAAAACTGGTATAGTATAGAATATCCGATACCATTTGCTAGTTAGAAAATCAGAAAAAAACTTTCCCTTTACGTCCTTCTTTTACCTGCTCAATAATGTCTTCAATCGTTGCCATATACCTTTAATATATATTAGAGTTATTTATGAAACATCAATTATCGTATCAAGATTGGAACGGCGCGAAAGAATCGTATATGCATCGATCTTCATTTCCTGACTCTTAACATTTTCCTTGGCGCACTAGCGCTAACCATCGCAAGTTCGGCAGTGTTAGGTACTAAGGCCTGCGATGGTAACTCTGCGCGTTTACACGACGTTTTGAGGTTACGCGCGTACGGATCGATACGATCGTAGTGTAAACGAAGTATAATTGTAATAACGATAGTTGGCCGAACTAGCCGTATGAATGCATGTCCTGACAATAGTTCACGTAGTTCCGAGCGTTGCTACTTTACGATGGTTAGGCGCTGGAGACCGGAAACGGAAGCGACAAGAGAAAGACGAAAAGTTCGTGAAGCTCTCTTCGCTCTATTTTTTTCATGGATTTGTCCTAGGAAGGAAGAATATGGGCCGAAGAAAAATTATTCGGTAAATACAATGTAAACAAAGCAATATCTTGACCCTGCATACCTAGCAGCTTTGCTAACCGTCAATTTCTCGTTCACTTTAGATGTCAGCACTAGAGGGCAGCAAAGGTTTTAACTATCGTCGAGTGAATGCACGATTGTTCTGACGATTGCTGGCACAATCGTAATCTGAACGAGGCATAATGGAAACGGATAATTTTGACGCAGATTTCAAATTAATTTTCTGTTCCTTATAAATTGCCCGGAAATTGATATTTGCAGAAAATACGATGCTCAATAAACTTTCTTCATGATAGAGGTGAGGATGGCTCTTCATCCTATATTCATGAGCTCGTTGCGTATCTAGGATTATTATTTGAAATAAAATTGCAAGTAGTAGGAGCATACCGGTATGATTTGATTTATTCTACTAGTTTGGCACATGTTTGCTGGGGCATGAAGTACATTCTCTCTCTCTGAGGCATACTTAGAATCTCACTGTATTAAATGAAATTAAATATATCAAATATAGGTACTATAAATCGCCACGCGGAGATTTTATGTGTATATTTCGTGGGAGTGTGTTCGAAATAGGAAACTTTTTAACAACCTGCATGGTTTTTCTACACGAAGAAAATTGGTTACTGTATAAACTGTTTTGTAAAAAAAATGTGCAGGATGCGTCATAGCGTAAGAACCATTATGATATTGAAACCTGGTCATCTCATTGTGCAATAATTTGAATTTTTTAAATTAATCTTGTAACTCAGAAAAAAAACATTTATTGGGATAAATATGGCGCGAACGGCCTTAGTTATCGACGAACCAAAAAAAACCTCACAACTACTTCCACACGGATGAATTGGTGCTTCAGGTATCTATAAATTCTGTAAAAGTAGCTAAATATTGATATTATTACTCAATGACTGAATGCTAAGTGGCCTTTCATTGGTTTATGAAAACCAAAGAATTTCGCATATTCAGACTCTTTCAATTTTGAATGAATGACTGTGCACGAAAGGTTGGAAATACATATTTATCATATAATTGATTTACAAAAATGTTAATCAATATCGATGACTAAGTTTTAACAACAAGTATCTCAAATTCGGCCGGATTGAAACAGGCATCTTAAACAAAGCGTAAAACATTAAAAAAAATAAAAGACAAGCAAAAAACAACTTTTTTTGCAAATGAATGTTTTATTTTATTTTATGAACTTTTTAATTTGGTTTTTAATATCAGTGTGCTAGTAGCAAATATTAATCGTTTTTTTGCTCTCCTGAAAATCTCCAATTTTTGAAATACGCGTTGTTAGAACTTAGCCATCGATATATTGGTTTCATTTTACCACTACTCACTAAGTAAGTTGTTCCAATAAGGTCGATACATTTTTAAAAATTAAATTTTCAGTTAGATACACAATAAAAATTACATAGAATATGGCCGATTCATAGAAAACGGTATCAATATTAATGTATAGAAAGTATATAAATACATGGATTTTATGAAAAGAGGGAAATTTATTGAGTTTAAGATCATTTGAAAAAAATCATCCTACTACATGAAATAGACTAATATGAGAGTAAAAAGGAATAATGCGTCGGGTCAAAGGAATAAGGCGGAATACGCTCACGGTCGCGTCGGGTCAAAAGATCGGTTGCAGCGAAGCAAAGCAAATGCTTGAAAATTTAACTTTACTCAGCGGCAGAATCACAATAAATATAGAACACTAGAAAAATTTTCAACTTCGAACGGCGATATTTCATTTAAAAAATCACCAAAGAAAATCCAGTCGGGTCAACACGAACATGACGCTACCTATTAAGGGTTAATTATCCAGTTTGCGTCATTCGTCTTCGAATCACGTTGTCAGGAGTTAAGGGTATTTTATTTGAAGTGACTGGAACCATTCCCGAAAAATAATATTTAATAACTTGCTCACTCACTTTATTATTTGAATAATCTTATGTATTTTAATTATTATAGGTATGTATTGTTTTAAATACCTCTTTTAATTAGATTATAATTAACTCAGCTCGAGCATTGGTTATCTTAAGATATAATTCTTAATTGAAAAGAATTTCTATCAATGTAATTCCTTTAGCTTTTGCTCTACATGGATCTCTCTGTGTGATACTCCCTCATTCATGAAGAATGTAATTTTTAGCTTATCAGGAGTTAAAGGCGGAAAGGCGTAAATTTGCATGAACAGGAATAGGTTAATTTAAAATATTGGGGTTTTAAATTTCCATCAAATAAAATGGAAACGAAAGAGTTGAACTCATTCCTAATTACGACAAAAATAAATAAAGTTATAAATATTATAGTTTGTAATAAATTCGAGTTTTCAATTTTTGCCCTGGCATTTCACTCAAGAAAATCTTTTTTCAACCTCATTTCTTTTTATAAAATGTGTCATTTCTCCCACTCTTGTATGGATTTCCAGATTGACCACTCAGTTGATCAGTTTTATCTTCATAGTTATTTTGTTGCACCATATTTCGAATTTATCATTTATTGACTTCTTTGCACTTGTAAACAATCATGCGTATTTTCCTGTGCAAGAATGTTGTATGCGTAATGCGTATTCTGGGAAGATTTTTGGATGAGAAAGTACAAGAAAGGTGCTATTTCGCTCTCGTCCGACCGCACCTTGAATTAGAAGCGAGCGTATGTGATCCGGTGCAGAAAGACTTAATCCGCGATCTGAATAAAATACAAAGGAAGGCTTCGCGTTTCGTCAAAAACTGGCACGGGCGTACAGACAGTGTTACCTAGATGTTAAGCGAATTAGGCTGAGAGGCGCTGGAGACTCGGAGGCTGCGCGCTAAGCTTATAGTGCTAGAACAATTGAGAATGGATATCTTTAAGAGCGACACGGAGAACATAATATTAGAACCCCACTATATTCTGACTGAAGCGATAATTTAAGAGATGTTTTGCCGAACGGATAGATATGGGAATTCGTTTTTCCCCCGAACCATAAAGGACTATTAAATGCTTGTCTTGGTTTCGTGGGAGCATTTCCTTTTTATGCGTGAATGGCTGGTGTCCTAACACCCCTGCCACACGCCTTTTGGGCGGCTTGCGGGGTAGTATGTAGATGAACCTACCCCAGCGGGACTCGAACCTGCGACCTCTTTTTTGACAGGAGTGGACTTAACCCGCCGCCACCGGAGCTGTCATGGTATTAAAATAAAATTTAAAATAATAAAGACATATAAGGATGATAAAAAAATACATTAATATAAAAATCCATACTCTAAACTGAAAAATGAAACCGAAAAGAAAATCATCATATAAAAAACTCTCAATGTGATCTAATCTCAAAATATTATTCATATTAATCAGCATTCATAGTTTTTATTGTTCAGTTACATTCCAGTTCAGTTAATGCGAGATATACCCTTGAGTAATTTCCCGCAAAAAATTATTACAGTCACTAAAAGTGCAGTGTGATTTTTTAAGCGTTGCTAACGTGTGAGCAACGACGAACCACCTTGATGGTTTGCGAAGAAGCGGTGACCACATAAGTAGATGCGCGTCAGATATTACGAGATTATAGATATTACGTCATCAACTCATCAGCTTGAGGGTTGAGGTCGCAGAATTTGCTCCACGAATAGATAAAGAAGTAGGTGACGAATCGGAAAAGTAAGTTTCTTCATATTTCAAACTATATCATTTGACAGTAAAAAAATCTGGCGAATGGTAACATTTCCAAAACAATTCTCGAATTCAAAATGAGCTCTGATTTAGAGGTGTTGAAGGTTTTGATAGCAAAATATTGTGGTGAGAAATAAATTTAGGGTCTATTCAGCACCTTTTGCGGTCGAATTTTGTGCTGATTGGAACTCGACTTTGTGGGCAGCGTTTGAAAAAGAAAAAACGGAAGGCGAAGTAGGCAATAGTCGTGCTTGGGAGTGGGAAAACGGCGGAAAGCGAGCCGGAAAAAAATGCCGAAAACAGCTTTTTTTCGAGAAACAGCCACCGAAAAATTTCGTCCATGAACCATTTTCCTGCTCCGCGATCCTCTTTTGTTCTTTCTCGCCTTCTTTTGTTTCTTCTTTAGTGTTTTCCGTCTTTTTTCCCGCCACCAACCTCCAATCCGATGTCGTTAAACGCGCATTTCCGCCCTAATTAAACTCCTCTCCTTCCTCTACGAGATCTACTCTGGTTTTGTGGTTGGATGGCTTTTGAGGCACGTTTTTGGTGCTCGGCGGTTTCAGGGTGGAGACGAGGGAAAAAAAAGAACGATTTCGCCAACTCTCTCTCTAGCACAACGCATGGTCGATCGACCACATGTCTCTTCGCTTACACTGCAGATTCGCTGTTTTCTCCTTAATATTTTTTATCGACCTCCCTCACTACTTTCGACGAGGGGAAGGAAGCTTCCTTGTGTTTTTTTTTTTTAAGCTTTAGGTTTGTGAGACAATGGACGCCTTTGGATACGAACGGGAAGCATAGGGTGGGTAGGAGAGTTTGTGCTGCTTAAGAGGGTCATCACTACCGCTCGGTCATTATTTTGGCAATTATTATTATTATAGTATTCTACTGATTGAGGTAGGTTTCCATGGAGTATTCAAGAAGTGATCTGGGAGCCTCCCTTTCCTTCCAGCACTGCCTTCTTTAATTCACTGTAAGGCCTACTCTCTTTCAATCTATCTAAAAATCCTATTCTTTTGCTTCCCCTCCCTCGTTTCCCTTACATTCTATCCTCTAACACCATTTCCAGCATCCCCTCACCGCTAAGCACTAAATCCATCCATACCTTCTGTCTCCTCAGTATCTCATCTAAAAGCTGCCTCTCCTCGCCAACCATATCCAGCACTTCGTCGTTCCTTTTCCTCTCCGTCCATTTCACCCTCTCCATTTTTCTCCATATTTTGGCAATATACTTTCAATAAGTTATTGCAATACTTCCACTGAATTTATTTTCTCACAACGCGTTTAGTGGTTACGACAAAATTTTCAAATACACTTTATACGACAAAATGCGTCATTCGAGAATAAATAGGGTAGTTTCCTTCATCAAAGAAAACGAAAGGTATTGATTGCGATTTCTTACCCACGATTAGTGTATTCATAATATACAAATTATTTGGTTTCAGGAAACCAAGTTCAGACGAACGGCAACGGTCAATTTTTACCTCATTTGAAAAAGGCCAGATTGGCGCCCATGCGATGCAACTCCACGTGACGTCACAGGGAGCTAGTCTATACGAGTAGATAGGAGTTTTACATCGTCTGAGATTACCAATGCATGCATGAGGCACAGACTTCAGGGAAACATATCTTAATAATCACCTATTAAAACTGCCTAAGGCCGGAAAATTTCCTTCATTTGGTAGGGTAATAATAATCCTTATTTAAGCCAATAGCTAAATGCTAGCAGGGTACTCAGCTACCTGCTAGCAGCCTGCGTCGTATCAGCGATCAAAGCCTCGCCCCAAGGTCACCTCACACGGCGACAGCGGGAACCAGAATGACGTCATACGGCGTTTTCCCAACATTCATACTTAGCCGTCGCGTTATCGCGCACTTGAAAATGTTCACTTTTCATTTAATCGCTAAAAATAGATAACGGCATTTAAAAATCTAAAAGCGTGAAATACGTACTCCAGGAGCAATAATCTTTCGATTTAGGCAATAAAAAATAATAGGAAACCACCCTATTCAGTGGATATATTGCAATGTATTGTTTAAAAAATATTAACAACTGCCATCACGTCGTACCACATATCATAATAGATTTTGGTAATTAATTACCCACTTCAAATTTGCATCAGCGTTGTCTTGAAAGTTTCAGTCTTTGAAGAGTATGCCTTGGTCAGTATTTGCCAGAATTTGAAAATTGAAAATGTTACTAAGGTATTTTATTGGATTAGAATAGTTTCATACTTGTAATACAGGCACATGCTAAACGTTATCTGCCTTTTTTCAGTGCTTAAAAAAATATCTATGCCATCAGAACGTTCTGCTAGCTACCTAAGTGCTATCTGGTGCCGGTTATCTATTGTACGAATACCTTTAAAGCCTCAGATATCCCATCAGAATTAGATTTAAACATACAGTGCAAGTTTGACATCTTAAAATGAAATGAAATTGAACTTTTCCACAATCATTTTAATGAGTATCGACTCAGGGAGCCATCATCTCGCACAAGACATCACAGTATATAAGAACATCACATTTATTCATTTGAGGCGGAGGTGGGGGAGGATTTGACGAGTTTGAGGAAGGGGTGGGAAACAGAAGTACAGTGTGGAGACAGTGATGAAGCAGACAACCAAACAGATACGAAAAACAACAATAAACTTCCCGTGCAAATCGGCTTGATGCACTGAAATAAAATAGCATTTATTTATTTCCCTCACCTCCATTTCCTCTTCATTTCTTGACGATAATACTGGCGCCCCAGCGCGCCGTATTTATGCGTATATGAAGATAATAGTATTTCATTAATGCATTAAAAAACGAGTTGCAGAAGAGCAAGCGATCTCGGGTAGACGTACGAAGAAAGAAAGAGGTCATCGTCATCATAATCATCGGTCAACAATTCGAACATTGGTTTGGCTGAGCTCACCACTACATACTCATACGCTCACGGCACGCCTTGAAAGTATTTCTAACCTCAGAGTTTGATCACACTTTTACAAACTGTATTACCGTATAGTAATATATTTATTGCTAATTAAAAACATTTACCATTTAAATATCATGCATGCAAAACCAATTTTGGAGGTTTAGGGGACCCCAGGGGCCAGGGTTTTTTTTACTGTTGGAGGCTTCAGAAATATAGAAGGAGGACTCTGGCAATACCAGTATAAGAACGATACCGGGATAAAACCAGGGAAACGGGAAGGCCAAGGGAGGAGATGAATAGAATGAGCAGGTGAAAGATAGCGCATAAAGTTATTAGAAATGGAGAGATGGGAGTAGATAGCGAGGTAGGGAGGTGGTGGAGGAGAGAAGTCCCCGAAAGAGGCTACTAATAATCATCGTAGCTGTTTATGTTTCCGCATAGAATTCTCAGACCGTGATACGATAACATACTCATAAATATACTCCATTTAATTCCACAATCTTGCTATATTTGCTGGCACCAAATCCTTTGACGCGCGACTCCATCCATTCAATTTCTCTCAGCTTTATGATCCTTTTCCTGGCGTATAGGTGCAGCCGAGGTAGAAAAACATTACAGGCTAGAATTTTAACTCCCTTGACCTTCCTGTAGCAGTCATTCATTCCCTCTTGGTTGAAACGAGTAAAAAAAACTGTTCCTTTGCGCCGGGAAATGCTGTGGGTAGTTAAGCAAGGAGGCAGCTGAAAAAAAAGACCTTCCCGTTCTTTGGTCCAGCGGATATTGAAACAAGGAGGCAAGAGATAATTCCATCATCCTTGAAATCGGGAGAGAATGACTTCCCGTGCAAATCGGCCTGATGCACTGAAATAAAATAGCATTTATTTATTTCCCTCAACTCCATTTCCTCTTCATTTCTTGACGATAACACTGGCGCCATATGCATGCATATATGAAGGCAATATTCCATTAATCTAATTAAAAACGGGCTGCAGAAGAGGAAATGATCTCGGGTAGGCGAACGAAGACAGAAAGGGGTCATCGTCATCATTATCATCGGTCAACAACGGGGAACATGCACAATTTTTTCGAAGTACTAGAATAAGAAGGTCCCTATCTCAAATATACTCACCGACAATTTTGCGGATGAATAATGTTTTTAGCTGAGTTATGAGTCTTTGAAAATTAGTCTTCATCGGCTACTTGAAAACACGACGTTATCGGAGCGTGATGTCACGGCACGGAAACCACTGATGACAGACTGAGAAAGTGGACAAAAAATCGGTCTATGCAGGGGCTCAAACGCAAATATGGCGAAAATAATAGCTATTTTAACGTCAAACAGCAGATTGTGAATATGTTGGGTTGCCAAGGCCTCGCAAGTATCTCTCTCATTGTTTAGTCCGCAGTTCCCAGCCAATCCGGCTGTCTCCTGGGTGTTTCCCTTTTCTTGTTGTTTCTTGCAGCTAAAGACAATCACTTTTTAAATTTTTACATGAGTCATGGCATAGTTAATTGGGGGAGTTAGGGATTGGGAATGTGGGTAGGGTTTAGGGCAGATTTGGGATAAAGGTATTTTGGTTTAACAGGTATTTCGTAGTCCCAGAGATTTTCTAATAATGGATTTTTAGTAGCAGCGAAAGATTTTTCGAATTTAGACAAGTGCGATTTTAGATAAGTTAGAACTGGACATAGTTTGAGGTCTTTCCTGATGTTTTTGTTGCTCATGGGTTGCCAAGGCGTTATTGAAACAAATGAAGAGGATTGTTTGGAGAGATTTGGAAGCAATCACTATTTTTCAGAAAATCAGCCGCCATATGGAAGTCGACCAAAAGTAAACTGTCGTATTGTGCTTTCCTAAATCCCTATTTAGTCAACTTGTCCTTTGAGGAACTACTACAAAGCTCGTTGATGATTTTTACTTCGATATATTGCAATCAAGAGTCTGCCCTTCCACTCTCTTAGCGAAGTGAATGGTATGCCGTGCGATGACGTCAGAGGGCGTTCCAGTTCATGTGACATCAAGCGATATTCTATCACTTTTAATAAGCATTTAATGACGCTTGTGTAGTGCTAGAAGAGTTTTGGCTTATATATTTGGACTCGTGAGAAAATTGTCTATTCAATAAGACTCACCAGCATGATGAACAAATTTCATGCATGTTCCACATTCGAAGGTCGGATTGGCTAAGCTCACCACTACATACGGCACGCCTTGAAAGTATTTCAGACTTCAGAGTTTGATCACACTGTTACAAACTGTATTACCGTATGATAATAATATATTTATTGCTCATCTGAAGCGCTGTGATGGCTTGGGTTAGCGTCTGGAGTTGTTGTGCCATCTGTTGTAGTGGAGCGTCCATGTTGCCGCCTTCGTCTTCTTCCTCTAAGGTCTGCAATGTAGCTTGCACCTGGATATCTTCTTCGTCAAACAAATCTTGAGACTGAGGGTCCCTATTGCGCAAATTGTAACTCATAGGGGCTTAAAACGGGTGAAGCCGGAATAACACACCACGAACGTGGAGCTGCTGGGCCTCGGTACCCCCCCTATTCACCAATCAAGCTAAACGAACCCCGCAGGCGCGCGCGCATTGATAAAAATTTAAACATTTAAATATCATGCATGCAAAGCCAATTTTTGAGGTTTAGCTGACCCCAGGGGCCAGGGTTTTTTTGACTGTTGGAGGCTTTATATCGAAATATGATCGTAATACTGAGCATATAGTTGCATAACAAAAATGTCTTCTAGATGAAGTTTTGATACATAAGAAATGCCGTAGAGTAATACTCAGTCAAGAATCATTAAAGAAAAAACAATGGAATTGAAATCAAATTTTAAAAATTAATAAAGGAAAATGGTTTGAAAATATTTCAAAAACGTTAGGCTTTAGTTTGTGCAAATTCTGAATTTTTTTTTCATTCCGTTAAAAAATTCCCTTTTTCACCCGTGAATCCCTCCACCCCGTTTCGCCCCTCCCTATTCTTCTACCTGAGACTTGTGAGCTGTATTTGTCTTGATAATGATACTAAGTAATGTCAACATGGTGGGTGTTTAAAAAAGTTTTAGAGTGGAATTTTACCCACTTTTTCATTTCAATATGGAAACTGTATCAAAATTGCAATGAAAAAAATTGTGAAAACTTAATGTCCATAAAAAAATACATAAAAATGGGGACGCTTAATTTAGCATGCGGCGCGCAGAGATATGATTCATTTCCAAAGTGGCCCACAATATTATTCTAATTGGATATTCCTGCTAAAACTTTTCATATTAATGTATTCCTTTTCTCTTATATTTTCAAAAATTCATCTCATATACCTCATTCAAAACCGTCCTTTCCAATTTTTCCCCTCCATTTTACTTAGACGATTTTATGAAGAATTGGGTAAACACCAAGCCCAAAATTCACAATTTGCTGTGGAAGACAATATTAGCCTTGTTATTAATATTATAACCTTATCTTCAAAGCTTCCGTGAATGAAAAACTACAAATAAATTCTGTTGGTGTTCCATAATTGAAAAACCTGTCGGTCAGCAAGGAAGCATAGAATTTTGAACTTTGTTTGCATTTTCAAACTCCTAATAATATGCCAAATAGAAATTATTTGCACTGCTGCTAATTACACTATTTCACTGAATCCAAAGTTAGGTTGATGTATCATAAATGACCATTGTTTAGGCATAAAAATTATCATAGGACTACGCATGAAAATAACCATATTTTTCCTGTATATATACTGTGATACAACAATACATACATTCAAATTGGATCTTTGGAAATTCTGGAAAATTACGAAGGTATTTTCCTATTGAAGATTCAATAGGCCACTCTGATTTTTTTTGCAACGTGCTTGAAAAGTTATCGATACTTAAACATCTTTCGCACTAGTCGAGATGACTTGAATAAGGAACGTGGAACAAGTTGTCTTGTACGTTAAAATGATATTCAAGACCATTTGAGACGGTCTTTCAAGAATGATTACTCAACGTATATTAAAAAGTGTTGAAAGACCTTACTCACTGTTGTGAAAAGCTTGAATTCACTTGAATAACGATAGCAAACATGATTGACAGTAAGAATGCCGCGCCGCGATAAGAGCCCGTCGACGCCTATGGGGTAGGATAGGTTCGGAAGGGATGGGACGGGGAAAAACACCTTAGCGCTACAGAAGCGAAAAATGCCCAACTAAATAGCGAAACCAGGCAAAGCCGTTAATGTTCCAGCGATTTTAGAGGATTATCCTATGAGGAAGAATAATCCATCGATCAAATTTCTTAACGGCAAAACGTAAAGCCAGACAGAAAGAGAATTAAAATCAACATTTTACGTACGAGCAACAAATTTGTATTAAATACTTGCGGTGCCGAACTTCTCTTCTGCCTCATGTGGTAGCTTACTTAATATAGACACCATTTCTCTCGTAAAATTTAATGAGGGCGCCCATGATGTCAATACTTATTAGTATCCCATTAAAGATAGTGTCCCGCGATATACGGTGGAAATCTTTGATATTCAGCTTATTAAAAACACTTGTCTGTTTCCACACTCTTTTATTTTCACCGACCATGGTTTCGGCAACTTGTGCCATTATCAAGGTATTCAAGGTATCTAGGTGCGGTACAAGTTGCCGACACCATGGTCGGTGAAAATAAAAGAGTGTGGAAACAGACAAGTGTTTTTAATAAGCTGAATATCCCATCTCCAAGGGAGCGCTGGAAATGCTAGAAAACCTCCAATGATTGGTCGAAACGCTTCAACACCATTCGAGATTCAATAGAAATTATAACCGTTCAAGACAAAACGAATTTTATTGGAAAAAGGGCTTCAAGAGCATTCGAGACAAAATATCCGCAGTCATGACGAACGATTGGCATGACGTCATACCCATTCGAGAAAGCTTGCTCAACGAGTCTGGAACGGAATAGGGTCGTTTCCTTCATCAAAGAAAACGAAATTCATTGATTGCGATTCCTTACCCACCATTAGTGTATTCATAATATACAAATTATTTGGTTTTACAAATGCCAGTTTAGACGAATTGCAACGGTCAATTTTAAACTCATTTGAAAAAGGCCAGATTGGCGCCAATGCGATTCCACTCCACGTGACGTCACAGGGACCTAGTTTCTATACGAGTGGATAGAAGTTTTACATCGTCTGAGATTACCAATGCATGCATGAGGCACAGAGCTCAGGGAAACATCTCTTAATAATCACACATTAAAAATACCTAAGTTCGGAAAGTTTCCTTCGTTTCATAGGGTAATAACAGTCCTTATTTAAGCCAAGCGCTACCTATTAGCAGGGTACTCTGCTACCTGCTAGCAGTCTGCATCGTATCGGTGCTCATATCCTCGCGCCAAGGTGGCCTCACATGCCAACAGCTGGAACCAGAAATACGTCACACGGACTTTTCCCATCATTCCCACTTAGCCGTCGCGATTTCGCGCGCTTGGAATTTTTCACTTTTCGTTTAATCGCGAAAAATCGATATCGTCATTCGAAAATCCAAGAGCGTAAAATGCGCACTCCAAGAGTAATAATCTTTCGATTTAGGCAATACAAAAATAATGGGAAACCACCCTATTCGATGTGAATTTGACAGTGTGAAACCGCCTTTACCCTAAATAAATACACGGTTACCATCCTTATGCAGGCTTCCGCGGGTCGATGAGTATGAAGATACGTCTCTTTCGGGTAATACACCGCGTGGGTCCATTGTTCTCGGACGACAGTTTCGCCGGCGTTACAGTCGGCTTCTTCAGGTCAGTGAAGTAATGATGCAGTGAATTGGACTGGCGAAAAAGTAACGCCGGCGAAACTGTCGTCCGAGAACAATGGACCCACGCGGTGTATTACCCGAAAGAGACGTATCTTCACACGGTTACCATGTTAGCCAGTAGCATTCATGGAAACATAACTAATAATAATTATACGCATTCATTAGCATGCATTAATCATCAGGTATAATAGAATGAAATTACGCACCCCAGGAGAGCAACATTTTGGTGGGTTTGCCATCCGATGAATATGGATGTATAGACAAGCATAAATATCTCAGTACTAAGTTAAGTTTATGCACAGAAAATGTTCACTATCGCAAAAACATCGAAATCAGTACACAATAGCACCAAATTGGTAATCAACATATCAAAAAAGGATACTTTAATGGCTTATCAAATCAAACCGTATCCAATAGTTTTGAAAACACCCTCAGTATTTTCCTGTAAAAACAGCCAGGATCTCAATAATTTACATTCTGGTTCTTAGGAATTAGCAAATAGTTGTGAAATGCTCTGTGAAACCTTTAACTTTTGATTTCCTCCAACGACGGTTCGAGTTGCGAAATGATTTCGACTGTAATATCTGGGCTGAGCGCTTTGATAGCTGTAGGAAGGACCTCCGCAGGATGTGGCGATTTTCTTTTTAACAATAAGTAGTGGGGGATGTTCATCGGATGTTCGAACGGAAGGGGAGGGGTGGTCGAGGGCACAGGGGGGGGGGAGTGTGGTCACGTGATGAATTGAGAGAGATCCGCTTTGTACTGAGGAACCTAAATATTATTATTTTTATTATTACACATTGCTGCAAGTAGACTATAGCCTGGTGGCAGCATTAGATGCATACACATGAATAACACGTTCTAATACACAGTTTATATCTAATACAAAGTTTAGAAACAGAAAATAAAATGGTAAAAAAATAATACATTCATTCTAATCTCATACTACTAAGAATTTAACATTTTCCCAATAAACCAATTTCAAACAATCCATTAAATACATTAATTCTAATATTAGACAACTAACAAATGACCATTGACCCATTTAACCCAAGTTTACACACTCCCTTTTAAACCACTATGCAATTAACAAATAAGTGATGAGCACTTCTTCCTAAAAATCTTCCCTTTAGCAGGGAAGATCTTAAAAATGACAGGTAGGTCTTTCCACTCCTTTATTCCTCTATGTAGGAAGGATTTTTTCAAAATGTCTGTTTTCTTATTATGAATGTTAAGAGCAACTGTTGTAATAATTATGCTTTAAATTGAATTTTTAATTCTATGTATGCACTATGCAACGGCCTGAATTTGTTTGAGCACCGGCCGAAATTTCGCCCGGAGGTGGTGAAAATATACTAATATAATATATTGAATAAGATGAACTTGCAAATCAAAATAACGTGCTAACATAACCAGTCTTACTCATGTTTTTAGAATTTATATTCATTTTTGTTCATCCTGCCATTTATCCTGCAATTATATTTATTCCAATAAAATAAAATAACTTTGTTTTATTCCACACTTTATTTTAAATAGCACGACCCGGGCTTCAGCATTTATGCTATCATCAGCTACAATTCGATGGGTGGCATGCTCTTAAATAGGTAACTGGATGTTCATGGACATTAAGGGCATGCCACCCATTGAATTGTACCAGATGATAGCATTAGATGCTGAAACCCGGGTAGTGCTATTTAAAATAAAGTGTGGAATAAAACAAAGTAATTTTATTCTATAATGAAGCAATTCCACAAAGTAATGCCTGAGACCGTGTCTTACATTATATTTATTCGTTTGTTGTTCTTTAAACACAATAAATTCAATAAAGAAAGATATTTGGTGGCCGTCAAAAGGCTGAGGATTGGCAACGAGGAAATATATTTCCTGTGGTGAAGTTTTTAGAAGGAAGAGGAAAGAGGCTTTCAATGATCGGGCTGGTGTGGTGGCTAAACCTTATCAGGCCGGAACAAGTGAGATGTCAAATGCACTGGGAATGGAATTCGTCATCCTAGTCTTGGCAAGCCACGAGGAACGACTATTATTATTATTCATTCTCTCAATAGCGTAGCTTCCTTCATCAAAGAAAACGAAAGGCATTGATTGCATTTCGTTACTCACCATTAGTGTATTAATAATATAGAAATTATTTGGTTTTAGAAATCCCAGTTTAAACGAATGGCAATGGTCAATTTTAACCGCATTTGTAGAAGGCCAGATTGGGCCCATGCGATGCCACTCCACGTGACGCCACAGGGACCTAGTTTCTATACGAGTAGATAGGAGTTCTACATCGTCTGAGATTACCAATGCATGCATGAGGTACAGACATCAGGGAAACATCTCACCTATTAAAACTGCATATGGTCGGAAAGTTTCCTTGGTTTGATAAGGTATTAAGAATCCTTATTTAAGCCAAGCGCTACCTGCTATCAGGGTACTCTGCTACCTGCAGCAGCCAGCATCGCAGCGGTGCAAAATATCCTCGCCCCATGGTCACCTCACACGGCGAGAGCGGCATCCAGAATGACGTCACACGGGCTTTTCCCAGCATTCATACTTAGCTGTCGCGTTTTCGCAGACTTGAAAATTTTTTATTTAATCGCGCAAAATAGAGATCGTCATTTAAAAATCTAAAAGCGTGAAATGCGTAGTACAGGAGTAAAAATCTTTCAATTTAGGCAATCAAAAATAATAGGAAACCACCTTATTATCTCAATAAATATTTCGTTGAGTCCGCTTCTGATGTCTACCATAATTCTTAGGAATGGAATCATTTTATTCCCTCGAATAGTCAGCCCCGAGCTAATTACGAGACTTTGATATTGAGAAAAAAGTCTTCCCTCGTTTGATTCCTGAGCTATTACTCCACTTTATATAAATGATCAAAACAAATGCAGCAGATATGGACGATATCAATGTTAAATTGATGAAGGCTACACTCCCTACAATTCAACTTATGCTCCTAAATATCTTCAATTCGTCATTAAATTATTCAGCATTTCCTCATTCGTGGAGACAAATTCTTATTCTTCCCATTAAAAATGCCTTCATTGCAAATTATGTGTGTAATTAGATACCGCCTCTTTATCTCTATTCTTGGTGCCCTTTGAAAACCTCTTGAGCGACATGTGTACAATGAAACATTATCATAACTTTCACGAATTAAAGCTCTTGGCGATTTCCAATCAGAATTTCGGAAAAGATACAGCACCCAAACGGCGCTTATAATAATCACTGACCATATCAATCAGGCAAAAGGAGTCATTTTGATTCTTCTTTTTAACTTTTCCAACGCTTCTAATCCAGTATAACAGTTAAAATATTTTACAGATTAAGGCCTGTTTCCATGTAGTATTATGTCGTATTCTCGCTGTGTCCCCTCCCTTCAAGGACTTTCCTCTTCAATTCACAACAAGGCCTCTTCCCTTATATTATATTTAATAATCATATTCTTTTCCTTCCTCTACCTCGTTTCCCCAACTTCCCATTCAGCTATTCACGATAAAATACCCTATCGATTAGTAACTTGAGACTTTCGCAATCTTCTCAGTTATGGTTTCAATCATATATTTCTCAGCGTCAGCAAACAGTAAAAGCACCTGACGGAAAACAATCTTCCTTCGCTTCCATTCCATATTGCGTCACACAGGGCTCGATTCTCGGTAAACTGCTGTTTATTATCTTCGCAATGCATATACCAGTGGTTTGATGGTGCCGGAACTAAATCTACTATGACTGTTGTCCATCATAAATACTGAATGAAATAGAAGGAGTTATCTAGGATATGTAGGAAACTTGCAAATGAAGTTCTGAGAACCATCGTGCGCTGAGCGCAAAGAAAAGGAAATTCACCATTGGTTGTTCAAAGCATATAAAATCACTAGGAATTAACCTGTTACAAAAACTCTGGGATTACGGTGTTATAATCGAATATTCGAATACTGTTATAAGCCTTGGAGTACCTATAACCCGGCCAGACCACGTACAAAATATTTCCAATATAGTTCATATAATATTATGTTCGATAAGGAAATTATGTGTAACAAATAATTTTATACTGTTTACTTTTGACATTACGGCAGTTTTTAATAAAAAATTACCATGGTTATAGATGCATGCTTCATATTCCTCTTGACGAACGTGTTACATCATTTTGTGACGCACTCAAGCGATTGAAGACCGTTATGTGACGAAAATATCAAGGGTGTAGACTAATAAAAACCAAGTTGAGTTCACTTTAGGTTTGCAGCCCTCAGCCAAACGTGAGCAACGTAGGTTTTCCAATATTTAAGCCTGGGGTTTTTATAAGCTTTTTTTCTTTAATGATAAATAAAGATATCGTACTTCCCGTATCGTACGGGGATAAATAATTTAGGTTTTTGTCCTGAGGTGATATAGATAGTTGTACTTTTCTTTAGACTCTTTACAATCCTCTCATAAGCTTTTGTTACATATACGAAAATTTTTAGTTTTGAGTGGCGCCGTTGCGAACCCGCCACCTGAAAAACTGGAGTTGCGGCTCGAGTCTCCCAGACAACAGGGTTCCGGATGTGAGGGCGGAGACGCCGAAAACTTTCAGTCGAGAGAGGATGTTAATTCTGCTTCTCCCCGCTCCGAATTGCGAGCAGCATCCGGTGCTTCGCCATCTCCTCTTTTTTTATTCCTTCTTTTCCTCTCGTTTTTTTCGACGCAGGTCACCTGAGCTTAGATAAGTTCTAGTGGGAGGGAAGGATTAACACTTTGCGTGCCATGGACGTAATATTACGTCCTGTTACTCTTTCTGAAGATTGAAATGGACGTAATATTACGTCTTTCTATTTGATTGGCTTTGTATGCGTGAAGGCGTAATATTTCGGCCGTGGCACTTTTCCAGTTTACTGCTTAGTGGTTCTGTTTTTTCAAAAATCAACTGCTCGGTGGAAAAAGAGTTTACTTTATGTTTACTTAGGGACGAAAAGTCCTCTATAGCTACCGGCATCCTTATCTTAGGCCACTTTGTGTGAAAATTCTTTTGCGGAAAGAACCGTTCGTTGAGGGTGCAGTGACCCTTTTCGTCATCCAGGATCCATAATGCTTTCCTTGGAACAATGCTTTTTTTATGATTTCCATGCTTTAAATAGTTCAAATTGAGCGTAATAAAAAAATTATTATGCATGTTATGGAGGTACATCATATGTTGCAACTTTTTTATTTAAAAAAACATGAGCTTTTTCATTGTTAAATTATATTTTTTTAAATTCGCAATAAAAGTTATTCAACTCATTGATAAAGAAGAGAAAAGCCCATTTTTACTGAAATACCCATCGATATAAATGTATTTTTGATGCTAATGTTTTAAAAAATGTACGATTTTAGTAAAAATGGATGGATTTTTTCAGTAGGGCTTTAAAATTGGCAGCCGGCACTCAAAGTGTTAAAGCTATGTCCATTACAACTATTATAGTATGAGGTCCGCAACTAAGTTTCCGCAGTTTTTAATATATGATTCTAGTAGTGATTGCCGGTCGATTTTGACATACTGGAAACGTCATGAACCAAGTTTAGACCCTTGGCAAACAAACCGCTTTACGACAATGGTGAGTTTCTAATGGCGTCATACCCTAATTGTTGCGTGAACATATCTGAGTTTGTGCCAGGTAACCGTCATTTTCGTCAAGTATTAATTTTATTCGTTTACTCGAAGAAAACGGTGACTGAAGCGCATCTAGAGCTCCAAACACTTTACGAAGATGCTGCTCAAAGTGAAACAACGTGCTGTGATTGGTTCCGTCGCTTCAAAGACGATCATTTCAATGTTGAACGTCCGTCCGTGTAAAGGAAGACCAAAAAGGCTCGAAGACGCTGAATAGGGTGGTTTCCTCTTATTTTTTTATTTCCTAAATCGAAAGATTATCTCCTGGAGTACGTATTTCACGCTTGTAGTTTTTAAAATGACGATATCTATTTTTCGCAATTAAATCAAAAGTGAAAATTTTCAAGCACGCGAAAACGCGACGGCTAAGTATGAATGCTGGGAAAACCCCATGTGACGTCATTCTAGTTTCCGCTGTCGCCGTGTGAGGTGACATTGGGGCGAGGCTTTGAGCGATGATATGATGCATGCTGTTAGCAGGTAGCAGAGTACCCTGCTATCATGTAGCGCCTGGTATTAATAAGAATTATTAATACCTTATCAAACGAAGGAAACTTTCCGACTTTAGGCAGTTTTAATAGGTGATTATTAAGAAATGTTTCCCTGAGCTCTGTCCCTAATGCATGCATGCATGCTGTTCTAATTTCGTTCATGCATTCGGGCAATTCCACGCCATTTTAGAAATTAATGCAGCTCCAACCAGCGCAATTCCCTGCCCCGTGTAAAACGGCCTTGAGGAATGTGAAGGAAAATTAAGTTACATTTGATTTTGTGCACGATATACCGGCCATTTTTGCTCATCTCGTCCTATAAAGGCGTTAAGGAGGTGGATGGACAGGAGGCGTGGAGACAATCGGGAAGAAAGGGGGATGAGGGAATTCGAAGAACGGCCGACTCCCCCTTTTAAACAACAATAATATAAAAAAGCGGGTTCACGCTCCGCTTGTCCGTGATCCCCGCCGACGCCGGAGCTCTCCTTGATTGCAGGCGTCGTCGTTGCCCAACCACGGCAGCCGGGCGGAACGACTTTGGGGTTGTGGGAGGGAGAGTTGGAATCATCAATGCGTAGAGTGTTTGTTCTTGCGTGGAGAGACAGGCTGACGAAGGAAGGACACGGAGAATCCGCTCTGGAGCGAACGGATCAAGTGATATGGATGAGGCATGGTAGTTTCCTTCATCAAAGAAAACGATAGGCATTGATTGAGATTCGTTACCCACCATTAGTGTATTCATAATATACAAATTATTTGGTTTTAGAAATACCTGTTAAGACGAATAGCAATTTTCAATTTTAACTGCATTTGAAAAAGGCCAGATTGGCGCCCATGCGATGCCACTCCACGTGACGTCACAGGGACCTAGTTTCAAATGGCCGGTATATCGTGCACAAAATCAAATGTAACTTTTAATTTTCCTTCACATTCCTCAAGGCCGTTTTACACGGGGCAGGGAATTGCGCTGGTTGGAGCTGCATTAATTTCTAAAATGGCGTGGAATTGCCCGAATGAATGAGCGAAATTGGAACAGGGGCTATTTTGCCGTCACGCATTCTCGCATGTGTTCTAGCAATTCACCGCTTTACACGACGCAATTTTGATTGCCCCTTCGCACGTACGTCAGATTGCGCAATTCTGTGTCCCGTGTAAAACGGCCTTCAAAAGACTTAGTGGACGAAGGGGAGGAGGAATGAAGAAGTGCTGGACATGGTGGGCGAATAGAGGCTGCTTTTAGATGAGATAAGGAGACAGAAAGTATGGATAGAGTGACTATTGTGCCGAGAGGGGATGTTAAAAACAGTTTCAGAGAATGTTGGGTAAACGAGTAGCAGGAAGGAAGAGAATAGGATTTTTTGATCGAATTAGGGGAGTATGCTTCACTTTATGTGTATCCTTCCATAGAATTATAAAAGTATTCCTCCGATTAGGGTAGATTTCCATGGAGTATTTAAGAAGCATTCTAGCAATATCCCTTTCTTTCACAGACATCCCTAATTTTTTTCGTTACTAGGCATATTACCTCTTATTCTATTAAAAAATCTAATTTTCATTCTTCCTCTCCCACGTTTACCCTACATTCTACCCAGTAACACTGTTTACAACAACCTCTCCCCATTCAGTATTCGCTCCATCTATACCCTCTGTCTCTTCCGTAACTCATCTAGAAACTGCCTTACCTCACCCACCACATCCAACGCTTCGTCGTTCCTCTACTCTCCCTCTTCACCTTCAACATTCTTCTTAAGACGCATATCTCGCATAGTATTCCGGAAGTGTCCTCTTCCTTCCTGGACTTTCCCAGTGGCGCAGCCAGGAATTTCGTTCGGGGAGGGGGGGGGGGTTCAAAACCAGGGGAAGAAAATTTTTGAAAAACAGGGTACTAAATAAGGGGTTTTAAACTAATTTTAACACTTTTCATAATAGAAAAAACTTCATTTTATAAAAGAAATATTTTTTTTAAACCCCGCAGACTCCCCCCTGGCTACGCCACTGGACTAATTAACGATATGGTCTACTTCCTTAAAATCTCTCCAAATATCCTTTTATCTTCCTTCTTCTCCATCGTTCACGAAGCATTCTCCCCTCTATCACTTTTTTTTTTAAATCCCCTCCCCGCTACCTACTCACACCCACCATCTCTAGCACTTCGTCGTTCCTCCTTCTTTCCACCCACTTCACCTCTCCATTCTTCTGCTGAACCACATCTCGCACGCCTCCAGTCTTCTCTCATCCGCCTTCCTAAGTGTCCACGCTTCCGCACCGTTAGATCAGACTCATCGCTAACCTTTTCTTTAAACTCATACCCATTAATTCTCTCATAATCTCCTTCCTGATCATGAACGCCTCCTTTGCTAAGGCAATTCTCCTCCTGATGGTTGCGATGGGAGCGATTCATTTATTCGCATTATTTATCAACAGATATTTACGATCATGAACGAAAGCATTGGAAAGTTTTGAATTTGATAGATCTAATCATCTCGAATATAAATTTCAGTAAATTGCCTAATTATCACAACTTATTTCTCCGTATATTCCTTCGGGTCGCTCTACCACCCAGCGACGTAATTGGTGACTTTTGTTAACCCATAAAAACGAATGTACTTCTACAGACCGATTTGAGCATCCTCTATTGTTACATTAGTGGATCTACGAAAAATCTAGGATTTTTTTTCCTCATAGGAAATCTTTCCTTTTCGTAGAAACATTAAATCATGGTTTCGCTAGTAATAGGACCCGCCCGCCTCTGTGACGGTGCTGGACTCCTCATTCCTATCCTTCCAATCCTATCCTATCCCAGGAGGCGTCGTCGGGCTCCTATCGCGGCGGTGCCTCATTCCTTTTTCCTACCATGTCCTCCCCCAGGGAGGACAGGGGGCAGGGTTGATAAGCTTATAGCTTCAGACTTCGGCCCAGAAGTATAACCCCGCGAGCCCGCCCTAAGTGTCTCATATCCGCTTGTTACATTAGTGCATAATGGTGTGCTTCACGGTTAATGCGTGCTTGGCAAAGAATATCTCCCCGCCTTACGTGCTTGAAGTAGTTTTGAGGGAAAGCGTTTGACGCGGATTTGGGTGAGTCGTGATTTGACCTTAAGGTGGACACGGCTGCCCCCGCTGCTCTAGTTCACGTGAGAGGGTTTTAAAATCCTTTTAATTCTTCCCCTGACGATCCTTTTCCCACGGTTTGAGCTGGGCCCAGGATTCAGCCAACGGTGACCCTTGGTGTGCCTTTGCGCTTCGCTTGCGACACCTGTCCGTATAAAACCCTTCGCGTTACGACTCTGGGGAGGACCGCACCCAGTTTTAAGTTTGGCTGGAATATAGTGGGTATGGTTCTAGTCGGTTAGTTTTTATAAATAATGAAATGGGCGAGTTTAATTATTTTATTGCCGACTTTGAGAATCATTGAAAATGAAGAGGCCTGTATTGGTACAGTACGGTATTTGCGGGAGAGAGGGATCGCCAGGGAATAACGCAGTCTGCAAGTGAATACTGTATAAGTTTTTAAATACATTTTCTTATAGATTTTGATATCCTTAAACCGAAATAAAATATTTTAAAATTCCATCTCATCAATTTTTTTGCTATACTAAATTTTATACTTTTATTTTGTGTACAATTCTTATTCAGCTATAAAACTTAGCTATATAATCAAGAAATATAATGGACGTAAATGATTACGTCCATTTTTACTTTATTCCCAGATAAATATAATTATAATTTAGTGAAAGACGGGAGGATAAAAAATTCCTGGTGTTAGGCAGACGGTTGCATTTATTGTCGTGTCTAAACAGTTTAAGTTAGATTAGATGTTTCAGCGTGTTGCAGTTGGATAAATCATGTTCCAACAGGATAAGATCATTATCTAGCTGGCCCTGTCTTGCCACACTCAGTTGACATTCAGCATTCAAATGCTACTGTGCTCTTGTTTTTATACATGTGTTATGGCTTACAGAGGTCGTGCAATTTTTCCGGACAGCTAATGTTATATCTGTGGTTATACAGTGAAAAGTCAACAAAGAAATATAAGAGTTTTTATGAAGAAGGTTTATTTTGCTCACTTTAAATTAATATTTGTTGATCAAGGCAAAGCATGGGCTCCTCATAAGGTGTGCAGAAGATATGAGGAAGATCTACGCTCGTGGTTTAAGGGCAAGAAAACTGCATTTCGTTTTGGCATTACTATGGTATGGCATGTACAGAAAAATCACACAACCGACTGATCATAGCACACTAATTGATCATTTTTGGGCTACTGTATCTCTTTCAATGGTCACATATATGAAATCTGGCGTATGAATATATAATCGTTAATCATGTCCTTCCTCTTGCACGAGGTAGTGTTCTGCTTGCTGCCATGCTGAAATTAGTGAAGAATCAACGTAGATCGGGAAAACTCTGAGTGATGGCAGTATTTTACTCTGACTTTATAACACGTATTTCTTCATATATATCTCCAGGAGAGCCAAGTAATATGTGGACTCCACATTGTGGATATCTCCCATGATAGGTTGAATGGTGTATCGTAAGAGATGCATTGGCCAATATAGGGTAAATGAATTGCGATATAGGATCTGGGTGAACGAACGACCTCATTACCGAGTTTTTCTCATACCTTCTCATTTTATTTCTCAAGCTCACTACGCCATTAAACCGGGGATTTTTTTCTAGATAGGTGAGATTAGAGCTCACTCCTGACTGAGCCAAAGATGTGTGAATTTCACTGAATCAGGATATTTGCTTTCTCTGAGTCACCCTGGATTTTATTTCGGAGGTGTCCTAAGTTTTAAGCCGGGATTTGAACTCTCAGGACCCTTCGATAACTAGCTACTAGCTAGGTAATCCACCTAGGAAGCACCATAGGGTTTTGAGAACCTGGATAACGTAGAGGTCTGCGCAGTAGATCAGAATGCTAGAGGTCCGTGGTTTAATCTGCCTTGGAGGCACCGTGCTCCCATTTTAACTCTTTACCGGTCATTTCGACGTAAATATTTTTAAAGTTTTGTATCCATTCAATGACATCTGAAGAATACAAGAGACAATGAGACAAGGAGACAATGAGAGAAATATTGAAAATGACGCAGCATTTATGTCATCAATGCAAAGCCGATCTCCAATACAATTTGTGTTATATTTCAATCCTGCCTCGTGAATGGCAGTGAAATGATGAAAAATTTCTCTAGACCGGGAATTAAACCACGGACCTCAAGCATTATGGGCCACTACGCAGACCTCTACGCTATTAGGTTCTCAAATCCTTATGCTGAAGCCAGAGAAAGCGCCAGAGATAGTTAGCAAAAAATCATTAACAATAGTGTACTCGTAGTCACTTAACATATCAAATTAAAAATATTCGAATCATTTGTGCTCCGCTTGTCTTGACGCATTTATGATCTGAATTCTGGAAACGTTCGCTTACAATCGAAGCTGGAATTTCACATGCATATCCTAGGTGTAAGAATATCCGCTGCCTAAAAACGATTTAAACTCATACGCATGGAAATCCAGATGATGGAATCCAGACATTTTGGAGTACATGCTGAGTCGGTGGGAAAATAAGTATGGCCTATCTGATGAAGATAATGGGATGCATGAATACATAATTGTGGGGAAAAAGAACAGCTGGACTTAAGTTTCCAAATCTGGGCCAAATGCTTGCGTGAGATGGAATAGATGGAATGTTAGATTAGATGAATCAGATATCGCGAACGTGGGAACGCTGAAAAACTGGCGGGTTGGTACGTGTATAGCACTTCACTCCCGCCACGATTAGTATGGTTTCCTATTATTTTTTATTGCCCAAATCGAAAGATATATAACTCCTGGAGTACGCATTTCACGCTTTTAGATTTTTAAATAACGACATCTATTTTTGCGTATAGATAGGGTAGTTTCCTTCATCAAAGAAAACGAAAGGTATTGATTGCGATTCGTTACCCACCATTAGTGCATTCATAATATACAAATTATTTGGTTTTAGAAATCCCAGTTTATACGAATGGCAATGGTCATTTTAACCTCATTTGAAAAACGCCAGATTGGCGCCCATGCGATGCCACTCCACGTGACGAAACAGGGACCTCGTTTCTATACGAGTAGATAGGAGTTTTACATCGTCTGAGATTACCAAAACATGCTTGAGGCACAGAGCTCAGGGAAACATCTCCTAATAATCACCTATTAAAACTGGCCATGGTCGAAAATTTTCTTCGTTGTATAGGGTATGAATAATCCTTATTTATGCCAAGCACTACCTGCTTGCAGGGTACTCTGCTACCTGCTAGCGTCCTGCGTCGTATCAGCGCTCAAAGCTTCGCCCCAAGGTCACCTCACACGGTGACAGCCTGAACCAGAAATACGTAAGACGGACTTTTCCCAGCATTCATACTTAGCTCTAGCGTTTTCGCTCGCTTGAAAATTTTCACTTTTCGTTTAATCGCGAAAAATAGATATCGTCATTTAAAAATCTAAAAGTGTGAAATACGCGCTCCAGAAGTAATAATCTTTCGATTTAGGTAATAAAAAAATAATTGGAAACCACGCTATTTTAAATTGCACTGAGCTTAGTGGTTAATAACTGCTTACGCACATTTTTTAAGTGTCCTAGGAACCCTAGTTAATGTGTGCTCGGAGAAATACAAACCCGTTGGTTTAAATATTTGGTAAATGGTTGGTATAAATCAATATGCATGTTTCCTTATCAGTTCTCATGACATGCTTGATTCGTATTTTCATTTTTTTAATACTATTTACGCTTGCTTAAACTCCGTTTTTGTCAAAAATGACCATAGTATTACATCCGCATGCTAGATTCTATCTTGATTTTTCGTTTATTTCATAGCTTGCATAGAACTTCGACTTCAATGCCGTCTGGTGTTTCGTAATGGTATTTTGTGAGTTTTGGTTAATTAAATTTGGTAAATTAAAGGAGGGAATGTGGTGGTCTAGTAGGTCAAGCATTTGGTTGCTGATCGAGGAATCCCGGGTTCAAATCGTGCAGATAATCGTCTTCGGACACCCTTAAAAATATCCATCGAATGAAAGGTGGTCCAGGGAAAGGAATAGGGTAGTTTCCTTCATCAAAGAAAACGAATGGCATTGATTGCGATTCGTTACCCACCATCAGTGTATTCATAGTATACAAATTATTTGGTTTTAGAAATCCCAGTTTAGACGGATGGCAATTTTGAAGAAGGCCAGATTGGCGCCCATGCGATGCCACTCCATGTAACGTCACAGAGACTTAGTTTCTATACGAGTAGATAGGAGTTTTACATCGTTTGAGATTACCAATGCATGCATGAGGCACAGACTTCAGGGAAACATCTATTAATAATCACTTAAGTATTAAAGTTGTCTAATGTCGGAAAGTTTCCTTCGTTTGATTTGGTAGTAATAATCCATATTTAAACCAAGCGCTACCTGCTAGAAGCCTGCGTCGTATTAGCGCTCAAGCCTCGCCTCAAGGTCACCTCACAGGGCGGAAGCGGGAACCAGAAATACATCACACGGACTTTTACCATCATTCCTACTTAGCCGTCGCGTTTTCGCGCGCTTGAAATTTTTCACTTTTCATTTAATCGCGAAAAATAGTTATCGTCATTTAAAAATCTGAAAGCGTGAAAAGCGTACACTAGGAGTAATAACATTTCGATTTAGGCAATAAAAAATTATAGGAAACCACCCTACTGGCCCCCATATACTAAATGTGTGAAATTCAGACGCATGTCTCTTTGTTCCGAGTGAGCTCTACCGTCACCTAACTAGATCAACTCTATGGATAAATCACTGATTGTGCGAGTGAAATCGTAATTATATACACAGTTTGAATAGCTGTCAGATTTTTATAACCATTCGGAGTACGCTTCAAAATAAAAATGAAATATGCATTGGATCGTTCCAATGGCAGATTTTACATATGATTTAAATTCATTTTGAAAGTGTCCTTAAGACCCCAAAGAAATAATTATCAGTTAGTCAAATTGAGTCTATACACCCGCAAACGAAGTAATTAAATGTTAGTAAATATCGTGATAAATCGTATTTAACGTTAATAATTTTTCAATTAAAATTTCAACCCAAAAAATTGCAACCAAACTTACTTTCGCATACGATTGCTTTAATCCATTATGCATGTTAAATTAACAGCTATTTCCAGATTTGATTTTTTATTTGTCTTTATTTTATCAATACTCTTAACTCTTACTCAAATCCCTTGTGTGCTGAAAATGACCGTTGTATTCCATCTTTATGCTAGCTTCAATCTCAGTTTTGCATTTATTTTATTTCTACGATAGCACTTCGATCTCCATACCGTCTGGTGCTTAGTAGTTTTTTTTCTTGCAGTACCTTGTTATCTGTGGCTTGAAGTTCACTTCTCTATCTTCTTCTTAGAATGAAGTCATCCGAGTACTAGCTAATGGATTTATCCTCTCGGTGCTTAAACTTTTGATGTGATACATCCATCATATCCTTACCCAGTGGTAAATTATAAAACTTTCTATGAACAACTTCGAAAAGGACATCCAATGCTATTTTCGCTATTGTTACATCTAAACATTTAATTTCGTTACTTAAATTAATAGTAAGTCAGGCGCTTTTAAAGATGATACTTAATTCACTGCTTCCCTACATATTTTCAATTAATACGATTTATCTTTGTTTACTATAAGTATAACTTTAGGCTTCTACTATAAGCTTTATGCTGAATTCTTTAGATCTTCCCTTTATTCGACCACGAGAACAATATCATCTGCATCTGCTAAATAATTCATTTTCCCACCGATAAGGCTACGCCTACTGTATCTTTAGCCTATCTTAACGCTTCCTGTAAAGCCAAATAAATTCCCATGCTATAAACCAAGTTAAAACGAGTTTATAACACTCGTTAGGTAGTTCTCTTCCCTGAAATACCTTGCTCTTTGAGTATAATTTTGGGTTTACGAAGGATTTATACAACAATATACCGTTGATTTTTCTTTCAAGGTTGCTCTTGTCCATTCCTGTCAGCACATTTTAGTACCATATTTTCTTCCGCCTATTACAACATGTAGGTTAAGAATAGCTTCCAAATAGCTGTTCCTCAATTATGTAATGTATTGCTATATGTCGCTGGGTCTTCTGTGTGTTCCGGAAAATGTATAATATGAATTGGCATACTTACGCTTGAAACAATTAATCCTTTCTAACCCAGAACTGCTTCTGGGATAAATCAAATTTCAACATTTTTGACCATGAAAACTTAATAATTTTGCTCTCAATCACCATCATCGTGGCACATAAATACCTCATCATTGCAGTGTACATCGCAAAATAATGCGTAGTTTAGATATTTCCTAAACTGAGCAGAAAATTTGCGCATTTTTGCTGTTGCTTAGAAGCAACATTGGGCTACAAAGGGTTAATTCGTGGGGAAATCAACACAAGATACAATCGTTCAAGCGGCATTGATGCATCATGTTCAATCAAGTTCCAGGCGTCTTGAACGCCTCGTCAACATAATCGGATGGTGTGGAAAATCAAGTGCCTTCCCGACCTCTTGACACGACGCGTGGGGAGTCGAAGATGGGGTCTAGAGGGCAGGAGCAAGAGTTTATGGCGTCAAATCCTTGTGACACTCGGTCAAGGGCAGTAAAGGGACGAGGCGGAAATCGCATCTCGTACGCTTTTCTCTGGAAGAGAGCGAAAGTCTTGCAATTCTATTTTTTTTTCTCTCGGAGAGGCGATGGAGATAAGGCAGATCGCCTTGTTGCGACGGATGTGACTCGCGCGTGTCAGCCGCTGTCTGCTTTAAGATAAATACCCTGCTATAAAATCAAGTGTCCGATGCCACTATCCTCTGATCCAAAGCGAAGTATTCAAGGCTAATCATGTCCGCTGATACTGTTTTGCACACTCTCTCTATATCTAATATTCCAAATTTAATCTTCAAATTCCATTTAACCCTTAACCGGTGACGTGCGGTCTGAGAGACCGCTGCGTTTATAAAATTATGAATATTTTCAAAATTGCTATTTAAAAATATCTATAATCCTCGTGAGCGTCGTAATTTTATATGATAAGGACATAGCACTCTTACAATTTTACGTTTCCATTATTTATTTCTGAAAATTCGCAACTGAATTTTAGTAGCGGTCTGTGAGACCTCAGGTAACTAAATTTAAAAAAATCAATAAACCTAATGCCGGTGGAAATAATTAAAAAAGTTGTTAAAAACCATTCCTAGTGATTTTTCTTGAATAATAATAATTAATAATTTTTAAGGAAGCATTTTAGTTGCATAAAGTGGATAATTAAGTACTTAATTTAAAAAAGTACGATAATAATAACAATCATTAACAACAATTTTTGATATCATTTTTAATCCTGTATCAAATAACAATTTTTAATGAAAAAGTTGATTCGTATTTGGAATGCATAATATTAAATATAAGTTTTATAATAGTTGAGAAGTCAAAGAAACATTAAACTAACAAGGAGACTTTGCCTAACTGATGTCAAGAAAGAAGATGAGACCCTTTTTATTTGAAAGTAGACAGTTAGGTAGGAATACTGCTGAAGGGTTTTGTCCAAATACGCCCGGGTTTGAGAGAAAAAAGCATTTAAAAATTTAAAAATACGGTCACGTTCAATTTAATTAAAAAATTTCGCTCAATTGTTTAAAGGTCGATTTGGCCCAGTGGAACCGTATCGCGCTTACATTTTGAAAGTCCAGGGTTCGAGGCTCGGAGTGAGTAATTTTTTTCCAGTCTGCCACTTTCTTCATTTTTTGTACTTTGTTCCATCTTCTTCAGATTTGTTGATTTCAGACGTTACACGTTTTTTTACTAGACTGCTTTTTTAGAATAAGCCTTAAATTGACATTCATGTCGCTAGCTTACCTTGCTTCGAATTATTCTTTCCGTTGCCGAGATTCATCCAAAAAGGAGTGATATAACTCTGATGCTGATACGTCGTAGTAAAGGGAACTCGTTTCCGAAGCAAAAGATTTTAAACATACCGACTTCGAAGAGTTTCCCAGGTCCCTACTACGAGTAGAGTTTTACCTGTCTACCTCTATGATCAATTTTGAGTACTCCAAGTGCTAAACGTTGTTCTTCTTACATTTATTGCTGTCAATTAGTCTGTTTTTAACTTGGTAATTGTTAGAAATGTTTTATATGCTAAATTTTCAGAATGAAGTGAGAATCGTTACTCATTATAGCTCTCGCCGTCGAATGGACCCCGACTATTGTTTGGTGGGCGGCAGGTAGGATTTTGAAAATAAATTTTGTTCTTTACACTTGGATAGTTGAAGGGCTGAACGAATAGGACAAAGGTTTTTTTAACACTTAATAAACTGGATAGGAGGTTGAAGTTCTGTATTTTTTTTTCGGAATGTGTAAAGTGTCCAAAAAGTCATTTTTGACCACCCTGTCAATCATTATCCCCTATTCCTTCTTCCCTAACCGATCGGTAGGCGAGGTATGCTCCCCCTAACTAACCCTCCCCTCAATATCAGTCTCCTTCTTTCTGCGTATTTAGCGGGAAAGAGCTTTCAAACAAACTGTATAAACTGGGGAAGGAGTTGTTGGCACATATGAACTTTTTATTAGCTGGATAATACTACTAGGCTAACTTGAAATTGGTTCATGGCCCGCAACGCTTTAAGTCGATGTCCATACGATCGTATCATTTTTAGATTGGTTTGTCGGTTCATCCCTTCCGTTTTCTTTTTCCATGGCCTACCTAGACTCCCACTTTCTGCTACTTCCTTGTGCTTTTCTCTGCAGCACGATATCATTCAGTTTTCCCTCCCTTTCATGAGACCATAAGGTATAACCCCGCGAGGAATTGTTGCCGTATACAGGACCATTTATTTTAGGAAATACCTCAGTAATATAGGGCACCAGAATAAAGGAATTGAATATTACTGATATTGGCAGTGCCATTTCCAATTTTTCCTTTTTTATTTATTAATTTCCCCTTTACATGAACTCGGATGATATGCGTCAAAAAAACAAGAAAAGCACAAAATTGAAAAGCACCATGAACATTTAATAAAACTGCTACCTGAACATTTGCACTTGCGTTTTCTTAAGTCTTCAGGGAAACATATTTCCCGTAAGTTCTTGAAAACACTTCTATTTTCTACTAACTTTGACGCATACCAAGCATACCTAAGCATATTATTGAATGCTGGCGAGGACAACTGATGATGCACGATTGAATAGATTTTTATTCCATCCTCATGTGAGAATATCTCTCTTTTCCCTTGAAGGAGGAAGGTGCAGTTCTTGATTCGTGCAATAAACTGTTTTATCTGTCTGTAAAAGTATACATCGCACGGCTGGCATACGTTTGTGCACTTCGGTGGTATAATTTTTATGCTGCATAACGGTTCTCCTTCCTCGTCGATAAATAGTTCATCGTAAATGGCAGCATTAGTTTGGCCCCCCAGGAATCGATAAGCAATAAAAATGTATTGTTTTTAACGTATGGCTGGAGAACATTTTTTAAAAACTTAATATACAACGCAGTTGTAAGTTTTCCAGACTTGGAACACACAACGGAAACGTTTCCAAATTCATTCTCCATTTTCTTCACACTTTCACACACTCTCGCGGACCAAAATCACCTCCAGGTTCCTGCATGCACAAAAAAAGCTTTAGGAAGCAGCTTTCCTGATGCAGTAATTGCGTACTGCGCTGTATATGAGTGTCATTTTCCTCACGCACCCAAGAGCCACCTTAACAATTTTGTCTCCTTTGTTAGAGAGCGTCCTCTTCATATCAACCCTGTACGCACACCCGGTCTGATCTGTGTTTATTACGAAATCCTTATTATAATTGGAAATCAGGCTTCTTGCTTGCTTCTGAAACTTCATTCCTGATTGCAAGATTTCTTCGATTGAAGCATGCTCCCTTGTAGACACGTATTTCGTTATTTTGCATTGTACAATTCAGTGTCTCCTCTTAAAAGATGCCACCCATGAAGCACTCGCAGAGAATTCAAACTCTTGCGATATGTGCTGAAACGACGCGGAAATGGCCCATTCCTGTAAAGACCGGGTCATCACCGCCTCATTCATGTTTCTGGCTTCCACAAAGCGATCGTATACCCATCTGGCGATGAGTCATCACTGGACCTTTCTTCGCCTAAAATTCCTGTTACATCATCCGGCACTAGGAGATCGTCAGATTCACCGGCACTAAACGGCTCCTCTACTTCTTCAAACTTGAACTCATTCAAAATATCCAAAAAACTCCCAACAACTTCATCTCCGATTAGTTTGGAGCATCGCGTGACAGAAGCGTTTTTAGGGTCGTTAATAGCCTGCATCCCACGCAAAGTGTCTGTAATGTGATAAAATATTTGCATTCAATAATAAATACTATTAAAAATAATGGACCACGAATATCTTTTGCTACAAATAGCATTATTTACATCATTAAAATATGCCTACATTCAAAATGACGAACAGCTCCCGTTAAATCATCTTTGCTAAAAGCATGTTTTGACGTTGAATAACAATCGTCTACGGCACTGCCACTAGAAGGCCCAGGGATTGGATCTGATTCCATTGTATACACAGGTAAAATACTTATTTCGCACGGTAAACTAAATTATGAAGCCCTTATTCCAAACTTCTGCCTTCGGATGTCAACTGATGAAGGTTTAGGCTCAAACTAATGCCAAAGATAGGAAAATACGATCAATATCCTATCAAAAAAGGATACGTAAATTGAATAATTCAATAAAAAAATTAAGACGGAACTTCGACCGCCAGTTTGGATTAGCACGTGTTAAAATAAAATTCGTCCTATAGTTTGTCCAAACAGAGACGGCGGGTAAGAGATCTCTTAATCGATTAAGGCACCGCTGATTAGCCCAAAAATAGCCGCGTACCTGCCGCCCACCAAACAATAGTCGGGGTCCATTCGACGGCGAGAGCTATAATGAGTAACGATTCTCACTTCATTCTGAAAATTTAGCATATAAAACATTTCTAACAATTACCAAGTTAAAAACAGACTAATTGACAGCAATAAATGTAAGAAGAACAACGTTTAGCACTTGGAGTACTCAAAATTGATCATAGAGGTAGACAGGTAAAACTCTACTCGTAGTAGGGACCTGGGAAACTCTTCGAAGTCGGTATGTTTAAAATCCTTTGCTTCGGAAACGAGTTCCCTTTACTACGACGTATCAGCATCAGAGTTATATCACTCCTTTTTGGATGAATCTCGGCAACGGAAAGAATAATTCGAAGCAAGGTAAGCTAGCGACATGAATGTCAATTTAAGGCTTATTCTAAAAAAGCAGTCTAGTAAAAAAACGTGTAACGTCTGAAATCAACAAATCTGAAGAAGATGGAACAAAGTACAAAAAATGAAGAAAGTGGCAGACTGGAAAAAAATTACTCATTCCGAGCCTCGAACCCTGGACTTTCAAAATGTAAGCGCGATACGGTTCCACTGGGCCAAATCGACCTTTAAACAATTGGGCGAAATTTTTTAATTAAATTGAACGTGACCGTATTTTTAAATTTTTAAATGCTTTTTTCTCTCAAACCCGGGCGTATTTGGACAAAACCCTTCAGCAGTATTCCTACCTAACTGTCTACTTTCAAATAAAAAGGGTCTCATCTTCTTTCTTGACATCAGTTAGGCAAAGTCTCCTTGTAAGCAATAAAAATGACTTTGCGACGTTTTATGAATTTTTGTTTTATTGTGGTCTCCCAGACCGCACGTCACTGGTTGTGTAACACGAATTACACGCCACTGGTTAAGGGTTAAAACTAATACTAAACTAAACTAAAACTAAACTCTGCCATAGACTGTCCCGATCTCGTCTCCAATCTAGCTTTTTAAGTTCCATGCGGACCCACTCGAACGGATTCGCTCCTCCATATATTCGCCCATTCTCAGATTGTCACTAACCAAACGTTCCATCCTCTCCCGCCTCTCTTCCCTCATGAATTCTCATCCGGATCACATTGACCCGTTCTCTTTTCCAAACCACTCCTTTACAAACCGCGCTCTTTCCTACCTTAACACTTTCAATGCTGACCATGTAAAACTCAAAATCGACCCCCGGTGCGGCTGTCGTTTTTTAATGCAAAACGCATGCATCGGTGCCAAAAGAGCTGGGAAATATAATGAAAAAAATTTCTTGGCCCTAATTTGTTTGCTATGAATTTTTTTATTTATGACGTGATATCACGTCACCCGCACAGCGGGATATAAGCGTAATGCGGGTTGCATACTGTCGGCTTTTTCCCCGCGCCACCGTTTTCTTTCAACTTTTTTTCTGCTCTATGTATCCCAAAAAATACGAGAAAAATGACTTTTTTATGTTCTACTGGTATCGCCATTGGTATTTTGCCACTGTCATAGGGAAATTTTTGGCTTAGATGGATGCAAGTTATAAGTACAAGGAATCGCCGTGAACAGCTGTTTGATTGTGATGGTAATTCTGCGCAAGATATTTCGGCGTATCCTTGTACTAGTAATCCTATGTTTCGGGGTAGGGTTCGATAATATTGAATAATTTATACATTTTCTTCTGAAGCCACTATTCTCGTCACAAATTCCTTCACTCGTTTCATGTTTTCAGCTCCAATTCCTTTCTTCCCATACGACCACCCGTAAGCATCAGATATTTAACAAAAATGGTTTTCACATGCCATTAAGTATTTCCTTTACTGCAGGTAAAAATCTAGTGGCTTGAGATGGGTGGCACTCCTCTTTCGAGATTATTTTCCGACGGTGTATTAGGGTGTTTCTTGACGTGCACCACTCCTGCCGGCTGTTCTAAGGTTGGAGGGGGTACGGAGATGAAGCGAGGTGTGATAGTAAGATTTAGTCGGTCCACTTGTAAGAACTAGGAATAACTTTTTTGGAAGTGCCATTGGCACATCAAAAAGATAGGGAAAGATTTTGCTGATACGTGTCCTTTTTGGGTCATTGGGGTATAGACTCCGTTGCCGAAATAAAAATGGATTTGGAAATAGAAATAATCAACCCATATCTTCCTCATTACTATCTTCTGAACTCAAGCCAATAACATATTTTTGCAATATGATGTTACTGAGTTAGAAATTAATGCATAAAGACTGGAACTAATAGTATTTGCAAGCAAACATCTTACAATTAGTCTTCATTTAGGCCACGTATCGCGGTTCTTACTACGAATATTCTGCGGAAATCTGAAAATGATGTAAATTTTTACCGCAATAATATTTTTTCATTAGGTGCATAATAATATCAATTCGAGTAAACCATTCAATAATACGTATTGCTAGGAATAGATTTGCAGCATCTATTATTACTTACCCGATTACCGATAGCAACGATGGCATTTTCTTTCTAATTACGCGAGGGAAAGACTTATTCCATCGTGCTTGGAAATCTCTTGTTTCTTCTTATTTATCTAAGAGCCCTAGTCTATTGAAAAAAGGAATCACATGACATGAAAAAATATTATATTTACCCAAAACAAATTCAATACAATCTAAATGATGACCATTTTCAAATTATATATAACTAAGTACAGTAACGTATGTTTTACCAATGTAGGAAATACGTCTCTCACACATTTTATAGCAATATATTTAACCTATAATACTATTGTAATATATGGTACAAAAATATATTTATAATACTATTTATGCCTTCTCATGAAAGAAAGAAAAAAGCTCGGGACGGAGTAGAGGAGACCTAGCAGCCAATGTAGATTTCTGCGGTCTTTTCCTACGCCCACGAATGCTTGCACCGCAATAGTGCAATACTTGCACCATCGATTCTTCTTTCTGCCACCTTCCTTCATGATGGATGAGTTCAGGGAAGTGAGATTGAGATATTGGTGGTAAAGGTGGTTTGGGATAAGGAATGTAGGATGGAAGAATAAAGGATCTAATGACAGAAAGACGGAATTTATAAAGGGAAATCTTTCAGGCGGGTTCACGATAAATGAAAAAGCGTGCATAGCCTTCGGGAAGGAATTATTAGGGAATCAATGGAGGATAAAAATGAATCTAAAAGGGACGGATTTTTTTAGAGAAAATACTCAGGCTCTGAATCGTTTGGGCTTGAAGAATACTAAAGAATCAATCAAGACTCATGTATATCCGAAAGCAAAGCAGGTCAAATGCTCCATTGGTTGGATATATTGGTTATAGGAACACCTACCTTGTGAAATATTAGGCCTATGACGATAAAACTCTTCATTGGTCAATTGTTTCCAATTCCTAACCTATTCTTTCGGAGATAATAAGAAATTATTTCTGTATACGAAAGAGGGTGTCTGGAAAAAGGAGACGCAAAAAACACTTGGGTAGTTGGAAGGGGGTGGAGTGGTGAGAGCTGAGTTTTCTATGGAAGTGATATTTTGAGGGGTCACTGAATTACGGGTCCACCGCAAAGGACGTTCGGATGGAGAAGGACTGACGGTATTGTTAGAGGGTTCAGGGAAAGAATAGGACAAAGGGGATGGGTCAGTTATTGACATAAAGGGATCTGGCGTAGAATGAGGCAACGGAATACCTGACTGTGAGGGTTCAACCTCCTCCCCACCCTCCTCCTCCCGAATTTCTAGCTCGGAGTCTTCAGAGAATACATGATCCCGCTCTCTTCCATGAGCTCCCACTATTCCTTCTTCGTGTAGATTCGTCTAGAGAAGGCAGAGAGCTAAGAAGGAAATGTTTGTGTCAATGCGGAGGTTTCCTCCCTCGACGTCGATGGCTGCAAGTCGTGATGGAAGGTCGAAGACTGCTGATCATCTGCAAAAGCTGATGAATAGAGAATTTCACCTCTTTCAGGCGGCATCGACTACCGGCCAGCATGAAAAATTTTCCGTTTTACTCCTCGCTTCTGTACCATCTGCAATAAATACATTGTATTTTTTTGTAAAAATTCCGATAAATAACAGGATCAAAATAAACACTCTCGGTGAAATAGGCCAAAGCTGAAATGCTACAAGCAGCTCAACTAATGCAAAACTATGTTTAGGAACTAAATATTCACAATGGCGAGACAAAGAATTGAGAGCACCCATAAGCCATTGGTTTCACAGTTATCGAGAAAATAAAAGCATTTTTATAAAGCAACTCCTTAGCACTTCTTCGCCAATCCATGAGATAATGTGCAAAAAGTTATTTGTAATTATGATAAGAATGTTTATAGGTGCATAATATACGTATATCAACAATAAAAGTTAAAAAAAACTTACACTTTTTCCGTAAATAACTTACTTCACTCTCGTAATATTGCCGCTTGTCGATTCCCTCCCTGCTTAGGAGTTGCACCGACAAACAAAGAAAGGGTGCAAAAGTTAGAGATATGTTACGTTGCATTAATAAAATATAATGGCATTTTCAAATTTACATCAAAGTTTAACTAATCACAGTACTTCATGTATTAATTGATTAAAACTCATTAACATCAGACAACAAAGGTTCGAAAAATACTTGTCTCGCAAGAAGAAAAAAAAGAAGGGTGGAAAAAATATCTATATTCTCGCTAAACATTATAAAAACAGAATATAAAATTAATAAACACACATAATTAAGTTCCAGATAGTAAATAGTTATGATTTGTAAAATAAAACTCAAATAATTATTGTCATATTCACGCATTAATAGACATAAATAAAAATAATAGCATAAAATACAGGGGGAAAAATGAATGGAAATTGGCTTACCTTAAGATAAAAGAAAAAATTTCTCCCGATCCTCCCAGGAAAGGTTGCTTGAAACGGCGTTCACAAATGCGCTGCTAGATCCCTGCTGAGCAACATAGGGGGACAAAATGTCATAATAGAACTGAACCGAGCTCTTACGGAAGGCCGGAACCCTCGGGGTACACATGACGTGATATCACGTCATCAGCACCAGGGGATAGCGCACCATGAGGTGATATCACGTCATGCCGCACTCAAGGTGTAGAAACTCTTAAGGTCACTAAGTTTACTTTCAATGTATTGTTATTTATTAAATTTATTATATTTGATAGTGTTTGTACTTTTTAAGTTTGTTATTCTGTGCCGTTATAAAATGGCAAACTATGCTGTACGTGGACAATTTGATAAAAAAAATAGGTTGTGAAACGCATTAGGTTGACACGAAGAGCATGGAGGAAATGGTGAAAAAAGTAAAATATAAATAATGTACACTACACGGTCAAGTCATAGTAGGTATTTGCATTTTATATGGGGAAATTTTTTATATTAAATTATTCAGTTTTGAGGGGATGTAGATTAATTTATTTCATAATTTTATAGTATCATTTGAAAATGAAAACGAGGTCCTTTGTAGTACTTGATAGTGACCTCTATGGTTCGAAACATGTCGTAAGGACGAAATAAATCAGTGGAAATCAACGAAATCTCCTTTTCATTTTCGAGTATTAACTTCCACATAGTTGAGCCTAATACAATTGAACGTATCATTTGAACGCTGTTACCATGCAAAAATTCGAAGCTGTAGCACCCCAGATGTGGGCTAAAATCGATTTTAGGTTTTAATCCACAAAACGACGAACAGAGAGACATGGCAGTTAAGTTGAAGAAAAGAGATAGAGATAATTGATGGAATAATAACGAATTGATGAAACAACAAGGCAGAAATTGAAGTAATTTAAGAAAACCGTTAAAAAAGAACCTTTGTAATATTATCCCGCCGTTTTGCGTCACGATTGAGTCAAAACTGCCCTCTTGGCCATTTAGCCTTGTTTGCATAAAGGTATTTGGCAAAAATGTTGTGAAACGTCAAATCCAATAAATAATAATTAGAATAAGACTACTCGCCGCTTTGCGTGAATGAGACTTGCGGATGAGGTTAATGGTTACTCAAGTTTAACGATCACTCAAATTTAAGATTGTCCGTACTAAATTTGGAATTGAGTACAGGTAAAAATTACATTAAAAAATATATTGATTACAAGTGAAAATTACCAAAGGTGTAATCGTTAACAGTTATTCGTTTACTTTTACTTCGTTGCATCACAACGCTGCTCATTTCCATGAATATAGTTTACTTTGAGAGTATCAGGTGTACCCCCTCTTAATGACCTATGCGATGGAAATTTAGTCGACGCAATCTGCCAGCCAGGGAAAAAAGGACTTCCAAAACTGGGTCGAAAAGTCTTTTGAAATATTTTATTAGCCCTAGGACATCTGGGGTAGATTAAGTATTTTAATATTTCATCCGTTCTAATAATGAAGAAAAAAATGCAACATAAATGTTCTTAACAAGGTTCACTTTCAAAATCTGTGAAATAATATAAATATGTTATCTGTTAAATCTGTTGTACAATATGCCTATTCTTCAATTTTGTTTCGTAGATTAATTTATCATTAAGGTCCCATGAACAAAAAGGATCCTTTAAAAAGCCTGATGAACACTTTAGGCACACGCACCCAGTAGCCTCTATGGCGATTATACGTAATGTGCCTGTCCATTTCATCTGGTTCATTGCCGATTCTTACATAGTTTATTTTAGTACCTACGTCTAAGCGGAATATAGTACAAAGAGGAAGACCACCCAATCTAGCAAATAGGGTGTTGATAGTGTGTGCTCCCACGAATGTTTCAGGAACATCAATCGAGGGCCTTAGAAGCCAAGGGGTACAGGTACAATTTTTATAATTTTGGAGATAAGTGCAGATAATGGTTTATGGGGTACACACCATTACTGTGGCAAAGGTATGCAACTGAATAATTGATAAGTGTAGGGGAGGCTTGGGCAAGATGCATAATGTAGGTAAGAAGAATTAGCGTTTTTTTCACAAATCACGATACACGGCGTCACAATTCGCGTATGCCGGGTCAGCTGATCTGTTTGGCGACACCATAATAGTTAAAACAAAGCAATGAAGACGCGAGTTTGTCGTTAAATTGAATAAGAACGATTCCTGCTGTTTTCTTACGATTTTCGCTGAGTTTTTAATTATTTTGTGTACCAATTGTCTTTCGGGCAAACAGGAGGACGGTCAACTACAGCACCTTCGAAGATATTCATATCAATGCAAATTGGACCCATACCAGCTATAGTTGCTCCCAAAACAAACCATAAACACAGGAAGAAACAATCGGAGATATTGACGTTCACTTCTGTGAAAGCTGTGCTGTCTAAAAAACATGATAAATTATAAAATAAAAAGAGAAAGATAACTAAATTTTCAGGACCCACCAGTAGCAAGAAGACAGATAAATCTAAGAATAAAAATGCCATATCAGATTTCTTTTGCTTGGTGTGAACTGAAAAATTCAGTGAGCCGATTATCGAAGACTGGATATAGTGCAGCCAGGGCACACGAGAACTGCACATCATACGTAGGAGTAGGCAGCTACTTCTGAAATGGTTGTCAAGACTAATACGGGAAAAATGGATAATTGGTACGTTTTTATTTAATTGATTTTAGGAGACGTCACTGCTTAAGTTCTCAATTTCTTAATAGCTCAGTCCAAAGTTTATGAAACAAATTACTGTTTAATTATGAATAAAGTTCTCTCGATCATACATTTGTCCCTCATTGTCTACACTTCCCCTTAACATATGCGTCTTGCCTAGGCTTCCCCTGTATGTATAGATTCAGAGATTTACTTGTATCCCTTTGCCACAACAATATTGTATACCCCACTAACCATTTTCTGCACTTATCTCCTATATTATAAAGATTACTCTTATCATTTGGCTTCTATCTCTAGTATAAAATAATAGCAACTATTATATTATCGAAATCAAATTAACTATTTAGCTTCCATAAGGTTGATAGTTATGAATCGGTTGATTTCAATGCTTTTCAACGGCAGTCAATGGATGAAGAAAACAGGAGCAAAAATAAAGCAAGCCGAGCGGAAATTACGAAACATTGGCAGGAAGTGAGACAGTCGATGCCTTAGTGAGGCGAGAGGCAAACCCAGCCATTGGTGGACCTTAAAAATCGCGTGATGAAACTTGTAATGGGAACGTAATCTATCCTCACATGAACCACCCATCACCGGATGGTGACCCCGCACGTTTACAAAAAGTGCTTTTGATTGTAAGCCGTCTGAACTTGAATTGAAATTCCCGCGTAACAAAAGTGGAAATAACTCTCGTTTTTCATATTCCCAGTTCCCAGTGGTTTCGTTTAATTGCAATGCCTATTTGATAAAGGAAGACTACTTTCTCTGGGAAGTTTTTGATTTCAACCCGCTTGAATCCCTTGGACGTTGGCCGCATGTATGGAATGCGGTTGGTAGGAATTTCTTAATTTTGTAGGAGAATCGCCGTGGTCATTTTTTATTTGTTTATTAAGAGGCACAGTGGCGCAGCGAGGGGGGGTTTTGGGGGATAAAACCTCCCCAGAGCTCAGAGAAATTTTTAAGGTTAATCCATTTCACTTAATTAGATTAATATTACTTATAGAATAATGTGAGGATTATAAAAATATCCCTCAGAAGGCCGTAAACTCACCATTTTGAACCATTTATCTTAAAAATTTTCTGGGGTGGGCCCCGCACCTCCTGCTTCCCCTGGCGGGTATTCCATACCCCTTAACTCCCCAGTATTAGTTGTGCCTAAAACCCCCCCTAGCCTTAATTCCTAGCTGCGCCCCTGAAGAGGCAAGTACCACTTTGTTAAAAAAATGACAAACTGCGATTTTTCAAAATAGGGATGGAGCTATTTTATACCCGCAGCAAAAATCGAAAGATTTCACGTGGCATTATACTACGCCCATAGCACCCAAAGTATTAAGACCACGGAATGGGTCGTGTACGACTGAATGCATAATTTTTCATCCCTCTCTTTTCCTACATCCTTCCCATTTGGTGTTCAACCATTCCTTCAAACTCTTCCGTTGCCATCGACCCCTGACGACCGCTTAACACGTTCACCCGCCACTTCCGCCCTAAGTGGTTCTCGGCTTTGATTCATATCAAACCACCCGTGAACGGGAATGAATGAACGTGACTATGACGACTGGAAGGATACTTCTTTTAAAGGAAGACGATCCCTTCGCTGCTCTATTTAAGCCCCGCAGGTTTTTTCCCAAAGAGAGCGTGGTAGAGCCTATTGTGTAGAACCCTAACAATTTCACAATCATCATCTTTGGAATGGTTTCATGCATCGCGTTTGGTTGTGTTTTTTATTGTCCAAGTTGAGCCGCGCCACCCCATGGCGGTGCCACAAAATAATAATTATAATAATTTTATTTACTCCTACATTTTTATTTTATAGCTGAATAACAAAGATAACATAGAGAAGGATCTTTAAGGTGAGCTCCAAGGCCAGCAAAAATGCATGTCAATAAAAGAAAATAATAATGCAGTAAATAATACATGAGTGTTTTAAAGAAGTAACATCAAAATAAGTGTTCAATTATTTCTTGTGAGAAAAGCCAGCCTTTGGCAACTGTTAACATTTTATTTAAGGATTTATTATTAAATTTTAGCGGGTAGTATATGAAATCACTTTGGACTCATGTAAAGAAAACAACGAATTATATAATGCTAACCTTGGTATTTTTGTTACTCCAAACTTTCGGTTGTATTTTTCCCTTTTTTTACTCCATGGACGGGAGTGCATTTGCGCCTTTGTGAGTCTTCCTCTGAACGTGGAACAGAATACATCGAAATCCCTATTTCATGAGCCGCAGTTATTGGGAAAATATGGAGGACTCACATTGAACTGATGACGAACAGGTAGTTCTTATTGTGAATTCAAGTGGAAATCAGAATATTGGAGGGGCTGAGGAGATTCTTAAAATAAACTTGAAGGTAATAAATGTACCTTAAGCAGTTGAATACATTTATTAACAATAGTAATATGTACCTAGGATGAAGCACACGATGGAAGCAAATTTAGCGTAGCCGGAATGCGAGGTCATACTTAACGAGAATCTATACCTACATACTGAGCAAGCCACCTCCAAGGTGTGCGGTACGGGGTGGTTCCACAACAGGCGAGTACGTCTCATCTCAGCCTTAGTCAGACACGCGCTTTCCTTTGCCGAGCACAGACCAAGTACCTATACAGGACATAGAGTCAGGCCAGAAACTAGAAGACTGCTAAGGACACGAACATGTTACAGTGCAAATAAAATTACTAGTTAGTAATAGAAAACGAAAAGTTAGCGTAGCGACTGAATCATCAATGAGTTATAACACAACAATAAATGCATGCAGTGAAGAAAATTACAGTGAATTATTCTGTGGAGGGGATGATAATTCTTAATAGATAAGAACCCCGGATTTTCGAATTCCGACAAAGGCAAATGATTTTTTTAATGTTGAATTCCATCCTTGATTGGCTTCCTTGATAAATTGGCACCTATTCGCGCGACTTCTTTCAAAGTTACTTGTTTCAAACAGTGCTTTAAATAATGGTAATAGCTTGCTTACAGGAATCGATGGCCTCGCTCGCTCGACTTGCGCCATTGGCGACTCGTGATTGCAGAAGGGCTCTTCATCCGTATTACGGCGAGAACCTTCACGCTCCCCTATATACTCTTCACGTCGATGCGGAGCTGTTGTTTGAGGAGAGCAAACTTGTGTGCATAGGAGAGGAGGGGTAGTGGTTTTATTTTTATTTTTAAATGGCCGACTTCCGGTCAAAACGGCTCACATCCACCGAGCGCTCCCCTTTCGAAAAACCACAAACTCTCCCCTCCCCTCCCTCTCCTTCCCTATTCCCGCCAACGCCTCCCCCCTTCCCCTCCTCCCCATTCGCGTCCAACCCCACCCCGTCCTCGCTTTGCAACCCTTCCCACCCACCCGCAACAGGGGCGGCGTATCACGGTTCCCACGCCCTCCCTCCCCCACACCCCCAGCTCAGCCACACTGCATTGTCGCCTCCTCGCATCCGGTCGCTAATGTATTCATTCAATCTCGACTCTTACATTCGACCAACATTGCACGTTACGAATATGTTCTCTTCTCTCAAATGGGGCGGTCGCACACATTGCGTTACATTTCGAAAGAAATACCATTACTAGAGATGCGTAAAAATCGCACTTTCATTTTTATTTTATCGCACTTTCAATAATATTTTATCGCATTTTGTAGCGTCTATTTTTCCATAATGAGGTAAATGGCGATAAGATGTAGTGATACACAAAGGAGGATAGATGAGGAACGAGTGGTACGCTTGAAAGATAACGACGATCTCATGATTAAGAGCAATAAAAATTTATTAGCACCATAATTTTGTATTTTTTTCTGTGGATCTAATTTTTTTTAGCAATTTTTAAATTTTTAACAGAACTCTTTTAATAAATTTTTACTATTTGTAAGACAATGATTGATTTGCTACTCTCAGCAGCCCACTGAGATGAAGTTAGAGAAAATACCCTTTCTGCATTTGTACTGTGCCCTGGTATGCTGAAGAAATTTTGAGAAATTCTGAATGGCTCTTAACAAATTTATGTGTGCATAATCAAGATTTTCAGGAAGGAGGACATTCTCCTATTCTTAAAAAATCCACCCGGACACTGGACGAACATTTAAAAAGGAGTACATGTCCGGGTTAATACAGATATCTGGTCACCTAAGTGATGGCTGGTGGTTATATATCCAGGGTGTGCACTAAAGAAGATATACAATGATTAGACATACGTGAATATCGCATTTTCAATAACAGTTTATCGCATTTTGCAGCTTCTATATTTTATTTTCATAATGAGTTAGAACACGATAAAATGTAGTGAAACACAGTTATATAACAAAATACGGAATATTTTAAATAATTATGTTGTGGAGCAATAATAAATTAAGGAATAAGACATATAGTGGCGGAGGAGTAGCTTGCCCGCGCCCACTTGTAGGCCGCGGTCACGTAGAGTCCCAGCCAACTAGTAGCTGACCAGTCGCTCACATGCTTTAAAACGGTGAGAGTCGGCGGAGAATTTAAACTGTGCTCGGCACAAAATGTACGAATTTTGCCGTCGAAAAGGCAAATTACGTAAAAATGTCATAGAAGTCCAGACATCGCATCTATATTGCATTTGCGATTTTCACGCAGCTCTAATCATTACCCCTTTTAGTGCCAACTACTTGGAGATTAAAGCCAAAATTGTTTAAATTAAATGTAATATCTTCGAAAAATATTCTTTCATGTCATTTTTTGGTATAACAACATGATGTTTTTTTTATTTTTCTCTTATAATGCTTATTTTTAACGGTATAATTAATCCTGATTCTTTTATTCGAGAGCTAAGTTGCTGCACAATTGTTATATTGAACTTCTACCTATCTTAAAGACGATATTTGGGCTCGTGTCACTTTTCGGGTGATAACCAAAGGCCGATATATCGGCCCGCGGCGCTAGTAGGGTTTAAGTCGGGCGACACCGTGCGCTTAAAAGCAATTAGGCTATGCGAACAATATGAAAACAAAGTTTAACCACCACATACGCCATCCATCGAGGTTTTAATCCCCAACGGACTGGTCTTGCGTTCATCATCATCAGTGGTCAAAAATCCTAGGATTGGTTTGACGCAGCTCTCCACTCAGTTCTCCTATCTGCTAATCTTTTCACACCTACGTATTTCTTCTCTATCAAATCCTTCTTTACTTGTTCCATATATTTTGCTCTAGGTCTTCCTTTTCCGTTAGTGTAATCCACTTGTCCCTCGACGATTGTCTTCATCAGGCCATCATGTCTCAAGATGTGGGCTATAAGTTTGTTCCGTCTTCTTGTTAAGGTTTACATGAGGCTTCTCTTCTCTAATACTCTTCTTATGACTTCCTCGTTACTAACTCGGTCGATCCATTTGATTTTCATCATTCTTCTGTTGCACCACATTTCGAAGGCCTCTATCCTTGCTTTCTCCGCTGCGGTCATTGTCCATGCCTCACTTCCGTATAGGAGCATACTCCAGATGTAGGTTCTTGTAAATTGTTTCTTTACTTCCATATTTAAGTTTCCCGCTGTAAGCAGGTCTCTCTTTTGGTGGAATGCTCTCTTCGCCTGGGCTATTCTGCTGATATTTTCTTTCTTACTTCTCCCGTCACTAGTTATCTTGCTTCCCAAATAACCGAATTCATCCACCTCTATCAGTTTTTGCTTCCCTATTTTAATGTTAGTCTCTACTTCTTTTCTTCAGCCGCATACTAATATCTTGGTTTTGTCTTGCGTTGCCAGTCAAATTTGGCTCCAAATACTTAATTAAGAGAATTTTAATGGTTATTATATTAATTATTTAAAAAAATTACGAGTCGACCTCGTGATCGAGCGATAACGTACTACAGAAAAATAAATGAAGTACAAAATACAAAATGTAAAAAGGCCCTCACAATGCGATTTTGTCAGCATCGCCGTAAAAAGCCGTGTATCAATTGGGGAGGGCTATTACATTTCCTCGGATCAGTAGCGTAAGGAGGGTGGGTACGAACCCCCCCCGCCCCCCGAAATATGAAAATGCAATTTCTTTCCTCCATTTTTGAATAAAAATTTTGGAAAATCATGAATTTACTTAATATTTCTTGGACAAATGAATTTTTCAATTCAAATGAAATATTCAATTCCTACACTCCAGTACACTAATTAATATTTTTTTAAATTCATCTCAGTAAAATACTGAAAAGTTAACGTTATCGTTAAGTTATCGTTATGGTGCCTTCAGATTTGTGTTCTATATCTGCATTAAAACAACTTAAATGCCAATTTGTGGCAAAAATATCGAGTTTTTAACGTATGGGAAAATAGCCTCAGAGCTCAAGGGAATTTTCAAGGAACACTAATGTACACTTGAATGGGATACACATTTTTAAAGCCCTACCAGAAATTTGTTGCTCTTACTCCATTAATATTGAGCTCAGTTGTTCCTTTGCGGCCTTGATGCCTGTTCTGGAGCAATGTTATTTTATCTACGGGTGTTGAATGTTGAAAAGGGTCTACATTATTCATCCTAGAAATTAAAAAAATATATAAAATAGGTTTAAAGTGCGATATATGTCGACAAAAAATACCGTCCCAGCGGGAGTGACGCGTCCCTTTAAGATACATTTAGGATGGACGCGTGGATATAGTTGTCGCCGGTCATTTTAAAACACGGAGGACATCACATTTTTTCCCCTTGAGAGGCACTCACACACTTACAAGGAACCCTGTCTCGACAGTATCTCCGGGCTGTGACGCCTCTATAGTGGCGCCAAGCATGGTCAGAGGGTCGCTCCCCATTCATTCTCCCTTTAAAAGCGAATTCCTTCCCCGCTTGTCCTTCCCCGAGCCCCAAAACATATCTTGTTGTGAAAACGTAAAGCAAATTATCACTTTCAGACAAAGGCTACCTCGTGCTTGCCATAAAACGGCCCTCCGAAATTCGCGGGAACTCTTCTTGCTTGTTTTCATTGAGCTCGGATTCTACATCTAAAAGAACGTTCTTCAATTGACTGATGTAGGCGAGGTGTAGTGGGAAGATTTCATTGTGGTTTAATGCAACAAGATACCCTTCTTGACATAGCACACACGTATATATTGATATATAAAGATATCGTACTTCCCAATAATTTAATTTAACAGCTAACAACACGTGTATCGATTTCTTTATAATCATAATCAGGTACTTTATTTTAAGGTAATCGAAACATTACACGGGGAAGAACGTGTAGTAAATGTGTAACAGACATGATTAACTGTATGTCAAAGTAGAACTGAGGGTATGATACACATTTTAAATAAGCTAGAAGTTCCCGTGGAAATACCCCGTTAAGACGGTCAAAGGCTCCGCTCCGTAGTGTCATAAAACGACCGTTTTCGCAGTAGAGTCCTGGGGGTTATGGATCGGAGAGTAAAGATGGTATAAGAGTCTCAGCTGGTATCTTTTTGGTAGGTCTTTTTGTATGAATCCCAGGAAAACAACTCACTTTTTCGAGGTTTGAACGCTTTTAATAGAAGCATGGTCTTTGATCGTATCTAAAGGAAACGAAATGAACTTCAATGAAACGTGCACTTACCTAGGCTAAAAAACCTCCACTGTCTTCACTATAGACCATTTGAGAATCGGTGTCTTTAAGCAAAACATAAAAACGGTGAATGCTGAGCGTTAAAACCCATACAGTTTCAATTACCTTAACGCGTCGCAGCTAATCCAACTCCAGACGTGCGGAGACGAACCCTGCCGCGCGATCGAAAAATCAATGTGATTTCCGGCGTCGCCAACTTATTTCAAATATAACAGCAAAATCACCTCAAGAAATCTTTGAATAATGCTCTCACATAAGTTTCTCCGCGTGACTTTGCTGAAAATTCATTTGAAACTCTACCAAAATATAAAACTTTGTCGCAAAACAGTATCCGCCATTTTGTAACTGCACGGTAAGAATTTATCGATGACATTCTTTAAGATTACGGAAACTTAAAGAAAAAACACCATTCCAACAGATTATGTGTTTTTTTATTCCGCAAGAAACCACCTATAACTTCACCATCTACTTACTTTGGAAGATTTTCAGATAAAATTGAAGACCGGCGTTTTTATGGAAATTTTCTCACGTTTGAGCCTCTGTATCTCAGTGACGGGTGGAATCCTTGTCAAATGAAGTACATATCCATAAATTTCAATCATTTTTGAGTATACCTGCGAAGTTTAAGTTTATAACTCAAAAAACGCCATTTTGTAATTTTGTCCAGCTTTTTCCGATTTCCGCCCACTGTGGCATAGGTTAGGCCCCTTGCACACACACCAATTTTGGACGGCCGGTAAAATACCGGCAGGTAACCGGCATTTTGCCGGTGCCGGCTTGTGATTGGTGTATGTGCAAGATCCAATGCCCTCCCATTGCTCACTACTGGAATGTGGACGGCCGATATTTTACCGGCCGTTCAAAATCGGTGTGCGTGCAAGGGTCCTTAGGGTAAGGATAAGATAAAGTGAGAAGCCAGTCATTTTAGTTCTATCGGAACGGCGTATCTAGACTGGAGGCCTACCTGCTGTCTTGAAAGCTTTTCAAATCGCTGAGTGGAACGCGCCAAGTGACTCCGTCGCACCTTCCGGCTAATTTCCAGTGGCGCGCTTTCCAGTGGCGCCACTATCACGTGGTCAGCCGTAACGAATTGGCTGAAAGGTTTGAAAGAAGTGCTTTGGAGTGTTTCGGTTCCGCTGAGGGTTGTAGATGGGAATGGCGAGACAGACACTACTGCAGGGAGATTACAATTCCGCGCCGTGACGTGTGTTGGCACCAGAAAGGTGACTTATCGCCCGACCACCCTTTTCATGTTCGCATATGGGCTGCCAACCTCCCAATACAGCAGTAATGGAACTTTTCCATCTTTTGGAAGAAATATGAAAAAGAATGGGATAACATGTTAGCTTAGTGGGTTGAGCGCTGGGCTGCAGACTGAGGATTCTTGGGTTCGTATCCCTTCCTGTTTATCCTTCGGACAGTGGCGTAGCCAGGGGGGATCCGTGGGGTCCGAACTTAAAATTAGTTTAAAACCGATTACTTGGTACCTTGTTAATCAAAAAAATTTCCCCTGATTTGAACCCCCCCGAACGAAATTCCTGGCTATACCACTGCCTTCGGACAGTCCCAAACAAAAAAAAACTCGAAACTGCATTGTGGCCCGAGGAAAAGAACCGCACAGCCCCATACCCTGATTTTATGGAATTTACACGCCTATAGCGTAGTTATGGGTGAGCTTTACCCTCACCTAATGGAACCCAACTTCGGGTTCAATTAGTTATTGAGTGTGAAATCTTGAAATCGTTATGGTATCTTAAGCTTTGGGCTTTCATCCACCTTCCAACGAATTTTAACGCCAATTTCTGGAAAAAATATCGATATTTTTTTAAAGTAAGGGAAAATTGGCCTCAGGGCGTTTGCATGGGATACTAATGCGTACTTTTACAGCATGCATCAAGTTTCAAAGAACTATCTGAAAATGGTTGCACTTCATCTATTAAAATTGAGTTGTGTTATTCCTTTGCTGCCTTGATGCCTGTTCTGGACCTAATATCGCCATTCCATTAGTCATGTTATTTTTCACCGCGAAAGGACTTCCTCCATCATCAATCTCGGTTTTAATTAACACATCACGAAAATAAATGTTCTATGGGGAATGGAATGTGTTAGCAAGTGAAATACATGGAGGGTGTGTCAGAAGGAATATGCAATACTTCAGGAGGTAATAGGAAGACAGTTTTAAGCTTTTTTAGGACTATAGGCAATGGCGTAGCTAGGGGAGAGGTCCGGGGGGTCCGGACCCCCCTTCCCCCGAAATACAAAAACACAAGTTCTTCCCTTCATAAAAGAAAACAAAATGTTGAAAAATCATTAATTCAGAAAATAGATCTTTGACAAATGAAGTCATTTCGAATATGAAAAGTGTTAAAATTAGTTTAAAACCCTCTACTTAGTACCCTGTTTTTCAAATACTTTCCGCCCTGGTTTTGGACCCTCCCGAAAGAAATTTCTGGCTAACCCACTGGCTATAGGGCAAAAAAGCTTAAAATTGTCTTCCCTATTACCTCCTGAAGTATTTCAGATTCTTCACTATACAACCTGCCTGCATTTCATTGGCTAACATATTTCATTTCCCAAAATATTCCTGAGGTTACGATTTCAATGTTGGTCTCAGCTTTTTGTGTCGACGCAACCATCTTGAACGCTCTTGAATATCTTTTCATTAAAGGGTGGCGATAAACCCGGTGAAGCTTCAGTCTGCTCTAAGAATAAGGCGCCGTGGGGACCATTGCTCAGCGCCTCATCCCATGAACGGAATTTCGAACTTTGTGCTCTCTACGGAACGTGACCAAGCAGGCTTCGCACACAACAGTACAAAAATAGAAAAAAAATGGAATAAATATAAATTATAAGAGCAACGAAAAAATCAATTTCGCAGCTTCGCGACATTCATAGAAAAAAATAGCGTTGACTTGACGTCATCTTGAATTCTTGTACCTAACTATAACAGCAAACTACCCTGCACAAGTAGTAGTATCTAAATTTAGGGTTCATCGATGGCTAGGTCATTTCGCACCACTACTGTGTCATTTATATCCTAAACTTATGTAGAAAGAGAGCCACTGCATATAAAGTGTCTTCGTACAAAGAGTAAGCATATTTAGATTTTATTAAAAATATTTATTTCTTTGAGGAACTGAAATGTATAGTTTAAGATGGTAGGGTGGTCTCCTAAAAGGGCTTTTAGGTTTCCCCCTACTTAGATTAATCCGTCTTCGCGCTTCGCGGTACTTAACACAATCTATCAGGATATGTCTAATATATTTAACGGGCACCTACAATCATCATATTGGGGAGGTTCTTTCTCTTCAGTAAAAAGATACGCGTGGGTCAAAGGGCTTTGCCCTATCCTCAACCGTGTGAGTACTACATCCTCTCTCCGCCCTGCACAAGGTATTAGCATTAAGTTGAGCTGTGTCTTACCCGCATCGATGTTTACGATGAAGTTTACTTTTCAATTCCCTTAAATACTTACGCTTTTTCCATTCCGAGGTGTCTCCTTCCACGGTTATCGGTTAGACCTAAAGAAAACACGGTTGTAAAGCGCGTGAAAAAAATGACGACGATACCGCGCGTTCCAAATTTTCACGCTAATTGACGCGTCAATTCAAAATCGACCAAAACCGAAGCTAATTTTCGCGTAGGTAAGTCCCGCTTTATTTTTACAATAAACGACGCCATCGACCCCCAGGTGAACATACTGGAATCTCACGCTAAAGGATCCGTACAATCAGTAGCTTATACTTGGAACAAACCACGGTGATATCTTTACGGAGTCACCCGCAATGCACAAATTGTGATAGAAATCATGCGCCTTGACCAGGAGGACTTTTTACTTTTTCCAGTTGACAGCCATGGTTTAAACAGTGTGAGCGCTTAGAGTGGTATCTATTGCTGCATAATTATACTGTCTTCTAAGAGTAATGTTGATTTGGGTAAACACTTCTCGGGATTCCCACCGGGTTAATTTTTCCATAAAGGCCAAAGTTTCAAAATCCGACTCGGGGCTCATCCTTTGGGCTAAATGTTGTTTTATTTGTTTGTGGTTGCTAAGTCTCATTGCTTCAATTTTATTTAATTAAAATATATATGAAAAAACTAAATAGTATGATGCCAGCTCTGTAGTGTTGGTGTATTAGATTGTTATAAGCTTATGTGTTTTTGCAGGTAAATTTTGTTACTGTTAATTTTAATAAAAAACCTAATACAGTGTCGCAAGTTAGAGTATATTAGTTTTTAGATGGTACAGAAATGTGAGATCAAAATGTGTCCCGAGTATGGGGGAGGTATGTTTTACTTGGGACATAATAAAAATGATTAAGTAAAAATAATTAAAAAAGAATGGTTAGCTGAATACAAATCCTTATTTCCAAAGTGTAAGGGCTCTTCAGAATTTTGGTAAATAATTACAGCCTGAGGTTGCTTCATAAAGTATATTATATGTTAATACGCAAAATTTGTCTAAAGCATGAGTTACTGAATGTACCAATTATTTATTTACATATTTTTACATAAACCGGCGTTACATGTTAAGAATTTCTATCGCTACACAGAGGACTGAAATCCGAAAAATCTGGACATAGCTTCATAAACGGCAATTTTGAAAATGATAATTGAAAAGTTGCACATTTGTTTTCAATACAATAGCTAACGCATTTCGTTTTTCATAGGTGACTTCTTTTAACAAAATACGTTACCTCAAAGTTGAACAAATTTCTCAAAAATTGCTCCATAGTATTGAATTTATTTTTCAAAATGAAAACATTAAAAGTAATGGTATTCCTTTTTTCAGTTGATGCACTTAGGGCAAAATTTCATGATTATATCAAAAAGATTTTTTATTATTCATTTTCATCAACTTTCACGAATTAGTTGCTATATATTTGTGACGGATACGACACAAAAGGCGAATCCTGTTTTTCGTCGATTTTTTGTGTTCATGAAGAAATGTAAAAAAAAGGGTGTTGCCTCGAAACATATGCATCGCATATATGTACAGCAAAGCCTGTAGAAAGAGATCCGAAGATATGATCCACGACCGCCGGCGACGCCGACATTAAAACTGATTTTCGACCGTGCGGCAGACTGTTGGCCATGAGGAATACCGTATTTTTATAGCAAATGAATTGTATCAACTACTGCTACAAGCTTTCTTGGATTTCACCTATTTCCATTCCTTTCTTGGACATTCAACTGCTAGCATTCGCGATTTGAACCAGAGCCCTTCATGGGGTGTGAATCCTACTCGATAGCCACTCACACCAATCCGATCCCCAAGGACTCAGTCAATCTGCAAATCACTATCCGACTGAATAAAGCGGATCGCGTCTATGTCATTGCTAAGAAAAAAGACGCGGGAAGCTCTTCCTTTTTAAGGGTGGGAATGCCCCGTCGTTTTCCCATGCAGAGAGGGATCGCCAAAGCGTGGAGGAGAGGTCACGGTCTGGCGACTGGCCGTTCTGGTCTGTCGCCGTGCCGCGGAGTGCGTTCGTAGGTTCATTTGCCTCTCCACCCAGCTGACGGCTCCATGGCAGGTGATGTGCACGAGGTGGAGGAATGCTGACGAAAGCATTGGACGATTTACTCTTAATTATCAGAGGTATTCTACCAGTTGAAAAAGGACAGATTTGAAAAGTCCTTCCCACTTTTTCTTCATTTGCGTTTGCTTCCGTTGAGGCATCTATATATTTATAAGGTCCTGCGATGTTTTTATGCTAGAAGTGGCAATTATAAAATATTTCAGTCCCTGCCTTCTCCCTTTACCCCGCGTAAAATAAGTGTGCCCTTACCACAACCAAATTTGACTTTGTTTAAAAGGTGTTTTTTTGTATGTGGGACCAAAGGTTTTTAATTTGTTACCCCAGTCATGCTTTATTTCAAAGTCTTTGAAAAAGGTTTTGCAAAATGCACATTCTTGGCTTCTCACTAAAGAAAGTGTAGAACAAATATTGTTATAAAATATTGATTTAAATGAATTATAAATACAACTTTAGTTATTTTTTTATGTACGCACTTAAGCTTTGTTATTATAGATTATCAAGGTAACACAAAATGAGCTGCACTATACGTAAAGCATATTGTATTATTATTTTGGATGGTTACCTCAAACAGGTTATCCTTCGCGGCTACATAAAATTACTCAATTTTGCTATTGTCATGTAATTTGTGTGTGGAGTAATAAAATTATTATTATTTATAGTTACGGTATGTTTGTATTAGGATTGAGTCGATTCCAAAAGCCGATTCTCGATTCCACCGATTCTCGGACACGGAACGATATTCTAGGAAGATAAATATTTTGAAAATAGAATATTAGTTTGGGGTATTAAGGCAGACACACACCCGAGCCATTGAGCACAGTAAAATATTACGTTAACAAGTTTGAAACAGTAAAAGTGTTTATTATTTTATTAAAGCTGTGGATATATATCAACAACACTAATTCACTATTATACTTTTTGGGCCGCTTAATTGCCTTTGTCATTTTATTCCATTCAATTCTTAAATTTTAATTTGGAACGTGCAATAAAATGAGAAATGTGCTCAGGGGGATTGATTGAAGGCGACATAATGACTCCATGGCCCTTAAACTTATTAACTCTTTTCGAAACAGTGGTGTACAGAGTGCAGTCTTACTGGACAATTCCAAGACCTCGTTTAAAATACATTACGACACATTTTTGAGCATTAAGGTCCATTGAATTAATGTCACTCCAGTTAGCAATGTTAGTGAGGGAGAGTTGAAGATTCCTGCGTTCTAAGGGTGATTAGACGTTACCAAATATGTTGATGTCATCAGCAAACATGAAGCGTGAGTTAGTTGAGGGTGAATGTTAATAACCTCTGGTTCGAAAACGACACGTCACAGTCTCGGTAAGATGATACACCTTGGGGAGCAATCAGGAAGGGTCCAGTGTCAATTGCTTAGTACTCACCTTATCCAAACTTTTAGTCTCCTCCGTATCTCATCTGGAAGTTGCCTCTCCTCACTCGAAACGTCCAGTACTTTGTAGTTCCTCTTCCTTTCCGTCAACTTTGCCCTCACCATTCTCCTCTATATCCTCATTTCGAACTCCTTCAGCCCATACTTCCATCATCGCATGACCGTTTCCGCTGCGTACAGCGCTACACTTCACATCAGACGGTTAGCTTGTCTTTTCGTAAAAAATTTAATTAAGTCCATCTCATCTGCTCTTCCTTTTACATAAGCCTTCCTTTTAATATTGTTCTATTCCTGATATCCTTAACTGTTTTACTCAAACATGTAGTAATTTTTAACCATGAAATTCAAGATTTTTATTTTTTCTAGTCTTTGAAGGTTTTACGTTTAAATTCGGCATTAATTTCAATCATCTTTTTTCCTTACCGTTCCACCATCTTCCGTCTTTGATTTTTGATTACATACTTATCAAAATAACGAAAACGTTTTCTTTGGGGAGAGTTGAGGGGGCGGTTCGTTACTTTTCTCAGCGTCTCGGTGGTATCTACGCAATACCGATTACCTTTAATGAATAAATATGAGGTATGATATTAACGTAGACAATTGGCTTGTAGATATTGTTCAATTACTTTTAAAAATTGGTCGTTTAGCAGGTAAAATAAATAATTACGTTTTAAGCCCTCCTTCAAAATCATATCTTTTTGATTTTTTCAGATTTACCAGGGGGAATGGGCTGAATCCGCCTCCTCCATCTTCATCGGCCACAGTTCTTCCCTGTAAATTTCAGAAACTCTGTGGAATAGCCAGAGGTGAGTTCTATCCTCGCCTATCCAAGCCAATCCTTTGCTTGAATCGCAGTGTATTTGAGTTTTGCCTGGAGAGCTGTGTTTGACGTTAATTGGAATCCTTCCATTCATTACCAGTGATTGATTCCGGATGTATGCAACGTGAATGGAATTTCCCGTGTTTACGTGAACAGATGTTGAACGAATAGTTCTGGAAGCCGTCAAAGACTTGTAGGCTGCGCGTTAAGCTTAAGCACGTTAAGCGCGTTAGATTGCTTGAGCATTTGCGAGTAATAACATCATAACGGATAACATCATATTGGAACCTCACTATTTTTCCAGGTATGACAGAAACGATAAAGTACGAGAGATATTTTGTCGTACGGATAGGTGTATGGGAATTGTTTTTCCTCAGAGCATTAAGGAGCATTAATAAATTTCTTTTCTATTAGCCATCGGCTGGTGTCCTAACACCCTCGCTACACACCTGTTGGGGCGGCTTGCGAGGTAGTATGTAGATGTAGATGTAGTTGTGTATTTAAGAGGGAACTTCAATGAAGGGATGGGATACAGTTGGCATGATGCACAAAATGTTCGGTGAAACCTAAACTTAGTCGGGGTAATAATTTTCATAAAACTAGGATGCTGTGGGTCAGATTTTGGAGTGGTTTCATGTAAAACGTTTAAATATTCTCTTATTACAAAAGTGAACCTTCAAGGATTGAGAATATTATACTCTTCGTCGCTGTCAACGATGTCTATTTGAGCAGTATATTGGTCAACTCCCCATACTTTGTGGGCTTTGTCTTTCTTCATTTTTTTCATCCCTTTCTTTGCCCAGTTTAAAATAGGTTAAATGAATCTTGGAGGGTAATCCTTCAATGGTTCCAATTCAAACGGGCAAGTTCCCTGTTGAATGAGGCCTCTAATAACGGAATGAATAAAGTTAGTTGTCAGTTGCTGCTAGCCTGGAAAGAAGTGTAAGTTCATGAAAATGACGGTGTCTTTATTCTGCAAGTGTGGCTTTGCCCTCGAATATAAATTTCAAGCACAAAAGCGCAGTCAATGGTAACAATATTGAAATTTTCGAAACTTATCTTACTCATAAAATATCCCGTTAACTTCAATGGCGACCTGACAAATTTATTTATCTACATATTTAATGCACATGGCTAGATAAATCAGGCCATCACTTCGTGGTAACATGAGAAATGAAATCCTTGAATGAAAGGCTTGCCTACCTAATATCAAAGTAAAAGAACAGAAAATGAGTTCATATACGACAAAAATACACAAATACGAATACCATATTACTAACAAATGAAATTGGAGCCATACAACCCCATTTCCAACGCTCTCTAATGAGCCGCCAGGAATAGGGTGGTTTCCTTCATCAAAGGAAACGTAAGGCATTGATTGCGATTCGTTATCCAAAATTAGTGTATTCATAATATACAAATTACTTGGCTTTAGAAATACCGGTTTAGACGACTGGCAATGGTCGATTTTATCCTCATTTGGAAAAGGCTAGATTGGCGCCAATGCGATGCCACTCCACGTGACGTCACAGGGACCTAATTTTGTACGAGTACATAGGAATTTTACATCGTCTGAAATTAGCAATGCATGCATGAGGCACAGACTTCAGGGAAACATGTCTAAATAATCACCTATGAAAACTAGCTAAGGTCGGAAAGTTTTCTTCGTTTGATAACATATCCTTATTGTATAAATAATCCTTATTTAAGCCAAACGCTACCAGCTAGCAAGGTAATCTGCTACCTGCTAGCATTCTGCGTTGTATCATCGCTCAGAGCCTCGCCCCAAGGTCACCTCACTTGCAGCAGCGGGAACCAGAACGACGTCACACGGAGTTTACCCGGCATTCATACTTACCCTTCGCTTTTTCGCGCGCTTGAAATTTTTCACTTTTCATTTCATCGCGAAAAATGGATATCGTCATTTAAAAATCTAAAAGCTTGAAATACGTAATCCAGGAGTAATAATATTTCGATTTAGGCAATAAAAAATAATAGGAAACCACCCTATTCAACTAAGGAAGAAGGGGATATCATTCATCTTTAGGGTCTTCGTCACGCCTTCTCATTACTCTATCAGTGTACACAATTCAGCGACTACCTTTTTGGGATTTGTAGCACGTGCTTTGTTCACGACGGACGTTAAATACCGATTAGGAATACCGCGAATCGGGCGAAAGTGGGGCTGCGCGTCGGAAAGTCTTGCCTCGGAATGCAGACGCTTCCGCTGCATTAAGGGCAATCGGCTGTTTCGCAACTGCATCCACTCCAGCGCCGATGGAGTTGGCGAGTTATATGAGGCGTCTCTCTCTCTCTCTTTCTGCCCCACAATGCACCGGATACGACGCTCTACTTTCCACTAGTGAAGTTTTATAGGTATTTTTCCATTCCACTGAGAGTGTACAGAAAAAATTCTGTTGATTAGGGTAGAACTAGAAGTTTAGCAATAGGTATACCATTACAAAGAAAATGATTATTTCCTCAAAGTATCATTTTTATGAACATACACATTCAGGGATTGGTATGGTATGGTAATTGGAGGAGGCGACCGACAGCTGAGGTCATTTGCGCCATGAGGGTAGGGTATGGAAGGAAGGGTGGAGAGAAACCCGGCTTCGGCATTAGCCTGCTCTTAACCAAAGGCGCCAAGGGGACCACGGCTTAACGTCCCATCCGACGGACGGATTGTTGCACTTGAAATGTCCTCCACACAACATTCAAGCAGGTACCGGGCAGCCTCTGAAAATTCTCTACCACTGCCGGGATTTGAACCCGAGCCCACCGGGTGGGAAGCCAACACCATAGCCACCACACCAACCCGATCCCCGCATTCAGTGATTCAACCCGAAGCACAGTGGGCTAAAATCGAAAAAAGCTGGACAAAAGTCCAAAATGACGTTTTTTGAGATAGAGACTTCAAACTTGGCGTAAATACTTATAAATGATTACCAACTATAGATGTATGTGCCATTTTACATCAATACGATCCGTTACTGAGATACAGTGGCCCAAACATGACCAACTTTTTAAAAACACGCGCGGTCTCGTTTTTCTTCAGAAACCTTTGAATTTAAGCAGGTGGTGTTGCGTTGGCATGATTTTTATGGAATAAAAAACGCAATATTCCTTTGACTTGATGCTTTGCCTATACTTTCCATGAATTTTGAAGATTTTGGTTCCCGTTTGACTGGTTTTACAACGCAAAATGGCGGACCCGTTTTTCACGTGAAATTTGACATAAAGTAGACATTATCTTTCGTTTACGAAATATATAACTCAGGAAACTCACATCACGGTGTAAAGGAGAGATTTCTTAAGAATGCTAAGCAGAAATCTTGGAAAAAAGTCTGCGACGAAGGAAATGAGAGCGATTTTTCGATCGCGAGTCAAGGCTGAGCTCCACGCCGCGGGACCCTGACGCTCGGTAACCGAGGTCGATGTTTCAAGTTTTTTGAAACTTTATTCTAAAAAAATCGTCATTTTAAGCACAGAACCTAGTCATTAATGACCTAAAACACTATACTCATGACATTAGCAAGGATTATGGATCGACCGAATTGACCATTTAACGCGTTACTCGAGTGGAAATGCTTGGGATTGGATATTTGTCGGAACCATTCCACGAATAAGAAATATGCTTCGGGAATTGAAGTAGGGTTAAAAGATTGACTTGGAGAGAGAGAAAAAGAAACTGTTTTCGCGAAATGCAACTACCGTTAACATTTTCCATTTCCACCCTCGCCGAGGTGGGTCGCGTGGAAAAGGGCGTTTTATGACGACGCACAGCCTTTGAAGGTATTTAACAGATCGCTCAAGGGTTTTTAATTTTTTAATCTGACCAAGATGTATGCAATAGGGGAATGTTTTAGTGAAAATGAAAATACAGTTAAATTTAAACTCATTATTTTTATGTTACTATAAAATATAAGATGAAGAGGTAACCTGACCAGGTAAAATTTCACTTTCGGTCGTCCATCTAAAGACAATATACGTGGGAGCAAGTCCAGTAAATGAAAATTCAGAATCAAATCATACATATGTATTGGAAAAATGTTTGATAATGTTTGGCTCTATCGGTAAAGGGATACTTAAATAAAAATACAATATACCATCAATGGAAATCCATGTATTACCTTAAACTTACAAATAAAATCAATCCGGAATCATAAATTGCGATATAAATAGAAAAGATGTATGTCACACATAAATGTTCTTCCTTAAAGTTACTGAATTGTATTTGTTTTCATTTATAGAGTTTCTACCTTCAATCCTCCGATGAACTTATTCCGTCACTAGCGTCTGATCCCTCTTCTACACCATCATAAAAAATCAGCAGTTCTCTTTAATCTTTTGGTATTTCCTTCGGTCTCCTCGGACTTGATACCAGGATGGTGAAAAGAAATGTATCAGACCTTAATAACAGTCGTTTAAAAAGGTCTTCATTCGTGCCCTATCTGGATTGCTTTCTGTTGAATCTCAGGCGGAATTTACGCGTGTCCTTATTCTGGGCTCGTAATGCTTCTTCAGAAAATTTTCCCATAGGAAGAATCAACTCTTTTGCAAAATCGCTTCTATGCTGAAGCCCCTTATATACCGTGGTTGTTATTTAACACCAGGGATACATCTAGGTGAATAACTCCCCAGTTCTCTGGCAGTAGTCCGAGAAATCTGTATAATTTAGAGTTATTCCACTTGATATTGCTCTCAGAATGATGGAAAAATGTTTGATTAGGTCAACATTGATGCCTGTACTTATGAAAAATTAATTTTCTTCTGATGGTACATTACACTTTTCTGTGAAAACATATAATTTAGATGAAGTAATTAACCATTTCATTTGCAAACATGCGTGAATGTTACACTTGCTTTACAGTGCATGGGTTACAAACGCTATTGCAGTCTACATTTACTCAATTGTCCGTCAAATTAGCGGCCAAGTCTGGGGAATCGAAGAGACGTCTTGCGGTATTACCGTCATTCAAGTTCCCTGATACAGGCCTTGGAACACAACAATAAACCCCATCCTTCCTCTAAAAGCATTCTGAAATCTAAATTTTCTCTCTATAAGGAGTGTTTTCAGGTATCCTCGGGCCTGTAAAGAATGTTAGCCGTAATTAGTAGGCATTTTCACCATTGAACTCGATTCCAGCTTTGTTGTATTCTTCCTTACCTAGATTTTTTTAAATTCTATCCAGTACGATATGTGTAGCACACATTCAAAAAATCGGATGTAGCAATGTGAGGTTGATAATCCAAAACAATATTTGGTCACACCTACAAGTCGATTCTATATTGCCCTCAAATCATTCATCTCCATAGTTGTTGATCCGAATATGTAGCACTAAAATCTTTTATTGCTCCAGTAATATTGTCTCCACATTTTTTCGTAATTAGACCAGAATCTCAACTTAAGTAATTCACGGAGACCATCTAGAGCAGCCTCGTAGCTCTAAACATTTAATCTCAGCTACAAAAAATCCAACAAGTGTATTTTTTATCTTGATGTAATTCCCTTCGTTTCTAATAATTCATTATGAAACTCAAAACGAGTTTCATAATGGTTTGAATACATTTGTACGTCAAAAAGCACTCGAAACCCTGCGAGGTGAATCGAAAAATATAAATATATGTTAGAGAACACGTATCATAATTGCCATGGTTATTGAGAGGCAAAAATAGTCAAAATTCATAAGTACTTAAAAGATATCATTGAAATTGTACTGAAACAAACGCATCTTTGAAATGAAAAGAATAAAAAAACTCACCTTACGAAATTCAAGCTGGTAAATCAATGCGCCGTCAAAACGAACTTGACAATCACACTACTGAACGACACGAAACTAGGAGAACTAGAACGGCACTTCTTCACCGATTTCAAAATAATACTGCAAGTTGAAACGTATTTTTGTAGAGAAAAGGGAAAAACCCTTGAAGAAGAATCTGTTAAATACCTTCAAAGGCTGTGCGTCGTCATAAAACGCCCTTTTCCACGCGACCCACCTCGGCGAGGGTGGAAATGGAAAATGTTAACGGTAGTTGCATTTCGCGAAAACAGTTTCTTTTTCTCTCTCTCCAAGTCAATCTTTTAACCCTACTTCAATTCCCGAAGCATATTTCTTATTCGTGGAATGGTTCCGACAAATATCCAATCCCAAGCATTTCCACTCGAGTAACGCGTTAAATGGTCAATTCGGTCGATCCATAATCCTTGCTAATGTCATGAGTATAGTGTTTTAGGTCATTAATGACTAGGTTCTGTGCTTAAATGACGATTTTTTAGAATAAAGTTTCAAAAAACTTGAAACATCGACCTCGGTTACCGAGCGTCAGGGTCCCGCGGCGTGGAGCTCAGCCTTGACTCGCGATCGAAAAATCGCTCTCATTTCCTTCGTCGCAGACTTTTTTCCAAGATTTCTGCTTAGCATTCTTAAGAAATCTCTCCTTTACACCGTGATGTGAGTTTCCTGAGTTATATATTTCGTAAACGAAAGATAATGTCTACTTTATGTCAAATTTCACGTGAAAAACGGGTCCGCCATTTTGCGTTGTAAAACCAGTCAAACGGGAACCAAAATCTTCAAAATTCATGGAAAGTATAGGCAAAGCATCAAGTCAAAGGAATATTGCGTTTTTTATTCCATAAAAATCATGCCAACGCAACACCACCTGCTTAAATTCAAAGGTTTCTGAAGAAAAACGAGACCGCGCGTGTTTTTAAAAAGTTGGTCATGTTTGGGCCACTGTATCTCAGTAACGGATCGTATTGATGTAAAATGGCACATACATCTATAGTTGGTAATCATTTATAAGTATTTACGCCAAGTTTGAAGTCTCTATCTCAAAAAACGTCATTTTGGACTTTTGTCCAGCTTTTTTCGATTTCAGCCCACTGTGCGAAGGTTGGTTTGATAAGGTGAATGCAGAGCTCACACTGGACTAGGCCACAGATGTGTTAAGTTTATACATTAAGGGTAGGGAGCCAGGTTTTTTACCCTGGGTGGCTTCGCTGTTTGTGGATTGTAATTCCAATGGACACAGATGTGTTAAGTTTATACATTTAGGGTAGGGAGCAGTGGCGCCGACTCCATAGGGCCTGAGGGGGCCCAAGCCCCCTCAAAGATTCGATTGGGGGGTCGGAGCCCCCCTCAATATTTCAAGAAAATAATTAAGTGATACTATGCTTTGTGAAATCACAAAAATATTTGGTATTTTTTATTTCCCACGTTTGAAGATAATTACCTTTAAAAATACATTCAATAATGTGTTAAAACAAATCATTAGAAGGTAGTAAGCAGGTTAACTTAAATCAAGTGGAGTGAATCATGATAGTGTTTCGGTGCTGCGATACACCTCGAATTTTACCTCTTCCCGGGGCAAGACCCCCTATATTAATGTACTAGGGGCGCCGACTTATAAAAAATATTGGGGCCCCCCAATATTTTCTATAAGTCGGCGCCCCTGGTAGGGAGCCAGGTCTTTTTACCCTGGGTGGCTTCGCTGTTTGAGGATTGTAATTTAGGGTATCCGACGGCTTCATCCAGGATTTGAACTCGGAACTCCTCGATCCTGTGATCCCATGTCAATGAAATGCAAATAGTAAAACGCCCCTGCTAATCTAGTCCCTTTTACCTCTCGAGAGATCAATCGTGGATTTTTTTGTTAAATCATTTAAAAAATAGCTATAACTTCAAGTTGAACCTTGAATCTTCTATCCCCTTGGTCGAACGTGGCAGTGCGTACAATGGAAAAAAAGCGGTTACATTTTTACAATGTCAATAAAAAACTCGGGTCGCTACAGTAAGTGTATTTGGAGGAGGCCACCGACAGAAAGAACAGTGGATACTTTGAAATAACCATAGAAAACGCTGATTCGAAAAATGAACATCGTGGTCAAATTTAAAAATAAAATGCCTAAAAACATGGACTACCAATTAAAGGTAAAAACACGGAGTAGAACTTAATAGGTTAGCAATTTTTTCCGCGAGTTCATTAGAAATGCTGTTACGTTAAATTGAAACACATCCTACTCGTAATATAACATATATTGATACTTTTAGTATCTTCATTAAAGGAGATTCTGAAATAATTTTGGTCGAAATAGATGAACGGAAATTGTTTCAACTATATATTGCAGGTGGGAAGGCCATTCATTGCTTTAAACGTGATTAAGATGCTTTGAACAATCGATAAATTTTTTAAATAGAGATGAGTCCAAAGAGTTTTCTTATCTCTGAGCTCTGCGACTCGCCCACACGCTGTTTTATCTTTAAACTGCATCGTATTTGCACTTCAGCGCTACGAGTTTCGCCATCGCTCTCATTTCCTGGCTCCCTCCGGATGTGACGTTTTCTGTGGGTCTTCTCCTGTTTTTCCTTCCGCTCACTCGCATACCCATCTCCTTGACAGCGCGAGTAAACACCTCCACCGCCCTTTAAAGCATGAGCGACGTTGTTAACTATCAATTGTTCATGACTAGATGCACTGCCGATGTAAAATATAAGTCACTTAACTTTGACGAAAAATGCAGTGATTGCGTCGTTGCTTTGGAAAAATTGCCATGCCAGATGTGATGTAGAATGCCGGAGAAATTTAGAATAGTTATCTCTCTAACAAATTAATTAATTACTTGCAAAGATATTATTTAATTATAGCCAAACTACGGCCCATTCAATGGAACCACTATCAGTTCAGAGATTTGTTCGCCATTCCGAATGCCATAAAAAAATACGGCATTGAAAATGGCGGAGCAAGGTATGTGGTCTCCCCACGTAAGCGATACGGAGAACCTTATTGGATTCTCACCATATTTCCAGGTCCAACAAATACGATAAATTAAGATATATATTTTGCCGAACGGATAGGTATTGGAATTAATTTTTACCCCGGATAATAAAGAACTTCAACAAAAGCTGAGCGTAGTTACGTTTGATCTGGCTCTCTTAAGGCCTGGTTACACGATACATTAACACGTACGTCTTACGGGTTAATGTCTAAATGTATGAACGCAAGAATGAACGCCAAAATGCACTGTGTAACCACCCAACTTGTGCGAATGCATGCACAGAAAATATAACCTGTTCTAATTTGGTTCATGCATTCGTACATGCTCCGTCCCGGTCCACAAAATTCATTCACGCAAACGAAAATTAACTCGTACGTGTTAATGTACCGTGTAACCAGGCCTTTATATCAAAACTGTGAGTTACTGGAACGAAAACTACGGGAAAACTAAGCGCTCAAAGTTGGGCAACTCGATTTTACGCGCAAAAAAACGGGTACTTTTTGAGAAAAAATTAAGTACAGGAAATACTATGGAGCCATAGATTTTTAAAAGTATACGATCAAACGTAGAAATAAATTCTCTTTTTTATGCTTCCTGTTTAATGGAAATTGATTGCTTCGTTTAGACGCTAGAGCTCCTCAAACTCGGGTGTCTTGCTTTATTTACAAACAATGGTGTGAAATCTCCTCCCGCCACACATATTGGCACTCGCTTGAACGGGCCTCGCAGATGTATATTGCGGCCTGAAAAGTTACTTATACTTACGAAACATGTCTGCTTTAGCTAGAGTTGCCTCCTTGAAGCTGCATGAGGTTAAGCTTACTGAATAAAAATACATGCCGTAAAATTGTTAAATAAAAATAAATAAGCATTGAACAATATCATTTTAGTACTTAATATTTCTCGGGCTTCCGATCTGGTTAACAACTCCATCGTCACCCAAGTTTGAAGAGCGCATTGCTCATCGTCTTCAGGGCTTTTGATGAATATGTTGAACAATTGGGCTTATGTGCGATTCCTCAGGGACAAAGCCAGATGTGATTGATCACTATGGGTATCCACCAGTCATATTTCGCTTCATCCCTGGGCCATCTTTTACAAGTCCGGTTGTTCGATCCCTTTAAGACTGCCCCGAAGATGATAAGAAATAGGTACGAAAAATATATAGATAAGCAATAGGCATGTAGGCTTTTCGAAACGTTAGTTAAGATGGAGTTTTTAAACCGAGCGGAAGCCCGAGAAACATCCAGTGCTCACATGCGCCGGTAAATAGTCTCTTTTTATATTATTTGAGCATATTACCGGCTTATGTTGGTATACGGTAGCATACGGTAAATCACCCTGATCTGACTCTACTGCCTCAATTGGACTTGGCTAGTTTATTCCATTAAACGCCCATTGTCTTTCATTCTATTAATAAATCCTTTTCTTCTCCTCCTCTCCCCCTTCCCTACCAACCAAATATTCTTACCTCTAACACGGTTTTTTTGTAATCCCACCCCGATTAGCATTTGCTTCATCCATCCTTACCTTCTGCTTCCTTCGTATCGCCTTTAGAAAATTCATCTCCTTGCCCAACATGTCTAGTGCGTCGTCACCTCTCATCCACAGTGTGGATTCCAAAGGGAGTGTTGCGTGAACACAGTGTGGATGGTTCTTTGCATATTTTTCCCCAGTTCTTAGTTTTTTTTGCATTTCAATGTGATTTTTTTTCATCTAGTAATTTTTTTGGTGTTGCTAGACCTTTATGTTTCACGGCACTATTTTTGTTTTCTTATAATTCGTTGCATCGATGGATTAATTTTAATACCTCTCGTTAACAAATTTCGTCTGACTATGAATGTTCTGAGGCGTTCTTGGATGGATACCACACCACTTACAAGCTTGTTATTATGTTATGTTTATTATATTATTTTCTTTGAAATTCATGAAGTACGCTTGTGCCAAATTGGGTGCTACACAATCGTCCTTTTTCGCCCCTTTTCAAACTCCATTGGGGTGGCTCACAGGGTATTATGCATATTTTCGCAGAATTCAAATAAAATGCGTCACTCAGAGTTAAAGAGGGAAGTTCAATGTGGGACGCTGGGATGATTAGCTGATTAGATATTCACCGGACATGCACTTGAATGGTAATTAAATTAATATAATTGGCGGCCTCGGATGTGGTGGAGTAAATTCTTCGCCGACCAAACCGAAGGTTCCGGGTTCGATTTCCACCTGGGTACGGTTGCCTCTATCTGTGGCATGGATATTCTTGTACTTTTAATAGGGTGGTTTCCTATAATTTTTTTATTGCCTAAATCGAAAGATTATTACTCTTGGAGTAAGTATTTCCCGCTTTTAGATTTTTAAATGGCGATATCTATTTTTCGCGATTAAATGAAAAGTGAAAAATTTCAAGCGCGCGAAAACGCGACGTGTAAGTATGAATGCCGGGAAATCTCTCCGTGTGACGTATTTCTGGTTCCTGCTGCCGCCCTTTGAGGTGACCTTGAGGCGAGTTGAGCGCTGATACGACGCAGGCTGCTAGCGGGTAACCTAGTACCCTGCTGGCTAGTAGCGCTTGGCTTAAATAAGGATTATTAATACCTTATCAAACGAAGAAAACTTTCCGACCTTAGCCAGTTTTAATAAGTGATTATTAAGACATGTTTCCCTGAGCTCTGCGCCTCATGCATGCATTGGTAATCTCAGACGATGCATAACTCCTATCTTCTCGTGTAGAAACTAGGTCCCTGTGACGTCACGTGGAGTGGCATCGCATGGGCGCCAATCTGGCCCTTTTCAAATGAGGATAAAAATGGACCATTGCCATTCGTCTAAACCGGTATTTCTAAAGCCAAATAATTTGTGTATTATGAATACAGTAATGGTGGGTAACGAATCGCAATCAATGCCTATCGTTTTCTTTGATGAAGGAAACTACCCTATTGTTAAAGATTTATGAAAACCCCGATGTAAAAGGCCAAATATTGCTGTTTTTCTGGTGTTGCAATAAAGTAAAAAAGAAAAATGCTAACATAATGGAAGATAATTAATTCAATATAATAATTACTTTGAATTTTGCAACTCACAAAGGAAATCTCTTGAATAGTCTCTCGTGGTGAATCCGGGAGCATTTCTTCGATCGGTCGGTCATTCTAGACAGCTAATGAGTGTTCTCAATCTTATTTATTTCCTTAATCATTTTCCCTCTGCGCATTTTAATTATCCGTCTTCAGATTGTCGCATCCTCGCCAGAACAAAGGGTTGAACGACCGTCCGTCATGAATGATGGTGGGCTGGACGCCGTAAAACCCGACGCCGCCGCTTGCTTATCGCGTTGGCGCTGCTGATTTTCTGGGTGCAAGAATGTGGAGTGGGTCGATTGCCACACGCTCGGGAACCGCAAGCGACATCCCTGAGTGCTTCCGTGCGCCCGTCCTCGCGATGAATGCAGCCACGCCGATGACGCCTCCTTCTCTTGGCGTCCCCGCAGCGAAAGGTCGAAGGTCGATTCGTGTCCAAACATGTCGGCGACCTTCCTCATTTGAAGAGAGAGACATAATTTATTTGTACCAGGACGTTGCCCCTCAAGTGCCCTTCGTAAAACACGGAACTCGTCTCTTTTCCATCTACCTCTCCACCGTTTATCAGTGACCCAGAGATCCCTTACCTTCCGGCTACCTTTCACCTACAATTCCATCAAAGCTCCTTCTGTTGATATAACATCATCAATTTCATCACTTACGGCCGCCATCAGGAAACTTCCTCTTTAAATCCCTCTCTTCTTTCTCCGCCCTTCCCAAATAACAAATGAGCGGTTGAGGCGTTCATAGAAGTGAAGTATTACGTGATATCTGAGTGTATTTAATCATGTTTTTTGTCGTTGTTTCTTGTTACACTTTATTATTTAACCATTTGTTTAAAAATCCAATGTAAAAGGTCTCACGTACTGTTCTTAGGTTTATTTCAAATAAAAAAATAAATAAACATCTTTCAAACGTTTCGCCTAAGTTCCAGGTTACAGCAGTAAGATATGAAGGGTATTTTATGAGAAATCTACACTACTTCAGGCTGTGGTAGCATATTTTGTCGATAAACATGGGTTCGCAACTCCCTAGTTACTATGGCAACGTAAATATTTTTAGATACACTTTTCAGTTATCATGAAAACAATTTTTCTGTGATGTCCGGCCTTTACGTCATCAAATTTAATACTCTGGATTTAAGGGACATGAATTAATTAAGGTTGGAAGAAAATTTGCGATTATAATTGCCTGAAAAAATTTCAAAATGAGTGAGACTGCGCAATCGTATTGTTAATACCCAAAGCTCTCGTTCAACTGCAACGATTGATGGTGTCAGGCAATTATAATCGCACATTTTCGTCCTACCTTAAATACTCAATGTCCTTTAAATTCAGAGCATTAAATAAAATGACGAAAAAGCTGGATACCCGAGAAATACCGTTTTCATGGTAACTGCAAAAGTGCAGCCAAAATAATGTTTGCGTTGCCATGGCTCAGTAACTAAGGAGTTGCGAACCCATGTTTATAGGTCAACAATGAAATGCTTAAAATGAGTGAGATTTTCTATCCTATCACCCTAGACCCTATCACCTCATCAAGTATTACAGACTCCTCCAGAAACACCCAGTACAGAGAGCAAAATAGAGAGAATTCCGTTTATATGAACAACAGGTTGGAAATTAAAATCCCTAACGAAACATACAACGCGAAAGCAAACTTCATTGTATTAGTCAGCTAGTAAGTTAAATCACGTGATCTCATGATGCTTTTGTGAATCTTGGTCCCAGGGGCGGTAGCCGATTATCCCTCCTGCTCACATTTATTTTAGCCGGCTTGCTGGGCGCCATGGTGGTGTAGGCGCAAGATTATATTTCGCATATTCATTCTCATGCCCTAGTGCCATTATGGGTCCAGGATAAAACAGAGAAATAACGAGATTCTGTTGACATTTCTTTCACACCCGACTGGCGTCGTAACGGATGAAATTCCATTACTTAATACATCTCCTTTCATCCAAAATCACCATCGATGTCCCAGAATACCTATCAAAAGTCTTCTAACATTGATATAATTTCTTACGCAGTCTTATCTGAGATCAGTGGATTAATGATTGAATAATTAGGCCAGGCTCAAAATAATCCATGCTTCCTTCTCAGAGAACTCACCCCCCACACTGCCGTAGGCATGTAATAACACATATTTCGCAATATATTATGTAGGTAATCCTTTCCCGTCGAAATATTTGCGAAAAGTCTTCTTGGTAGTTTCACCGGTCTAATTCGTTGTATATCAACAACGCCTCATCGGGCGACTCGTCCGTCGACAACTGGGTGATTGAATAAGTATGGTATGGTAATTGGAGGAGGCGACCGACAGCTGAGATCATTAGCGCCATTAGGGAAGGCTATGGAAGGATGGGTGGAGAGAAACCCGGCGTCGGCATTAGCCTGCTCTTAACGAAATGCGCCAAGGGGTCCACGGCTTTACGTCCCACCCGACGGACGGAGTGTTGCGCTTGAAATGTCCTCCTCATTCAAGCAGAGAACGGGCAGTCGATGAAAAATCTCTGCCACCGCCTGGAATTGAACCCGAGCCCACGGGGTGGGAAGTCGACACTCTAGCCACCATACCAACCCGATCCCCGTGAATGAATAAGGTTGACTGAATAAAAAACATCGGGGTTTAACCGTAAAGAGTGACAACAATCTGCTTACTCCTGATTGGCTAGAAAGGTGTAGGTAATTCTGATAAAAAGGAGTGCTATCATTTTTTTTTCTTTAAAATGGAACTTCACGCATTTCTGAGTTTATATCCCGTGTCCCGAATAGAAGTATATTTGGTAAGCCTGATCTCAATGACCTCCTGAGAAGGTCTGTCCCTGAAGATGTTGAAACTGCAGTTGGCGGAACGCTGGTGATACAAAACAAATTGAACCGATAGAATTAGCGAAAAAGCTTAGCGCAAATCTTTTAACCGTTTTGTCAAAGTTCAAGGTTACAGCAATAAGATATAGAGTAGGAGAATATTTCAGATATCAAAAACGAAAAACGTGGTGCGCACGGGGGATTGTAAAATTAATAATTGCTGGTCAATATGCATCAGATTTTTCTCGTAGCAAGTGCGAATGTAATCATACATGCGCACCACCTTTTCGTTTTTGGCATCTGGAATACTATTCTAAAACTAATTTTCCTTTCTCATCACACATATTTGAAATTTACATAATTTAAAAGGCCGTAGGCAGTTATTATCTGCTTTTTAAGCCAACGTGTTTTTTTATGAAAATGTTACTTTTATTCTTTAATATTATTTAAGGAATGCTTTGGATAAACGGGGAAGTTGATTTCTAACCCAGTGCTGATTATGGTAGAAATCAAATTTGAAGATTTTTCATTTTGAAAACTTGGAAATTTAACACTCAATTATAATTATCGTGGCAGCAAAATACTTCGTAATTAAAATTTACTCTACAAAATAATGGTTAGTTTAGATACTTCCTGAATAGAGTTGAAAGTTGAAACATTTTTGATGTTGCTTACAAGCAGCATTGGGTTATGAAGGGTTGATAAGGTCTTCATTCCGACGGAGTGTACCTTCTAGCCATGCAGGGGCTTGCTGCAGGAGCCCTCCCTCGCCTTCCCCTCCCTCTTCCCACTCTACCCATAGACAACTCTCCCGGGCAACGCCCTTCCTCCAACTGCCCCCATACTGGGTCAAGCAAACCACATCCCCTCAGGAAGTGGCATCCATCCGGCGGATGACAGAGGGGAGCGGAAACCTAGTGTTATTATTTCGCTCAGCGTGCACAGCGCTCCGGTTTTAAATGCCTGGATGCAACGACCATTTAAAGACCCCCAAGCTCTCGCGCGAGCAAAGAATCAACTGAGAAACGAAGAAAAAGAAAAATGAAGAAAGAGAGAAATAATTTTGTAATATTCATGAAAATTACAAAATTTGCTACACTGATTAACCCTTTATAACGAATAGCTACTTTTGGAAAAATTCAAATTTCAAGATTTTTCATTATGAAAACTTGAAAATTTTTCAATCAACCATAACTATCGCGGCAGATTAATTTTTCGTCGTTAAAAGTAACAACACAAAATAATGCGTAGTTTAGATATTCCCTAAACAGAGCATATAAAATACACATTTTTGATGTTGCTTAGAAGCAACATTGGTATATAATGGGTTAAAATTATTTGACTGAGAATGAGAATAGTTTGGTTTTCCGTAATTATTTCCCGGAAATCGAATTTTAAGGAGATTTTTATGATAAGAGGAAAAAATTAAATGCCATTTTCAGGAAAATTTCCCTGCTATAATATTTCAATGACGACCGTGGTAGCCTTATGGGTGGAGGAATCTTTTTTTATTCATCGATAATCTTCGAAATCAGTATCTACGCATTTTACAGAGGCCTTTTACAATGCGTGCTTCAATAATAACTAACAATAGACGATCACAAACATCCGTAACGAAGATAGGGAGAACCTTCCGAGGCAGGTCTCGAACGTGTGACCTACGGTAGGGTAGGCGAGGAATTATCCCCATCGAGGCCACCTGTGCTGCCCTCTAGTGCTGGCATCTAAAGTGAACGGGAAATTGACGGTTAGCAAAGCTGTTGAGGTATGCAGGAAGAACCTTGGTATGCAGGGACAAGATATTACTGTGTTCAAGGTGTTTTTACCGAATAATTTTTCTTCCGCCCATATTCTTCGTTCCTAGGACAAATCCATGAAAAAATAGAAAAGATTAGCTGAAATTATGTGTGTAAACTAACTTTTTATTTTTAGCTGTAATAAATATTTCTCTCTTCCTCTATACGAAATGTGTATTTCCTAAAGAGAACGCTTCATATATATTTGCCTGCACATAGATTTGGAATAAAAACTTCGATGCTGGACTTTTGCCGAAGGATATGTCCACGTGATCACTAGTTGAGCATTGCTACCGCAAGATTTTTTCTCGCCACATTCCCAACTGGGGCTTTCCGAACATGTTTTTATTTCCTTGATATTTCGAGGAGGTAATGACCGTAGCTGAACCGACTTTTTAAGCGGCAGGTGAGTTACGTGGACGTGATTTTGCGGTTCACGAGAGAACTCCTGAAGTAGTTATGGTCGTTGGGGATAAAAAAGATGAGAGTAATAAAACTGTAATTACGGCCACTGTTCCTTCCATCTTCCCCTCACTCCTCTTCGCCTCAGAGCACGTCGTACGAGATTGTGGTTTCAGCTGTGGGGTGTTGCAGGATGAGCAGTGTGGGAAATAGAAATAGCTGTTGGATTGTGGTGACACCCGTTTGCACACGCATTCAGTCATATGCATCGATATTCTATCCTGAAGTCCGCCAGGTAAATCTTTATAGGATTTTATTGCATGTGATTATTATTCTTGGAATAGGGTAGTTTCCTTCATCAAAGATAACGAAATGCATTCATTGAGATTCCTTACCCACCATTAGTGTATTCATAATATAAAAATTATTTGGTTTTAGAAATCCCAGTTTAGACGAATGGCAATGGTCAATTTTAACCTCATTTGAAAAACGCCAGATTGGCGCCCATGCGATGTCACTCCACGTGACGTCACAGGACCTAGTTTCTATACGAGCGGATAGCAGTTTCACATCGTCTGAGATTACCAATGCATGCATGAGGCACAGAGCTCAGGGAAACATCTCTTAATAATCACACACTAAAAATACCTAAGTTCGGAAAGTTTCCTTCGTTTGATAAGGTAGTAATAATCCATATTTAAGTCAAGCGCTACCTATTAGCAGGGTACTCTGCTACCTGCCAGCATCCCGCGTCGTATCAGTGATCAAAGCCTCGCCCCAAAGCCACCTCACTCGGCGACAGCTGGAACCATAAATACGTCACACGGACTTTTCCCAGCATTCATACTTAGCCGTCATGTTTTCGCGCGCTTGACAATTTTCACTTTTCGTTTAATCGCGAAAAATAGATATCGTCATTTAAAAATCTAAAAGCGTGAAATGCTTGCTCCAGGAGTAATAATCTTTCAATTTAGAAAATAAAAAAATTATGGGAAACCACCCTATTATAGGTTTGGTAACTCAACCTCGAAATCACAATTTATTCAAATTCATTTTAAAGGAAAAGATGAAAAGAAACAAAAAATACTTCCTAATTCAGGCATTCTGTAATAAGAAATCAATGGTGTTCAAGGTTACTGTGTGGAATGTTGACATTAGAGATTAAAATCAAACAATGTTGTAGTCTACACAATTCTATTAAAAACACTCGACCAGTTTCAAACTTTTCAGGTCATTATCAAGAGTTAATGGCCTGAAAAAGTTGAAATCGGTCGTATCTTTAAATAAATCTGTGTGGAATACAATACAGTTTAATTTTCATTTACCTTTCTATAATAAATTTCAATTAACAAATGTGTTATATAAGTATTCTACCGATTATACTAGCTTTGCATGGAGTATTTATGAAGTATTCTAGTCTCCCCTCCCTTCGCGGACTTACCTCTTCAATTCATAATAAGACCCACTGCCTTTCATTCAATCTAAAAAATCCTATTCTCTTCCTTCCTCTCCCTCGTTTACCCAACATTTTTCCCTCCAACACTGTTTTCAATATCCCCTCCCCGCTCAGCACTTATTTCAACCATATCTTTAGTCCTCTTCGAATCTCACCTAGAAGCTGCTCTCTCCTCACCCACATAGTCCACTACTTTGTCGTTCTTCCTCCTCTCCGTCCACATCGCCTTCTCTAAATACATTTTGAACGCCTCCAGTTTTTTCTCGTCCTCTTTCGTAAATGTCCATGTTTCCGCTTTTAACTCCAGATCAAACTCTTCACTAGCCTTTTCTTCAAACTTTTTCATTTAAATTTGAAAATGAATAAATGTCATTACTGTGGATAGTCCGCTGGTTTTGCTGATAGTCCCTGTCGATTAGGGAATGCTTACGTTGAAGGCGACATGACAATTTTATGTGTCAATTCACATTCACCAGTCCCATATCGTACCCTAAGTTTGACTTTTAATTGAATCTATCTCAGCTACTACCTTTGAGACTTAAGGCCGTTTTACACGGGGCACGGAATTTCGCAGGTTATAGCTGCATTAATTTCTAAAATGGCGTGGAATTGCGCGAATGCATGAACGAAATTAGAACAGGGGCTATTTTGCCGTCTCGCATCCACGCATTCTCGCGTGTGTTCAAGCAATTCACCGCTTTACACGGCGCAATTTTGCTTGCGCCTTCGCACGTACGTCAGATTGCGCAATTCCGTGTACCGCGTACAACGGCCTTTAGAATTAGTCTTTACCGTTGCCAATATTCATAAATTATAATACCATTTTCAATATAGTATTTTATCTCTCCGGTATTCCAGGAAACGGTGATCCCTCTGTCAATCTTGATCATTGCCACACCGGCGAGTTGACATATTTATCGGAAGGACTGTAAATGTCTTCGAGTTAGAAAAAATGCAAAAACTGCTGTTTAAATTTTACAGTTATTCGTTATAAACCTCTTTTTATTTTGGTGACGACGAGACTAGTAAACTTTAGTCCATTCACTACCAACTGAATTCGTGTGTTGTGATTCAATGCATAGAATTAGCACTAATTTTTTTCCTTTCAGTTTATTTGACGTGTCGCACTTGCTAATAATATTATTGGTAAACATGTTGTAAAATTTATTACTGAAGTATTTTGTCACTCTTTCCAGTTGCTCCTTCCACGCCGAGGTTCATTATGCAGTTCGACTTTATCTTATGTGAGTACACTTTCGATTCATATCTTCTTAATTTTTGTCGAATTCACGAATTTTGTGCATAAAATGCATTAATTTCCATTTTAAATTGAGTGCAGAACTCATATACTTTAATGCAGAGGTTTCCAAAATACGGCCCGCGGAGGGTTTTCATCCGGCCCGCGCACTCGTTTCAAGTAGCGCGCGATTCTCGCTCTTTTAACTCTGTGAGACGCCACTAGGAGCATTGCAGCGCTGTACTGCACGTCAAAGTCGCCTTCAACTGTTCGTAAATAAGAAATACGTCACCGGATACTTCAGTAGACGTTGGTATCGAATACTTCAGTCATCGACAAATTTATTATTTTTAGGGTCCATTAACATTTGATCATATTTTTTTGAGTAGCATCATTTTTTATTTCCGTGAAATTTGTCGACACAAGCAATTTTAGTATCAGATACGGATATTTTCCAGCCATAAATCAATTATACCGAGTTCACTCCAACTTTTACGCCCCATCTGAAATTCGCCGAAAATATATATCTATCGTACGCAGTTTTTAATGAGGGGAATCCGTCTTTATTACAACATTATTATGACGATTTCGTTGGAAATTTGGGGAATGGGAGAAATACCTTCGAAGAAATCCGTGACAGCGTTCTAATTTTTTTCATCCGTCCCGTCACGAATCTTCCATTTCGTCCTTAATCCTCCTCGGATATCTTCCGCACTGGATAGCGATCTCCCGGTAAGGGGAGAACAGCGTACTATAATTTACTTGGACTAGGAATAGCTGGTCGTATCTTTATGCCCATTCCGTCTGGATAGATCTTATGTTTTCTCCTCTTCTCTCCGGGATTCTCTTCCCATTGTGGGGTCATCTCGAGCGGCTAATTCCGTCTAATTGCGGTGCTTGTGAATCTCATCCTTTTTTTTAAGCGGAGAGAGAGAGAGAACCAATCATGTATCATTACAACCTCCCCTATTCCTTCGTAGAAACCGTGCGCATATGCGTTTTCCATCTTTTCGTGTGGACCTCTTTCTCTCCTTCCCGTTCTAAGGGCGGGAATGGTATCTCGGAAGTGGAAATACCCGTAGCCTCTTTCTTAGTTTTCGTGTCAACGCTGTTTCTACTTGGAGAAAAAGTAGGAATGTCCTCCCATTCCAATAGAGATATCGCTCCGAATCTGGTGCTTCATCTAACCTTACGCGGACTATTCATTTCAAGTACTTGGGTATGGCATGAAAATAAACGACATCATCTACATGTACATACTACCCCGCAAGACGTCTCTGTAGGCGTTTGACAGGGGGTGTTAGGACACCAGCCGCAAGCAAATAAGGAAATGCTTTGACCAATCTCCATCTAACATTTATTGAATTCCTTTAATAAACGGGGAAAAATTATTGTCCATTCGGTAAAATCTTTCCTATTTCAATTGTTTTGGGAATGATAACAGCAGAAATTATGGGCCTTAGCTGGGTGAGATTGGAACTAGAAAGTTCCTTCTTCCTATCTAACCTTTCAATATACATTGAATATTAGCCAAGTGATGCATTTTCAAGGTAATCTTTAAGTGAAATAAAGGGATATTCGTAGAAAAATAAACGCATAAGTATGCTTTAGCAAGCGAAAGTGAAGAATCAAATTACAAAATTTCCAAAGTGTAAAAATATATTAACTTTCCTCGGAAAATCTTTCTTTCGGGCCTTAAAGTATGGCGCGGATCTAAGCTGATGACCTCCGTGTCGTACTGAAAGCAGTCACTTTTTGATTGCTCGTTCGAAGCTTCGCACTTATCATCAGCGCCTCTCGTGGTTCCTCAGCATGTGATTTATACCTGTGTAGCTCTCTCATTTTGCTCGCTGCAATTTTTGCCGTATCTCACCGATTAAGTGTATAGTTAATTCATTTCGCGGTTGAAATCATTCTACATTAGATCCCATATGCTAGCCGTATCTTCGATAGGTAAATTGACGAGTCCAAAATAGTTTTAGTGGAAACTTTCCTTCAACTATCCGTGCGATTGGCTTCCCTTGGTAGGAGAATATAAACCAAGTTTCTCAAGCACTGAATGATTCATTCGGATGAGTATAGTTAGTAAAAGCGCCCTGATAGCTCACTTAGCTTATCAATTCAATATCGCCAGAGTCTCTTTAGGCTTCGGTGGCATCATCCGTATTGTGTTTAGCGTCGAGGTTGTCTGCTTGAATGAATGAACAAAAGAAGGAGCGGATGATGACGTCTTTCAGGGGCGTGCCAGTCCTTGGCGTGCCGACGCCCCTTACGAATTGAATGAAGACGACCAACAATGGAACGCCCGTGCCTTAAATAGAGGGTCTTCATTTCCTCCGTAGCTCCTGTCGGTTGCCTCATTGTCGTATCATAAGCGCATTAATTCCGGTAAGGCTTTCTATGCCTGGGTACGAGCTTTTGAAATCGTATCAGGCCATGTACTAAGAGTACTTAGAAATTTATTTATTTATATACATATTGCTACAAGAAGACTATTTTTGGTCGCAGCATGAGATTTAAATAAATGAATGAAAAGTCTAACCATCTAAGAACAAAGTATAGAGACAGAAAATACACCCAAGGTAAAAAAAATGCATGTGTGTCAAAAATCTTAAAATATCTTCAGTATGGTGGTTCTACTCCATACAGGAAGGATTTTTTTCAAAATGTCCGTTTTCTGCCTCTTGAACTTAATTTTGCATTTATGATCCCTCCTATGATGAAAGTTCCTTCCTATGTAGCACGGTAATTCCAGCTTTTGACCTATTTTCTTCCAGCCCCGCTCTTTTATAAATGCTTGTTAGACCTCGCATAACCCGATATCATGGCATGGCATCTATGGTTCTTCTAAATTTTAAAGGCCCCAAACATCCTTGCGTAGCTGTGACACTGTCCTCCTTTCTATGCCTCCTTAGAGTATACCTGGCAGCCTTTATTTGATCTTTTTCAAGCAATACAAACGCGATGCGAAAATCAAATAACATATTTGAAATTATAAATATTTTACATAGATATAACCAAATTGGTAAAGTAGGTAACCCGGGGTATTAAGTTTATTCTGTGATTCAACTCTTAAGTTTGGTTTGGATAGGTAAGGGTAGAGGTCACCCTGAATTAAGCCAAAGGCTTGTGAATTTCACACATTTTAGGTTGCTTCCCCTAGGCCACCTCGCTCTTCGAGTATTTGGTTTGGGAGTGTCCAGGTTTGGGGGCATCAGCAAGGATTTGGACCCGGAACCGTTTGATTAGCAGCCAAGCGCTCTACCCACTAGACTGCCACAATCTCCGGATTATTATTATAGTATTCAAACGATTAGGGTTGGTTTCCATGGAGTATTCAAGAAGTGATCTGGGAGCCTTCGTTCCAGCACTGCCTTCTTTAATTCACTGCAAGGCCTACTCTCTTTCAAAATATCTAAAAATCCTATTCTTTTCCTTCCCCTCCCTCGTTTCCCTAACATTCTACCCTCTAACACCATTTTCAACATCCACTCCCCGCTAAGCACTAACTCCATCCATACCTTCTGTCTCCTACATATCTCATCTAAAAGCTGCCACTCCTCACCCACCGTCGTTCCTTTTCCTCTCTGTCCATTTCACCCTTTATTTTCCAAAAATTAAATGAAACTTTCCATCAAAAAAATCAATGCTGGCCATCCAAAAAATACAGTCTAGTATGACGGTGTATTTCTGTCGGATCGGGCATTTTGCTATCGGTATGGTCAAGGTTGACTCTCTAATATAATATTTGCTGAGACCAGTGAGGCGCTAAGCCTATTGGCCTACATCTTGAAGAATTAGACCCCACTATGTTAAAATTTCTAGTTCAAACTAGAAAATTTGAGTTTTGCCGGCTATTTTTCTATGCCTGACCACTGAGCGACGCGGGTGTCCGAGTATGCCTAGGAAGAATGACACTGGAGTAGACAGTAATTAAAACCATCACAACCGAAGCAGGTCGTCTGTTTATGACAATACAGACAATTTTTCGCCAGCAACAAGCCTCAAAAGCCATCAAATTTTCCTCTTTTACCTTTTCGATTATTCAGGTCTCCCATTTTAGTACTTCCAAGTACCATTAAATGTGTCGAAAACAATCGGTGAGGAACGGGTTGACTGGTTGATTGATATTACGCGGGATGACCAAGTAATCCGTCCTCGGAGTGCTTCTTTTCTAACAAATATCATCATTCGTCTTGACCGGATCCTTGATTTCCGGTCGAGTGCTTCTGCCAATTAAACTACCTTGCCGTCTATCCCCTAAGTGGAACTTTGTGGACTTTACCAGAAAACCTCTATTGACAACCCATGAGATCTAAATCCTTTCAACGAAGAGCCGTATTAAGGTGGTTCCCTATTATTTTTTTATTGCCTACATCGAAAGATTATTACTTCTGGAGTACGTATATCACGCTTTTAGATTTTTAAATGACGATATCTATTTTTCGCGATTAAATGAAAAGTGAAAATTTTCAAGCGTGTGAAAACGCGACGGCTAAGTATGAATGCTGGGAAAAGTCGGTGTGACGCCATTCTGGTTCCCGCTGTCGGCGTGTGAGGTGACCTTGGGGCGAGGCTTTGAGCGCTGATACGATGCAGGCTGCTAGAAGGTAGCAGAGTACCCAGCTAGCTGGTGGCGCTTGGCTTAAATAAGGATTATTAATACCCTAACAAACGAAGAAAACTTTCCGACCTTAGGCAGTTTTAATAAGTGATTATTAAGACATGTTTCCCAGAGCTCTGTGCCTCATGCATGCATTGATAATCTCAGACGATGTAAAACTCCTATCTACTCGTATAGAAACTGTGTCCCTGTGACGTCACGTGGAGTGGCATCGCATGGGCGCCAATATGGCCTTTTTCAAATTCGGTTAAAATTGACCATTGCCATTCGTCTATACTGGGAATTCTAAAACCAAATAATTTATATGTTATGAATACACTAATGGTGGGTAACGAATCGCAATCAATGCCCATCGTTTTCTTTGATGAAGGAAACTACCCTATTCCTCAGCTGCTTCCAATTCATGTCACTAAATAAATCAGTCTCTTTCAGATTTCAGGGAAAACACTCATCGGAGAGAGAGGCCAAATTCTACGCTTTCTTTCTCTCTCCCTCCAATCAATTTGAAACAGAAAAACCGTTGGAATATCTCGTCAGAGGGGAAAAAACAAGAAACGATATCTGAAAAAAAATCATTTCCCCGATCACCTCTTGCATGTTTGTCCTTTAAATGCGCGAGTGATATGGGGGAAGTTGGGGACGAAGAGTAAACAAATATGAAGTCGGATGATTATTTTTTTCTCTCGCCTCATTTTCTTATCCTTATCTGCCACGCGCTCTTGTCTCTACAGCGCGTTTATGTTGCACGAGCTCTTGTTTCAACTCGTCGGCTTAAAGCTTCGGACTGGAATGGGGAAAAAAGATACAAATGTGTGAGCGCGCGTGTGTGTTTATGTGACATGCCTCCGCGTGGGAAGCCAGAGCGTTTGATAACGTCGCTTTTAATTGGTGGGTGCGGCATAATCTCCCCCCCCCTTTCCAACCGTGGAGGGGGAAAAACCGTTGGTGGATGAGCAATGCACCTTTTTTGAATTTCCCAATGGATGCGTTGAAGGAAATCGTGCGATTCAGACGAGATATTGAAGAAGTTTAACTTGTAATTCTCCCCCTACTGACATCAATTTATCAATCTTCTTTATCAATTAAACATTATACTGACTTGTAAAATAATATGCAAAATAACCAATTAACTTTCTATAATACTGATTACGAGGCCATCGTATCGGTGCGTAGCTTTATTTAGTGAGTGTTTGATTTGTAATTTAATTACCTTTCATTTGATAAAATTGATAGATTCGGCTTTTACTTGAGAATTTTCTCGAGAATGGTGTCATATTGTCAAAATGTGTCATACTAATAAAATATTCTGCGAAAATTTACAGTTAATTTATCTTTCTTTGTTTCATAGTTATTGTGATAAGAAACTTTAAATTGGAGTTTTCGCTGTATATGTACCTTTTTCTTTAAAAAAATGAAATTAATATACAAAATTTAAATATAATTGAGCTTTTCCACAGCTACTTGCACTATTGCACTTTTTTTTATTCAAATATATCCGATTATGTTTCCTCACCTGACACATTTCATCAGATATATAATACCACGCCTTATTTTATAACACCATACTTATGTTGCTATCATAGCAAATTTTACAGGTGCAGATAGTATTTCAATTGATTCCTCAGTATTTTAGATTCAATATAGCATGGAATTTGCTCTACGATCGGTCCTCTGCGATATGATAGTAATGTTATAAAGCGAGTCGCTATTACAATCCTCATATTTCGTTTTTCCCCCTCCAGGTTACATGAGATACCCTATAAATAAAGAGGGTCATGAATATACCCGAAAATATTCTCACGGGATATCCCCAATCTTGAAAGCGATAGGGCCTTCGTTGTGGCCACCTACATCTGTGTACATTACCCTTCTACTCACCTCTAAGATGTTTGGCAGCGGGAGACCAATAACAAGGATGTACTTCTACGAGATATCGTGCAAGCCAGCACGAGGGAGTGTGGCAGGGGGTAATTCCACGACTGTCATGTAGCACTCATCCTAGCCTTAATCAGACACACGCTTGTTTGCTGGGCAATGGCCAAGCACTCAGGACTACCAAACGCGAATTTTGTATCTAACGATCATATATGTATACGTGGTAGAAAACAGTAGGTTCTCATTCTGAAGCGTTACTTTCCTAGGAGAGAATGATCACCTGCTTTTGCATTAAATTTGTAGATACCAAAACCAGTAGCCCTTTGATCAGTGAAATAATTTCAGCAAAGCCCAATATACCGGTATCTGAATGCCTTATACGTTCTTATAGGACTAGCTCCTATTCAGAGTCATCAAACGAAACTAAAATTTCCATCATCTGGGAACAGGTAAGTGTCAATTGTTTTCAGTTTTCGCATTGACATGTACTCAAATTATAATTCAAATTCAGTTTATTTGCGAATTGATTCCTCAGGATGGCATTTTAAATAGGAAATAATTATACCTTTAACTATGTTGATTAATAAAATTTGAACATTATTCTAAAGAGACATTTATGGAGGCTGTCATCAAAACTGTACTTTTAATTCCTTCAGATTCGCTGAACCTTTCATTTACTTCTTTCAACTAATGTTAGCCCAATAGGTAGATGAATAAATACATTTTTTAAGCCAAAAGCAATTAATGTATCAAAAATTGACTATTTACCGGTAATAAATTTTATTTTACGGACACATTGCTCTGAAGTGCGGGTTTAACTTTCATAAATAGAATTAGCTTAGCTTATAATCCAAGTATTTCCGAAAAAAACTCAAATCCGGAATGGTAGATTGCATGTCGTCAATGAAACTTATTTCAAGATTTAATGCCGGCTGAACCTTTGCGCCGGTATAGCGAGTAAACACCGTACAACCTGTTCAAATGTTTGGAGAATATCGTTGGTTATCACAGTCCATTGTCCTCCCATGTTTGCTCGCGATAAGATACCTATGTTTCAGCTCTGAAAAGCTTTCCTCTGGCAGGTTGATGAATCATTTGTGCGTTATCTCCGGAGTGTTTTTAAAGAGAATCTCGCGTACCGTGAGGACGGTTGGGATTAGCAGGTGGATACGATTTTTGAATTTCAACGGTTTCCGAGCTGCGTTCTCTCAACCCACTGAGTTTTCTGTGAAGTCATTCCTCTCTTGTTTTCAAGTTGGGAAAGTTATCAGTCCTATGTTATGAAAGTTTGTCTTCGGAGATTAAAACGGCTCGAGTTGAATGAGAGCAGAGTGTGGTTTGAATCCGTAACGGTTTCCCACGCCTCTCTCGATTTAAAACTTGCAGCTAGATACGGATGTGGATGGAATTCTTCGAAGACTTTATTTCCTCAATCTCCAAATTCCTCATTCTGAGTCAAATTTGTGTTTTAGAGATGATAAAGCTAAATTTTCTGTGGCCTTTTCCCATTGCGCAATCAACGGCTGCCGTTCGAAATGCATTTACGAAGGCTAACCGATTTCCTCTTGCATTGGTGATGGTGTTGAACGAGCTATTTGTTATTTTAGACGGTCAGAAAGTCCATGGTCCATCCCCGCTGTAAAATCTTCCAAAAGGCAGTTAGGAGACTGAGCTATTTTGAAACTTGGAGGAATAAGTTCCTTCCAACTCACCCTTTAATGTTCTTCATTTTTGTATTGCTGTCGATGTGAAAGAGAGCTTACAGAATGAAGAGAACCGTATTTTTTCCGTTACCTACTTCTCGAGATATTCACAGCGAGCAATCGACGTCTTCCACCCTTACGCATATAAGTTTATGACGTCACGAACTCATACCGAGCAGTCAACCGCTGCTCGGCTATTCCTCGGCCTTATAAATGGAAATAATTGCGGATTTGCATATTGGATGTATTATACCTAAAGGCTAGTTAATTATTAGCCTACCGGATAATGTCAACTTTTTACGGAGTGATGTCGTGGAACAATGTATCGAACGATAAACTAAGATATCATATTGCTTACTAATTTTGTTTCGACAGCTTACAGATGAGCTTAACAGAAGAGCCATCAATGTAATCAATCGCTAAACTCTTATGGTCGACTTAATGTGTGTATTTTTTTTCTTTCTTTTTTCCCTTTTCTAGTTTTCGTTTTTTTTTGACCGTTGTTTTCTGTTTCGAAATCTAACTTGCTGCATGGATAAGGACTCTCGTAACTTTTAATTTTACTTTTGAAGTGTTTGAGAAAATACTAAGGCAAGGTATTTTTACGGTTGTTTGTGGCTTGGGTAGGTAGAATGAAATTTTACATGAATTTTTCTGTACTTAGATTACTTTTATTATCCCCGGCTTATGTATGTTATTTATGCAGCGTTATAGACTGTCAGGGATGAGATTTCCTCTGAAATTCTGCAGCTTGTTGTGGGAAGATTTTGAAGTCATGTGTAGATTTTAGTAAGTAGATTTTTCACCAGAAGGAACATAAATTTCCAACACATGCTAATACAATCAAAATACCTCTCGTTCAATCTTCTTTCCCTTACGTCGCTCCGCCGCTATTTCTACAAAGTGAGGAAAGATCAAGGTAATCCTCATTCAATAGGAGAAATAAATAATCTACTGCATACTTCATACCCTTTTATTGAAACCAAATTTTGGTATCGGACATAAAATATTAAAATGACCAAATATACTCAGAGTGACTTCTTTCACAAATTCTCTTTACTTTCTTTAAATTGTTCCACATTGATTCTCACATATTTTATCTTGTTAACAACATTTATTAAGGATTTTTAAATATGTTAGTAAGTAAATAATTTAATAAAACCAACTGAAGGATGCATAACACTTTAAATAAATACCTCTATTCTGTATTTTTGATGTTATGTACACAAATTCCAATATATACAATAAATCATTCAATTTAATTTTTGTTTAATAAATATTATTTTTTCGTGGCCTAACTCCATTATGGAAGTATATCATAATATCTGTTACACATTTTTTCTTTATTTTTTCGGTATTATATTATATTTGGTGTAATTATCTTTGGAGAATCTTGATACAAATGGAACTCATCTCTGTTATTACATGTGCTTAAAACACATCATCCGCCTATTTAGGCTTCGTGCCGAATATTAAATTACATTTTTTTTATTTTTGGAAATGACTAGGAATTAAATATAAAGCAAAGTGGGTTAACGAGAAAGACTTCCCTCCATGGGGATTTTAAGAACGATCAGTCTTCTTAGTCACGTGCACCATGTTTAAAATTTGACGAGCGATGAAGTTGCAATATTTCTTCTCGAATAGCCTAGAATAATGATAACCCGATAGCCACAAGTAATCCCTAAGCTAGCATTTTCCCCCATGGGTTAAATTTTCGTTGATTTTTTCGCCCGCCTGTCAACAGCTGTAACAACTTCTTCAAGAAATCATTTTCTACTAATAAACCATTTGCGTATGGAGTGCCCCTTACGATAGACGCCTTCCTGTATTAGATCTTCCATGGCATTTAGTATCTCCCGATTCGAAATTATGGTTTTTTGTTTTGTAAAATAACGGAAAATAGTAATTTCTAAAGGTTGCTTCTTGTTTCTCCCTAGAAAACAAACATGAATTTATTTCACGCAATCTACCGAGTTGACCTTTACAAATAGCAATAAGCACCAAAATAGACTGCTTTTTCCGTGTACTCTCTGGTGATCGATTGATCGATTTGAATAAGATTTTTTGCTACGGTTTCGTTTGCTTGAAGTAATGTTTTGTTCGAATAAATATTACTTTCCCCTGGAGTTATTTCACAATTTTCTACATTTCAGAAGAAAGATAAACCTGCTCATCTTTCGATGTTCAAATTTTTTTTGTAATATCAGGACGGACATTCAAGAGTTGTCTCCATTCTTCACATGATGGCACTTACGAGTCTGAGTTTTTGGTGTACTTAACATGTTCCACTTCCATTCTCACATAATTTATCTTGTGGGCAACATTTCATTTTATTAAAAAATATTGCTAGTAAAATCGATAAAACGCAAATGTTATTTCATGGCTAAGTAACGTTTTACGCGGCATTCGATGGCTATCATCTTCGGCTATGAGTTGAACATTTAACCTTCATTTGGTTTACAAATCACTAAACACATGGTGCACGCTCAACAGTCAGAGAAATAGAAAGGTTGAGAAGGGTTGAGGGTTAAAGCTGGGGTTAGGGCTCTCAGATTTCTTTCCCTTTCACAAGGGCAAGGGTATTGGCAATAGCTGCAACTGTAGGTGACACCAGTCATGTGCCTGCTCTTTATTGGTCCTTTCCTTAGGAGTCTTCAATGTCCAAATCTTCACCGCCCATAACCATTCCTTCACGTGCACTCAAAACGATCATAAAAATGGGAAACTTGGTAGAGCGAAAAAGCTACAATTTTTGGGTTCCCTGAATTCTCCACATAAATACCTTGTCGAGAAGAATACCTTCAAATGTACTCCACGTTTCGGCTGGAGGGAATGAGTGAGGCCGTATCCCGTAGGAGTGGGTTGAGGGGACATGGGAGGGCCTTTCTATTAATCGGGGTTCGAACCTTGCGAGCACAACAATGCGCATATCACTCCACGCAGGGGTCCCAAAGAATTTCAATGACCTCCGGCCACACCTCTCAACCCACCTTTTTGGGATGTGTCCTCACCAAATTCCCTCCGTCCCCTTTTTCGTATGCTGGGACAAAGTATTCAACAGTTCGAATTTGGGTAAAATCAGTCGTGTTCCTGCTCCGTGCTGTTCCTCTGCTCCTCGCCTTCTTCAGTCCTGGGGGCTTCCATGCCCAACTCTTGACCACCGCTCACCGTTTCTTCAGTCTCCGCGATCTTAATGTTGGCGTCCTGCGGGGCAACTTGGTCCGCCCCCTTTCCCGCCCCCGGCCGCTGCCCCTCCTCGCCCCTCACCCTCGCCCTTGGCGCCGGAGGCGGGGGGCTAGGGGGCGCCACCCGTACCCACTCGTACCTTCCCTCCAACGGCTCTTCCTTCTCGAAGTCGAAGTTCCACCTCTCGCGGGCCCTCTGCCTCTCCTCGGCGACGAACGCGTCCATCTTGGGCATCTCTCCCGGTGGCGAAGTCCCTTCTCCGTCGAACAGCCTGCGGCAGCAGCTCGGCTTCGTGCGGTCCATCTGCGATGGTGGGCTGGGCCGACCCAAGAGCTGGCTGTTGATGATCCTTGGTGGTCTGTAAAAAGGGTAGAAGGGAATGATAACAATTTATTGTATATGGTTGGAGGGTAACATCTATATTTATATGCTATCGAAAATTTCCTTTCCCTTTGGCTACAACCTTGTCGCGGTGGAAAGGCTTGCGCGTTCCCCTGACCCCTAGAGCTGCACTGGCGGGATTAATTCTAAATTATTCCCTGTAGGGCCACCGATGCCAGATAGGTCGAAGGGTAGGGGCCAGGCGAAAGGTAGTCCACGTGATAGTGTCGCGTGAAAAATACTGTTGGAATGGATGTGGGAAACCCTACCAACTATCTCTTCCCTGAGTACGTACTTGAGAATGACGCCTCAGCGTCGAAACGCGTCGTACCAATAAATAATTTTCCAGTGAAAAGTTACCAAGGTTGTGTATTTTCATTTCAACATGGGTTTTCACAAAGTAAAAGCCTAATCAATTGAGTTCAAGAGCAGTTTATTTTCCGACGATGTTAACCACATCTTACGAACGCCAAAATACTACGGTGGATCATATCATAAAAATAAAATAAGAGGATACACAGTAGGACAGATAGATTCAGAACGTCGTTTTTTCCACGATCAATCAGAGAATATAACGTCAGCGTTAGGGCTTACTAATCGATTAGATGACCTGTAGTGTAGTCTACTACCCTATTTGTTCCTTAATGCGTGTTTCTAAATTTTCATAGTATTTCTAACAGCATGTTTTGCATGCTTCACTTTCATAGGCTTGTCTTCATGAGTAGCTGGCAAGTTTTACCTTTGGATGAATGTGGAAGTATAATTTGTTAGTATGCGTAACATTTATATTATCTTTTGGTGTCCATCAGGGAATCCTATTGCATGCTGCATGGCGGTGACTGATCACCCACTGCCAAACACCCTAGAAGTGGCTCGCAGAATATTAAGTAGATGTAGATGTACATATTGCTGCACGACCTCGTTACCCTCCCCCCCTCTTCCCTGCCACCGTGGCGCTGACTCAGAAAACGTACCCTATCCAAAATCCTTGCAATTAACCGGTTTGCGTAAGGAAAATTGTGGTGCGTAGCAAGAATAACACCAAGCGGTTTCATTTTTAGCGACTGTGTTTTTTACGTTTAAGGGACGTATTCTCGTTTGCCAATTACTGTTGACTTCCTCCGGGGGGAGGAGTAGGAAACAGAGCAGCCACCACCTTAAAAAAAAGCTGGGAGAGAGTTTGCGGTATCTACGGTTAAAAAAACTAGTGTCACTCTTCGCTGTTGGCTCTTAATGAATTCAATTGGCTAAGCTCTCCTCCCTGAGATGGGCATTTTCTGGCGTTCTCACGGAACTTTTATGGAACTGCAGTTGCGAAAAACTCGTAAAGTTCAACCTCGCTCTGAATGTATTTATGTTAACTCCATCATTATCCGTTCATTCAACGAGTCATAAAGTTTTAATTTACGTGGTAAGTACAATGATATCGAAAGGATTTCAGATAGAGAATGTTAAAATAGAGCAAAAACCGGAACACCAACCTTCGGCACTTTTATTTTTCTTGTTACGACTAATTTCGATCCATTGGCATATGTAAACAATATCATTACGTTCACCCTACTGCAATTTCCACCCGTTATGATTCTGACCTTTAAATTCCTCAATCCCGCACCAATATATATTTTAAATCTTTTCAGCTAACAGCATCTATATTCTGGAACCCTCTACCCCCATATATAAAAACAACACAATCACTTGAGTCATTTAAAGAAAGGCTGTACTCCTAATTGAAGTCCAGAGCTTCAGATAGTTCATCATCTTTATTTAGTAATGTTGTTGTGGAATATTCTTATTGAAACGTACATCATTACATGGGGAAAAGGATAGTTTGCACCAGACTAGTTTTGAAATCTTCTAATGAAGTTTTTCCAGATATAATCACGCCCTTTAGAGCCAAAAATTTCATCACGACACACTAAAACATATTTTTTAGCGGAAATAATTCACACGTGCACAAAGAGAATAGTTTTTACTCTCAGTACGGCTGGTAGGAACTCAAGAAGATTTTAGTGTGTTGAATGAAAGACATACCAAGCAAAAAATTTTCGGTACCCCGTTTTATCAGACCACCCTCTTTTACCGAACTCTCCCCCCACATAGGACAGGTTATAAATATGTGAAACAGAAGAAAAACGTCGATTAAAAAAAGGTTAGTGAATTGGTGAGAGGAATGATGAGCTGCGTCAAACCAATCTTAGGATTGTTGACTTATGATGATAATGACGATCAAAACTTTCTACACATATATATGTGAATGTGCGAGTGTTCATTTCAATCTGTGTAAAAACCTATATTTTTGTGCTGTTGAAATTGATTATTTTACTTTTTTGTCTAAATATTTACTACTTGTCAACTCTTTCAATAATCTCTACAAAGCCGAACATTTACTCTCTCTATCACTGTTATATTATATTTTTGTCAAAATGTCATTTTATTTGAGCATAAAATTTTCTATTCTTCTGCTCTCATAAGGGACGTATTCTAGCTATAGTATACCTCGAGCACAATAAATAGTCATTCACTCATCCTAATAATTGTGCATATATTTTATTCATGGGCGGAGTTATAATTTTTATATTGGGGGGGCAGCAATCCTACAGGGGATTTATGGGATATGGAATACCCATAAAGTGAAACGGTGTATTTCCTCCGATACAAAATTTGTTTATATTATCCTCTGAAAACAGCATTGTAAGTACTATCTAATTGTAAGACTAATATTTATTTTAACGTTTGATATTTTTGTTTTTATTGTACTTGAACGTTAGAGTTTCGTACTTTTTTCGTATAAATCACCATTTAAGGCTCTCCCAAGATCCCCAAAACTCCGCCCATGATTTTGTTTGTTCTTAGCATTTTTCTGCGCAGTAGAGTAAAAAAGTAAATGACCCGTGAGTTTACCCACAGAAACCATTGCTTTCAGGTTTGCAGGCAAATAACTAAAATTCTAAAAGGCTCACCAAAAAAATAGTCGTAAATGGTTCTGGATTTACAATTTTGGGTAGTTATTTGCAACTTTTAAATTAAAAAACATATAGGAATTTTTAATGCGTAATATATCATATTATTTGCATGCCATAGTTAAAAGTACCCGCTACTGAGGGTTTTCAATCGAAGCTAGTATGTAATTATTTATGGAACATGAGAAAGTCATTCCTGTGTAACTAAAATTTAAGTTTTTTGCGCAAAGAATTAATTCTATGGTTGCAACTGAATTTCTTATATGCGGTAGATAAGTTACCAAATTCGGTGCTTTGCTTGAGCAACAAGTTTTCACATAAGTTTTCTTTTTAGGTTACGGCCGTGATTAATAACATTAGAATGTTGTAATGTCGCTGACAAGTTGCTTGGAAACGTGAAATGTCGGCAAAATAAAGTGTGAAAATTTAATGAAGAAGCAGGAGCAATTTCCACAATTTAAATTTGAGAAAATCTTCCAGCTTCTTCCGTTTCCACTCCATCTCGCCTGAAACCTCAAATTATACGTGAAAATTTATTTCTCATCTAGTCTGTTCTTCAGGTAGTATTCGTGTGCAAACTCGAATGCGCAATTTTTTGCCGACCTTTACAATGGAATGCTGTGGTGATTAGAAGTAGTACTTTGCCCATTTACCCTGTCAAAACTATAGTCTGAATACCCACCCAATCGATATTCTGTTACCTTCATGATCGCCTGGTGGGTCTCCTTGTGCAGCCGTCTCAACGCCTCGCCTTTCCAGAAATAGTGTCAGACTCGAAAAAATAAAACACAAGAAAAATTAAATTCCTCTCCCAATTTTTCTTGTGCTGACGAAAATAGATTGCTAAGGGAATGATTTTCTTACTAGAAAGGGGGCGACGGCAAAGATGTTGAGACACCGATCTTCAACGTTGAAAGCTATCCAGTTCGGCAGTAGTAATCCACTCGAATGATACTCCTCGTTAAGCATTAATTTACTCTATTTCATATTATTCATCAGCAATAAACTGTGTTAACTAAAATGTTTGGTGAATATTGGCTTCAAAACGTTCACTATAATGCTACTTACAAATAATCTCCATATCCAACGGAAAGATTGAATATGATACGCCAATACAATTATATGAGCTAAATGTAATGAACGAAAGCTATCTCAAAATCTATATATGTTCATCTACACCTATATCAACATCATGACACCCTGCAAGATACCTTAAAGTGTGTAGCTGGGTGTGATAAATCATTCGCATATAAGGGGTAGTCCCATGTACTCCCACATGCACACCACACGATCGTAAAATTATTACGCTCATAAAAAATTCGCTCATTCATGTATATGCAAAACTTGTCCACGGTTAATCATTTATATTCAGAATATATGCAAGGTTAGAACAATGGAAAACTAGAAACACGCAATGAGTTGTCCTAGGGAGAACCCCATTAATTTTAATAACCGAGAAACCGTTGCTATCCGCATAAGTACGAAGAAAGAAAGATATTGTAATTCTCCCTGTTTTGCAGTCTATATTCTTTTAATTTCTTCTCGTGATCACATGTATTAACACACTGGTAAAAAAATTAAGCTACGACAGTAAATAATCTAGCTCAATGAAAGGTTTCAAGGAACGAGCGAATGAGTAGATCTCTGATAGGGTAGTTTCCTTCATCAAAGAAAACGAAAGGCATTGATTGCGATTCGTTACCCACCATTAGTGTATTCATAATATAGAAATTATTTGGTTTTAGAAATCCCAGTTTAGACGAATTGCAATGGTCAATTTTATCCTCATTTGAAAAAAGCCAGATTAGCGCCCATGCGATGCCACTCCACGTGATGTCACAGGGACCTAGTTTCTATACAAGTAGATAGGAGTTTTACATCGTCTGAGATTACCAATGCATGCGTGAGGCACAAAGCTCAGGGAAACATGTCTTAATAATCACCTATTAAAATTGCTTAAGGTAAGAAAGTTTCCTTCGTTTGATAGGATATTAATATTCCTTATTTAAGCCAAACGCTACCAGCTAGCAGGGTACTCTGCTATCTGCTAACATCCTGCGTCGTATCAGCGCTCAAAACCTCGCCCCAAGGTCACCTCACTTGCGGCAGCGGGAACCAGAACGACGTCACACGGGGTTTTCCCAGCATTCATAGTTAGCCGTCGCGTTTTCGCGCTCTTGAAAATTTTCACTTTTCGTTTAATGGCGAAAAATAGATATCGTCATTTAAAAATCTAAAAGCGTGAAATACGTACTCCAGGAGTAATAATCTTTCGATTTAGGCAAAAAAATAATAGGAAACTACCCTATTATGCCACCAGCTCATCACAATTGTGTGACAGTTTGTGCGTTTTCTTGTTTTCAACTTTTCGACAAAAAAGCTGAATGGGTAAGATTTTACTTCCCTTGTAACTTGTCTTTCCATTCCGAATCTTTTTCATAAACAATGATTTAGCGTCAGAGTGAACCCATTCAAAACTGTCCCTGAGTAAGACGTGCCCGTCAGCGAGAGGTGTTCGTGAGTAGAGGCTTCAAAGTCAGAAAACCCTTAGACAGGTAGATTGAGGAGCGGGATGAGATACCATGTTTTTGGAGTTTAAAAAGTGCTGCCTGTGATCGGAGAGAATTGGACATGCATCAGCCTGTTCTCTTGTGTGTTTGTGGGTGAACTTTGTATGAGTTATGATAAGCTATTTTTTTATTTACGATGATTTTGAATCTGATCTGGAGTGTAACGCTTTACGGTGCGGAAACATGGACACTTTAGAAGGTGGCCGATAGAATACTAGAAGTTTCCAAGATGAAGAAGGTAAAGTGAACGGAGAGGAGGAGAAAAAATGAAGTGCTGGATATGGTGGGTGAGGAGATTCAGCTTCTATATGATATACGTGGGAGACTGAAGGTATGAATGGAGCAAGCACCGAGCGGGGAGGGGATGTTGACAACGGTGTTACAGAGTAGAATGTTTGGTAAACGAGGGAGAGGAAGGAAGAGAATAGGATTTTAGGCAGAATGAAAGGGAGTAGACCTTATGAAGAATTTAATGAGATATGGAGGAGGCAGTAGGTATGGATTTAGGGAGTAGGTACTTAGCGGGGAGGGGATGTTTAAAAGAATGTTAGAGGCTAGAGTTTTGGGTAAACGAGGGAGAGGAAGGAAGAGAATAGGATTTAAGATAGAATGAAAGGGAGTAGGCCTTATTAAGAATTTAATGAGATGCGGAGGAGACAGAAGGAATGGATTAAGGGAGTACTTAGCGGGGAGAGGATGTTTAAAAGTGTTAGAGGGTAGAGTTTTGGGTAAACAATGGATAGGAAGGAAGAGAATAAGATTTTTAGATAGGATGAAAGGGAGTGAGTCTTATTGAGTATTGAAGTGGGAAGCCCATGCTGTGTGCAGGCGCGAGAATGTAGGGTCTCGCGGTGAGGCAGCAGTCATCGAGTGATGAGGGGGTCGGGGGAGCCGGGAGAAGTGCGGTGCACGCGGAGAAGTGCCGCTCCCCGTGATGGGCCGTTTCCTGGATGCTCGCCACTCGTGGCTGTTTGACGCGGAGAGGGAAACACCACGGGCGTGTTGCCGGCTGCGAGGGAGAGTTGGCACGCGGATGCTACGAGCTACTGCACAGTGGCACGCTTAGTGAAACAACGTAAAAAAATGCACCGAGTTCGATCATTTTCTGCTCAACCTTAATTGTTTTTTTGGGGGGGGTCTGAAACTGCAGTTGTTTTTTGATAAATAAAATTTACTGCCAATAAGAACTATTGTGATACAAACTTCAGCAATATAAGGGAGGTGCCACGATGAAGGAATAACGTAAAAAAATTGCAGCGAAACTGATCGTTTTCATCAAAATGTTATTGGATATTTTTGAGGCTGATACTGCGGTTAGTTATGATTAATTTTATTCACTGCCTATAAAAATGATAAAGCTGCTAGCAAAAAGTATTACGCAGCCACACGACCATAAAGTATATTACACTTTATATAATCAAAACAGATTAAAATTTCAAATCAGCGGTTAGGTATAAAAGATAGAGAGGAGGCATCGCTCCCAATCAATTGGCCGTATTTTCCTTTTTTCCTCATTGCATGGTTCTTGGATGGTTCTATAAATTGACGTCATAATCATGCAGTTTTCAGCGCTTCTAAGCACAGCATGAAACAAGTTTCTTTTGTACGCATTCACGCGCACGGTGAAAAGTTACACACTATGGATGTAATTAGCTGTGAATAAATCATCTGGCCTAGCTGGAATTCGAACCCGGACCTCCCGATTGCCAGACAAGAATGCCAACACAGAGCCAAGAGATCCGGGTTCGAATCCAGACTAAGTCAAGTGATTTTTTCATTGCAAATTTCATTCTCATGGCATATAACTTTGCCAACACTTGCCTGTATCTCAGTTATAGAAAATGTGGCCTGATACATCACTGAGATGAAATTTCCACATTTAAAAAGCAAGCCAATGCAATGCTGACAAGGTTGTACTATGTGTGTCCTTGAAGTCTTAGTTGCATTAGTAGCTGTATTAGATGTGAACAAATGTTACGTCGAAATTAAGGCCCGTCGGAGCAGGAGAATTACATTCCATTCTGGAGAATTTAACGGCAATTAATTCATATGTGACAAAGTAAATGATAAAGTATGAACATAAGTTTGATGGAGCCCTCATATTTGCGATGACAGTAATTATAAATTTATGACAGAGGTAAACGGTTACGGAATTTAAAAATGTTTTGTACCCAGTAACCCTTGAACTTTTACCTGACCAGAATGGTTCTAATCACAGGAGTCTGCAAATCATCAGCGTAAAATGGAAAAATATGTCCGCCTATCAAATGACGCCCTTCATCAGCGTAAAATGTAGGGATTTATCGGAAAATTCAACGGAAAAATTAGCAATTTTCGAGTTCTGCACAATGGAAAGAGATTCAATAAGAAATAAATTTTTTATTTTATGTGAAACAACCCATAATTTTCATATTGCTACTTGTGCTTTGATAGGCTACCATGCCGCTTTTTCACCATTCTGGGTCACTGTGCATCGATAACGGCGAGACTGCTCCAAATAAAAACTTCAATATGCCAAAATGTATTAATTGTGAGAATTTATACTCAATATTTACTCTTTGATTTGCTCTTACCATCGTTTGATCGCAATAACCAGCCGTCGGTGACCAATTTTCGTCGAAGTGGCTGGCGGGGAGAATATCTGCGCTCCGCTGCACTATACACCGGACACCGCTCAGTTTTCCCAAAACAAAAAGTAGCTGGGAAAATTTCAAATTAACCCGTTTCATAAATATTAACCTGTTTTTTTCAAACGTACAGTTAATGAGCCACGCAACTTCATCAAATTTAATGTATCATTTTCTAAAATTTTGATAGAAATATTAGCTCAATTAAATGTTCAACTACATAAAATTCTGCCGATACAATTTCAGATTAAGCGGCCCCATACAAAAAAATAGGAAGAATGCATGGTACTTTGTCAATTGGATAGCATGATGAGGTTACTAATTATGGCCATTTACATTACTCTAAAAAATATTCGATTCACAGGTTCGATAATAACGGTGAAACTGTGACTGATCTGATCATGACCTTTCCATCGATTCGGGAATAAAAAGGGTAAAGACAGGGAGGCGTAAATGGTAGATAATGGGAAAATAAATTTGGAATGTTTATTCTTTGCGCTACTGCACATTTTGTGCGGCATTTGTCTTTGATAGTCATAGAAGAAAATAGTTTAAGTCTCGCTTCACTACACCTGCTGATTGGAGAGCAATCTACCTCGACGTATACAATTCAAATCGCATTCATATAAACAATATCTAACTCTGATTTTCGGGAATTTTTATCGTGCCGGCGATAAAAATTCGGAGATTAGATATTTGTTTACTTTATAAATCAAATTTCACAATACTTAATACAAAGGGGGAATATGAATAGCAAATGAGGAAAGATATTAAAGATGAAAAGTTGATGGGCAAGAAGTTTAAAATATCGGAGTTGGAGAGACAAAATTTCGTAGTTGATGGACGTTTTTATAGAGGAGTAAGATAGATAAAGACTAAATTAGACTAGAGCGAAGGGAGGCATGAGATGTCACCCGACCGGCCCAATCCATGGAGGATTTAAAATAATTTACCTAAGGAACTGTAAGAGTTACTTAATATTTTGATGTGACTTTAATTGACTACTAAGTATTACATTCTTTCTAGTAATAAGACCATGCATGTATATAAATAAAAAAACTTGCATTATAAAATGCATCTAGACTATAAAGCATATGGTAATCAGCTTATGCATGTCTGGTGCTTTTAATAGCACACTTTAGAATATTTTTGCTTCTCGATAAATGGGAACTTTGTATTTATTTTTCGTAAAGTGATGAGTGCAATGATTTCACTGTTATTATAAGTATATCTCATCAGGGACGCCGACTTACAAAAAATATTGAGGGGGCCCAAACCGGGGATCTTTCCCCGGGAAATTTTATCGCTTTTTTTAAATTGTAAGTATTTCAAGCATTTTAGATGAGTCGTATGATCAAAATTAGAACCTTTATAACTCGAATCTCGATATCTGGACACTCCGGGGAAAATCGACAAGCCTGACACATTTTTTCCTCACACCCATAACGAATTTTTGAGGGGGCTCGGGCCCCCTCAAGCCCCATGGAGCCGGCGCCACTGTATCTCATTATGTATATCTGCCGCCGGCCATTCGTCACTGCGGAGAAAAATCGTTCTCCCCACTTTAATCTTATGCTCGTACATTCTGATTTTTTTTCAAGTGGCCGATTTTAGATTTTAATTTGATTAGTAGTGACGATTCGACGGATGTAGAGTAAACTATTTACCTTGCTAAACCACCGATTCCCTGGGATGTGGTGGCGATTGCTCCTTAATATCGGTTTGCTTATTCTCAGTATCTATCATCAGCCTCCTCCTCTCCAAACTGGTACAGAAGCTTCACGATCCCGCGATGGAAAAGGCCACTGATGGGTGGGTTGCACTTTGAAGTATTTACTTCGTCAATGGGATTACTGAGAAGTTTTTGGGAACTGTCCGTTATTCTTCGTCGCCTGCTATCAAAAAACAAACCATTGGCCTTATTGCCAAAGTGACGATTGCCAGATAAACTTCTAAAGAGCGAAGATTTGAAGTAAATTCTCTTCTGCTTCACTCCACTCTGATATGCGTTTAGCGCGCACGTGAAGGAGAGGGAAAAAAGAAGATTTTTTCCCGGAAATAGATTGTTGATACGTGAGACCCCAGACGACCGTTGGCACTCGAAATATCACAGAGGATGGGAGAGCGAATGCGATGAACCGATCCGCTACACTACACCCGAGCTCCGCGGGAGAACTTTTCTGACCACGCCCCTTTTGCCAGCAGAACCGGCTTGATTTCTCTCACTGACCAGACCTCAACACACTCACTCGTGGACGACGACGTTTAAAAGCGCTGCACCGGAGTTGATGGTCATCCAGGAGAGACGTTTCTTTGGCTCTCACACAAAGTTTCACTCGCTATCTTCACTGATTGTTGGCTAACTCCTTGGACGCATTACAAAGATCTAGTTCATTGAACTTAGCTTCTCACCGCGAGGTTGAGGTAGTCCTGCTAACTTTTTCTTAACATCGGCGCTATGTTGCCCTTCACTTGAGGCACGACAGATGGTTCACCCCGCGCAACTAAGGGGTAGGTTTGATGTAGCGTGGGGTTTGCTATGGGCAGCGTTGGTGCACTTAATATCGATCCGTCAACACGCTAAAGCAGACGGATCGATAATTCTGCTATTCCCGTCACCCGTTGGAGAGTGTTTGGGCTTGTGTTGGCAGAAAACTTCTGGAACACACTGATCGAAATATCATAAATGGGTGGACGATTCTGCCACCAGCTATTGGATCACCGGAAGTTCACTGTTTCCTGAGTGGTGTACTGGTTTTTAATCCATATCCTTGGGTTTTTCGAAGAGACTCCTTCCTTCACCTTCCGGCAGAAATGATGCAATCCACTGTGATACTAAACCCTCAATGACAAGGGAACCAGTCTATCAATCGATGCACCTTATCCTGTAATGCCTGACTGAAACGAATCAGCTTTCTAATCACTCGCTGTGCGGAATGAGAAAGTTTCACTATTCCCTACACTCGATTAGTCACACCTCCGTAAACAGAAATGATTCACTGCGACTCTAAACTCTTGGCGTTTAAAATCCAGGAAAAATGCACTTTATCATCAATGGAGACACATGATCCCGTGACTGACTGGAGCAAACTCGTCGCTAACTTCCCGACGTGTGTTCCGTGACCCTGCGAGGTCGAGAAAGCAGCTGTTTCGGTGGCGAGGGCTGCCGAGCGTGTAACACGAAGTTGGCCGAAGCCCGGAAGTGCTCGTCTGTTCGCGGCACGAGCCTCGTGGCAGGAGAATATGTCTTATCGGCGAGTTCCGCGGTCGACACCGCTGCGTGCGGCTCCTCAAGGAACACTGCGAGGCCTCAGGGAGCTGGTGGTGGAGATGGGAGGAGGTGGAGGGGGGGAGGGGAGAAGCGTGCGCGATGGAGCGGGGGGAGGGGTTGATCGGAGGGGGTGGAGGGGAGGTACACACACACTCGGGAATATCGGTGGATGATGCTAGGGGAGTGGGCGAGTTGCTATGGAAGTCACTTACGATGATTTACTGTTCATAGTTTTCCGTACATGTCCAGGCACGACATTTGCGATTGATAAATTAAATTGATAATTGCGTCTCCATAAATTCAAAAGCAGTGTCTTTTCTAACGAGGTACTAACCACATCGCGAAAGACTTCCCTAGAGAATCTTAGAGACAATCGAGTGCAATGTTAATTTCTTTCATAAAAAAACATTCCATTGACTTTCAAGAAGTTGAAGCCAAATATATTCAAATAACCCTCTTCGAGCCGCGGGCAGATATATTGGCTTTTGCTCTGCGGGAGAAAAGTGCGGGCCTATATATCGGTTCGGGCATAGACCGGATTTAAAATCATAAATTAATAATGCAACAATAAATAATTCTGTTGCATCGCTCATCCAATAAGTTTATTAAAGGCAATTGGATCCGTGAAATATCTAGGAGTCAGACCAATAAGTATATATCGCGGAATAAACATATTCGGGAAATAACCGATCAAGCTAATCATAAAGTGGGTTTTGTTAGAAGAATATCAAAAAAGAGTGACGACAAAGTGAGAGAAATTAGCTACTTTTCCCTCGTTAGACCACATTTGGAATACGCTGCCAGTGTTTGGGACCTTCATGAAAAAGTCTTAATAACGGAGTTAGAACGCGTGCAAAGAAGAGCTGTCAGGTACGTGAAAAGTCGTTACGATAGTCTTGTTAGTGTAGCTGACCTCTTAGATAAACTCGGATGGGAATCTCTGTCGGACCGTAGTTTGAAAAATAGACTAAACCTTTTAGATAAATTCAAGAGCAGTGTCTTTTCTAACGAGGTTAACCATATATTACTTACGCCAACATACTACGGAAGATCAGATCATATAAATAAAATAAGAGAGATAGATTTTAGAACAGACAGATTCAGAATGTATTTTTTTCCTCTATCAATAAGAGATTATAACGGCAGCGATAAAGCTCATAAATAGATTAGATGACTTGTAGTGTAGCCTACTAACATAAACTAACTAACTGAACTAACAATGTAAAACTTAATGCATGTTTCTTAATTTTATTATCATTTCTAACAGCATATGGTAGTATAATTTGTTAGTATGCGTGACGTATTTTGTGCTGTGTGGTGTGCATGTCCTAATTGCATGCTGCATGCTGGTGATTGATCACCGCCTGCCAAACACCCTAGAGGTGGCTCGCAGGGTATTATGTAGATGTAGATGTAGATTAGACGATAAAACGTAAGTGGTCAGCTACTGGATCCCTGGTGCTATTAAAAAACGCACTTCACAAAATTGATGATTCTCGATAAACGGGAACTTTATATTTATTTTACGCAAAGTAGTGCTTGTAATGATTGTGCGGTTATTCCTCACATTGGATGACCGTGCCGAAGATGCGTTCAGTATTGCCGTAATGGTGAGTCTTTACTTACCTCAACCAGCCAGTTTACAATACTAAATTTTAACGGCGCATTTGTATCGTTTTCGGCAGTAATCTTGTTTGTGTGAGGAGGAAGCTTAAAACTAATGATTTGGCATTATCACAGTAAAAAGAGTATGCAAATTTATGCATTGATATTTTTTGCGATTTTCGATAATAAGTATATTGTTTTAAACCAAACTGGTAATTTTGTTTGATCTTCATTTCATTTTTCCTATAGTAAATAATAAATTCGCTTTTGCAAATTTAATGATATATTTATCTGTTTTCCTTTGCATTTTTTCTTTTTTTTATTATTCTGAAATTTGAACTAACATAACCTTTGATTGGAAGAAGGTTAGACGAAGGAAAGAATTTGAAAAGTATGCGGCATATTGTCGTTGAAGAGTGAAAGCAAGTAGGCAAGATTTGTATCTTGAAAGTAGGAGGTAATATTTACTGGAGAGCCTTCTTTAAGGGATTCTCTTAATTATTTATCGCTAAAAGAGTGACCTCGAGTAAAATTGTTGTAATATTCCACCGTTGGAAACATTTGTGAATGATATGAAGTAAGCCATGGAAAAATTGCCAGCTGTAGGCAACATCAATAATTAAAGTGCAATTTTTGGTAATTGCGAGAAACTTGGTGGCAATTATCCTCTCATTTGATCACTCCTAATGTTTCCGAAAACTTCACAAATGGCCATTTAGGATTGATAAGTATATATTTTTTTTTTTTTTTTATAGTACTGAATTTCAAATTTTAGATATAAAATAAAATCCCTTTCCTTGCTCTGCTTAAAAATGAACTAATGAATCTATATCCTGTAGACCTGGCGAAATATTCATCGAGTGTGACAAGTATGTCAATCGAAATATATTAATAGTGTTGCGATCTCTAAGTATTTGGTTTGATAGATGCCATTCTTCGAATTATTTAACCACCTAATAAAACCTCATCTCTTAAACTCACCTAAGACATTATTTTTCAAAAGTTTTAACGTATTTAAAAGGACATTTGTCTTCAAAGTGTAGATTTGCTGCTCAACAAATTCTCCCCGCTTTGGGATTTTCTCAACATATGCGCCTAATTTACACTGAATTTGAGTGAGATTTTATTTTTCTGCTTACTTGATATCGTTAATTTGGCGATGGTAGTAAAATTTTACTTCTGATAGTATCAAAAGTAATTGTCATGATGTTAAGTTTGCTGATACGGCTGATGTTAGAGTTATATTACAAACTATTACATTTCCATGACCAGCTTTCACATTGTAAATGTTTATCTTAATAATAATTTCAATTTTGGTGAAATGAAATTATATTTTCCTGTCGTAGATTTCGTCGAACTTAGCGGCCCCCATATTACGGTACAAAATTATAATCCTAAAGTTACTCTTATATTTTCTTGCAGCTTGAACTTAATTCCTTTGGTTATACGTATATCGCTCTTTGACGTTTTTAAAAAAAACATAAGAAGTTTAATTAATTCAGCTTAAAACAGTTCCTTCGAAGACTTATGGAGTAGTATGCCACTGAATTTCCATCATGATGGCATTCTTAATGGCTTATCGTACATGGTAGATAGAATGAAGAGATGGAAAATAACTCACCCGTTTTCTTTGGTGATGAGTCTGCGTTAAATTTTCGTATATTAGGCTCCATAATGGAAATGATTAGCTCCAATGGGTCCTTATATCTTAAGCAGCAATAAATCACATCCATCTTAAAACTTCAGCACACTGTCTTTTCAAACCAACTTACTTGATAATATGAGAGAAATTTTTGTGAAATTTGGATCCAAATTTGTGGTCAACAATTGAAGTTATTTTTATAAACAGTCTTGTTTGTTTACTATGAGTAAATATCTCCGTGAACCCAGTGGAGTGCGTTTCGTAAGTAGATAATGATAATTACGAATGGTAGAACCTCTGAGTGGTCCATATAAATTTATTCGTCACGCATGTTCTTATGAATTTAATAAAATACATTAATATGAACATATATTTATATGCTCTTTATTATTTATGAAAATATATCGAGCTCTTCGAGATATTAACACATAATTTCTCTCTTTTTCTCTCCTAAATGACTTTTGGAAACAAATTCATAAGGCTACGATTTGATAATAGTGTAAATACGAAATTTAGTACTTTAGTCACTAAAACTGAAGTCTACAGAATAAATAAGCACTCTTTTTTTTGCCTTTCGGGCGAGTCCGTTGTTCTTGCATTCCCAAAATGCAATGCCTTTCATCAGGGTTACGAGGTACCAGAAGAATAGAACTTGTCGTAAAGTCAAATAATTATATATGCTGAGTAAAATGCTCTACTTCCAATGTATCCCCAGATAATAATAGGGTGGTTTCCTATAATTTTTTATTGCCTAAATTGAAAGATTATTACTCCTGGAGTACGTATTTCACGCATTATATTTTAAAATGACGATATCTATTTTTCGCGATAGAATGAAAAGTGAAAATTTTCAAGCGCGCGAAAATGCGACGGCCAACAAGTATCAATGCTGGAAAAAGCCCGTGTGACGTCATTCCGGTTCTCGCTGCCGCCGTGTGAGGTGACCTTGGGGCGAGGCTTTAAACGCCGCTACAATGCAGGCTGCTAGCAGGTAGCAGAGTACCCTGCTAGCTGGTACCGCTTGGCTTAAATAAGGATTATTAATACCCTATCAAAAGAAGAAAACTTTCCGACCTTAGGCTGTTTTAATAGGTGATTATTAAGACATGTTTCCCTGAGGTCTGTGCCTCATGCATGCATTGGTAATTTCAGACGATGTAAAACTCCTGACTACTTGTATAGCATCTGGGTCCCTGTGACGTCACGTGGAGTGAATAAGTTTTTCAAATGAGGTTAAAATTGACCAATAACATTCGTCTAAACTGGGATTTCTGAAACCAAATAATTTGTATATTATGAATGCACTAATGGTGGGTAACGAATTGCAATCAATGCCTTTCGTTTTCTTTGATGAAGGAAACTACCCTATACTGGATGTGAAGGCAGAGAAACTTCGGGCGGTATCTCGCGACGCACGCGTTAGACGTGAAAGGTACTGTCCGCTTTTCATTAGTTGTTGACGTCCTTAGAGTTGCGGATTATTTATTCGTTCTGAGATTCACTCATTGAATGAACGAATTCCTCTCGAGAACGTATAATGTAGAGAACCACGCGAGTTCGATGCGCATTGCCGAGAAGTAGCGAAGGGTCGGTGACTCGCTCGGCATGAGCTCGTGACGTCTTTAACTCATTTGAGAAAAGAGTAGGACTACCAAAAGATCGTTCACAATCGATCCGTTCAAAATGGTTGGAGCACCAAGTGAATCAAAAGACTCATAATTCATTAGACAAAAACAAATCAATAACCAGTCATCAATCAGTCATACTTCCGGTTTCATCAAATAGATCATTACGACTTCGGGTTAACCCAGAGAGTGATGGTTACCTTCTGGGTTTGTCAATTGACTGTAAGACTCTTATTAAACAGTGCGAGCTTCAATTTATGAAATCTTTCAAATAAACCTTCCTTGATTCAAGATAAGTATAATTAGCCGTAGGAAAAATATTTCTTAAAAAGGACTCGTGAATCCATAGCTAATAGTCATCCTTTGTCTGCACCTACTCTCTAATTTCTTTGGAGGGACAGTTATCCAGTTGATTCGGGTAATAAGCCATCAAACATTCCACTCACTGGAATCCTTGGATTATTTATAATCTTAGAATCTCTGTCGATCAAGAGCAAATATCTCTCGCTGATTGATAAGTCTACGATTCTTTCGATTCATTCAGACTCGAAGAATTAAAAAAAACTAATTGATTCATTTTAATTGAATCTCCCAAGAGACTTGTTATATAAAGATGGAATCCGTGCAAAGAACGACTTGGTCGTCCTCTCTTTTTAAGACCATCAATTTTTCTTAGCGAAATTCTCAATAAGTACCTACCTGGGAGTAATATTTGGTAGTTACGATAACTCGAACCTATCGTGGGGAACACTTATTAGAAATATATTTGGCATTGTAATGAAGAATCTAGGATTCGTAAACCATGTTATGGGAGGATTTCAAGTGAAAAATTGAAAGATAGGTGCTATTTCGCACTCCGATACCTCCACTGCACAAACGCTCAACAATCGCCAATCGAATCAAATCCGCTCATCTAGTAGACCTAGTAGTACTACAGTCTATTCACTTTATGTCTGCGGGTGAGCTTTCGTGAGAGCCCGGACACTCTCGGATGGTTTCGCTGATAAGGGAGGGATAGTATCGAGAGCAGAGGAGGAGCGAACATAACGTTGCCAAATGTACATAGCCACCCTACTTTGTCACTGAAAATGTGTGAGTCATGGGTGGCCACAGGTATTTTGGCCCCGGCGCCGAGAAAATATACCTACTCATTTGGAAGGCATTTGGGGATAATCCTTTCACAGAAGCCCATGACATTGTCAGCTACCGCGCTGAATGAGGCACCGTTGGTGGAAGGCATACTAAGTCACATCCGGTCACATACAAGGAGAACGCGTGACGTTTGGCAACACTGCTCATCGAGCAGATTCACGATGTTCACTCGGCGGAGGTCTGAGAGCAAATGACTGAGGCCACGCCTACCGTTTGCTGATTGGCAAAGGCAAAGTCATATGTCGAGAAACTTTCCCTCCCCTCATCTCCATTTGCTTTGGCCACACCAGCTCACCCGCAGAGATAAAATAAACGGAGTATAGATGAGCGGATTTGATTCGTTTGGCGACTGTTGAGCGTTTGTGTAGTAGATTCATCGATTCGTCCAGCCACACCTTGAAATGCAGCGAGCATTTGGTATCCGGCTTAGGAAGACTCCGTGAACTTTATTACGTAAAAAGGAAAGCTATGTGATTCGTCAAAAACAGTGACAGGCGTCTGGAAACTGTTACAATGATGAAGGTAATAACAATAATAAATATTAGTGATGATTGGATCGGATATCTCGTATCCAAATATCCGCGGATATTGCCCTTCATCGGATACATCGGATCCAAAGTCGCGGAAGACATCGGATCTGGAACCGAAATTTTAAATAATAGCTCCAGTGAACGCAACGCCCCATAAGGGTGGAAAGAGTTCCGATTCTATCTTCGAATGCGCCGTCGCATGCGATTCTTGTCCTACTCATGAAACTTTTTGTCTGAAAGCTCTCGCAGAGGTTAAGTAGCAGAATTTCAGCCGTGGGAAATAAAAAAGGCAAAATACGACTGGCAGATAGTGTGACTCTTCCCAATAGATTGAGCAATCATCGGCGGAATCTCAGCATCAGGAATTTGAAAATGCATTTGGATCCGAAAATATCCGATCCGAAAGATCCGGCTCCGATAATCAAGGATTCGATCAGAATCCGGATCCGAAAAAATCCTGGATCCGTCCATCCCTAATAAATATAGATCTTAAAGGAATTACAATGGAAGCTACTCGAGACTCGGAGGCTGCGCCCTAGGGCTAGATTGCTTGAGCAATTGAAAAAAGATACCTTTCAGAATGACTCTGAGAGCATCGCTTTAGAACCCACTATATTTCCAGGTACGAAGGAGACAATAAATTAAGAGATATATTTTGCCGCACCAATATGATTTAATGTATATGAAGGTAAAGGATATTACATGGGAGGGAAAGAGAGGAAAACTAAGAATTATAGAGGTAGAAGATAAGGAAGGTAAAATGATATGCGAACAAGAGGAAGTAAGAGAAAGATGGAAAGAATGTGTAGAGGAGATATATGCAACAGATGAAAAACCTGAAGCATTGGATATAGAAAGTGAATGGGAGGCAGAGGATGGGTATAAAGGGTCATGAATATTGAAGTGCGAAGTGCGGAAAGCAATAAAGGAAATGAAATATAGAAGGGCCACTGGAGTGGATGAGCTTCAAATAGAATTTTTCAAATGTTTAACGGAATTTGTGCAACAAAATATATAATACTGGGAAATGGCCAGAAGACTTCTTAAAGATTGTGATGATACCAATTCCGAAAAAGGCTGGAACAAAAAAATGTACTGAGTATAGAACGATCAGCTTAATTTCACATGCTGCTAAAATCCTGTTAAGAGTGCTAAATCGAAGGTTAAAAAGCATAATGGAAGAAAATGCTGGTGAGGATCAGTTTGGTTTCAGACAAGGAAGAGGAACGAGAGGTGCCAATCGGACTACTGAGGATGGTTGGTGAGAGATATATGGAAAGAGGAAAAGGAATAAGTCTGTGTTTTATAGACATGGAAAAGGCTTTCGATAGGGTAAATTAGGATAAAAGCAAAAAAATACACTTATCTTTATTTTTTCTAACTCCATTCCTATTGACGATAGTAAAAATATAGTGAATGTGCTCATTACAAAATTGGTAAAACCTCTGTTCAATTACATGTGTTTACGAAAATAATTCATTTAAATGTCTCTAAAGAAGGAAATTTATCCGCAATTCAATTTCATTTCTACCATCGTCCCGCTATTCTCGTGCATAGTGGTCTTTTTTCAGCTCCCTCGCTGAACTGCTTCCACGTGAGGACTCATTCCATTGACTTAATTTGCATTCCACGTTCTCTGCGAATAATTCTCTCGAAAGTATGGCTGGAGTTTTAATGCCGGATAAATAACTTAGGGGTCTCTCGCCGAGCGATATGAGGGAGACTTTCACGCATTCTGGTTCGCAGCGGCATTCTTTTTGCAAACGTGATCGTGATGCCTACGCGTCACGATAGACGGAGAATATAGTTTCTATGAATGACACAATTACGGCGTGAGTCATTTACTGGGAAGGCATATTCCGAGAAGGAATAGGGTCACCTTTGAACCAGTCTTCAATATTAGCATTCATTATTTTTAGTACGCTCAAGTTTTCCCTCTTGGTGAGAATTTAACAGGTCACATAATTTCAAAGGCTCATATGCATTTTTTTCTTAAGTGCTCATAATTCAAATGATACGTAATTCATGCTTTCCAAATTGACCCATTATTTCTTGTTTGTAGAGCCTTAAAATATAGTCACCAACAAAAAAATAAACAGACATATAAAAGGTATGTCTCATCATTTTTTTCACTTTTTTTATATTATACCTTTTTGTGAAAGCGATTTATTGAATATGGTTTACGGTTTGTTTTACTGCAAAATAAAAAGAATTTTTAATACTTAACTAAGGTCATTTTTTATAAATGACCTAAACCTCTAGATAAATTACGATAGTTCACGATAGCTTCGCATAATTTGGCCTAATATCATCCAGACCTATGAGTGCAATATTCTACTAATAATACCTCTGATATACATTGATCGTGGAAGCGAAATAGGCAAAATATTCCACATAGTTTAAGTTATAAATCATTCTCTTGCTTGCTAGGAGCAATTTTAGAGACATTTTTGTATTTTTCTCAACTAATGACCATTCCATGAAGTAAGTGCAGTTACGCTGCTTCCAATTATTGTGAACCATCGCACGTTTTTTTCGAGTTTTCAACTCCATATTTGCTCTTAGCTAAGTTATTGTTCTTAAAATAAATTTATTACAATTTTTCTGCCAAATAATATTGTCTACCATTTTGAATCGAGCCTTTAATCCAAATTTTGGGAGGAAATTTAATTCATAAATGAATGCTTTGTTTCTAAATGCCACTCGTCATGTCTCCTGTTTTGAATTTTATGAATGAATAGATTTGAATTTATAATTTAGATTTTTACATGCATAAAATTCTTTTTTCTTACTCCCATTGCATGTTTTAAGTGCTTACTTCTGTCATCCATTTATTTTTTTAAAGTAAAAATTAAATACAGTGGTTATAAATTGTACTGGAGCATGAAAATACTCCTCCATGGATGTCGTGGTAGTAATCCTCCTGCGTTGGGCGTCGCCTGTTGAGGCTTCGCAATGGGATAGGTCGATTCTCAATTAGAGTTATTTCTTTCCCTCGTACACTCTTACGTGACTTCCAGGACATTTACATTATATTGCTCAGCAGTACCTTTTTGTTTCCTGGATGATGTGTTACCTGCCTCATTATTTCCCCGGCAAGGAATTCTAAACTAAAAAGAGAAAGTGGAATTAGATGACTTTATCTTCATTAATAGCCCTGTAGTGCTAATGATTTCCCTCTTGTAATTCACGCTATATTCTAATCGGTCATCGTCTTTTCTTCAGCTAAAATACCTAAATACTGGCCCCCACCTTGCACAATCCTATTGGACCAGTGTTTGTTAAAAATACTAAAATTACAATGTAATAAGGAAATTCCTCCCGGTTTCCGTAATAATATCCCTTGTCCACTCCAAATTCCTAGTGAGAGCCGATCAACATGTCAGCTGAAATGGCTATATTCCTGAAAAGGATTTTGGCTGAGGTTTAACTCATTCTTTCCTGACTCCTGGTTTATTGTGATAATAATATGCCCACAAATTTTAGTTTCTTTCCATGAAAGTATGCTTAATCGATGTTCACCCATCTTATTGAAAATACCAATCAAAATTTTAAAAATTGAAAAAATCTAATTGACGCTGCAAGGCATGCCAGGTTTATCTTCGGCGGACAGCGTTTAAATTCGTAGAACTCCACGTAGATACATGAATGCAACAAAAATTAAATAGAAATTTATACACACCCATAACAATGAGCATTAATTTTATGCATTTGTCATTGACAATTAACCAAATTTTAAGTAAATTATTTGGTAAACCGCTGATAAATATAATTTTCTCGTGGGGGTAAATGGTGGTGGTGGAATATACCCCGAGAATCAATTGCCAAAGAATTTACTCCCACCCCAGGTAATTACTCATTCATGCATTTGAAATATTTCTTCTTGCTCGTCGGTTGTTCCAATCCTTGAAATTTTCCAATCACTAATTTTCGGCTCAAAATTATTGGCCAGTTATTTAGTGAACAATGACATGTTAAAAATAATGTTTTATCGAAAATAACGTCCAAGGTATGATTTTTCGTAATCGTTCCTTGGTCGACGTGGTGGAAATACGATATATCCATGGTAAAATATTAAAAAATGGTAATTTCCACACTTCAATATATAAATCCTTTATCGACCATGGATTTGACACAATATGTTATTTTATAGATACATATTTCGGAAATGGGTTTTTTATGTGAGTTTTTGCACAGATAACGCAAAAAGGAAAATAAAAGATAAATTTCCTCATTTAAAAAATTCTATTACGGGTCAAGTAATGGGTTATTAATGATAATTTCAAAAAGTTGGCCATGCATCTTATAGATGATCAGTAGCATGCCATTGATAACTGTAATATGAGGATGAACATCAAAAAATAGCTGAGTAGTGTGTGAAGAGGCAGCTAATTTAATACATTTGCTAAATGGAGTACTTACGGGTCAAGTAATGGGGTATTAATGATAATTTCAAAAAGTTGGCCATGCATCTTATAGATGATCAGTAGCATGCCATTGATAACTGTAATATGAGGATCAACATCAAAAAATAGCTGAGTAGTGTGTGAAGAGGCAGCTAATTTAATACATTTGCTAAATGGAGTACTTACGGGTCAAGTAATGGGGTATTAATGATAATTTCAAAAAGTTGGCCATGCATCTTATAGATGATCAGTAGCATGCCATTGATAACTGTAATATGAGGATCAACATCAAAAAATAGCTGAGTAGTGTGTGAAAAGGCAGCTAATTTAATACATTTGCTAAATGGAGTAGCGCTCAGGGAATATGATTCTTTTCATCGCGAAAAATTCCTCACATTAGAAACGCTTCTAGCTTATCTCCTAATTAGTTTAAGGGGAAAAATTCATAACAGAGCGTCTATCGTGAAACGTACTACAAATGAAGTATAAATCATTTTATCTGAAATATCACGCAAAGTAATAATTCTAATGAGTTCATGAGATTATGACTATTATCGAATTAATATCAATATATTACTAGTTTTACGGAAGTTTAAGTAATAATTCCTCGAAAATGTTTTATTTTCAGCTTGTATTCATGTATCTTTTGGCACATTTTACTATTTTCATAATTTTTATTGACTTTAAAATATAAATACAATAGGAAGTAATTTATTGGCCGGGAATTGTAATAAATTTGCATGCCAATTTCTATATCGTGGCTCATCTAAAAAAAATATTAAATTCTCTTCTATTGCAGCGGTGAACCTAAAAATTTAATCGTAGAAAAATACTAACGCATTATGCTCTATTGCAAAAATTTACAAAAATTAAATTTATCAAAGAATTAGAGTGTGTTATTCCCGCATCTCCAACTCTATGACCCGCAGGGGGGTTTTAGCGCAATGAGTGATTCGCTTCCTTATGTTGAGCGCCGTCCAAATTTGAATCCTCACGATATGTTAAAATAACAAATTGGAGGAATGCTTTTTGTAGTACAAAATAAGGTGCTCGAGGTGTGGCTCGAACCCTTAGGCTGATTTGAATTGGCAAAGGTAGAGCTCATCCCGGATTTAGCCAGGGGCGTTTGAATTTCACATGGTCACAGTACAGGTGGCACCTAACCGAAATTTTAAGATAAAAGCATGGCCTGGTCTGCTATACTAGTATTACGAGTCTCTTGTATGATTTTTAGCGCGATGTGATGGAAGTTATTTATAACAGTTACTTTAGAAATTGAGATGATACCACCATTACAGTGGAAATATATCCATTTCTTAATAGGGTAGTTTCCTTCATCAAAGAAAACGAAAGGCATTAATTGCGATTCGTGACCCACTATTAATGTATTCATAATATACAAATTATTTGGTTTTAGAAATACCGGTTTAGGCTAATGGCAATGGTCAATTTTATCCTCATTTGAAAAAGGCCAGATTGGCGCCCATGCGATGCCACTCCACGTGACGTCACAGGGACACAGTTTCTATACGAGTAGATAGGAGTTTTACATCGTCTGAGATTACCAATGCATGCATGAGGCACAGAGCTCTGGGAAACATGTCTTCATAATCACTTATTAAAACTGCCTAAGGTCGGAAAGTTTTCTTCGTTTGATAGGGTATTAATAATCCTTATTTAAGCCAAGCGCTCCCTGCTATCAGGGTACTCTGCTACCTGCTAGCATCCTGCGTCGTATCAGCGCTCAAAGCCTCGCCCCAAGGTCACCTCACTTGCGGCAGCAGGAACCAGAATGACGTCACACAGCATTCATACTTACAATTAGCCGTCGCGTTTTGGCGCGCTTGAAAATTTTCACTTTTCATTTAATCGCGAAAAATAGATATCGTCATTTAAAAATCTAAAAGCGTGCTATACGTACTCCAGGAATAATAATCTTTAGATTTAGGCAATAAAAAATAATAGAAAACCACCCTATTAACTGATATCAATAACTTCCACCACATCGTCCCACATATCGTACAAGATATTAATATTATGTATTGTATGTTACCTGCCTTCACGCCATCTGCTTCATTTTGATTCCTGCGCGGCTGCCACTTCCTCTGGTATGGTAGCAGTCCTTCAGCACCGATCGGTGTCCATGGCATAGCCAGCAATTCGAGGCCAACCCCCTAAGAGATCTCGATGTTCACTTCTATAGTCCGGAATCCGAGTCTGACCCTCCCCTCTGCAACCTGGACACGATAAGTGCACAGCCTAGAATCACGGCCAACATGACGATGATCAACAGGACAATCACGAGCAAGTACATCATCTTCCTCGTCTCTTGAACTCCCAACTCGCTGTTCGTGAGGTGAAGTCGCGGAAGGGACTAAGGGGCGACTCCGCGCAGTCTGTATGGCAAACGTGCCCCGCCCCCCTTGCTGGAGAGTGAGGATTCCAGGTAGATGACCGTCCCCTTATTTTCTCCGACCCCTTACCGTGAAGAATACGCGTCACGCGAAGCGATGAGGGGCTGGTGGGAAGGGTCAGAGGTCACGCACCGTCCGCGTATAAAGTTACTTTTCCGCGTTCGGACGTTAAAATAAAAAACGAATTAAATGCCAATTTCAAATTCAAATTTTTAGTGAAACAGTTTATAAAATACTTTATTCAGATGGTTGAAATGTGTGATTGTTTAATTACAATAATTTAATCGTATTTCAACTACGCTACGAAGGTTAATTTGCGATGCGCGCGAAGTAAGTACTTGTTCTTGAATTATTTCACCCCCCGCCTTTCTGTCTCTAAACGTTCTTTTCTATTCCTTCTTCCATTAACTCCTATGCCAAATGTGTTCCAAATTTTTATCCTTTTTTTCATCCCTCATCCATCTTGCACCATCACTATCGTAATTTTCCCCCTATTCCTCACACCACCCGATGAAATTTACTATTCTTTGTCATTTATTTGTAAATTCTGTCGAATATTTTTTGTTCATTATTGGTTACGTTCCTTAATATATTAAATTATTTCTCCTGTTATTGTAGTCCCCTGTAATTGGCCTCGTGCTGTTTTTGGACTGGATTAAATAAATAAATTATAATTCAGCTATTTTTACTGTAGTTAATTTGCGATTCTCCGCGTTAAGTAAGAACTTTTCCGTACACTACAGTTATAAGTGATTTAGGCCTTGAAAAAGTCATGCTGTGCCAACACTTGGATATGTTTGTAACTGAGCGTGGTAGTGAATAATAAAGGCTCAATGTTGGGAAATTTTAAGGTAAAGTTAACTGATATAAATTCTGCCCAAAATTTTGGTAAAATATTTTTAATGATGACCGGCTTTGTCCCATAGCGAATATCATCATACCAAATTTTGTCTATTTTGGGACTACGCCGGTCTTCAAAATATTTTGGTCAAATTTTATCAATTATTTAAAAAAGTGAAAACATAGTAAGCTTATTGTTAGTCACATTATCTTTTCCCTGGGCCGAAGACGTATGAAATAGGTTTTTCACCAACTTTTACCAGCGATAGATTAAAATGATTTAATTTGATGAATCAATTCGCCTACTCAGTCTAAATCGTCAGGGTTATAGTAAAGTCACTTCCGCGAAATTCATCGGGGTCGTAATCACTTGCGCAGTCTGAGTGGCACTGGCGTATCCCACATTCACTAACTCTTGCTTTACTTTGTGGTATTCCATTATAAGTTTCCTGGATATCAGACAATTAGTTATACCACTTATTTTTTATCAGAGCATGACTCGGGTTTCAATGAAAGAGCATTTAAGTGCTTACAAACATAACAAAAATGAAACAAGAAATTTTGCTAAACGCTTAATATGCAACTGCCATAGAAGCGATTTTAAAATGAATATTTTAAAATTTTGCAATGACCGCCGTGTACTGGACTCTAAGGAGCAGTTAGAAATTTTAAAAATTATTGAAAGTCAGGACAGTACTCTTATAAATGAATTCTCTACCCATCTTTTTCCCCTACTCTGGCGTCCGTTTTAAAGTTCATCATGTAACTAGGTAACAATAATAAGATAAATAAAACATAATTTGCGCCTGAATACGATGATAATTTATTGAAACCCGGGTCGCGCTCTGATAAAAAAATAATTGGTATAAGTAATTGCCTGATATCCAGGAAACGTATCCCACATTGATTATTAACAACTAATTTCTGTGAAATTTAGCCTAAATCATTTCTTGAAAACGTTCATGGCACAATTCTTAATGGCTCAAAAGTGCATATCCATTCCAGCAGCTGAAAGGAGATAGTCATTGAGTCTTGTAACTTGCCAAAAATGTCTGCAATATTACCAAAGTCAGGCGTCTCTTTTTGGAGTCGTGTAAGAATAGAGCAACTTTATCATATCAACGTAGAAAATATTAACTAACAATATCTTACGGGCAATTAAGACTCTAGTACCTGATTTTACCCACACACAAAAAATGGCTGCTATTGATAATTCTTTGCATTACAACATTATGATGCCGTTTTCATCTCCCATTTAATATTTAGGTTTTCAATGCGTTCTATTGTCTACAGAGTTATTTTTTAGCTCTAGGAAAGAATCAGCCTAAAAATGACAAGTTTTATTGCACTTCAGTTTGTTTAACGAGAGAGTTGTTGGTTAACAAAAATCTTACAGAAAATAGTGTAAATGGCGTGAAAATTCCTGTTTGCACTCTTTTATGAGAAGTGCTTCACATTACTTTATAAATAATGCAACCAAATAGATGTAAAACAGAGAGTGTGAATAAGAGTGATTGGTAATGTTGAGTTGCTACGCTCTAGATTTGGTATCTGCTAACAGTTATGTATTCGATGTTCAGCCGTTGCTGGTAATCGAAGTTTTGGCTTTTTATTTTGTGTGTGGTGGTATTGTTTTACATGGCTATATTTTTTGTTTTATTGTTTTGGGCGTGTGATTGCTGTTTTGAATGTTGAGTATTTGAAGCGTGGGTTGTCTGTGTAGCTCCAAAGCGGTGTCAGTAGAGTGTTTTGGGTTTTGTTGAGTGAGTGTTGGAATGGTTCTGCGATGTCATTAACGCATTATGTCATTGTTTTTATTTTTAGGTTTTCGTGAATGTATGTGTTGCGAACGAACCAGGGGGCTCCCGTGATTGTCCTAAGTGTTTTATTTTGTAAGACTGTGAGTTTGTGCAAGTGCTATGAATCCCCATGCCGATTAACCATATGTGAGTACTGGCCGTATCATGGCCGTGTATAAAATCTTTTTTGTGTGTAGTCCCAGTTGGGGACTTTTTAAGAGGGGAAAATGGCTGTAGACACACATTTTGCCTTTTGAACCGCTGCTGTAGTATTGGTGCCCCTTGTGACCCCTTTTAGTCCAGTATGACGCCCTGGAACTTTGAGGTTTTGCTGCGACTTATTCGGGAGTTTCCGTAGTAAATGGGGGTTGAAAGCGACTTGTTGGTCTTCCTGGCAAACTGCATTACCTGGCTTTTGGCAGGGTTCAATTTTAACTTCCATTTTGACATCCAGTCTTCTATATCGTCGAGGTGCTCCTGGATCTGGTCCGCGGCCGTGTCTGGGTCGAATGATATTGATGTAATGCCGAGATCATCAGCGTATAGGAAGGTTTCGGTGTTCGGGTGAGAAGGTAGGTCGTTGATATAGACGTTAAAAAGGAATAGGGAGAGGATGGAGCCTTGCGGGACTCCGGAAGTGATTGGGTGTAACGGGGATCGTGCCAGATTGACGGAGGAATACAAGGTGCGATCGGATAGGTAGGACTGAATGATTTTAATGATGCTGAGTTGCTATGATGGCGAATCAGGCTTTATAGCCCGGTGACCTTATATAGAGCTAGCGAGTCACGTAGTCTTTCATGATCTGCATAGAAATGGGGTGGAATGGGCCGCTAATCCTTTAGGCCTCACGGTCGCTTTCACTGACTACGGCGGTGATAAGAGAGAGGTTTCCATAACTGCCTTTGCAATTAATTCACAGATGAGTACTTGAGCAAATCGATTGCTTATTTAGTGAAGGTCAAAGCGGCGCACTTTATGTCCCGAAGAGTCGAAAAAATTCATCATTTTCTCAATCCAATCCTATTTTAAGTAATGAAGCATTCTCGGCGGGTTTCCTAGAAAAAATTAGAATGTTATCAAAGATTAATGTGTTGAGTTAATGGCACTATGAGCCGTATTCATTGGAATATATCGCGTATTGGCCTGGGTCGATTTAAACTAGGCTATGGCACGTTAAGACGGTTTAACCCATTAATCCTCAGCGTTGTGTATACGTAAAATTATAGAATTTTAATTCTAAGAAAAATCCTTCACTTCTGGATAATTTTTTCTTCGGTCTACGGACATTTTGAAATATCTCTAGTTCTACTTGTGTTATTTTCGTCAAAATTTTCATTAAAATTATAAATATTTTTTTAATTTGAAATTTCCCTTTATCAAAGCATTGACGTACTACAAATTGTAAATGATATTTCACTAAGATTAATTAAGGTCTCTTTCTGCAGGTAATTTTTTCTCTTAGTTCTTAACTTCGTTATTCATCATGTTCAGTTCTGTCTTGATCGTTCATCATTACTAGTATTAAGGTGGTTGTCGAAAATAATGTTGCGTTTACGCAACGATAGGAATTCTCTGGTCGACCACGGGGCTCTTCTCCAAGCATAAAGCAGCTCGTCAAAATGCCTTTTTAAATGGACAACGTATTACTTTGGTGACAGTTTAGCTGTATTTGCGGTATTCACAGGTTGTGAGTAAACAAAGCAATGGGTGAATAGCATTTGGAAACCAATGTGGTCATCTGTACGAATTTTACATTCAACACTTTGTTTCTTAGTCCTCTATGTACTTGCCCTCTATGTACAGGCCCTCCATGTACTTGCTTCTTTTCAGTTTCTGTGTAAAAACTGACAAATAACAAAATATGAAATTCTAAATACAAAAATGCCCTCATAGTTCAGTTCTTTTTAAGCTTCTTCCTAAAAATCCGAGTAGTAATTGATAAGGGCTCGAATACTTCCTTGGGTAAACCAGTCCAATCTTGTGTCCCCCGATGCAGAAAGGAAAATTTCAGTGTGTTTAAGAGCTTCCCCGGAGGCTTTTAAAAATATGATCCTTTCTCGCCAAATCACTAAGTCCTTTTAACCTGATTTATAGCTCTCTCCACGCAGGATCACCAATGTATGCTATATACCTAACCTTAATTCGTAACCCTCTTTTCCTCTATACAAATAATCTCGAGCCAAATGTTTTTAACTTCTCTATAACATTTGCCTTCCTTTTAAAACTGCTTATTACAAATTTTGCAGCTTAGCGCTTAACTTATGTCAGCTGTTTGATCCTCTTTTTCAGATGAGCATCCCAAAATGACGCCAGGTACTCTAATTTAGGTCTAATAAACGATTTATACTCGAAGTGTTTATTCTCTAATTTGTTGTATCCGCGGATTGTGGTTGCATGAATGTTTTTCGGTCGTCGTGCACGAAAACTGACGAGACTAGCTGATGTTGGGACTCGGTGGAAGTTGAAGGGAAGACATTAAGCATGGCTTTGCGTGCGGACTCCTCTATCACCCCGACCACCCCATGAGCACAGCACGCAATGCTCATCTACATTCTGAATTGATGTCGGCGAACTGACGAGCGATCGCCGTGTGGAAATGTAGACTTAAAGCCCTGTGTGCCAAGTCAAGGGTATATCCGATCGGGCGTTTTCGCGTCAAAGTACACTTCTTCACCAAAACGTGCGAAAAATTTGTGGTTCCTGTTTATATTTCTTCTGTTATAAATTTGCAATGATGAAAGTCAAATGGATCGACCGAGTTAGTAACGAGGAAGTCCTAAGAAGGATAGGAGAGAAGAGAAGCCTCATGAAAACCTTAATAAGAAGACGGAACAACCTTAAAGGCCACATCTTGAGACATGATGGCCTGATGAAGACAATCGTCGAAGGACAGGTGGAAGGCAAGAATGGAAAAGGAAGACCTCGAACAAAATATATGGAACAAGTAAAGAGAGATGTGAAAGAGAAGAAATACGTAGGAGTGAAAAGATTAGCTGATAGGAGAACTGAGTGGAGAGCTGCGTCAAACCAATCCTAGGATTGTTGACCAGTGATGGTGATGATAAATTTGCAATTATTCTACCGGTAATGATAGGTTTAGATGGGTCATTTTTCGAATCACGTCGCATCAGAGAATGGATATACAGAGAGGGCATAATGGAAATACGACTTTATGGTATTAAAATGAAAAATTAGGCTGATGGCCATCTTGAAAATAAGTTAAATATGCACACAATAAGGAATAACTAGAATGTCATTGCCTCGGACCGTGTGAATATACTTTGCGTAATTGTCTTGCACGAAACAATATGGGTGTGCCTTGATAATTTTTAACATAGGAGTGTTCAATAAGGTTTAATTGGAGATTCTGTTCACTTAACAAATCGTAATTTGCTATCACTATGCCATAATTATGGTTAGTTGTTCTCAAGTAAGATAGCGCCCTCAATTACCGGCAACGAATTCATTTATGTATACGCATACGCGCACTGTATATGCACCCCAAAGAACCACTCGTTACTTGCACTACACTTCCTGAATTACAAGCGCAAGTGTATTGAAACCCATACGATCTTAAAATTTCCAGGCTCTAGCAAAAATAGACATCGAAGAAATATGAATTGTTCCGATCGACTTATTCAGTATTAAACGAACGTATTATTTACGAATAACACTTGCCTGATTGCATTTTTTGGAACCTTGAGAAACCTGTGCTTTTCTTTCATCCTAGAGTTATTGTTACACTCATTGCAGAGCACCAAGCGAAACTACTTCTTTTTCTTCCTTTCTTCTCTTCGCCCATTTCCCTGTGACGCAACCATTATCATTGACTTCGATCTTGACCATTTCATTTGATCTCAGCAGCGTCACTGGCGGCCTGAGAAAGCGTCGTCCGTCCCGAGTAAATTACAATGGTCAGCATTAAAATTCTCCCACGAGGGTGAAAGGGTGTACCAAATAGATTTCTAGATGTTGATTACGAATATCTCATTATGAAAGTTCCAGCACGTAAGGTTTTTTTGGCAGGGTGGTGTTTCCGTAATCGATTGAAAAATTTTTGACAGACGTATTTTTGGTATTTAATACGTGTTTTCCGTGTTTGGAGTGCATAATTCTGAATTTTTATCTTAATCCAAGAACTGGCACTTGGCTACATCCCAAGAACGTTCTTTTCTCTAGCTCAAGACCCACGGAAACGTAACCCCTCCCCTTGGTTTGCAAAAATTTACTGTCGTTCTACACTGCATGCACTAAAACTTAGGCGTTATAGACGGATAAAGAACGGATAAAGATGTCGTAATCTACTTTCAATCATTCGTCGGCTCCCTTTTGTGTATATGACAGACAAAAAAAGGCGCCAAGACATACACGACATTGTCGCGTGAAACAAATGTTTCAGTTTCGAGTTGCTCATGGTGTTACAATGTGGTGTTACGCTGTGTCCACATTTGCTTCTAAGTTTAAGAAAAAGAAAGTGTGGCTTGGGAGGCCTTTCGAGAAGTGTGCAGTAACTTTCTAGGGAATCATAAGTCACCTGATTACAAAAACATTGTGGACAGGTTAATTACTTCATTTCGTCAGATGGGATGTAATATGTCCCTAAAGTTACACTTCCTGCATTGCCACCTGGACTTCTTCCCTGAAATGTACAGCTTGGGGGAGGTCTCTGACGAACACGGACAAAGGTTTCACCAGCAAATAGCTACCATGGAGAGGCGCTACAGTGGTAAATGGAGTGTGGATATGCTGGCAGACTTCTGTTGGAATGTAACACGCGAGACTCCCTGTGGTAATTATAAGGGGAGTAGGGACACCAAGTGACACGTAACTTTTAAACTTCAACTTTTTATTCAATTTTTTTGCATAATTTATCTTGATTTTTAATGATAATGTGAAAATTATAATGGATGGAGAATTGCATCTTTGGGCGGATATTGAAACACCCCTCCACCCTCCTCCTGGGTGTTAGGCAGGGGGTGATCAATCACCAGCATGCAGCATGAAATTGGACTCCCACATGCACACTACCCGTTCCAAAAAACGTCACGTATACTAACAAATTATACTACCATATGCTGTTATAAATAATAATAAAATTAAGAAATATGCATTAAGTTTTACAAAGATTAGTGGGCTACGCTACAAGTCATGCAATCTATTTCTGAGTTCTATCGCTGCCGTTGTAATCTCTTATTGATCGTGGAAAAAAAGACATTCTGAATCTGTCTGTTCTACAATCTATCTCTCTTATTTTATTTATATGATCTGATCTTCCGTAGTATGTCGGCGTCCGTAAGTTATGGATAACTTCGTTAGAAAAGATACTTCTCTTGAATTTATCTAAAAGGTGTCGTCTACTTTTCAATCTACACTGTTTCACACATTTCACACGACAGAGATTCATGTTTTTGCTCAAATTGTAATTTTTTAAAAGAACCGTCGATTTTTTTCTATTAATAGGTCTTTCGATTCAAATTTCGATTATTTTTTATAGTCCAGCTTTTCATTTCGATTATAAAGCGATTTCTCGGAAAATCTATTTCGACTGACATTTTTCCATCAATAAGAAAGCTCTTTATCTCTGCGTATTTTCTGCTTTGAAGAGAGTCTGTTATCTCTTATACAGGCGGTCGGCAGAGGTTATGCCACCGCGATTTCCAAATAGCGGCGACGCGTCGACACGATACATAACTTCACGGGGCTCAGTCTCTCCTGCTAAATCCTTCCAAGTGGAGAACGCTGTTATAAAGACCTGTTTATAGGATACACGAACACGAACGCGCAAATTCAGTGCGTGAATACATGGAAACGAAAATGAACTTGAATATTCATATGTTTAAAAAAAAACTGTTCTAATTTGTCTCATGCATTCGCATGGGTGGCGTTCTATTAAAATTCAACACGAAATGCACGTGAAGTCATTCAATTAACTGTATCCAGTACATATGGATCAATTTATAACGAAACATACCTTCGAGAGATTAATATTCCCTTATTTCATTAATGGTGACTGGATTTGTGATGGGTTCTTGCGATATAAAGAGCAGCGTTTAAAATATGGTAGTTGACTTAGAATGGACATATTTATAGGAGCGTTGAGTAAAGTATAGGCTAATTTTACTTATTAGGAGAGGATTTTTTCCTCAGACGACGTGAAAAATATTCTTCGTTTGCCGTCATGCCATGATAGATGTAATCAAGAGAAAAAATAAAGGAAATTTGACTGCAAAATAGATATATAAAATGTCAGACTGTCCTCGTACTAAAAAGCAAAGTAACGTTGTCTCCAGTAATTAAATTTATTGCGTCACTTGCTAAGACGACTAATTTCATGTTTTTTTTTATTTTTCCATTCTTCTAACGTTGCATGGATTTAATATAGGAATTACTAATCGTTGGCAAGCTTTGGCTTTGCATGCATGTGGACGTCTTTTTTTATCGTGCATAGTATTTTTTGACCGTATGGTGAGCATGTGGGATTGTCTTGCATGCCGCATGCTCGCGATTGTCCACCCACCGCCGCACACTCTGGAGATGGTTCGCAGGGTATTATGTAGATGTAGATATTTCCTTTAGGAATACTTCTGATCTAGAGTAGTGCTGAAACCGATGGAAACTACTTGCGGTTTTTCTACCTGCCAGTAAAATAGGTTCACTGAAAAAACACTTTGGATATGAGAATCGTAGGTTTGGGTGTCACACCCAAAGCTGAGGTGAAGGAAAGGACTTGTCCATACATTTGGTTGTGTCACCCAAAGGGAATGGGTGATGAGGAGTTGGATGTTCCAACTACTCCTTTGGTTGCTACATCCAAAGAAGATGGACGAGTACTTTGGGTGTGAGAACCAAAGCGTTGGGTAGCTCATCAGAACAACGTTTGGATGCCGAATGAAAACTTTAGATCACCTGCCCAAAAGATGGCGCCCCTACCCATTCCTCCCTCCTTTTCAATTCCACTACACCTTAATATTGTTCTTTTTCAACACATTTTGAAATAGGCCACTAAGACAGTGCAACTAAAAAATGAGAAAACCTAGCTCTGTGGTTATCATAATATCTATTATCACATAATTCAACATATTGTAACATGCGCGGGTGGAAAAATAAATATCCATATTTGTAGAACACTAGAAAGAACATTTATTTCCAATATATAAACACACAGTTACATTAAAGTCACTCCAAACACACATTTTTTTCTCAATCTCTTCTTGTTCATTCTCCTCTCCTCGTCAATAACATCCGTTTCCAACGCTCTCGATGATTACTCCGCAAGGCTCTCGATGAATCCACGGTTATAATATCATAAAAAGTGCACAAAACACAGTGAATTAATATCATCATCAAATTCTATGCCAATAACATAAAATATTATTAAAATAAAATCACAACATATTATAAATATCATCGGGAAATACAAGATACGTGAGACAATTTAACCTCAATAAATAAAGGTCAATGTTAATAAGCACAGCAGCACTTCCGACAAAATATGATCTGAGATTTTGAACTTTGTTTTAATAAGCACATAGAGATAACAATAGGAATCTGAAGAACTCATAAGCAAAGGGTGGTAGTGCGGGCATGAGAATTAATGCAACATGGCGGTGAGAATAAACACAAAATGGCCGTGAGAATAAACAACAACTCGCAACTTACCAGCGAACACATGGATATAGGCTCCAAGTCCAGCCTTCGATAAGAAATTCACCGTCCCCTCGTCCATAAACTCGAGCAGCAAGAGCAACGAAGCACAAGCGGCAGCAGAGTTCGTCCGTTTTGCCCACAACAAGTCCACACGTGTCTACGGCTTCCACGGCTGAACACAGAACTGCGGGTGCTAGAGAGCTTCATGAGATTGCCACCAGAGCGCGTAACAATAGATTTAGATTTCGCACCTAAACCGGTAGAGTGCACTAACCATAACTTTGGTTCTCCCATCCAAAGGACGTTGACTGGATGTGTTTGGTGTGACATTCTTTGCCTTTGGTTCTCACATCCAAAGAGTTAGTTCTGACGTCGCATGATTCTTGATGGCGCATCCAAACCTCCCCGCCCAAAAGGGTTTAGGGTGTAGCATCCAAACCTGTTCTCTCAGTGTTGGCTTCTTCATTTTTTGAATTTTCTCAGTTACTGATTTTTTTATCTATTGAACACTGATAGAGGTGGATAATAATATTTTCTATTACTTACCGAGGGATTTTGATTCCCGTGCTATATCCAAATAGCCGCATGTCGTCAGGCTCCCTTTTCCTGTGTGACGTCATCAAAGTTCCATGAGCTGGGCCTCCACTTAATGAGGTGTACGCAAGAGTGGGTATTTTTTACTTAACAAACAAGTACTGTTACAAGACTCGCTAAGACGACTAGGCGTTGGGTTAAGAGGGATGTTACTTAAATCACGGCTGATACCGTTTGCGGTACATTATGAAGTTTTCATCTCTTCCAAATCATTCCTCATTATTTATTATTTATAGTATTAATGTCCACTGAATTAATTTAACTTTATGTAGAGCTCTTACAGTACCGTTTGGTCACAGAATAGGTTTCTTCTCACCTTCCTCACACCAATCATTAGACTTACTATTTTGATCGGTTGAAAAAAAGAGATCAGTGGATTGTGAAATATGTGCATTGCACATATTTCACACATATTGTGTAGGGCTCATTTATAGTTATACTTTGAACTGAATTGTACTATTTACTATCACTAATTTATACGTATGTAGAAAATAGACGGTTGAAAGTAAATTAATCTCATTTTATGCAAAATGGCAGTAGAGCTTGATATGTACTGAGGTTATGGCATTGGCATTCTATTTTCCTTTTGTTTTGTTTCTCTGCTGTTTGATTTGTAACTGAGGTCAGCTTCTTTGTTTCATTGTCATCTTTTGTTATCATTCACGTGGGTTTAGGTATACGTATCACATAAATTGAAAGTAAAAGGACAAACAGCATTGTTGACTAAAGATATTTAATTTACTATAGCAAAAGCCCTCCCTATACCACGTACAAGTTTCCAGATTATTTGATTTTCCGGCACCATATTTAGTTTGGAAATTATTAAAAATTAACTACATTAAAAAAGAGGCTATAATTTTATCGGGTGTTTTTTATGCGACCTTAACTGATCCATCCACATTATCAATTGCCTTGAAAACCAATGAGAAAAATAGGGACTTTCAAAAGCCAGAGGGTTACCGATACCTTGACACCTTACGGACAAGACGGAACAACTTATTCGGCCACATTATGAGGCATGATGGCCTGAGGAAAACAATCGTAGAAGAACAGGTGTAAAGAAAGAAGGGAAAGGCATGGTCCCGATTTATTTACATAGGACGAGTTATAAAAGATGAAAAAAGGAGAAATGCGTCACGATGAAAAGGGTAGTGGATATGAGAGCGGAATTGAGAGCCAATCTGAGGATTGTTGAATGATGATGATGCAAACCTCTGGTTCATTTTATCGTGACTGTAAAAACTGGCATTTTTTCATCGCTTACAAGGGCTACCAAATATTCCAAATTTAAATCAAATGGAGAGGATTGAGTTGAGCGGTTGATAAATCGGTTACTTGGTGCCTTCTCAAAGAAGAATTTCTTCTCTACACAGACAAGCAGAGCAGGCCCAACAGGCAGCCAGAGTTCAAATACATATCAAAGAAACTCAAGTTTACTTTGATTTTTATTTTTTTAAATATGTTTTGGGAACTTGCGGGATTTTAATCATTTTAGAAATTTTGGCACTTATGCTTATACCATTTCAACCAAAAGGTCTATAGGGCTATAGGGCTTGATGCCCTATATAATGATTTAAATGTCCTTAGCCTGGCTAAATTATGATAATTTAGTGGGAAATTAAAATTACAAAGGGGATTATGGCCTTATGGTATGATCTAATCGGAAAGCATGCACTAGAGACAAATATTTAAATGTGAATCAGATTTGTAGCTCAATTTTTCTTGTCTTCATAATGCGGCTCAGTTGAATGCACAAAATTATCCCCTTCGTCTAAGTTCCTACTTGAATATCTTCCACATTCTATAATTTCCATAATAATTTGATTTGATCAAGCTTTTAGGATCAACTTTCCGCTACCGCTGCTGCTAACCAACCTTCGCATACATTCAAAATCATGCACCATATTCATGCTCTAAAACGTTGATTCCTTCTACATAAAAACCCACCTTAGCAGACTTATAGAAAATCCGTTTTTGATCTGATTCTACGAATCTATCTCCCTCTCTTTCCCCACCAATGATCCTCCTGAACGTTTTTTCTGCCTAATAGCTGTAACTACGAATTCAAATCATGAAAATTGTTACCGGCAGCTTCAGGGGGTATAGATAACTGCGATGGCTATTTGACTCCCGGATAATCGTCTGCCTTCTCTGGGAACGCTCGAGGGCCTCACCGCCGGTAATTTTTGTGGTCTCAGGATGACTCCTTGGGGGAAGTGGGCGTCAAACCCTCTGGCTGCGTGGGAATACTGCCCGGGGCGGTTATAGGCGAAGCGGATGATGTTGGCCCTGGGCTGGAACCGGTCCTTCTGGCGATGCCGAAGGACTTCGGACTCTATTCTAGACCTATAACATCACCACCAAAGGCGGAATCGAATAAGGCCGCTGTAAGGATCTAAGGTCTCTGAAAGGCACAACTGGTAGCAGACACGTGTCCAGGGAGAATGGTATCTACAACTACATAATACCCTGCGAGCCATCTCTAGGGTGTTCGGCAGGGGGTGACCAATCACCAACATGCAGCATGCAAGAGGACCGCCACATGCACACCGCACGGTCATAGAAATATTACGCACACTAGAAAAATATACATGCTTATTCATAAAAAAATTGCTAATGGTTAGTAATTCCTTGAACAAATACGTGCAAGGTTAGAACTATGAATAAACATGCAATGAGTGATCCTAGCGAGCGACGCCATTAATCCTATCAATTGAGACAACGTTGCTATCCTTAATAGTACGAGGGAAGAATGACGTTTTAATTCTCTATGTTTTGCAGTCTATTTCTTTTATTTGATTCTCTCATAGGATTTCTTTCTTTTATTTTATTCTCTTTTTTTTGGATCCTCCAAACTGTGTTCGGGCTTCTGAAAAATATTATGAGGGACTGAATAAACACCAGGCGAGTTAGCGTTTTATCATTTATGCAAACAATTTTTTATATTTTCCATCCATATTTCTATATTTTTCATAAACGGAGAAAAATACCAACCTCATTGGTAAAAACTATGAGTATAGACATATCATACAATAAGCACTGGTAGCACAGTTAGCTTTCGGGAATTGTATACAATTGATTCTGCTGCTTTATAAGTTATATCACTGAAACTATGCATTCCTACATCCCACATTACCCGTAAACGCTCAAGTATAATGTGCAATGTATTTTTAGTGTAACTATGCACAATTTTCTACACTAAGTGGGTGAGATGTCAAATAAAGATCGACACTGTCTCCTATAGTGGTCATACGTTTTGAGAGAGCGTTACAAGCGTTGTCTTATAATTGAAATGACGCTGGTACGAATCTTGACGGCGGGCGTTGCATCACTAAAGGAGACAAGAGGAATTGGAGATTTATCAAGTTTGGAAAGAAATGTGCCTCGACTATTCGGCTTGGGGCTGATGGGAGACTGGGAAAAGAAAAATATTCTTTGGATGCATCTTATCTCAGTCGTTATCTCATCCCGAGAGTTTAAATCGCGCTACGCGATGAACGGCCGTTGCATTTTTCAAACGGCCATCCAAATGTTTCATCTCGAAATAGACGCCGAGGATGATTCACTTTAAAGGACAATTGGGGAGAATGAGTGTCGAGAAGAGGAAAATAGACATATTGAGATCCATCAATTTAATATAAACCGCAAAAGGAGTGCCGTATTTCTCTGTTTTAAAATCCATGGCCTTCTTATCGAGCTACACGCAGATAGAAGTAGGCGTACTTCATCCTTTTGCAGGAAATGTGATTACGTCACCGGCTCCAGCCGAGCGGGGTCACCTTGTTAATTTTCACATCTTCGTGATGCAATGTCCGCCGTTAAGATTTGTACTCACTTCCTCTCACTTCACGCGCTCTCCAAAAGCATGCCTTCATCTCCTGGATCCGGTGCAGAAAGACTTAATCCGCGAACTGAATAAGATACAAAGGAAGGCTGCGCGTTTCGTCAAAAAATGCTACGGGCGTACAGACAGTGTTACCCAGATGTTAAGCGAATTAGGCTGGGAGCCGCTGGAGACTCGGAGGTTGCGCGCTAGGCTTAGATTGCTTGAACAATTGAGAATGGATATCTTTAAGAGCGACACAGAGAACATAATATTAGAACCACACCATATTTCCAGGCGCGATAGAGGCGATAAATTAAGAGATGTTTTGCCGAACGGATAGATATGGGAATTCGTTTTTCCCCCGAGCCATAAAGGACTTTAATAAACGCTAGTCCCAACTTCGTTAGAGCACTTCATTTTTTTAAAGCTGTAAACGGCTGGTGTTCTAACACCCCTACCACACGCCTTTTAGGTGGCTTGCGGGATATTATGTAGATGTAGTTCTCTCTCTTTCACCCAAAATTCTTCCCTTTAACACTGTTTTCAACATCTTCTCCCCGCTCAGCACTCGCTCCATCCATACCTTCCGTCTCCTTCGTATCTCATCTAGAAGCTGCCTCTCCTCACCAACCATGTGCAGTACTTCGTCGTTTCTCCTCACCGTCCACTCCATCTTCTCCATTCTTTTCCATTCTTCTCCATACTCATATCTGGAAAGCCTTTACTCATCCTTCCTAAGAGTCAATGTTTCCCCACCGTATAGCACTGCAGTCCAGATCAGACTTAAATGGCCTTTAGTTTAAACACTTACACAATAATAATCCTCACAGAGGCTTCTTCCTCTTAATGAGCGCCTCCTTAGGTAACCCAATTCTCCTGCTGATGTCTTTAATTCCTGTACCCGTTTTTTTCTCACGTGCTACCCAAATAAATGAATTGCTCTACTTGCTTATGCTTTTGCCTACCTTCCATCATTTTGAGTCAATATTCCTAGCTCGCGACATTTTACAAAACAGCATAATCTTGGTCTTCTTAGTAAATAAATATTGAATATGTGAGAAATAAATAAAAATATTGTGAATTGTGTATTTTTTCTCACGGACTATTTTTCTAAAAGAATGTCCAATTTGGTAATTGTAAGTTGTTACCGTAGTTATTTCAGGTCTTTTCTCAATCTTCGGTAATTTGGTAGGACAGAATTATTCCTGGTTAAAATTGACCGGAAGATTATAATTCGGTTTCATTTAGTGAGCCCGATGCGTCAGATCGCTCGTAGGAGCTCATACGTGCTCATACGAGCAATTTAAAACCTGAAAGTGTCAATTTTTCTCGGAACATTCGACATAATTTAAAAAAAATGAAAATCGAGCGAAAGAGAAGACATAAAAAATCGGTTCTGGGCATACTTCATCACCATCACTATCGGGATGCAAGTTTGAATCGTGTGACGCGCTGAAAACCGTTAGAGTTTTAAAAGTCACTGCACTTTGTTATCACTTGATGCGTTTATCTCCGAATTTCCTTTTAAAACACTAAAAAGATAACCGGGAGCCATTTAATAGGAGAGCCAATTACGACGGGGAGTTTTTCCGTTATAAATTTGAACTGAACGCGTGTTTACTTTGATCAATGAAGATTTTCTCTGAAAACACTTGATAGATAGCTGCTCTCCGTTTAAAAGAGGAGCCAATCACTGAAGAGAGTTTTTCCGTTGAAAGTTTGAACAGCGCTCGTGTTCGACCGTTAAATTTCAAACCTCACAACCTGCTAATCCTCGGCCATTGACAGTTATTTGACCAATCCCTTTAATAACACTCGAGAGATAGCTTTCAAATGATTCATCAGGCAGAGCATTGCCAGTATCTTCGATGCTGTCGCGGCTAAAACTTAAGATAGCTTATCGTTGCCTCATATCCAAAGACAATGCTCCCTGATAACCCGAGGCCTTGAACAAATATTTGAAGAATCCCACGTTACTCGCTCGTATTATCACTGTTTAAGAACTTAGGGCGTCTTATCCGCAAAACGTTATTTTTAACGATGGTATCTGCGTATTTACTTGAAGAGTAGTTCGCATTGCTGATGCAGACTAAGTTGAAAACGGAATGGGAAAAATGTGAACTCGCTTTTAAATTTATATGGGAGCCAGTAAAAAATTAGTAATAGCGCACCTACCCCCTCGTACCATTTGACACGAAAAATTTCCATTTTCAACCTTGCTCCTTTGCGGAATAGGGTATTTAGAAGGCACTTCCAAGATTTGTGAAACTATGTTTGGTGCGCCGCTTCAGGAAAATTTAGTTTTCCTAACTTTTCCTTTTCTTTCCTTATTCACGCACCGCAAAGACTTCGTTTTGGCTTGAAGATATTTGCACTCAAAGGGAGAAACTACTTCATTACTGTAAAAGTATCATTCTGTTTCGATTTATGTTAGATTTAATGGTTATTTAGTACCTATGCATAGTGATACGTGAAAATCGCATATGCGATATTGATGCGATACACGTGAATAAATGCAATGCAATGAACATAGATAAAAACGGGTGTAATGGAAGGCCAGAGCATAGAGCCAAATGGCCAAAATCACATATTTTTAATCGCATTTTTTCACGATGTTCCACCGCCTAAAAATTATTTTTTCAATACGCCAGCCGAAAGGTATTTAAAAACACTTTCAGAAAACGTTTTTTTTTTCTTTTTGGCCCTCTCAAAAATATTTTATTAAAATAAGCGTTAGAAATTTTCAAATCGACGCCATATCTTCTTGTCCCGCTCAAAGCTCAAAGTCAAAAAAACAATTGGAAATCTGCTCCATTAAATAAGGTTTCAAATTCCTCAAACCGCATTAAAAAATATGCCTTCTTCATCGAGTTATTCAAAAGAGAGTGAAAATCGTATTTTCGATCCTGGTGGGCCTCTAGCGGGCTGGAAATGTGGGGAGGTTTGTCCTATTTCATCCCAAATTGCATACTCTAAGTGCGGGAAAAATCTCGGAGGGGGGACTTTTCACTCTCTTTTCCAGCTATGCCCTTTAGTGTCGAGCCCGCCCCTTGGGCGTTGGGCCTTACTGCTTCATAGATGGTTACATATAATTTCATCGGCAGTTACTAGAGAGGTTGAGAGAGAACCCTGGTAGATTCTGCGATGTTAAGCAAATATTTCTTGACATATACCTAGAGAAAACTGAGTTTGGTTATGCTACACTCCACACAATCTAGACACCAGTTAGCCTCATGGATGCAGAGATGTCTTTCAGCCAGTACAATCTAGTCGTGACTAACAGACGCAACCGGTTGAAGTAAGAAAGTTTTGTAACTTGTTCAATACTGATGTTATACTAGTGTAAATGATATCCAGGCTACTAATATCATTTTTAATTATTAATTTTATGTCTTATTATTTTATTTATTATTGTTATACCCCATAATTATTTAAACCACTCCGAATTCCTCCAAATAAATGCCTTTCATCCCACTTTGCCGTCAACTACTAGGGCTACATTATGAAAATAGAGAAAAAACAATAGATGCTGCAAAATTCTATGCACTGTAATTAAAAGTTCTATAAAATTGAAATGAAAGTGCTATTTTCACGTATCTCTACGTACGCATTTACCCCGGTTCTCTCTTTTGGATTGTATGAATAGCAAAGCAATCCGTGTTTATTGATTTAATATTAGCGCTTTTTGAATGATTCCTCTCAGGTTTTCAACCGCGTTGGGGTCTGCATTTTGTAGGCCATTTTTGTAAGTCATTTACCGGAAAAAAACTCAGATTATTCATCAGCGCTTCTATTTATCTGGTTTTTTATATACGAAAAGTAATAAACAAGAGTGATTTTCCGAAATGGTAAATGCACGTGAATTTTGACGGCAGGAAAAACCCGCAAAATAATCATAAAATCTACGAAAATAGAAATAGAATTCTATATTTGCAATAATGAAGTAGCTTTTACCTTTGAGTGCATACATCTTCACGTTCAAACGGAATCACATCTTATAGACGCTGTATTTTCCCACGGGCCATCGCTTGGATCACTCTTTTAAGCCTTGGAGCGTTTATTGCCCTAGGAATGGATTCTCTACATTAGAATTTCGTGCTGGGATCTCCCGTCGGCATTCGGAACCATAATTTTCGAAGCGAGATGAGAGCTCACGATTAAGTGTTTCATTTTCTCGATCGGTCAAAAAATTTATTCCTCCTATTTTTGAATAGTGGGCGATTGATTTTCCTCTTTTTCCGCAGTTCCGTGTCCAGTCGGAATCAAATTAAGTGATATGAATGAATATGAATAGCATAAATGTAACTATACTTCCGAAGCTTATAAAATCCTAATTTAACTAATTTTCGGCATTTTCTATGATTATGGGCATGGTGGCGGCGCAGTACAGACCTCGCCTGCCAAACTTAGGGTCACGGGTTCGTGTCCCACCTGGGTAAGATACTCCAAACCAGGTTAATTGTTTGTGGTCGTGCATTATTATCTGTTTTAACCGCCAAACATTAAGATGCAGTAGTGCTGTTTTTGGGATGATGAAAATAAATAATTAAAATATATTTCTACGAGAGGGCTTCCCCACCCTTTTCAATGCAGGTGCACAGAGGGATTGGCGCGTTTCTAATTTTAAAATGTAGAAAAAAAGGCAGGGTCTTATGTACAAATTTAATTGGAATGTTCATGTACAAATTGAGGTCAGAGGACCTCTTTAAACACAGCATTGGAAGTAATTACACTATCCTCTGTTAAACGCACATGATGACTCATACTTACGTATCAACAGGAGACTTGAATGTGGAATCAGCCGAATTTTGATAAAAGTTATTTAAAGAATGTGAGATATTGTTGTAAATGAACAAGTGTATCAGTTTTTGCGCCGTTAACGTCAGGAATATTTAGTTTTTTTTTGTTTTTTTAATTATTTAAAAACCAATTTTAGGAAACAATAGCAATATTTAGGAATTAATATGTGCCGTCGCATGTTCTCTGATAAATTCTGTGCATTTTGGTACCTCATTTGTAGAGTTTGGTTGCGTATAAGTTGAGAAAAAGACATCTATACAGTAGAAATAATATAGAAGATTTAAATATTGATTTATCAATGCTGTACCCACTCCTTCCGCACAAAGAGGCAAAATGTGCCCATTAAAAGTTACATTTTACTTTTTTAACTATCTTATATTAAATATACCCTTGAAAATGAGAGGAGACCCGTTAGATTACTTTGAATTAGAGTTAATGTGGCCATCAAGCTGTCAGAAAATTAAGCATTGATTCGGTAATTTTGACAGTATTATTAGGCATCATGGGAGTACATTAAAAAACCCATTTTATGGAATAACTCTCTGATATCTTAAAATATGACTGCAAAAACTGTATTCGTGGAGAGCTTTAATCTCGACTGATATTCAATAATTAAAGCATGCATTAAATAATTTTTCTACCGATTCGATACAAACTACTTAACTATTTGAGACACTTTGTTCTAAAAACATTACATCAATCCTCATACCTTTATGAAAACCGTACGGGCGAATTAATATCTTCCACCAACAACAAAATATGTGGTTAATTAATCAACTATGCGGGTTTCACCTTTGAAGCGAAGACGTCTGATTATTACAGCGCTCAAATAATTCAACAATTCTCAAATTAATGCTCGTTGCTACGTCATCGGTACGTCATACATAGGTATATAAGCATGTATGACTATTCCGGTCCGGCTGTAGTCTTGGCTGCGTGCCTTCCAATTTGAAAATGGGCGCTCTTTGAAAACCTCCATGCCGGCCTCTCCACGCAGTTCCCTTAAAATCCGTAAGATGGCCAAACCGCGGCGTAACTTCCTCTCGCGCCGTCGCTCGCTATCCTTTCACGGTCACGCAGTTAGGGCTGGAGCCTTCATATCCCTTTTATTTTACCCATTATTCCCCAGATTGTATTTAGGGCTTTTAACTTCGTTTGTTTCACATTTCCCGATTTATTTTGGTCTAATTAATATGAATTTTTGGAATAAAAATATTTTCATCATATTTCATGATTTTCATAACGCTGCTTATACGCAACGCTGGGAAAACTCCGGTAAATTAATACAAAAAAAGGTAATTTTTAAAACTTAGGTAACATATTTTATTTTTTGTCTTTATTTGCACACTCGACATCTTCGCCGGGAGTTATCAGTATTCCTTTAGAGGAAATCCCCGTTATGCCTTAAGGGGATAGGATACTTCGGGAGAACTCCGCTGCAACGGTCGCTGGCATTTAGTTCCGAAAGCGACCGCTGCGTTTGAATTGGAGGGGAAGTTGACTGGGTGGAAGGGGGACTCGAGAGCGAAGAAAAACTCATGGTTGGGGAGAGGGACTGAACTCCCCTTCTGCGGTGTCAGATTTCGGTCCGCTGGCGGTCGGGATCTCGGATAACCTATGCAGACCCCACGGAGTTGTTTGTGTTGCAAAAAAACTCTTGAGGCCCAAAAACTCTTTTTGTGTTTTTTGTGTTACTTTAGTTGATCAGCCCTTCCGTCGGTCTCTTTTTCTCTGGATAGTTCCCGCATTGAATTCCGCTCGCTTTCTTCACGGTGTCCCATTTCTATTCATCCTGTACCTCAATGAATGCATCGTAAATAAGATTGCAGTTTATAATTTATAATATAAAAATAAAATAGACCGTATGACTTGACTTATTCCACGCCGGTAACCAATATTGGATATTATAATTAATCGAAACGAGAACGCGAGAAATCGTGTATCACTTTCGTTAATTGCAGTTTCATTTTTCTCTCTACCGTTTGTTGTTGCAATCCTTCACAAAATCCACGCTTATATTACTTCAATACTCCGTTTTATTGCGCACTTCAATTATAAGTTTTTCCTATGATGGCAACGACTGCATAATTTTTAGTACAGCTGGGAGGAATCCTAAATTACCTCTATTTCGAAAGCTTCAACTCCAAGTATGAAAGGTGAAAGTATGTCTTAAAATTCGAAAACTTTTACAAGTGGTCTATTTCATATGATACATATACGTGTTTATGATTACATTTATAAAAATTCATACACAGTTATTAAATCTCAACTCCCCTGGGATCATGCAAAATTAATTTTTTCTTAACTTTGAAGTCTGTAGCGCTGTAATCGGCACTGAAGCTGACATAGGCAACATTAAGTTCATGATATCCTCATTTTTTTATCTTACTCGTTTGAAAATGCCCGGAGAAAACTAATGTCGCGCCGCAGCACGAAAAATTTCGAATCGGTTCACAATTGGTGAAGGGTATTCAGAGGTGAAATTAGTAACTTCATGTATTGCGATCTCATTACCCTGTAAGAATCCCATCTCTAAAGGCCGTTTTACACGGTACACGGAATTGCGCAATCTGACGTACGTGCGAAGGCGCAATCAAAATTGCGTCGTGTAAAGCGGTGAATTGCTAGAACACACGCGAGAATGCGTGGATGCGAGACGGCAAAATAGCCACTGTTTTAATTTCGTTCATGCATTCGCGCAATTCCGCGCCATTTTAGAAATTAATGCAGCTCTAACCTGCGCAATTCCGTACCTCGTGTAAAACGGCCTTAAGGCTGAAGCCGGAAACTTTTGATGCGCGCGTGACTCGATAAACAATGCGGTTCGCGCGGCTGAAAGCTATTAATTATTTCGATGTATGTATAGCATATTGTAAGCACTAATGGAAGTCGCACTTAAATTTGTTACAATATTAATTAATTTATAAAATTGGTCGAGAAAAGAAAAATGCGTCTTACTCAGCCATGCCATAATATATATGCGATAATCCAGGAAAAACCAGTGGCCGGGGCAGAAGGCTGCTGTTGGCCGCACCGCGATATACAGGGATAAAATGTTACCATATTTAGTCTCCAGGAGGCCGGTGTGCAAAGAGTAATGGAGGGTAAGAAGTTGAGGGAAAGTATTGATTAAAAAACATTAACTCCGGTACAACTATTTATTGTAACCAGGTGTATTCTGGCATATTTTAGGCAACATAAAGTTCAAGTAAAACTCTTTTAATTTATCCACCATTGCTGTGGCCCAAAACTGCTTTCCCTTTGAATTCTGTCAATTATAATCCCATGAGGAGACCACACAATAAAATCGCAATATTTTTTATCCCATATCTCCAGCTGTCCCTGTACTTGATAAAAATATCTGTTTCTCCTGCGTAACTTATATTTTCCTTCTTTCACTTCCATGAAGGTAGCTCTTTTATTTTTAACTCCTTCCTCAGGAGTAATAAACCTACAATTATAGGGACACTTGATTTCAACCAAGCCTTCACAATCAGATATTACCCCAAAAAAGGTAATTTGTCATCAATAAAGAGACCTGCGGGTAAAACTTTATATTTGATTGAAGACTCATATTCCCTGATGGCAGATTTTTCGTTAGCATTTCCCCAATCTGTAGCCTTGTTTCCTCTGAAGGAAGGAAACAAAATATCGTCTGCCACTTTCTCCCTAGATGTTGTGGGCCTTAAATTGCAAATACGGCCAAAGAAAGAGGCCGTCAACCTTTTCCACATTTCCGCCTGCCGCGTTGCATTGAGCATTTGCTCTCGTGTTTCCCTCTCCAACTGTTCCCTTGAGGTTTTATCCATTTTTAGTGATGATAGGAAATTATTCATGGAAACTTGGCTGGCCAATGCGATGTCACTTTGTACATCAGGAACAAGCCCATAATGTTTGTCTGGTCCCTCAATTCGCAGACGTTTCTTTTTTGAAGTTTCAGAGAATTCCAATCGTCGATTTCTTATGTACTCCCTATTCCTTTTGAAGGAAACAGAATTTTTTTGGGCATTCTCCTGGGCTCTAGCTCGTCAGTCCTTTATGAATTATGCCATGTACATCATCTTTCACATTGAAGGCTACCGATGCAATGGCACACCTAGTTTCATAGGCCCCCCTTAAACATAAATTTAACCTTTTCCCTCCTACATACTTAGCTACATAAGAGTTGTAGGACTCCGCAAGATTGTTTGTCACGTTATATATCAAACTAGCGGAGTGACGAGATAATAGACTGTTGGCATAGGTGATATCCTCCCATATGCCGCAACTAATGAAATGAGGGACCAAGTTTTCCTCACCATCTTTGGGCCCTTTGCAATAATATTTGTCACATTTATTATGGTCACCAAAAACATGATTCGATCCTTGCTCTATGTCCTTTTGTAGGAGTTTGACCCTTTCCGACCCGGCCATTTTCGCTCTGAAGGAGATTGCCCCACTCACAGCTACCCTCAATCTTTGCAAGTTATTGTTTATTGTTCTCCTGTACCCAACGGGCACTGCCCCTTTTGAATTTCTTGGCCGTCGTGCAATATCTTGCAGTCTACTGCTGTAATTTCTAAGTAGGTGGTTGACGCATTCTACTTTTTGCACTGGTAACTGCTGCCCATATGGCATTTCCCTAGACAGCCTTTGCATTATGCTACTATCACCATCACCTGTAATAAAGAGGATTTCATTACTTGAGAGCGATGTTGTTTGATCGTGAATGATTTCATGATAAAAATATATTAAATATTCAAGTTTTAAAATTAACTTCCAACTAAAGTATTGAAAGAAAATGAATGCATATAGCTTCTAATGAACAAATATTTTATGCACATTAGCTACGTAAGAGTTGTATGACTCTACAGGATTGTTGGTGACATTATATATTAAACTAGGGGCGTACAAAATAGGAGACGGTGAACTACATTAAAATGCGTTTTTCAATTCTGTGAGTTTGCGTATTCAAAATTATGTTCCGAGTAACCTAACCGAATCAACAAATCCACCAAGTCTTATTGCAATTACCTATCCGTTTTTTCCAAATGATCCTCAACTCTGAGAAGGCAATCGTCTACGTCTGATTGCTCAGCTCGTCGATATTCATCCTGTTCCTTAGGGTCCATTTCTCCATCATGCCAATTGCTGCATCCAGGCTGAGGTGATGATGGCCTAAGGGGAAAAAACTAATTTTGAGAAAACGAATTTGCCGACGGTGATTTAATTTACACGTTAATTATAATTAGCAATTAGCGCTCCATTGAATATTTCTGAACTATTATCAACTAAATCGTAGGTATAAGATTTAATGTAATTATTTTGCAGCAATATTTACCTTTCCACTACACCTGTTCCGGAACCTAATGGCGATGATTCTTCGGAATGAACGCTTCCGGTTTCAACTGCTACAAAATAAATGTGTAATAAGGCTTCAGGCAAAGGAGGGAATTTTCATTCTCGTTATTTTTCTTGAAGCTTAAATAATTGGTACACTATTAATACAAGAGAGTCATTTTTTAAACGCAAAATAAATTGAATTTCATTGTGAAATTACCTGCTTCCTTAGGTTTTGGAGGGTGATATTTCCTCTTCTTTGGCTGATAACACTTACGATATCTCCACTTCAGGTAAGGAGTTGGTTTTCCATAATCTGCTGTCCACAATCAATCTCGACAGTGACCCGTCGAAAAACACCGGTGTATTTTGCTCTCGTAGCACGCTTGAACTCTCCAGCCTCCCGAAACAAAATATTTTTTTTCTCCGAATATGACGCCCGACGTAGTGGAGCAGTGTGAGGGGAATGAAGGCAAGGGATTGGTAGTGGGGGAGAGAGAGGGGAAGGAGAGAGACCGCCAAAGAGAGGGGAAGTGGAGGTGGGGGGATCTTTCTCTGGAAGACGACAGCGCCAGGTCCCCGCCAGCGCTGTGATAGACGTTGAGCCGTAGAAAGGCCAAAACATCCATCACGCTCAAGAACATAACGCGAATCTGGTTGCATGCACGCTCTACCGGTATATATATTTGAAATTATGAAAGACGCAGCCTTGACTCAAATGTTTGATCATCTCTGAGTCTCAATTTGGAGCGGAGTAATTCTCACGAGAAAAAGGCGATTTTTTTGGGAAGTTTACAATTTTTTTCTCCTAATAGGTTTTTACGCGTGCAACTGTGAAGACATACAAACCAAGGCTACATATATCCTATGTTTTTTAGTGGAAACAGTTCCTCGTTACATGCAAAAATGGCCCCCTAGCGACCTAAATCGTAGCTTGCTGCAACGGCACTTTTCTGGCGTGGTATCCAGTCCCCTTAACGGACATGCTAGGGTATGTCATTTTTCCTACGGTGTCTCGTACGTGCGCACCGATTTTTAAGCCAAAAGCCGTCAATCATAAAAATATAGTTACATAAATGAAAATGTTGGTGAAAATGACAAAATTAGAACTAGAGACTTTTAAAAAAAGGTTAGTAAATCGGAGAAAAAATTATTCAGAAGTAGAAACTTGTTCTGAGAATTAGGATTCAATAATGTTGCGTTTACGCAACGCTGGGGATTAATGGGCTAATAAGTCAACGATATCCACGTGTTGTTTACATTCATCGTATTTCCGCATAGGAGGTTCTTGGTGAGTCAACTGCGGTACAAATTGTAATTTCAGGTATCAATTTACCGATAAGTTTATCTACTCAGCCTTGATTGCAAGCTCGTTCAATAAAACCATAAAACAAGTGTTTGAATTTTCTGTGCCAAATTTTATACTACACACTGAATAGCTAGATCAGATAGTAACGGGGCAGGCCATAATTTCTTGAAATGTTAAATATACATTATTACACAGAAAAATCTATTTTAAATTTTCAAGGGCTTCTCGTTCGAACAACCTACGAGAATTCAGCTAGTTATTTGCCATTTGATCTTCACACTCACCAAGGCATTTGGCCTATATAAATAGAATAAATATGCCGCACTTAGGTTGGTGCAATAAAAAGACTGTAGATGTAGATATCATGGGCGTACTCAGGATCAAAACTGGGGGGAGGAGGGGGGCAAAACTAGCTGTGGTCGTTCAAGTTGTAAATTTTTTGCACAGAAGAGGTTAATGAAACCAATATTTTGAGGAAATTATGAAAAGCAATTTATTAGTTTTTATAATTATTTGCTTGAAAAAATAATTATTTTTATTTTAGTTCCATGTCTTATAATTTTCTTCAAACGGAAAATTTGTTCATAACTTCTGTTTTGAACTAAATTTATTTTCACTTCTAGGGGGGAGAGGCAGTTGCGTACGTTGGGTACGCCCATGGTAGACATTTTTCACTCCATTAGGGTGGAGAGGAAATGTTTTCATTCGCGGGTGCGGTTCGAGGAGCACCTCCATCCCAGTCTTTCCGCAGACCTTTCGTCATCCGCGTAATCTGCCTCATGCATCATTTGTGCAGGTGCACTCTCAGCCCAGTCTCGTTTCCTCCCGAAACCCACGCGCTTGACACCCCCTCTTCACTTGCCCACGACGCGAGATTGCATGCCTGCGGATATATTCCCAAGATGCGAAGCCGGGATGGACTCACATGCATCTGATCTGATTTATATACGATCGCGTGTGTGAGTCGTCCGAGCGAGATCGCCACTAATTTTATTAATTGAGACACCATTGCCACCGTTAATAATACAAGGCATCAGTAGCGTAACTATGGGGGGATGAGGGGGATAGTTTCCCCCCCCCCCTCCAAAGCCTCAGAGAAATAAAAATAATACTTGTACAAAACTATTGTCTATTTTTGGCATATTATTCAGAAGTGAGGCATGGACAATGACCGAAGCAGAGAAAGCAAGGATAGAGGCCTTCGAAATGTGTTGCTGCAGAAGAATGATGAAGATCAAATGGATCGACCGAGTTAGTAACGAGGAAGTCATAAGAAGAGTAGGAGAGAGGAGAAGCCTCAAGAAAACCTTAACAAGAAGACGGAACAACCTTATAGGCCACATTTTGAGACATGATGGCCTGATGAAGACAATCGTCGAGGGACAAGTGGATAGCAAGAACGGAAAAGGAAGACCTCGAACAAAATATATGGAACAAGTAAAGAAGGATGTGAAAGAGAATAAATACGTAGGTGTGAAAAGATTAGCTGATACGAGAACTGAGTGGAGAGCTGCGTCAAACCAATCCTAGGATTGTTGACCAGTGATGATAATGAGTAAATTTTAACGTAACCTTTTATTGAAACCCAAGTTTTAAGTGCCAAAATTATGTAAAATGTAATTTGCAGGCATGTCATTTTCCCAAACGGAGGGAGGTGGCGGGAGGTCGCCCTTCCCCATCCCCCCAAAGCATATTCCTAGTTAAGCCACTGTAAGGCATGTATATATAATTGCGTCTATAAGTATATGTAATCACGGGGGAATACTTGCTCTACCTTCATAGGCAGTCTGTCTTCATGCGTAGTTGGTAAGTTTTTCCCTTTGCGTGAATGTAAAAGTGTATTATTAGCATGCGTAAATATTTTATGACCGTGTGGTGTGCATGTGTGAATCCTCTTGCCTGCTGGTGATTAATCACCCCATGCCAAACACCTTGTGGCTCCCAGGGTACTAAGAAGATGTAGATGCATGCACAGCTTCATTAAAACGAGCTGTGCCCAGCCTGGCAGGGTAGAAATGTTGTGTTACTTACGTGATGATAGTCAGGGGTGGGATACAGGGGCGGCTCCAGCCAGGGGGCGCGGGGGGCGCGCGCACCCCCTGGACGGTGACTGACGGAATTTTTTTGCTGCTTGCAATCTCCTCTTACCTATGCCAGGAAAGGCGAGAATGAAATGATGGCTCGTCACCCATTGTGCTACCAAGTATCAATTTGTGAAGCGAAGCGCATGTGGCCGAAGTCACCCCATTCTACGGTACATACATTCCTACAGCCAGAAAGAGTTTTTCTCGAAGTTGAGATGTTCCGAATAATTTGTTTCACTATCGGCAGGCGAGTTTATTTTCTTTGTAGAAAATTTCTGCAACACTATATTCCTTAGATGAGCTTGCCAGATATATGATTCGAATTTGAAAGTCTGCCACTCCGACAACAGATTCATCGGTCGTTTCCACTCGTGCGCACGGTCAAGCAACACAAAGGTGGAGCGCAGGTATCTGTTTTGCTGGCCTGCTGTTTGAAGTTGGAGCTCTGTATAATTACGAGCAAAAATTGTTGAAGATTTCCTCTGGCGACACATTCTAAAGTTGAAGACTTTCTCTCTGAAACGGTTGGAGTAATTCATCAATCACACGTGAGCTTGGACAGTTGCATTCGTTTTGGGGTTGTATTCTTATTTATGTTATCAAACTGATTTCTCTTTCTTTGTGTACGTGTAGATCTAAATTTATTTGGGGTTGGGTTTTGGGGTTGTATTCTTTTTTTATGTTATCAAACTGATTTCTCTTTCTTTGTGTACGTGTAGATCTAATTTATTTGCATAGATTTGCAAAATGGTGAGGTGACTAATAAGGAAGAAGCCTCGGCTAGAAAATGATTCAAAAGAACAAGATTCGACATCTCTTCCCGCGAATTTTTAAAGCATCAAGTAAACGTAATAAAACGATTGTTGATATATTAGGTCATCAAATGACAGGTAACTGCGAGACTAGATGGTTAGAAAGGCATAAATCTATTGTAAATTTAAGAGACGACTTACTTGATGTTGCCAAAGCTCTCGAAAAAGTGTCAAAGTGGGATGATTATAAAACGGCAACTAAAGGAAGATGTTCATAGTTATTAATTTGTAATTGTGAATTCATTTGAAATTTATATATTCTGAGTGATGTTTTGAGTGCAATTTATATTTAAAGCAGATATTTGCAAAATGAGACTGTAGATGTTTTTCAAGCTTAAAAATAGTTGACCAAACTTTTGAAGTACTAAAGGATAAGCGGATGGACTCTTATAAAAGTTTCTCTGGAATTTTTGCAAAGGCTAAGAAAATTATGGAGGAAATGGACATTCAAATCTGCATTCCACGTGCAGCCAGTCGACAAAAGAATCGAGCAAATTGCCCGGCTACCAATGATGAAGACGATATAATCGCGTATTGGGAAAAAATAATCTTTATTCCTATCTTAGATTACGTAAATTAGGATATCAAGGACAGATTTGTTGGAGAGTCAATAGAGTGCTTCAAGTTCAATACACTAATCCCAGCTGTTTTCATGGAAATAAAAAATTCGGACTCTTTAGAAAGCATGCTTGAAAAATATATGATAAATATGCACCGTCATTGAAAATAAAAATAAAAGTACAATGTTAACGGAATTACATAATGAGATAACTTTTTTGAAAAAAAAAATCCCGGAATTTAATGACATGAAACCAATGAAAACTGCCATGGAACATGTGTGCACATGATTGTATTTATAAATACTTGATAATAATCTCAGTAATAACTTCGTAAAAATATTTTCCAAGATATTCAAATGAAATGCGGCTAATGATTTAACTGTCGACTTCAGTTGTTTTTCTTGATCAATCATACAGTAGTTCCTGAAATCCAAAAGTTAAATACTTGTGGGTAAAATTGGAATTTAATATATTGAAGAAAAAACTTTATTTCGCCCGCTAAGCACTTTTGTCAAGGGGTATAAAATGCGAACTCGCATCACGTACCGTAGACTACCCTCTATTTATAAATGTTACACTTACGTCTGCTTTTTCTCTCTCAATTTTTGATCTACAGGGATGGGGTTTGCTGCATTTGGTGTGGATTCTCTGTTTTCATGATTTGATCATAATTGAAAGTGCATAAATAATACATGAGTCGTAAATTATACTCACAATTTTCCCATAAAATTGCAGAGCGTTTTTTTTTCTCGCCCTATTTCCCTCAACTCTCCATTGAAATCTACGACTCGAATGCCTATTCAAAGCTTGTGTCTCCCGGTTGGAACGAAAAATTTACAGATCGTTTGAAATTCCACACGTAAATCGGAAATTACTTTTACAACTTTTTCCATAAAATAACGCGGGCTTTTGCAATTTTCTCGGTGTATTCGGTGCAATACGCTCATTAAAACCAAACAATTTGTACAAATTCCTTCATACTTTCTCAACTATAATGCCGAAACTCTTATCTTATTTTGACGCTTGTATGCCACATCACGAGAGAGAGTGGGGGGAGGGGGGAGGGGTAAGCATCCCGTCGCGCCCCCCCCCTCAAGGAAATCCTGGAGCCGCCCCTGGTGGGATATACTATGTAAAAGCCGCTGAGTGACCGGTTACGATTATATGTTGGCGATTATTATTTCGATTAAACGTTGGGAATCTTTACAGGAGCGAGTAGGCTAATTCACTAACTAAATTTGGGAAAGCTTTTTTTCTCACTTATCCTTCGTTTACCGTCGTAATATGGCAGACGTGATCACGAGAAGAAAATAGACTGCAAAACAGAATTTTAGATGTCATTCCTTCCTCGTCCTATTCCGGGTAGTAACAGTGCCTCGATTAATAAAATTATGGCGTCACTCGCAATGACGGCTCTTTCTGCGTTAATATTTTTAAATTGTTCGAACATTACATGGATTTGCTTTAGGAATTACGTGGAATCACCAACCCATGGTAAATGTTTCACGTTTTTCGCCTTCTGTTTTTCACGATCAAGTTTTTGCACGTCTACCGTAACTCATAATATGAACCAAGGGGACTTTATTCAAAGAGGCCCTAGAACATGGTGGTTAAGCCTTATGTATGTTGCCGTGTGGTTTATATGATTTATTGGCTCAGTTAGGTATTACTGATGTGTAATTCTTCGTGAAAAGTGGTAATAGATGATTGGCAGCGCCGCGAGTGGCGACAACACGAAGGTGCGCACGAAGCGGCGACAATTCTAGCGGCGGACTTGAGAAACCTCTATTTTTATATTCTTCGTATGAACTCCCAGTTTCAATCGTGGCGATCGACGCTCCCTGATCAACTACGAGGTTGCATCGTATTGCAGCTGCGGGTCACGCTTCTTCCGCGATTGAAATGCACCGGTGCATCGACTCGTAGGCGTCCACTGATGCACTTCGTTTACGGCTCGGCCACGCGCGCGACTTTCCTATGCTACGCGGCAAGTTCCCCGTTGCAAAGAAATCTCCCATTGTGACTCCCATTATGTTGCCATTGCGATGCACCAGATGGGATGGCTCGCGCCTAATAATCATCAAAGATAACGAAAGGCATTGATTGCGATTCGTTACCCGCCATTAGTGTATTTATAATATACAAGTTATTTGGTTTTAGAAATCCCAGTTCAGACGAATGGCAATGGTCAATTCTAACCGCATTTGATAAAAGCCAGATTGGCGCCCATGCGATTCCACTCAACGTAACGTCACAGGGACCTAGTTTCTATACGAGTAGATATGAGTTTTACATCGTCTGAGATTACCAATGCATGCATGAGTCACAGAGCTCCGGGAAACATCTCTTAATAATCACACATTAAAAATACCCAAGTTCGGAAAGTTTCCTCCGTTTCATAGGGTAATAACAATCCTTATTTAAGCCAAGCGCTACCTGCTAGCAGGGTACTCTGCTACCTGCTAGCAGTCTGCATCGTATCGGTGCTCAAAACCTCGCGCCAAGGTGGCCTCACACGGTGGCCGCGGAAACCAGAACGACGTCACACGGGTTTTTCACAGCATTCACACTTAATCGTTGCGTTTTCGCGCGCTTGAAATTTTTCAATTTTCATTTAATCGCGAAAAATAGATATCGTCATTTAAAAATCTAATAGCGTGAAATCCGTACTCCAGGAGTAATAATATTTCGATTTAGGCAGTTAAAAAAACGATAGGAAACCACCCTATTGCAATAAGACGAGTGCAAAGGTTAAAAATAAGAAGTAGTAAGGCACTATTCGATGCCGGGTGGTACTGTGCCGTCAGTGGGCGACGACAACCACGACAACGCCATAAACAAATGACTGACGCTCCTGCGACGGCCTTCGTCGCGTCACGCTCTACGGGGACCAATGAGAGCGTGTCTTGAAAAGCTGGCGGCAGAAGGTCCAGAGAGAACCTGAATCCTAATGGTGTCATTATAGGCAAGGCGACTGTGAGATGGGAAATACGTTCTCCCTACTCTCCTTGTGAGCTTGAGTCGTTTCCAATGTGCTGGACGAGTTACGTACGGCAACTTCATGATCAGGTACGGGTAGAGGAGTTTTTCTAACATGATTTGAAAAATATCCGACGCATACTACAGTATTTTGGGTGGAAGTGATCATGAGAAGAAGACTAATAAAATTATTGTTGATGAAAAAGATATTCTTTCGTTTTACTGTCTTGGATAGAAAAATTCGCGCAATTTATGAAATTAACCATTGAACTATCGAAGGTGACCGGTTGCATATTTTTCTTTTCAAATTTGAGTTTTTCCATTATTTGCTCAGCATTTATTTCATCATATCGTACTGGAATATTATTTGACCTTTATTTCTTCGTCACAATCCCCTTAATTCGATGCTTAGCATTTAATTGAGCAAAATTTTCGTCATGGCTCTGGGCCCCTCGTTAAAATTATAAACTCATGCTAGACGCAGTATATCATTCTTAAAGGGAACTAAAAAAAGTGCCGCACACGCTTGTAATTTCCACAAAAGATTTGATTTAAAATTTTCCCTTTGATCGGTTAGATTTTCCCATTGAAAAATCATAATTCATTTGGTTGCCCTACTATGTATATTTTATCAATTTTTAACAAATCTTGACAACAAACATTTAAGAAATAAATATTATCTAATGGATATATATCTATGAGGCTGTATAAGAGTAGTTAGATCCCGATAAGGGAAACAAGGACCAACGAGCATGATCCAGAAAAAGGCCAAAAAAAATCCAACAAAATATCTACGAGTGCCGTTTATAAGTATATGAGTTGTTAACTATTTTTCATAACTTCATTTTAATTAGGGTTTTCAATGTCGTTCTCCGTTTCCGACCTCTAAGCAGCCACCTTAGGTGCTCCGTTTTTTTAACGTGTACGGACGTATGCGCGTGTGGACAGAGAGGAGATTTGGTGCGCTTCTGGGAAATCTCAAAGCGTGGCAACGTCGCGGTCGCAACGGCCGCTGCACCGACGTCCCTCCGATGCACTCCTCCTTCTTTTCCTCCCCCCTTTCCCTCCCCCACACCACTACCCATTCCAACTGAAAGACAAGCCGTGGACCCGACCGTTTCTTCTCCCCTCCGCCCACGCCGTCCGTGAAGAAACGACCTTACCCCCATCCCAAAACTACCTCCTCCCGCCCAGCCGAGACTGCATTTAACGACGCCAGAGTGTCTGGCAGGTCTTCCTCCTTCCAGGAAAACGAAAATGAGGGAGAAGAAAAAAAATCAGGCGACAGAGAGGACGGTCAAAAACCCGCCCTCCTCCCACAACCGACCAGAGAACGACCTTCCTCTGCAGCCGGGGGTGGAGGGACAGGGGCAGCAATTGTCCTTTCTCCTCGTAGTCCCTCTAGTGGTCCACAAAAGGTCTTGCTTCTCTATGAGGGCGAGTGGGTGGAGTGTAGAGGCGTGCTTTTGGGGTGGAAAAAAATGTAAAAGGAGCAACACCACCCACCTACCCCATCCCACCTCGCGAGTTTTCCCTTTTCTGCCCTGGAAAAGTGGAAATCTGGGAGTGAGGGAGTGGTGTGGGGGTTCTTGTTGTGTGAAAAGGATCCTTCACTAGGAGGGGTTGGGGGAAGTGGGGATGTGGTAACTGGTTTCCAGTCTGAAGTCTCCACAAAACACTCTCGACCCCCACCCATCCCCTCCTCCTCCTCCAACCCCCGCACCCTCACGCTCGAAATCCATAATACGTCCAGCTCAAAAATCCACCCTCCACTCCTCCACCCACCAGCCTCCTTTTTCCTGTTTTTCGAAATTTCCTCCCCCTCCCGTGCTGAGGTTTTCACTATGTACTACGAAGACGGTTGGTTTCGTCTGTGACCAGCGTACGCTTTGCTTTCGTAGCGCCGACCGTTTTGTCTCTCTCGCTCATGCTTTTTCCCGCATCTACATCTACATAATACCCTGCGAGCCACCTCTAGGGTGTTTGGCCGGGGGTGATCAATCACCAGCATGCAATTTGACTCCCATATGCAAACCACACGATCCAAAAAACGTCACGTATACTAACAAATTATACTACCAAATGCTGTTAGAAGTACTAATAAAATTAAGAAACTTGCATTAATTTTTACAAAGGTTATTAGTCTACACTAAAAGTCATGTAATCTATTTATGAGTTCTATCGCTGCCGTTATAATCTCCTATCGATCGTGGAATAAAAGACATCCTGAATCTGTCTGTTATACAATCTATCTCTCTTATTTCATTTATATGATCTAATCTTCCGTAGTATGTTGGCGTCCGTAAGATATGGCTAACTTCGTTATAAAAAACACTGCTCTTGAATTTATCTAAAAGTTTTAGTCTATTTTTCAATCTACGGTCCGACAGAGATTACCATCCGAGTTTATCTAAGAGGCCAGCTACACTAACAAGACTATCGTAACGACCTTTCACATACCTGGCAGCTCTTCTTTGCACGCGTTCTCTGTTATTAAGCCTTTTTCATGAGGGTCCCAAACACTGGCAGCGTATTCTAAATGTGGTCTAACGTCTGACAATAGTTAAAATTAATGGGAATTTCATGAAGTCGGACTGATGATATCTGTTGAGGCTGCACTAGTAAGTTTTCATTTTTAAAGGAGCTGATATAGAGTAATCTTCAAAAATTATTTTCAAAAAATTGAGTAATCCTCAAGAGTAATCGAAAAAATGATTTCCCCGCGTTTCAAGAAGTAGTCGCCCTGCGTTGTACTTTGTTGATTTTAGGGGGTTTAAACCAAGAGGTAGAAGTGAGTTTTTTCTAAACAGTGTTAGGTACATAAAACAAACAAGTTCTACTAGATATTTAATATTGCACTTGATTTTCAACTCAATGTCAGCCCAAAACTGAGGCTCAGTCGTATCTCTTGGCCACTGAGTTATAATATATTTTTCCTATTAATGTCTGAACCTAACTTTGTTTCAAATAAAAATCAATTTGGTGCACTCATAAAATTAAATAGGTAATTTTTAACCTTCTAGATAAATAAGTTAAAGTTATTAATTATTATTTCATAAAATTAATTATTAAAGGAAACTATGTTGCCACACCCTGTACAATTCACTGAGTTTGCTATTCTCGCGTCCGCGCTCGCGTCTCAGACGGTGACAGAGGAGGTAGCTACCGACTTCCGCCCTCAATCCCCTCAATTCTCCAAAGCTTCACCCAGAGCTTTTTTCACGTGTTCCTGGATTTTCGCCGTTGGAGGAGCGGACGTCTCGGAAAGACACCCCCCGCGGGTGATCTTAAAAACTTGTTGGACCCCAGGACGCCAAGACTTCATCCATCTTCCCTTCCCTCCCCCCATCCCGATCTACTACCTTTTACTTTCTTACAGCAGTCACATTCTCACGCCTTCTCCGTCTTCCCTGTTCGATAGTCGTATTGGCAATGAAGAATCATCTTTTGCCGTCTGAATGGTATAGCGTGCGGGACAGTGGTGTAGCTAGGGTGTGTCCGGGGGTTCGGATCCTCCCCAAAAATATAAAAACACAATTATTTTCCTTCAAAAAGAAAACAACACTGAAAAATTATGAATTAAAAAAATATTTCTTTAACAAATGAAGTTTTTTCGATTATGAAAAGTGTTAAAATTAGTTTAAAACCCACTACTTAGTACCGTGTTTTTAAAAAAATGTTTCCCCCTGGTTTTGGACCTCCCCCTGAACGAAATTCCTGGCTACGCCACTGGTGCGGGGCTACCTCCTTTTCGCCGGATGCCAATCTATTGTATCTTTGTTGACTTCAGATAATGTACTTTCAAAAAATACATGTAAACATGCTTTTTGTTTGATATTCCAGATATGTCATATATATAGAGAGAGCCTAATAATAATGATAGATACTATTGCATCGTCCATCGATAAGATTAAAGAAATAGACTGCAAAACGGATAGATTTTAGATATCGCTATTTTCGCTTACAATAATGGACCAAAATACATGCGATAGTTGAGTTTTTGGATAGCTTGACTCCGACCAGGTAGAATTGGCTCGGCCTGTATTGTCAAAATTTTATTATATATATATAAGTAGGAACCATCTGCATGGATATTTTGGCATGTTAACATTCATACACGAATCCCTTTCCACGCTGTATTTTCGTTTTTCAATTAATAACTTGCACAGTATTTTTATTGGATAGTAGTGTATTCGTGTCCTTAGCTCTCTCCTAGGTTCTTGTCCGACCGCGTGTTGTTGTCCTGAATGCTTGTCCGCGTCCGGCGAAAGAGCACGTTTCTGCTTATTACTATTCTAGGATAGATGTTTCATGCCTGATGTGAAATCACTCCATGCCACACATCCTGCTGTTGGTTTACGAAGTACATAGAAAGGTTAAGGTAAAGCTCATCTCAAACTAAGCAATGGGCAATGTGAAAATTCACAAGTTAAGAGTAGGAAGTCCACTGACTTTCCGCAGTCACCTTGAATTTAAAAGATTTTTGTTCAACGGCTTCACACCGGATTTTTTTACCTGGATTCTTTGATCAGCACCAATTGGGCCACTACACTCCCCACCCCAATGTAATAGAGATGACAAAAAAGCTTTCCTTCGAATCCCTTTCCAATTTTCGAGCTACTAGGGCTAAAGCGTCAAAGTATTTAATCCTCTAACCCGACAAATTTCGTAAAAGTTTAGTTTATGGTTTATGCCTTCAATAAGAAGGAAATTGAAAAGGGAAATATAACATTTTGATTTTTGTGGATTTTCGTCGTGGTCTTATTGTGGAACGCGGCGATGTTAAGTTATGAAACAAATGAAAATAGCATATAATTATGTTTTAATAGATTTTATGAAACACTTACGAAGTTTTTTTGTGACAAAGAGTCAACTTTGGAATGTTTAGCACTAAAAACAACGCAATTGCTTTGAGAAAAAAAAACGTTTAACAATGTTTACAATGGTAAAAATGGTAACAATGTTTCCAAAATATGACAGATTGTTTCTTACAATGAAGCTTTGCAATTTTTTCAAACAGAAAAACAACCCCCGGAAAAATTCTCTATTGCCCTTGTCGTTTTAAATAGCGCGTCCAATAAAGTTTCTTTATTAATCTATATGTGTGTAGTTAAAGGAAATAAATTGAATGAATGTATTGGATTATAAATAAATAAGTAAATATAAATAAATAGATAATAGGTAAAAATTGCATTATTTTTTTAGACACATTGTATTTATGCCTCGGGTATACAAAAGAATAAGGAAAAGCCATTTGAAGATTTAAACGAAAATTCACAAAATTGGTCCGTTAATCAAAAGGCTCTTGCTCAAATGACTTACATGAATATTGAAACAAAATCGTGAGTAGCAGCTCTATTAAAATTTTTTGTACAATTATTTGAACATCCTTTTAATTTCTCATTTATCATTCAACTTGTAAATTGCAGATCGTATCGGTGCAACAAGTATTCTAAAGGGAAAATAGAACTATCTGCGCAAATGAGTCAAAGGGAATAAAAATTTAATATATGCATTGGTGAATGAAAGGAAAATATTAATAATTGGATAAATGGGTAAAGCATTAGCATCATTTTGAAGTTTATTTAGTATTTATGCCTTGTCAGAATGATTCTCTTATAATGACCTTCTTTTACAGATTTACCTGCATTTCTATTTGTTCCGAAGTTGGATTGCCTTTATCCAGATTGGACGATATTATTGATAACGTTTTGCATTTGTGAGAAATGATGAGTCTAGAGTAAGGAGGACCTATATTACTGCAGTCGAGCGAGTGCGATGATTAACGGAATTACGTGACGCCGACTCTGAAGGTGAGGTTATGACTATGTTACATTTTTTTCGTAGATCTTGATTCATAGTTCTACGTTCACTTCTTCCCAGATAACTTAAAACAAAAATTGTGTGAGTCTTATCCAGTGGCAGATACAGAGAACACTCAAGGGGGGGGGGGCGCAAAAGATATCTTGATTTCCTTTACTTTTATCGTAATAAAAAATAATCAAGTCACATGCAGAACTTCTGAAATTTTTAATTAAAGCGATTATGAACATATTCAAGGCAATGCCATCTTATGATATAAAAGTTACAATTGTGCTTCTGCTATGTTTGGCAATACGGGTGGCCCCGCAAATGGGGGGCGCACGCCCCCTGCGCCCCCCATCTGTATCCGTCACTGGTCTCATCGTACCTTTTTACTATTGCTCCATCAATCAAAATATTTAATCAGTACGGTATTTGGCACGATGTGGAAGTTATCAATAATAGTTAAATAAGATATCACAATATTTACCCCGCAATTATTTTCGCACAAGGCGTTTCGTCATTACAACAGCATTTTCAAGCGCCGCTTTCATTTCAAATTATCGTACTAACTGTTTTCATAACATCTCCTCCCCGCTCAGTACTTCCTCCATCTATACCCTCTGCCTCCTCCGTTTCCCATCTATAAGCTGCCTCACCTCACTCATCATGTCCAGCACTTCCTCGTTCCTCCTCCTCTCCGTCCACTTCACCTTCTCCATTCTTCTCCACACCCACATCTTGAATACCTCCAGTCTTCTCTCGTCCTCCTTCCTAAGTGTCCACGTTTCAGCGCCGTATAGAGCTACACTCCAAATCAAACTCTCCGCTAACTTTTTCTTAAAACACTTACATAACGATCCTCTCGTAAACACCTTCGTGTTCATGAGCACCTCTGTACTTAGAATACATGTGGCAAAGTGGCATCTCTTTTTCGTTGAATCAGGATATCCTACCAGTATATCTCGCCTGCCTCGGCTATTTTTAATTCCTACCTTGTACTTATTATAACAGAAGACTCTCAGAAAGCGTTAAATTGGAAGGTATGAGAGTCTATTTTTTACGATCCTTCGGCCGCTTTTTTCCCCTAGCTCCTCGCTTATTTTCCTGCTTCTATGCGGCAATGCTTCATCATGACGGCCTGTGTGTGGCTTTCCCCGTTTTAGGCATTCATAATTTTTTTTGTTACTCCGCTCCTCAAAACGGAGACGTTAAGCGTCTGACCTCGAACCTTTGTGTCCCCCTTAAAATTTATACTAGCCCTTGCCATGGCTTTTGCCTTTTACAGAAGCCTTCCTCCTTACCTCCGTAAAACCCCGGAAATGGAGACGTAATAAAAATCGCTGCTGGCTTTAAAATCTCGCCTGCATACGTTCTAAATTTTGAAGTGCTGAAAAATTTACGGTCAAGCCTGCGGCCGTTTGACGTTCGGCTGGAACTTGACTTTTTTCTTGGCTTTCATTCATTGTAGTTCCCAGAATTAACGCAGTACGTGCAAGGCACATTACATGGGGGATGAATTGTAAAATGTTTTGAGAGAAAGCATTGACAGAGTTAGGCTAATGGGGTCCCAATCATAGTGATTGACGGTGCAAAATAATTCACCCGTTCGAATTAAGGAAAAACACAAAATAAATCCTGAATAATTTCGTATCTATCGCCTACTCGCTAATGAGAGCGCGTAAATATACATAATACCCTGCGACAAACTTCAAGGGTGTTTAGCAGGGGGTGATCAATAAAAATCATGAAGCATGCATGAGAATCCCACATGCCTACCACACGGTCGTAAAAATATCACATACAATAAAAAAACATGCTTGTACATTCGTAAAAAAGCGAAATTTCCGACGATAAATAATTCATGTATTAAATCGATGCAAGTTTAGAAGAATGGAAAAATAAAAATATGCAACGAGTTGTCCTGCCGAGTGACGCCATTAATGTTATAGATGGACACATTGTCTCTATCCTTAATTGTACGAGAAAAGAATTATATTTATACGTATTCTTTCTGTTTTGACGTCTATTTTCTTTATTTTCTCCTCGCTATTAGGTCTACCATAGTTCGTTCCAACAGGCTTTAAAAGAGTGTATGTATGTGTTATGGGGGAAAAAGTATCCCGATAAAGCTTGTGTAGTCACTAACGGCTTACGGAAAAATCGTTTCCTTGTCTAATGGCATGCTACCTGTAGGTTGCAATCTCGCGAAGAAAATTCAAGTAAGTCTTATCGTCTTCCTCATTTCACCGCAAAAGTAGGAGACGAAATATATTCCGCTTGCGAATTCGGTGAAACGAACGTATGCACCGAATGTTGGAATTAACGGTACCTACTCCAAAGAGGAGGTCAAATAGGGTAGTTTCCGTCATCAAAGCAAACGAAAGGCATTGATTGCAATTTGTTACCCACCATTAGTGTATTCATAATATACAAATTATTTGGTTTTAGAAAATCCAGTTTAGACGAATGGCAATGCTCAAATTTAACCGCATTTGAAAAAGTCCAGATTGGCGCCCACGCAATGCCACTCCACGTGACGTCACGGGGACCAAGTTTCTATACGAGTAGACAGGAGTTTTACATCGTCTGATATTACCAATCCATGCATGAGGCACAGAGCTCAGGGAAACATCTCTTAATAATCACCTATAAGAACTGCCTATGGTCGGAAAGTTTCCATCGTTTGACAAGGTATTAATAATCCTTATTTAAGCCAAGCGCCACCTGCTAGCAGCCTGCATCGCAGCAGCGCACATACCCTCGCCCCAAGGTCACCTCACAAGGCGACAGCGGGAACCAAAAAGACGTCATACGGGGTTTTTCCAGCATTCATACTTAGCCGTCGCGTTTTCGCGCGCTTAAAAATTTTCACATGCCATTTAATCGCGAAAAATAGATATCGTCATTTAAAAATCTAAAAGCTTGAAATGCGTACTCCAGAAGTAATAATCTTTCGATTTAGGCAATAAAAAATAATAGGAAACTACCCTATTCTATCCCCTAAGAAGGCTGTTTTTTGTTGTCACTTCGGTCGAATTTAATCAGTTTTCAAAAATGTCCGCGGCGCGGTGATGAGTGCAATACGATCCACTTTTTTTCAAATATTTTGCAATGAGATGAGAGAAATAATATCATATAAAAATATGAATTTGATAGATCACATCTTCATGTATTTGATTTCCGATGAACACCCCTTAATTATACCTTATTTCCCCGTCAAACTCGGATCACTTTGTCCCTCAGCGAATAAAGACTATTATTATTTTCAAAAAGACTATTTGAATCTTGCATGTGTATTTTCCGGGATATTTTCTTACGTAGTTGAGACGAATCTCAATGGTTCATGATGCAGACAAAAAAGAGAAATATTCTCCCAGAGCAAAGAGGATGGACAATATTTCACAAAAACTTTTTTTTACATCGGTGACAGACTCATTTGACAAACAGAAGGATATCACCAAGAAACAAAGGTAAAATGCACCTATTTAAAACCCTCAAGATGGCAGAAAACAAAGGCGGACAGACCGAAGAATCATTTTTTTTCTCTGAGAGACAATCGTTCGTCGACATGGTTCCCGATCGTAGATAAGATGCGGTAAGGTGACCGAGTCAGATAGGGTCGTAACCGTGGGAAAAGGCCTTGAGGGAAACTGATTAATGAATCGCAAGCTTACGAGCGACTGACAGATGAATTGATAGTGGGCACGAGAACGAATCATCAATTTCCACGGATCATTTCGGGAGACGACTCGGGCCCTCCCGTGGGGAGGAAATTCGATTTAAGAAATGCTTCCGTGTGTGTTATCTCCGCTCAATTTGTTATGCACTATGAGCACACGTCTATGCCTTTAATTCACCGTGGAATTCTGACTGATTCTCAATAATGCACTCCAAATATGGGTATAATCGAGTGATTAACCCATTAGTGCATAAAGTTATTCTAGTCAAATATTCATTTAGAAAGTAATTATTCTGGCTAATGAGGTTCCCACTCAAGCGTGAAAACCTAAAAACCGTGAGTAAGCCGTGAATTTCGTCTACCGTGAAAAAAAACCTGGAAATAGCCGTGAATTTCGTCATGAAACCTTAAAATTTCTCAAACTTATAGAAAAAGAACTACAAATTGAAGATCAAAAGAAAAAAAGATATTTCAATCATGTTTCAAGGCCGAGCCACATACAGACATTGTCCACACATTTATCTCCACACGTATATTCGCTGAGCAATTATTGGTCCTTGTGCCATGACGACACATTGATCTTGAGCCTGTGATTGGAAGACCGGCAAACAAAGTGTTCATTAACCCTGGCGAAAAATCAGACACTTCTTTTCTTCCCTACCTCACTGCTCCCTCCATTTTACCTCTCACAACCTTAAGATTGACCTAAATTTTGATATCGATAGGTGACGTAATGAGAAATAGCACTTTAATTGCTACGTTTGAATTCACGGCGCCTGTCGCGGTTGATAAATTTTTAGTTAACGTGCGGGCGGTGATTGTTACGTCACCAATATTTCTACCTAAAATGGCTTATCAACAGACCGTGAATTTGACGATATTTACACCGTGGAAACCTGGAAAAAACCGTGATTTTTATAATTTAGTTAGAGTGGAAACCCTGGGTTCATTTTAACTTATTTCTGCAATTTTTAAATTTTTACAATCAATGGTTTAAATAATACTGCCCTTCCAATATATCGGACTGTCAGTTTTCAGTGTTGATTACAGATTCAAAATAGTACAGAAAAACTTGATATTTTAGAAAATGAATAGGTCAACTTTTTGAAGAAAAATGAGATAAAAGTTATCAACATATTGAGCAAAATAATACAATAAAAGATTACCCCGTGCGGGTGACTGAAAATTCTTTCAATGCCATGTCTTACATAAATACTTCTCAAGTCGATAAATTCAATGAGTTAACTAAATTTATAGCGGGGCGGTGAAGACAGACATCCATTTCAACTTAATATAGTATTAAAATGTAGCGCAAGGCAACTAAAGCCCATAAAAAAATATGCACGTCCGATGCATCGGACACTATGCACTAATGGGTTAAGTTGCTAAAGCTGTATAAAATAAGATTCATTCGTTAACTCAGTCTCCGTACACATTATAGGAGAGGAAACATCGAAGATAATATCACTACGCTTTAACATATATTGAAATGAAGGGCTATATAAAAATTAAATACATAAGTATCTCGTTATTTATACATCATTTGAAAATTTACTCTGCAATTGCCCAATTTTCCAAAAATTCGTGAAATTTTCCTTATAATGTCGTATTTGTCTCTCTGCAATGACTTGCATATTGAGTGCATGTGCAAATTTGTACAAGTATCCTAACTGTTCAGAGCGAGTTTAATGATGGTTACTACAGAGGGTTATCATAAAAGCATGGTGCGGTTTTGAACATGGTTATATAACAGAATTATTTACATTTTATGTTTCGTTTATAATATTTTGACTTTGTCGTCTCGCAAAGTTTTTTTTACGTAACAATTAGTAAATTTCAATAAGTGGGCCCTTACTCCCGTGGCAAATTTCCAACCGATAATCAGCTGCTGTCCAAACATTAGTTAACATTTCTTCGTTAATGGTTGCCATTGCTTCGTTAATCCTGCTCATAAAGTGGTTCAAGTCACGAATATTTTATCTATAAACAACAATTTTGATTTTCCTCCACAAAAAAATCGCAAGGTGTTATTTTAATATTTCCTTACTATCTTCTTATGAATCACTGAAACCGCACCATTTTTATAATAACCCTGCACGATGATATATCGTATTGCTGCACGAATTGATGTCATAAAAATAATAAAATATTGTCAATTAAAAAAATATGAGTCACGTTAAAGAAAAAAATCATCTTCTTTGCTCCATTTGGTTCTCAACTCGGCTATATCTTCCATTTTTTCCATTCATTCATAGAAACGCAATCATTATATTGGTATACTGAAGTTTAATCCTTTGCTATTGTAGTGATCCGGAAATGGAAGATTTCCATTTCCAAAATATACATAAATATGTTGTTGTGTGGTGTCTAAGAGAAGCCAGCTATGGCAAACAACCTATGCCTCGGGATTTGCACCTTTTCACTTTCAAGAACGCCCAACCTTCCTCTTTTCCTTCCTTTCCCCTTCCTCTTTGATGAAAACATCCTAGTCCCACTTCCCTATGTAAGGGCACGGTGCAGGTGGAGATGCTATTGGCACTCAGTAACACACACACTCACTTGCTTGACTCAGTCACTGGTCACTCGTCAGTGGTCAGTCACAATGTAGCCGTCGGCGGGAGTCGAAGCGCGGGCCGTATCGGCCGTGCGACCTAAGCGCTATCCACCCGTGCCATCACCAGCAGCTTTTCTCCTTCCCGAGACTTTTGGTAATATTCTAAATTTTGGCTATTCTGGACGCACAAATTCATCATTACTTTATGTATATTCATAGAATTGATTGGGTAACTGGGATTTTAAGGGGAAATAAACTTTGGGTGAAAACTTTAAATACTTGTGTGTGATTATTCGCTTCCCGACACCAAGGGCAAGAACCCACACGCAATTCAAAGCGTGCGATCATCGACTTCGAGGCGGCGGGACGCAACCATTACACTATGGCAGTTTCATTGTTGATACGCCCTTTTTTCAGTGGAGGTTAGCGGAAGAAATCAACTCTAGATCATTCGATTTGTCAGTTTAATTGTTTTGTTCTCCCCGCTGCTGCTGATGATGATTTAATCCTACTTCGCAGCCGCTCGCCCTTACTCCCGTGGGATTTGCCGCTCTTCCCATGCTCACGCATTGGCCGACACGTTTGTTCGACCGTGCGAGACGAGACGAGAACCCTGCGCTCCAACCGACTCTTTTGTTTTTGTTTCACTGGTTTTTGAAGGAGATGAAAATCACTGCCCTCGTCTCGTGGACGTGAATCTGGTCAGGTGTATTTAAAATGGAAAGGAAAAAAAATCATTTCTCCCCGTGAAGGGTCATGGGAAGGATTTCGAGGCGCGCGGCGGCACATCCGGAGTTAAAAACAAAAGGCGAACGAAAAGATGGGGTGGGGATGGTTTCGGTGGGAGGCGGTTGGTGGTGTGGGTGGCGGTTGAGAGTCCTAGCGTGGGAAGGCCGTCGCCAGAGGGCAGGGAGGTCGCCACCAGAGGGAGACAGTGGCGGAATTAATTACCCGACGCCGCCGACGGCAGACATGGCAATCAAGTATAGATATAGGCATGCGCATCGTTTCGTGAAGGCTGGGGTAGTTATTTTTTGCCGAGCGAATATTTTGATTTCATTTTGATGGGAAGAAAAAAATGCCTTTCAGATTAAACTTATGCTCCGAAATAACATTCAGGGCAGGTTTATCAGTTCTGGTTAAATTTTGCGGAGTTTGAAAACTAGAGTTAACTAATGATAATAATAATACGTCTTTATTGGGCGATATTGGGACTAGAAAGTCCCATCGTCCATCTAACCCCTCGTCAAACATGGAATGTATGCAGTTAAATACAAAATGAAGTTGCTCATGAAATTACATGCAGAGAAATTACATAAATAGAAAAAAAAGTTCCATTTTCAATCAACAAATAAAATTATAAGTTAACAAAGTTACTGAGAGAGCTAATGTAAACCTGGGTATCTACAAATACAATAACTAACTAATCTTTATATTTGAGATCATGACTTTAACAAAACGTTATACATGACTACTTTTACATACTGTCACTACTTACAATCTCCAGCTTCGGTTTTGGCGGTACTACGTTCCAGTTAACGCTAACCAGATATTACGAAACAAGCCCTTAATATAACGAAACGGATGGTGCACCAACACTGAGAACAATACAAGAAAATTATAAAACTTAAGCAGCCAACACAAAACTCCCGACATTTACTGAAATTCTAATTATACATAAAACTGCTGGTCTCGATGGGAGCGGGGTTGAGTCCTCGTCTGCTAACCAAGAGTTCAACGGTGAGAACCCCACTAGGGCGTTTTCATTCAATCTAGAGAATGCATGTTTCTGATTGTACCTTGTGAATTGTCAGAGAAAAGAATGCATGGCGTAAATTAATGGTGTTTAAAATGTTGCCAATGAATAAGCTTAATAAAAAATAAATATTTTTTGGCCTATGATTGGTGTCCGTACAGCCCCAAACACACTTCAGCGGTATGCAGGGTAGTAAAAAAGTGGTCACATGGAAGAATGTTAGGTTAACGAGGGAGAGAGAGGAAGAGAATTGGATTTATGGTTAGAGTGAAATGGTTCACTTCTAACGGGGAATTGGCAGTAGAAGTTCAATTTGGGATTGAATAACAGGCGGGGTTATTAAAAACAGTTCTCAAATAATTAAAAAATAATTAAAGCTAGTTTTACTCGGCATACATATTCAATAACAGACTCTATTTAGCTTACATCCTAACTCTGTCGTGTATTTCTAGTGTTACTAATAAGTTGTTGAAATGTTATTTAATTACTCTTGGGATTGATTTGATAAGCAATTGAAGTATCCATATAACTTTTTGTGATACTAATTTATGATTTGCTCTTATACTGTGTACTTATTTTGATAGTTTTGTAAAAATGAACGCTTTTCTGTTAATTAACTTGCGTTGGCGCTTTATTACTGCCATATGTCTCAGGTGGTAACCCCACCAAAAGACTGCTCTTCTTGGGTGCCTTATTCCATTGTACTATTACTGACACTTATTGAACGCTACGCATAATGGACATGAATAAAATAAAATCGTATATTTTTATATTACATTTCACCAAACACTCCATGTATACATACGATAAAGGTATAATTCCTGGTATGCGGAAGATCTGCTCCAGGACCATATATGGTGGTGGTGAAATATAAAATAAAATAAAAGCTCACTATCGCGAGTAAGGTGATTCATTGGAGGTGATAATGATGGAAGAGTAAAAAGAACCTTCGCTTGTTATGTGTACGTTACGGTCCCCCCTGAGTGTAAAGCGGAGAATGGACTAGAGGATTTTTATCGAAATCGAGGATATCCCGTCTCCTTCCTCGGGAACAAAGAACTCCTCTCATTGTAGCGTGTGGCTCCGTGTTTGCAGAAAGGGTTTGCGTCTGCAGCCGCAGATAAGGCCAAGCGTGCTTTTGATACGGGGAATCTCGGCGAGGTGCACGCGACAAAAATGGATAAAAATCGAATATTTCAGATCCGGAGTGGCGCACGGTGGAGTCTTAACTTAATGGAAGAACTCTTACATGACCTTAAGGTAGATCAGATCATACAAATAAAATAAGTGTGATAAACTCTTGAACACACTGATTCAGAATTTCGTTTTTTCCCCGATCAATAAGAGACTATGTCGGCAGCGTTAGAACTCACAAAATGTTGACTTGTAGTTTCACCTACTAACTTATGTATTCCTAAATAAATGTTTCTGAATTTTATCAGTGGATCTTTCTAAGAGGATGTTGTGTGTGTTCTACCTTTAGTGAAAGATTGCCTTCATCGGTACTTGATAAGTTTTGCCTTTGAATGAATGAGCACGTATTTTTTCTAGCATGCGTAATATTTTTATGCCCGTGTGGTGTGCATGTAGGAACCTTTGCATGCTGCATGCTGATGATTGATCACCCCCTGCCAAATACCCTAGAGGTGGCTCTCATGGTATCATGCTGATGTAATGGTTGAAAGTATTCTACCGATATAAACCGCTGAGAGGTGCCATGCATTAAAAAAAACTAAATTTAATAGAAATAATTTGTGTTGTTAATTTGAAAATTATATGTTATTTTAAATTTAATAACAATGGTTTATTCATTTTTTATGTTTGGAAAATAATTTTATCGTAAAATGATAATTTTTTAGGCGTTAATCGGTCGTTTATAAGTGATTAATTTAAGGTTTGTTAGAAAGAGCTCAGTGAAGATGAGGCAAAGAGTCAATTGAGAGGTCTGAAAATAAATTAATAAATGATAAACTGCGGGAAAAACAAAAGTTATATCTTGATATCACAGTTGGAATGCTAATTTGGCTATCAGCCCACGGATATGAAAAATTACGACCCCTTGTGGAGAGGTTAACGTGGATATGCACCGTCTGTGTCCATCTTTGTAGATAACAGTTTCGACGACATTGCAACTGGCTTCTTCAGGTCAATGAAGTGCAGAGAGGTGGTATCCACCCTCTTTTATACACATTCGCCAGAATCAAGCATATTCTCATTGGTCCATATTGGATTCCAGAATGTTCTCATTGTTTCGTCTTCCCTGGTACGTATATGCCTTTTTCTATTTCTCCCGAGTTGGTTTGAGCACTCTTCTCCATAGGTTGTATAGCTAGTATCTGTCTTCCCTGTAGAAGGTTTTCATGGGTTTCATAATCTATATCGCTTCCCTAATGATACTTGAATAATATCTTTTCCCCTTGGCAATTACTTTCGCGTTGTCATTGTCAACATTATGCATGTGCCCATTGTAGTGTGCTTAGCTATGGCTGAGAGGCACATCCTTGAAATCTTTCCACTGAATCTTCACCGCACCGCAAAAGCCTACGCAATTATTTGCGAACCCCACTCTACACTGTGGATTGGTGATGAGTAGAGATGCGTGAAAATCGCAAATGCGATCTAGATGCGATGTGCGCAAATAAATGCGACATAAATGCGATGACTGGACTTTTATGATATTTTACGAAAATTTGCCTTTTCGACGGCAAAATTCGTACATTTTGTGCCGAGCGCAGTTTAAATTCTCCGCCGACACTCACCGCTTAAAGTATGTGAGGGACTGGCCAGCTGCTAGTTGGCTGGGACTCTACGTGGCCGCGAACTACAAGTGAGCGCGGGCAAGCTACACCTCCGCCACTATGTGTGTTTCCTTAATTTGTTATTGTTATACAACATAATTATTTAAAACATTCTGTATTTTGCCATATAACTGTGTTTCACTACATTTAATCGTCATCTACCACATTATGAAAATAAAAAATAGACGCTACAAAATGCGATAAACTATTATTGAAAGTGCTATAAAACAAAAATGAAAGTGCGATTTTCACGTATCGCTAGTGATGAGGCATACAATTCATTTAATATGTAGATTGAGACCACGACAATTTGTCGACGAAAAATGGTTAATGCCTGTACAAAGACCGCCATATCGATTGTCAGATTTTTAATTATAAGATCAAGCCATAAACGAAGTATTCTCACCCTCAATCTCACATTAATGACCGCGCCTAAGGCGCATTTCCAATTAGCTGTACAGGTGAGTAAAACTCACCCCAACCAGCCAAATAACAATGATATTAAAAAATTGGCGCATATGTTTCCGTTGTTAATGCAATGTGATGATTTTGTGAAAAGAATACATAAATTATCAAAGTGGTCACAGAATCAAGAGGCAACCAATTGAGCGAATATTATCTCAATGCAAACATTCCGAATTTTGTTTATTTTTTTTCAATCTAAAGTTTTTTGTCCAATCAGGTAAATTTTATTGGATTTATATATTTGTAATGCTTTTCATTGGATTTTGCTGCTGCAAATTACATAAGACTTTCGTACCTAAAATAATATCATTTCACTTATCATAAACATTATAGACAAAACAGTAGTTATAAATGACTTGTGATTGGAAGGAGGTTAAGACGCACGACAGGCTCATGCAGGTGCAGCAAGTTCAGGTGGTATATACTCGGAGGTGTCTGCAGAAGTGTTAAATGATGCCTTCGGCCTGAACGCTCCATTTCATATCCTTTAAACCTTTCGGACGTCGAGAAAACTTTCCCTATCAGCTGCTGTGCGTAGACTTAATCTTCCAATTCCCCTCGTTCTTCGCCAGCTCTCGCCGTCACCCCGTCAACTGTTTGCGCACCTTACAAAGGACACGAAGACAAACATGCGACAGGCGCCGCCGCCACCGCGGAGAAAATAAAAGAAAAACGAAATCCATTCTCAGCGCCACAACCACCCTATCTTTTTCCTAATATCCAAAACATTCATTCCGCGTGACGCGAAAATCTACCGGTAGAGAGCAAGACGATAGACCCGGATTCAAAACCGAGCGATGGCAGCGATTTCTTGGAGATTGCACATATCCTACAGTCGAAGATACTCCATGTAAGGTACTCCGTCCGTTGCACGGGGCATTATGAAGTAGTCCTATTAGCGCATTTCAATAAGATCAGGCTAATAGAGTGGTTTCCTATTATTTTTTTATTTCCTAAATCAAAAGATTATTACTCATGGAGTACGCATTTCACGCTTTTAGAATGTTAAATGACGATATGTATTTTTCACGATAATATGAAAAGTGAAAATTTTTAAGCGCGCGAAAACGAGACGGCTATGTATGAATGCTGGGAAAACCCCGTGTGAATTCATTCTGGTTCCCGCTGTCGCCTTGTGAGTTGACCTTGGGGCGAGGGTATGTGCGCTGCTGCGATGCAGGCTGCTAGCAGGTGGCGCTTGGCTTAAATAAGGATTAAAAATACCTTTTCAAACGAAGGAAACTTTCCGACCTTAGCCAGTTTTAATAAGTGATTATTAAGAGATGCTTCCCTGAGCTCTGTGACTCATACATGCATTGGTAATCTCAGTGGATGTAAAACGCCTATCCTCTCGTATAGAAACTTGGTCCCCGTGACGTCACGTGGAGTGGCATTGCGTGGGCGCCAATCTGGACTTTTCAAATGCGGTTAAAATTGACCATTGCCATTCGCCTAAACTGGGATTTCTAAAAGTAAATAATTTGTATATTATGAATGCTGTAATGGTGGGTAACGAATCGCAATCAATGCCTTTCGTTTTCTTTGATGAAGGAAACAACCCTATTCCGACGCCGGGTTTCTCTACACCTACCTATCCTGCCCTAGCCTCATGGCGAAAATGACCTCAGCTTTCGAACGCCTCCTCAAAACACCACACCATACCACAGGTGTACAGAGAGGTTTGTTGTGGCGACATATGCGAAGCGAAGATAAGTCATGTTGTGCCCGCGAAGTAAATATGTCTTATAGCGACTATCGCCTTCTGCTCATGGGACTAAGACTGAAATGGCACGATCCTTATCACTGTATAATACGCAATTATACATTAGAGTATTTATAAGCTTCATGCTCCAATTTTCTTAAGCTCTTTCGCTGCCGGTGGTTCACTTTCAAGACATTCATATGCAGTGTATGCTTGGCGGGATTTGCTGTGAATATCGAAGACTCCATATGTTTCCATTCGGACGTGAACTTTGATGTTATCAATTGATTTTTCGATTACTCTAATGGTATTAGTATCGAATCTCCTTTTGGGCCCTAGGTTTTTTAATAGAAATAATAAACTTCAATCAGAAAAAAGGAAGGATTGTCACGCAATATTGCCTAGTTAGTATAACACTTGTCTACTCTTTGAAGTTTCCTCAGTTCAGCCCCGGGTGAAGCGTATAGACACCAGTGAAATCCTCGCTTTGTAAAGTACTGCAGGGAAAGAAATAGGCCCTTCTACCCCGAATGTATGATATGCACACTTATGATGGGTGAACGCTACCCTCATCATCATTAGGGTTGAATGATCTATTAACACTAGAACTGCCGATGGAGTCATTTTGACTACTTGAGATTTTTATTCATCTGCTCTGACTAATATTTTACGAATTCCGGCCTGAAATTCCGTGGTGTTTAATAATTTTTGACGCATAATAAGGCTTAGCGGTAAAAATAGCTTTAGAAAAAAAATAGAACACATTTATCAAAATTTACCTTTGGCTACCAAAGAGAGGAGGTACCAACTGTAATAAAAATCTTTTTTTAAATCAAATTATATCCCCACTTTCCATGTACCCTAGGTAGTATTTTTTTCGTTTAAACATGATTTTAAATATGGTGAAAAGTTTATGTTTTGCTTTTTTATCCAACTCCTCAGTAATAATCCCATTCAAACAATATAACATGTAAGAAAAATGAATTTCAAAGCAATACTGTCAAACCATGGATTTAAAAATATCATATTTTGTTAAAACCACGACTGGAATACTTCAATTTTATACAAAAACGATAAACTAAAGAAATGTATCAAAAAAAGCAATGTGTCAATAAAAATATAAACGGCAAAAATAAACAGTTATAAGGTAGGAGTCAAAAAGAATCCATTCGGTAGTTCTAGGAGGGGTGTTAAGTCCGGTATTCCTAGTGTTAAGTGAGAAGAGCATGTATCATTGATGTCACTGAAGTAGGTAACTGCTTTTCCCACTCAGTGTAACGACCTGAAAGTTGATTTGGATCGGTAAGGGAATCGATCATCACAGATGTGTGAAAACACACTTTCAGGGTTCTGGACCCCTAACCCCCTCGAACTTAGAGGATTTTTGATTTAATTCAGTACGATAAAAACTGCTGCATGAAATTCAATGTTTTCGTTCTGCGGAAAGTAACTAGATATAAATCATTATGATGCATACATGTGTTCATTCCTCACACATGACAAGGATTTAAGAATGATAGAAAATCTGCTATCACAGAATACAAGAGAAAGATAAAATGTGGCTGAAGCTGCAATTTTAAGCATATTTTAACGACAAAATAAAAAGTAAAAAGCTGTCCTATTCAGTAGCTGCGATGGTAAGCTCAATTATTCTAGTTCTCAGCAGTCGACGGATGAATTACGTTAATGGCTAAGCACTATGCTAAAAACTAGAAGTGATCTGGCTCTCCCGCACTCCTCAAGAAGTTCTTAGAGAGTTATAAATCAAGGGCGATCCTAATCCCGGCGTTGGACTGTATTTGATCACTTCTTTCCCTCTTTTCGCTTTTCCGTCCACACCCCTTCCGTCGTCCGTTAAAGTTTTTACGACATCCGGTGCAAGAGAAGGTGCGACGCGAGCAAGGAGATCGCTCAAGTAGGTACTGAGTAGTGTGGGAGAAAACACAAGTCTTTTAAAAACCTTGAGAAAAAGACATACAGTTACATAGGACAGGTTATAAAATATGTAAAAGAGAAGAAATATCCCGCAGTGAAAAGGCTAGCGGAGAGAAGAACTGTGTCAAACTAATACTAAGATTATTAGATTATTATACCCTTTCGAACCTAGAGCTGCTTCTGGGGGAAATCGAACTTCAGGATTTTTTATTCTGACAACTATAAAATTTTGCACTCAATCATAATTATCGTGGTAGCTTAGTATATTGTCATTAAAATTTACACCAAAAAATAATTCGTAGTTTAGATATTCAGTAAATAGTGCAGAAAATTTCAACATTTTTGAGTTTGCTTATAAGCAACATTGGGTTATAATGGGTTAATAGAGAAGGTTAGAAATGGATAGAAACATTTGACAAAAAGGAATGAGGGCAACGCTGCTGTGGTAGACGGAAAACCCATAAATGAGAGGGTAAAAATGCAGCCGCCTGGTACTCGATCCCAGAATCTCTCGAATGCCGGTTGACTGTTCTACCAGTTGCGCTACTAAGACGCTTATATTTACCATGATTTCGGCATGTGTTCGTGCACATAAAACTCTCTTTGCTTTGGCTTACAAGAGTGATCAATAAATAGCAAGTTAAGAATGAGTTCGCGAAAAAAAAGTTGTATTATATTTTGATCGGTGGTATACCTTCATATTAATCCACTACCATATTTTTTTTAAATTACGGAATGACACATGCACAATGATTACCGAGGTGAAGAACCAAATTTAGCCTGAATTCAATTAGCAGATTCGGAGATAATTTGTTCACAGATGACATGAAAGGTATACTTCGCTTAACGTCGTACTATGGCAGAAGAGACCACGAGAGGAAGATAAAAGAAAAAGACTGCAGATAGATTATAGGTGTCGTTTTTTCCTAGGACTACCATGGGTTGCAACACAGTTGCCATCAGTATAATTAATCACCGCACTCGCTAGGTTGACCAAATGCATGAATTTTTTCCCCTTTTTCTAGTTTGAATGTGTTGGTCCTTGTTTACCTTTTTGCCATCTAGATAGACTGCATACGTATTTATTTTATTTGTATTTGTTTATTTTTTACATGGTTTGTGTCAACTTACATGGAGGTGTATGGGTGGCAGCTCACACCGCTTGTGTGTGTTATGGCCTTTTTTTAAATGACTACAAAGGCGTAGAGTATTGCATGCTTCATTCCGGTTCATATTCACCCACTGCCAAACACCTGTGAGGTGGCTCGCAGTGCGTTATGTATACTTAGATAAAATCGAATCATATATATAATATTCTACAAGATTACTAGTTAAAAAATGAAATAAAATCCCCTAGAAATAAGAGTGTGACGAGAAATTTCACGCCTTCACCCTTGTGGAATCGTAAATTCTTTGCACGTTAAAAGTGATTTGCGCGTAACTTAATTCACAGAGGTTGGAAGTTGAATAACCGTAAGAGCACGCTGGGTTTCAGCTTAACTAGTTCGATTTACGACGGTGGAATAGATATAAACGGCGAAAACTCGTTTCCGAACAGGAAGTCGTAAAAATGAAGTCAGAATATATTTGAGTCTCCAGTTAAGGCTCGAGTGTTTGCTTATCCGCGGATGAGCGGAAGGAGAAGCTTAAGAGATAAATGCTTCAAGTGGAAACGGAAGTTGCACTAATCATTTAGTTTTCGATTTCGCTCAACACCCAGAGTTTGGACGGAGGTTAATGATTTTTCACGATTTTTATAACATGTTTATCGGTTAGTAATGGTCCCATCTGCAATACATTTTTCGCAGTACTAACTATTCGATATTAATTTTTTTTAATCGATAGGTTCTCACTCCTTCCTCCTTTCCTATTTGATGAAACAGACTTCGTTAAATTTGAATTCATAAATAAATTAACGAAAAAAAATGGCCGTGGTCCACCGGCTTGGGAGTAATGCTATCTCATCTACATCTACGGTGGTACCGCGGTACTCGTGATACCGTGCGACCCACGCCTGGGTATTTGGCACGGGTTAATTTCACTCCTGGAATGTAGCACTCAATTTAACCTTAATCAGACACGCGCTCACTTGCCGGACACAGGCCAAGCACGCAGGACAGCGAGATGCGGTGAAACCGGAAACTAGGACACGAGCATACTATTATGCAAATGAAAGTAGTAGTTGTAATAGTAGAAAACGAAAATTTAGTGCAGCAAGTGATTCGTGCATGAGTGATAACATGCTAAGAAATGCATGCAGATAGCTCGTATTGACAATAGGGTAGTTTCCTTCATCAAAGAAAACGAAACGCATTGATTGCGATTCGTTACCCACCATCAGTGTATTCATAAAATACAAATTATTTCGTTTTAGAAATACCTGTTTAAACGAATGGCAATGGTCCATTTTTATACTCATTTGAAAAGGGCCAGATTGGCACCCATACGATGCCACTCCACGTGACGTCACAGGGACCTAGTTTCTATACGAGAAGATAGGAGTTATACATCGCCTGAGGTTACCTATGCATGCATGAGTCGTAGAGCTCAGGGAAACATGTCTTAATAATCACTTATTAAAACTAGCTTAGGTCGGAAAGTTTTCTTCATTTGATAAGGTATTAATAATCCTTATTTAAGACAAGCGCTACCAGCCAGCAGGGTACTCAGCTACCCGCTAGCAGCCTGCGTCGTATCAGCGCTAAGCCTCGCCTCAAGGTCACCTCACAGGGGGGCAGCGGGAACCAGAAATAAGTCTCACGGAGAGATTTCCCAGCATTCATACTTACGCGTCGCGTTTTCGCGTGCTTGAAATTTTTCACTTTTCATTTAATCGCGAAAAATAGATATCGTCATTTAAAAATCTAAATGCGTGAAATACGTACTCCAGGTGTAATAATATTTCGATTAAGGCAATAAAAAAATAATAGGAAACCACCCTATTACAGGTATACCCTCTAAGGACTGCATGAAACAAGTGACTGTATTCGGTCACGCGCACGACTGAAAAGTAAAATACACTGAAGGATGAAGTGTGATCTTAGGTTTTCCCGGCGTATCAGGTGCATAAAAGTTTCGCAACGTCGGGAGACATGGAGAGCATTAACCGGTGGAAAACCCGAGAAATTTTTATGCACCGATGAATGAAGTTCACCATGAAAAAAATACTTAACTGTGCCGGGACTGGAACACAGGTCTCTTAATTGCCGGTCAGGCATGTTAGCCAGTTACACCACCAAAGCATTTTCTCAGGGCGAACTTCGGGATGGGTAAACGAAATGTTCGGTTATTATATTGGTTCAGTTGTTGTTCATGTACGTAAATCTTATGCTACCACCAGGCAATTGCCTTCTTACAGCAATATGTAATAATAACAATCCGGGATCGAATCCCTGCTGAATCAAATGTTTTTTCATGGCAAATTCCATCCTTTGGCGTATTTCACCTCCTAAGGTGGTGGGGAATTGAACGCGTCGTAAGAGATTGGATTTTTTTCCTTTTCGGGCTATTGTTCGCTGGTCGATCGCAGGCCCTTTCTCGAAGTGGAGAAGGGTTATGAGGTGAGCAAATAACTGAGGGACGACCGAGCCTACAACCCTACCTTCCATTCCACGCCCCCTATGTCCACAATCGCAAGGGGACCACAAGGATAAGATAAGCGACCGGGGCGGGGCCGCACACCCAAGTGATACCACGAGTGTTGCACGTTCCTTCGAGGCTGTCGCTGTTGTTGTTGCTCCAAATATTGTACCTAAGGCCACGCTCGTCACTTAAAAAACTATCTCCCTTAGTTGGAGGGTGAGGACGAAGGCTTTTCTGGAAGATAAAGGATGGCGTTCCTTTTCCTCCCCCTCATCCAGCGTGTTAAAAAGAGGAGTTCCCGTGTTTTAAATCTTTTAAAACTCGAATGGACGGAAATCGTGGCTGGCCGAAAAAAATCTTCCCGTTTGAGTGCGCTTTATTCATGCCATTAATAGCAGACACAGTCAATCAATCTATTTACAGATTCAGGTCACACATCGTAAAGGCCATAATACACATAGGCTAATAGATAATAATTTTACTTGAGAGGGAAATGCGTTGTGAAAATAAAATTGGAATAAGAATATTATGGCTTCGCACGATTCCATTTTTTCTGCTATGGCTTTATAGGGTATGAAATATTTTTTCGATTAGTTACCTAAGTTGTTATTTATGAGGGGAAAAAATACAGAGTTTTTGACTGTAATTCTTTCTAACCACTATAATCCACCTAATGATTACCTCTATTCTCACTCATCCTGGTGACCCTACGATTCAATAGCGTTAAGGTTATATATTATGACCTTTTATCGCCAAATTTCATCGTTTCATTTCATTTCATATGTCATATTTCATTTCATGTACTCACGGTGTAATAAATCTTATCAGAATCCGTTTCGCGGGACAAATGTTTCCCGAAGTAATATTAGTGGTAACTTTGAAGCTCACTCTGGCTAACTCTAAGTCAAAATTCGGTTTGATAACTTGAGTTTAAATTTCTTCCAAATATTTTTCTGCTATATATGCAAATAATAAAAATAAGTATGGCCGAATTGCTGCCAAATTTTTCATGTATACCGTGATTGTTTCAAAAAGATAAACGTTTCCAAAATAATAAGTTTTATATTCAATTTGTTAGAACCCTGAGTCACAATTTGAAGAAACCTCCGTGTTCACCCATCGAGTAAGTTTTTGTATCGGTAAACATCACCTGCATTAATGGAGGAATCTTTTTTTTCAAAAGCGGCACATCACTTCCTGTTCTTTTTAGGTGAAGAAAGACTTTCCTGGAATATACGGATCGCGTGTTTTCATACAAAAGCGTCCAGATTCGGTAACATCAGAAGAGTGGATTTCAGCGTTCAATCGAGATAGTGTTATTTACCAAAGTATTTGGAAAATCCGCGGGTCAGCCATCCACTTCCTTTTCGCGTTGTTACTTCCTTTGCATCGGCACACCATTCCGAAAGCTGCCTCAATAGGCGTGTGACAGGGTGCGTTAGGACTAGTGCTGTGCGAGAGTCTCGCTTCGACGGTCGAGACTAGACTTTCATTTCTCGGCATTGTCGGGACGAGACCCTCGCCGCGGCGAGAGTCTCGACTGGGTCGAGAGTCTTGACGAGATTCGAAAAGTCTCGTCCCTTCCATACTTCTTGACACCCGTCGAGACTCCCGGGAAAGGCGGGAATTTCCGATAAACACCGCAATCAATCGATAATATAATACACGTAGGCTAATAAATGACAATCTTGCTTGTCAGGGAAATGCGTTGTGAAAATAAAATTAGAATAATATTATGGCTTCGTACGATTCCATTTTTTCTGCTATGACTTTATAGGGTTTGGAAATTTTTTTTCGATTAGTTACCAAATTTTTTTTATGACCCTCTTCCTGGGGTACTGCCCAGAAATGCGAAGGGTATTTCAATAAAATTTACCAACTATAAAAAACAATACAAAGCTATTAAATTACATATCCATGTGCGTTTTTTTAATTGATGAGGTTAAACTGGTATTACTAACAAAAGTATAATAACTGGTATTACTAACTATATTTAATAAGGTATCCCTTACGACTTTTAAGGATTATGGCATAGTGTTTGGAGTAGACGAACGCAAGCTAAGGTCATTTGCGCCCTGTAGGAAGGGTAGGATTGAAAGTTGAGAGAAACTCGGCGTCAGTATTAGCCTTCTCTTAATGAAAGGTGGCAAGGGGAGCACGGCTTACATCCCATCCGACGGACGGAGTGCTGTACTTTGAGTGCCCGCGAAACAATCTAGCTATTTCGTCGATGGATTATTCTTCCTCATTGGATAATTCTCTAAAATCGCTGGCACATTAATGGCTTTGCCTGGTTTCGCTATTTAGTTGGGCCCTCTTCGCTTCTATAGCGTTGAGGTGTTTTTCCCCGTCCCGTCCCTTCCTTCCCTATCCTACCCCAGAGGCGTCAACGGGCTCCTATCGCGGCGGCGCTTCTTTCCTTTTCCTTCCTCTCCAGCCCCTCCGCGGGTGATTGGGCGTATAAATCTCTGACTTGGATCCCGTCCCCGGTGTATCCCTGAAGGGCTCCCCTTAAGCCATTTGCCCGCGACACTCACTCAAGTAAGGATCAGGCTATCTCCGAAACTTATATGATAACACCGTAATTGAAACCCTGGACCATGGGGTGTGAAGCCAACACTCTAAATCATTTTGATCGCCTCTGCGCCCCCGTGGTCCTGGAGCGGGCGGAAAGGGTGGGGGGAAGGAACCGCAAGTTTCGCGGTGGCAGACAGGTGATGGGAGTGTGGGAAAACTCGCACAAGGGCGGACCCGTTCTTCGGGTGAGAGAATAATAACATTTTGCCAACCCCATTTTCTCACGACGCCCCGCTCAGCGAGAAGACAAGGGAAGAGGAGCACCTGCCGGCCACCTCGGCGAATCATCCGTCACCAAAGGGTTGTGCTCGTTTTCATTCTTTATTTTTGGTGTGTGAGACGAGACGTTTCAGTCGCTGGGATCTACGTGAGGGAGGACAGCAGCCTCCACGACAGAGTGTGTGACATAGGGCGCTTCCGAAGAGAGGATGAAATTCTCAAATACGAGGGTGGTTTGAAAAGTTCTCGGAATGGAATAGAAAATATGTTCTTATATAACTGACTCTTTTTTTCATTTTTCAAAAGTCTCCTCGTAGATTAATGCATTTGGTCCAACGATGTTTTAGTCCCTAGATGCCATCCAGTGGCGGCTCGTGATTCAAATGCTGGGGTGGGGAGGGGCACACTTCGCCGGGAGGGTCAAACTTTTTGAACATGTTGTGTATTTTGGTGAGTTTTTAAGGCTATCTAGGTATTAAATGTGTTGAATTTAAAATAATATAATTTAAATATTTATAATAATAAAATTTAAACCAAAACAAGGTGTTCTGCAACACTGCAGCACCAAGTAGACGCCAGATTATAATGCCGCTAGCCGTAGCGGCGATGTCATCTCACTAGATACGTCGTTCTGCGCATGCTCGAACGGCGTCCCAAGACTTCCATAAGGCACAAGCTTAGACGCGTCATAGCACCAGCAGCCCCCGCCACTACTGCTCTTCACCTAACTGCATGGCGATGGATTGGGACGATCTGGCCAGCGGCCCGCAGCTACAAAATCGAGCTTCTCGTGCTATTTTTCCATGTTTTTCCTACATTTTCGATGTAGGTATGCGATTGAAAAAAACACTTTGGTTAATTAGATGTATAGCTAATTATAATTGATTGGGCATTTAATTTTTTTCCTTTTTCAAATCTTTGTGAGGGGTGGCGTTCGAGAGTCCTTATGGGCAGGCCGCCACTGATCCCATCTTAGAAAATGAGATTTCTCTAGGCCTGCAAAATAGTTGTCAACTCTGGATATCAGTTCTTCGTTTGAAGTGAATCATTTTATTCACCAAGTCCACCAATAAATAATTTCAGTTTTGGGAGGAGATGGAAGTCTGATGGAGCCATATCAGGTGAATAAGGCGGCAGTGGTAACAATTAATACCATAGGTCGTGTTATTTTGCCCTGGCAACAGCACTTGTGTGCGGGCGTACATTATCTTGATGGAACATGACTTTCTTCCTTGCTAAACCTGGTCTTTTTTCGTGTATCTTTTGTTGCAATTTATTCAAGATATTAGCTTAGTCTTGTCTAGCAATTTTTTTTCCTATAGGGGAGACAATCTACAAACAGAATACCCTTCATATCCCAGAACACTGATGCCATGACCTTTCCAGTCGAAAGAATTGTCTTTGCTTTCTTTGGTGGCGGAACATCATCATGTTTCCACAGTTTTGACTGTGTTTTGTCTCTGGGGTGTAGTAGTGCACCCACGTTTTATCTTTGGTCACAAACCGGCGAAAAAATCTAGTCTGTTTCTTCTATAATGGGCCAAAAATTGTTCCGATATGTCCATTTTCATACGTTTTTGATACAGCGTCAAGAGTCGCGATACCAATCTTGCAGATTTTATTTATTTCTCATTCTTCAGTTAAAATATGATATGCCCTATTAGATGACATCTGGCAAGCGTGAGCAATGTCACGCACTTTCATTTGGCGTCCCTCCATGACCATTTTGGGCACTTTTGCAATGATTTCTGGAGTAGAGACATATCTTGGCCGATCACTGTGTGTATCATCATCAAAGCTCTCCCGACCAAATTGGAATCCATCTTTCCACTTGGCAACTGATGAATATGAAGGAGCAGAGTCCCTTAGTGTATTCTGGAAATCGGCATGAATGTCATTTGCTTTCATGCCTATTTTTTCGAAGCACTTAGTCACTGCTCGAATTTCAATTTTTTTATCTTCGCTAATTACTATCCGGGAACAACAGCATAGTCATGTTACCGCCACGGTTCTTTTTCACGAGCATTGATGTGGCATGTGTTTACATAGAACAGACCCATAGACATCACGTGAAAAAGTCGATGCCCTAGCGTTTACATCTCGTGGTGATTCCGAGAACTTATCAAACCACCCTCGTATACCACCTGATGCGATATGGATTCCTTATGTAGTAGGCTTTGTGATCTAGTCTGAGTGCACGCATAAATTATATCAGCAGGCTACACCACAGTTCAGTGTGATATTTAAAAAAGGGCATCGAATCCATCGCAGTAGCTACGATTAACTGTCAGAATGCCATTTATCTATTTGAATTGATCCATTAAAACACGCTGAAAAGCGAAATATCTTTGGAAGCCGTTTCATAGTCCGCATTGCCCTGTTTACCCGAACTTGCTAAATTATTTCACTTTTTTTCGTGATTGTAGCCTTTTCAAGGGCTGTAATTTATGTAAACCTCCATAATCTATCTATGGTTATAAGATATAAATATGTGTTAAGAATTGGGAAAAACTCTACACGTATTAAATAAAATTAAGTAGCTGAAAATTTTTGAAATCTGAAATGTAGCAAATTCTGGTAAATAGCCTTGACAGAAAAAGTGTTAAGGTGAAGAGTAAGCTGCTTGCGAAGGGATGACTTCCTCCCACGGAGTGTTGACGAGGGGAAGGTGAGAAAAGTAAGGAAAAGTAAGGGGGTTGGTTTCGTAGGGGGTTGTTTTTTCCCGCTCAACCCGGTCACACTTCAACCGCTACCTATATAGGTCGAAACCTCAGCTTCAGAGACCGCCAAACCTCTTTCCCTTGGCGGAAGCGGCCGCGTGCTTGCTCTGGAGCCCCCGCCGCTGACCCCTCCCCTCCCACAAGAGGGGACCCCCGACTCGGTGACCGCGGCGTGATTTGCCCACTCCCACACTCCGTGAGAACTTTCCCACAAGAAGCGGCGGAAGTGAACAGCGGAGGGGAGCCTTTTGACGGGAAACACCTCCGAATGACCGGCTGTAATAAGACGAGACTAATTGACACAGCGCGAACTGCGAATTAGCTCATTGTGAAAAGGAATGTTATCGTTATAATTCTTCCCATGCATTAACAAGAAAGTTTTTCCCACATGTACATCTACATCTACATAATACCCCGCAAGCCGCCTAAAAGGCGTGTGGTAGGGGGTGTTAGGACACCAGCCGTTTACAGCTTAAAATGAAGTGCTCTAACGAAGTTGGGACTAGCGTTTATTAAAGTCCTTTATGGTTCGGGGGAAAAACGAATTCCCATATCTATCCGTTTGGCAAAACATCTCTCTTAATTTATCACTTCTATCGGACCTGGAAATATAATGTGGCTCCAATATTATGCTCTCTGTGTCGCTCTTAAAGATATCCATTCTCAATTGTTCAAGCAATCTAAGCCTAGCGCGCAGCCTCCGAAAATTATTAAGTAGATACTTTTATAAATTGTGAAATGCATTAAGTGAATACATTTCATTACATTTTTGCAATGGCCTATACAATTTAATAAGTTAATCAGATTGAGCTCTGGGTTATTGGTAAATTAAAATTTTACATGATAACTTTTGGTCAAGAAATCTCACTTTAATACGAGTAGCATCAGGGCATCGGTTTCCGTATGTAATACGCAAGACCTGTTTCAACCTTCATAATGAAACACAGTGGTAAACTCCTTATTTAAGTTAATAATGACTAACCCAAGATTCAGGAGCTCAGCCCCATTCTATAGCTGCCGAAACCCGGGTCGATCAATATTAAATTATGTGTGGATTTGACCTTTATATTCATTATGATGATCAGTAATGAGTGCTTCCTCAAAGTCCGAGACTTTTTCTAATGCCTGTTTCAGTATTAGATCCTCAGATTTTTGGCACTGCACAACCATCATACGCGCTCTTGTTTATATATTTCCAAATAATACATAGAGGAAGTCCTAGTCCTACAAATAGGATATTGATTCATGTTGTTATTTCGCGCGAGTTTTTATCGGTTTTTTAAATTGTCTTCAGCGCAGCCATGACTTCTTAGTGATCCACTTATTCCAAATACTCGTAGTAGGTACTTAATTTGCATTTGCGTTGAATTGATTTCGAAAGGTTATAATTAGATAGATTATTTTTAACGATTAAGTTAGTTTTAAAAGTAATATTTTCAAAGTATTCTGGCACTTCAAGTCAGCCCTTGCTTTATGGACTTTCCTCTTAAATTCATAATTAGGCCTATTCACTTTCATTCTATCAAAAGATTCTATTCCCCTCCAACCTCCCCATCGTTTACCTAACATTCTACCCTCATATATCTTTTTCAACATCCCCTCCCCGCAAAGTACTCGCTCCATCCAAACCTCCTGTCACCTCCGTATCTCATCTAGAGGCTTACTCTCCTCACTCACCATGTCCATGTCTCACTTCGTCGTTCCTCATCCTCTACGCCCACTTCATATTCTTCATTCTTCTCCACACCCAATTCTCGAACGCCTCCAGTCTTTTCTCGTCCTCCTTCCTACGTGTTCATGTTTCCACAACGTAAAGTGCTACATTACAGATCAAAATCTTCATTAATTTTTTTTAATTCTTAATTAACGATACTCTCATAAGCTCCTTCCTTTTCATGAGCACCTGCTTTGCAAACGCCGTTATCCTCCAGATTTCCTAACTGATGTGTCCGTTTTCCTCTAATGTGCTGCCTAAATAGTTGAAATGCTCTACCTGCTCAAGTCTTTGCCCACCTGTTCCTTCTGCTTCCTTCACAGTCTATCTTGAATCACATTCCTGCATTCCACAATGGTTTGCAAAACTGTATAACATCGTCATCTTGTGATTAATCCTCATATCATGCCCTTTGCAGCGCTTGCATGATGCACACACTAGAGCCTGCAGTCCTCTCGCTGACTGGCTAATCAACACCTGATCATCCGCAAACCTCACTGATTTAAGCATCGCCAATTTCACTTCAGCTTCCAACTCATCCCACGCTTCTCTTACCATCTCCTCAGCGTATACGTTAAAAAGCAGCGGCGATAGAGGACAGCCTTGCCTCACTCTTCGACCAATGCTTGCCCACCCAGATTATCCGTTAGCTACTCTTACACAGTCCGGGACATTCATAGATAACGAATGAGTAACCTATCGCTCCAATCTACACCTGTTTTATTGATAATATGAATAAAATTAACGACTATGTGATAGGTAATTATAATTCCGCTAACCACCGAAAGTGTACCTTATTTCCTCGTGAAATTTGGATCCGTCTGACATCAGCGACGCTGATGACAGCTTTAGTAAACTCGAATAATAAAAAAATATATTTTACTGCCTACTAATTACATTAAACAGCTCACAACACGTGTATCGACTGCATTACAATCATTATCAGGTACTTAATTGTGAGGCAATCGAAATACGTGTTTTGAACTGATTAATAAAATTAGAGGGCAGAACGAGATTATTCAATATGCTCTTCCACGATATCTCTGCGGAGAAAGTTGTTTTTTTTATTAATGCATTTAAATGTGCGAGGGATACTGCTTATGTAATGGCCGACTTAAGAATCTTCTGTTGTTATGCCCATGATATTCCCTCTGGAGTGAGATGTACTCTTTTCTAAAGGCCGTTTTACAAGGGGCACAGAATTGCGCAGGTTAGAACTGCATTAATTTCTAAAATGGCGTGGAATTGCGCGAATGCATGAACGAAATTGGAACAGAGGCTTTTTTTCCATCTCACATCCACGCATTATCTCATGTGTTCTATCAAATAATAATAATAATTTATTTACTCCTACATTTTGTTTTTACATTTGCATACAAATATAACAAGGAGATGGAGCTTTAGGTGGTCTCCAAGGTCATAGGACCAGAATTAATCAACCATCAAATAACAAAATGTATGCCAACAAAAAAATAATAATGAAGTAAATGTTAAACCTGTTAGCAGCCTGCATCAGCCCCAAGGTCACCTCACTTTGCGGCAGCGGGAACCAGAATGACGTCACACGGGCTTTTCCCGGCATTCTTACTTAGCCGTCGCATTTTAGCGCGCTTGAAATTTTTCACTTTTCATTTAATCCAGAAAAATAGATATCGTCATCTAAAAAACTAAAAGTGTGAAATGCGTACTCAAGGAGTAGTAATCTTTCGATCTAGGCTATAAAAAAATAAAAGGAAACCACCCTATTATTAGCCTTTTGGGTTTCTATGATTCAGGAGACCATACATATAAAGCCGCTCGGAGACAGATGCAGCGAATCCTTCCAAGGTTGTTCCGGAACTCCCACGGCTCTTGTTTGTCCAAAGGACCAAACTCAGTCTCGCCCGGTTTCACCCTGACGGTGTGTCTTGCGAAAAAAAGAATTTCCCCTCCTCCTCCCCTTTCCTCTCTCCCTTCCCTCGGAAATGCTTTGATCTGCTCGCAAAACTCTCCCACGCCCTCTTCCTGATTTCCGGGCGAATCCTCCTCCCGCCGCCGCCGAAAGGAACAACTCCCGTCTCATTCATCCGCACCAAGAGAGAATCCCTCTTCCTGACTCTCTCCTCCTCCAAGTTTCCAAGGGTTGGGAAACGTGCTAGGGTGAACCGGGAGCCACAATTTGTATGGATTCTAGAAACGTATCCACTTCCGAACAGTGTATCCAACCAACGGGTGTAAATATCTTGTTGCTTGGATATTTATTAGAGGACGTTTCCCTTATTAGATAACCTTAGCTGAGAATCTCTGTCGAACCCTAGTTTGAAAAACAGACTAAACCTTTGAGATAAATTCTAGAGCAGTGTATTTTCTAACGAAATTAACCATATCTTACGACCGCCAGCATACTACGGAAGATCAGGAGGGTTGCTAGTATTCATGAAATGAACGTGGCTCGATTCCTTTCGTACGTTCACAAGCTTTTTAACTAATATTAAAATATGTATTATTATTAGAGTATTCTACCGATTAAGGTAGGTTTGCATGGAGTACTAAAGAAGTGATCTGGGAGCCTTCCTTTCCTTCCATTACCGCCTTCTTCAATTCACTGTAAGGCCTACTCCCCTTCAATCCATCCAAAAATCCTACTCTTTTCCTTCCCCTCCCTCGTTTCCCTAACATTCTACCCTCTAACACCTTCTTCAGCATCCCCTCCCCGCCGAGTACTCCCTCCATCCATACCTTCTGTCTCCTCCGTATCTCATCCAAAAGCTGCCTCTCCTCACCCACCATATCCAGCACTTCGTCGTTCCTTATCCTCTCCGTCCATTTCAATATGTATGATAATGAAAATAACTACGTAGTATCCTCAAATTTCAAATCTCCCTGAGGCATCAGAATTAGGACATGGCATGACTAATGTTTTGGTGCTCGATTTTTTTCGACCGGAAGGACGGAAAATCACTTTATTCTTCTCCTCCTCATCAATATTCTATTTCGTGTGGAAATCATGAGCAGGTACTCTATTTTAAGAGTTCATGAACATCAGCCTAGAAAAAAGCTGTCAAATGAATAATTGATAGAATGCATAGAAATGAGTAGCGATAAACAAGACGAATTTTTCTACAACCTTCTTTGACATCTTTCCTTCCTTTCGTCTTTGTCATTCCCCATGGCAAAAATGACTAGCTGCAGGTAACTTTCCCCCAATTACCTTAACTTACCACATTATTGATGTTGAGCTTAGGAGCTGCCAGGTACGTGAAAGGTCGATGCGATAGTCTTGTTAGTGTAACTGACCTCTTAGATAAACTCGGTTGGGAATCTCTGTCGGACCTTAGATTGAATAATAGACTAAACATTTTAGATAAATTCAAGAGCAGTGTATTTTCTAACGGAGTTAGCCATATCTTACGGACGCCAACATTCTACGGAAGATCATATCATATAAATATAATAAGAGAGATAGACTGTAGAACAGACGGATTCAGAATGTCTTTTTTTCCACGATCAAATAGAGATTATATCGTCAGCGATAACACTCATAGATAGATTAGATGACTTGTAGTGTAGCTTACTAACCTATGTAAAACTTAATGCATGTTTCTTAATTTTATTATCATTTCTAACAGCATATGGTAGTATAATTTGTTATTATGCGTGACGTATTTTGTACTGTGTGGTGTGCATGTTCTAATTGCATGCTGCATGCTGGTGATTGACCACCCCCTGCCACACAATCCAGAGGAGGCTCGCAGGGCATTATGTAGATGTAGATTTAACTGAGACGAAGATCCGGAGATTGCAATGGGCAGGGCACATTATGAGAAGAGAACAAGAGGCCCTATTAAAACAAGCCTGTACAGAAAACCCTGATGGGAGACTAACTCTTGGACGACCAAATAAAAGATGGTAGGATGAGGTGCTGATTGATATGAGGTGAATGAGAGTCAGCGAGGAGGATGTAGAAGATCGGACATTTACCATCTCTCACCATCCTCCACACTCGATTTTTCAATATCGACTCTTGTTTGTTTCACTTTTCGCGATCAATTGTTCGTATGAGAATTACAGTAGCTGTGCTTTCCTCTCGTCGAAGTTCCCATCAGCCAACCGGCGCGGCGCGGCGGTAGGATTTGCCTTATAAAACTCAACCTCTCGTTAAACTCCACGTTACCCTTATCTCCACGTTAGTTAACGTGAGGTTTAACCAGACATTATAAAACCGGCCCTTATGTAGACATTAAGCGAAGCTAAATGTCATCTAGGGGTTAAGGATTGTATGCAAGTAGGTTCGCGAAAATTTTGCGGAATGCTTTTAGAGGTTGATAATCTGAACAGGCGCGCAGCTAGTAATTAAGGCTAGGGGGAGTTTTAGGAGCAACTAATACTGGGGGTCATGGAATACGGGAGGTGCGGGTGCCCTGCCCCAGAAATTTTTTTAAGATAAATGGTTCTAAATGGTGCGTTTTACGGCTTTCTGAGGGATATTTTATTAATCTAAACTATTGTATAAGTAATATTTATCCAATTAAGTGATTTGGATTAAAATTTCTCTGAGTTCTGGGGGGGGGGGGTTTTCCACTAAAACGCCCCCTTACTGTTCCACTAGCTCAAAGACATGCGAATCAATTCAAACTCATGATTCTATTGTCGCGCGGAAAATGAGTTTGATTGAAGCACCGGCAAATCCACTAACTCTCCCAAACCAGCCAGGTGACATTAAAAATGACATTTTTCGCGTTCGTTTGCGTAGTCGGTGTTAAAGGTGGTTTGTGAGGAAAAAAAAACTTAAACTAAGAACTTGACAATTGGACAATAATAAATTTGCATAAAATTTAGAAACTTAAATAACATGCAGTCGAGTATATTTTTTCGAGTATATTCGGCCATAAGACGATAGAAACGTCGGCATTAATAGAAATTGAGATTACGCAGATGAAATCCCCATAAGATTTTACTTCCACCACTCGCCGGGAAAAAGTGAAGTTCTTAGTAATTTTTTTAAATGAAATCAATCGATTCGGCTTTAACTTTGTGAAAATCCATGTTGAAATGAAAAATAAACAACCTTGGTGACTTTTCACTGGATTTTTTTTGGTACGACGCGTTTAAAAGATGAGGCGTCATTTTTAAGTACGTAGTTTTTTTTTAATTTCAAATCAATTTTGCTAAAATATTTAAAAAATATCTTTTGCACTATAAAATTTATATTTAATACTTGACCGCATTTATATTTGATGCAGCTTTTCTATTTTCATACAATAAGCCTTGAAAATGGAAAATTAGTAGGTACTCGAAACGTCGGTAAATATGTTTTTACAAATGACTTACACCTAAATAGTTCGTATTAAAATATGAGGAAGAGGCCAAAAACAAATTTAATATCATAGTTAGTAGCAATTTCACAGAGTGCTCAGAAACGAATTTTAAGCGCATCGTTCTGATTGCCGCACGCATTAATTGTATTTAATGTTTTGAAGCTAAAGAGCAGATTGAGAGTTTAAAATTTCATTTCTAATAATGTGTAACGTGGAATGTTTGATATGCTTTCAGTATTCCCTGACCATATGAAAATGTATCTCATGAGTTGATGTTTTGGGACATCCAGAGGTGGTTTCTTTGTTCCTTACCATTGTATAATTTGTTTTCCTTTTCCTTCCTCGGCGTATAAACCAAGAACTGGTAACGCCCGATTTTCTGTAAAACTGATGTGGGACAGTGGTGAATCTAGGGGGGCATTAGGTCGAAACACACACTAGGTAAAATCTTTGGTATGCTCCAATCCAGTATTAGATCCAGAGAGGGGCTGAGTATTCAATTTACACTAGATAGAATCGTAATCTCAGCCCCCCCTTTGTCCCTATCAAGGATCCGCCACTGATGTGGGATGTGTATTTTGTGTTGTATAGTGCAAGCACACTGTTCGCGAGGGAATGCGTCAGAGAGTAATTTTGTTACATTGCATTGTCTCTATATTGTATCGGCGGTCAACACAGGGTGCAATTTTTTGTATCTGCATTCCCTTCTTTCGTTTTTAAGTATGACTCAATTATAAATTGTGAAGACCTATGTAGAGTTAACTTTATCATTTTTTAAATATTTTTATTTGCCTCAATTGCCCCCAAAATAGCAAAATGTTGCATTTACATTGGGAGTATAAACAATTAACAACAGACGATCACAAATACCCATGTCCTGGAAGGGGCAACCTATGCAGGCGGGACTCCAACCCGCGACCTTCCATATAGTGGGCGAGGACTAATTCCCGCCGCCACCAAGGCCGAAAATTACGGTCCAAGTGCTCACGAAAATGAATGAATCGTTGTTTTTATTACTTCCACATCTAACTTGAGTATTCCACTTCAGTATTCATCGTTTTAAATAGCCTTTTCCCGGGATATGAGCACGCTGAGCTGCAAGGAGCTGGCGGACGTCACTAATTGTCAGCGCCGAAGGCGCGTATACTATTGCTGTACCGGTAAGAACAAAACTCACCACAACCAGCTAGTTTAGAAAAGAAATTAATTAAAATTGGCGCATGTGTATCGTTGTCTGTGTATATAGTTGTTTGTGCAGAAAAGGAAAGATGGTGAAACATTTTTTAACAATTTTTAATTAGACTACCTATATCATTTTTTTCTTTTGCTTAGAGAGCTTTGCAAGCAGCAAAAGATTTATGTATTTTATTTATTTATTTTTTTGTCACTTTTGAAATTCCATTTTCAGGGTAATGGAATAATAATTGGCTTGAAAAGCAAGAACAATTTTAAACCTGTGTTTGGAAGAAGGTAGGACATACGAAAGACACATAGTCGTAAATAATAATTAAGGCAGTGTAATTTGTATTTGATTAAATGTCGGTAAAAGTTTTAATATAGCCCTGTAGCCTGGACATGGCCGAAAAGACGCAACTACTATATAGGGACCAAGTTCCTCAATGGTGAATTGTACAAAGGTGCGCATCTATTTGCTCAAGTGATCGAGGAGCCTTCGCACCGGGGCCAGCGAGCGTTGAGTCCCATGGGAAGATTCAGCGGAGGGACGGTCGGGGGTGGCGTGGGCAAGGTGCAGCTCTCAGCCAGCGGATCCCCACCGCATCACCACCTTGGTTCCACCAGAAGGGAAGCACCTGGACACCCTGCGGTCACCGCCAACACCCGTGGGAGAGAGCGTACTTACGGGGAACTGGCGGGTCCTGCTCAAGAGGCCGAAGTGGTGGGGTGGGTCGACAATAGCAGCATGGGTTCCGGCAACGGAAGTAAGGCATAGGTGCTCCCGACGAGGGAAGGCTTCGTAGATTCACACGCAGGATTTTTCGGAAGAGATGAAGTATTCGAGACTCAAATCAAAGCGCTGACGTAATTTGCCAATATTGCCAACCCATCGAGGATAGTGCTGTGATGATAAAATTGGTGTAATCGTATATATCGTTGATTAACTGCGAAAATTGAAGTATGAATTGTCGTAAATGAGTTTTCTTGCCTTTTGGGAAATACTTAGATACTTAGAGGCAACGGAAAATAGCAATAACTTAGCAAAATAAATAGCAAAAATAGCAATATAAAACTAGGTAAAATATCCTCCACTAGCTAAAACTAGGTGAAATATCCTACACTAGGTGAAATATCCTCCACTAGAGGATAGTACTGTGCTGATAAAATTGGTGTAATCGAATATATCGTTGATTCACTGCGAAAAACAAAATATGAATTGTCGTAGATGAGTTTTCTTGCCTTTTGGGACATACTTAGATACTTAGGGGCAGCGGAAAATGGCGACTAAAAGGCATTATACATAAGTGTGAACGCATAGAATTCAATACTTCCGACGTCATGATAATTCAATGCCATAAAAATTGCAGGAGATATCAAGACACTCCCAGTAACGCTAATGAGTTGTCAACGTGGTTCCCTAAGGTCCTCGGAGGTCTGCTTCCGAATTCGACCGATAGTAAGCATTCCTTTTTTCTAGATTCTCGAATAATACCTACGTAAATAAATGTATGCAATATGTGTGTGAGTATATATGTCAATGATCGCATTCTAAGGTGACTAACACGAGCATTATAAATAAAATCTTCCTCTTGCCCACGGCTAGACATACAAAAACACCTAATTAAATAATAAAAATAAAAAGGGGATACGGGAGAGATTTCCCTTTAATACTCGATGGAATTTCGATTTTCAGAATCACACTCACCCTTTAATTCTAAATATTTTTAAGTCTTATTCTCTCCTTCCACTTCCATGGTTACTTAGCTACCATCTCTCCATTTAAGACTGTTTTAGACATCTCCGCCTGTACTAAAAAACGCACAGGATTCAAGTTGGCTGAAGCATATCAAGGTAAAGTTGCGATTGGTAAAAAATCTCTAAGTATAGAAATATTATTCCAGTACGTCTTTGGTTCAACCCCAGCATTCAAAATTTAATAAATGGAGAATTTGAAGTATTTAGAAAAAAATTTCCCACTTTTGCTCATATTTTATTACGCCACAAAGTAAAAACATTCAAACCGTGCTGTCTTAGATGGAAAAAAAGAATTACACTCGATTTAAGCAATATCTTTCGAAGGCAACCTAACAACAACAAACCTTTAACTCTAATGTAAACCTGAAAATAACATTTTATCCATTTATTAATATTGATCAACCCGAAAACAGCAATATTAGGCCTATACATCGGGCGTCTACGACGAAAAGGGTGGTTTCCTACTATTTTTTTATTGACTAAATCGAAAGATTATTACTCGTGGAGTACTTATTTCACGCTTGTGGATTTTTAAATGACGATATCTATTTTTCGCGATAAAATGAATAATGAAAATATTAGAGAGCGCGAAAACGCGACGGCTAAGTAGGAATGCCGGGAAAACTCCGTGTGACGTATTTCTGGTTCCAGCTGTCACCCTGTGAGGTGACCTTGGGGTGAGGCTTTGAGCGCTGATACGACGCAGGATGCTAGCAGGTAGCAGAATACCATGTGAGCTGGTAGCGCTTGGCTTAAATAAGGGTTAGATATTAATACCTTATCAAATGAAGAAAACTTTCCGACCTTAGCCAGTTTTAATAGGTGATTGTTAAGACATGCTTCCCTGAGCTCTGTGCCTCATACATGCATTGGTAACCTCAGACGATGTAAAACTCCTATCTATTCGTATAGAAACTTGGTCCCTGTGACGTCACGTGGAGTGGCATCGCATGGGCGCCAATCTGGCCTTTTTCAAATGAGGATAAAATTGACCATTGCCATTCGTCTGAACCGGTATTTCTAAAACCAAATAATTTATGTATTATGAATACACTAATGGTGGGTAACGAATCTCAATCAATGCCTTTCGATTTCTTTGATGAAGGAAACTACCCTATTACTATGCACGACCACAAATTTCCAAGGCTTGGTAAGGGAAACCCACCTAGGAAGGACCCTAACCCGCGACCTACAGTTTATACATTGCAATGTCATCACTCTATGTCATCTATCTTACAATGTCTGGTGAGTTAAAAAGGTCCCTGATTCCCCTGTTACGTTTTATCCTCCAGATTCTATTTCTCTAGTGGGACAAAAATTTCCTTAGCACTTTATTTTCTAAGATATTTAACTTCTTTTCCGTAATTTCGTCGATAACCCATTATTCAATTCCACAGAGAAAGATTTGTTTTGCTATGGTTTTTATAAATTTTCAGTTTCATTCTGATGGATCAAATTTTTTATATTAGCAGTTCATTTAGGGCATACGTACTTTAATTTTAGGGCATACATTAGTAATGTTCGTGATCATGAATCTAAACTTATGTCATTCGCAAGACTGAAATTCCTAGCGCACTCGGAATAGTTGGCCATGGTCTTCCACTTCACGCAGAAATGCGTCCCACGGATATCCTGCCAAAAATTTGACGGATTCGGTCACAATTTTTCCCATTGTTGAGCTTGTGCGAGTCCCCATTTTTGTGGACTGTCCCATAACGGGTCGCTTTCTTACGAATATGCATCGTTGCATCGTCGCCGGAAATCATCTTAAACGTTTCTGAAGTGATTTTTGAGTAGTTTCCAGTGTCTGCTCATGGCGCGGAGAGCGAAAAATATGAATGGTCGAAAATGGGATGACAAGGAGGCACTCATAACCGTGAGGTCTCCGCTCAACTGGGAAGACGGACTTTTCTCATGCATCGGGTCTAGAAAAAAAAGCTTTCCATGCTCACAGGTGACAGTGATTCGTCCTAAACCTGGGTCGACATATGTGTGGTGGCACAGCGGGAGTATTCTGGTGAGCTACAAGGTGCGCACCATCGCCATCCGACTGACAAAGCGGGATCTTCCGCGAGGGAAAGTAGCCACGTTGAAAGAAACACATGAAATTTTCCACGTTAATAAACTTTTATTCCTTACCTAGGTTATGATGTTACTACATCATCTTCAAGGTACAAAATATTTCGTAGTTAGAAAATTGCATCTTGTGTTGTGAAATCCTGCATTTTAAATATTGTGATGTTTATCTTACATAGCAAGTGTTACAATCAAAATAAACCGAAACGTTGGCAAACAACTTTTTGCATTATATGACCTATACTCCAGGAATTATTTAATCATTAAAATTGCATGTTTTTTCCAATATGAAAAAATTCCACTCCATCATACTTCTACGTTTAAATATTTTGATTTGAGTTTATCTTCCGTTTGGTGTCATGCTCTCTTTGCTTGGACTTCTCAACTGGTAATGTCTCTCTTGCTTCTTTCATCGCTAGTTATTCTGCATCCCAAGTGACATAATTAATTTTTATTTTCAATTTTTTGTTACTGCACGGAAAAAATGTTTGTTTTCTTTGTGCTTATTTCCAGTAATACTTACCCATCATACTACTCATATTTACTCGCGTTTTATTCAAATACTTCACCGTCTCTGTTATTACCTATTTATGACTTGCTTATAGTGCCATTCATGTTTTCAAAATAATGATATTATATTAATGTGATATTCAGAATCATTAAAAATATGCAACTTAGGATTGTTATCTTTTTAGTTATTAGCAAATGAATTGTGTAACAGAGGTTAAATCAAGTTAGCTACATTCTTTTTCTTTATGGATCGAATTCTTTTTGAATTTTGATTCTTTTCCCTTTTTGAACTGGAATTTTTTGTGTATGGCCTAATAGAATTGTTTTACATTTTTTTATTTCGTGCTGATTTTGTTTATATTATTGTGGTAGCGTTTCTGCAGGACTCAAATTTGGATTGTCGTTTTCTTTTTAAATTTTTATTTTATTATAATTGAAACGATGGAGTTAGATTAGTACCTAGATGTTTTCCTACAAATGATTTTATCATTTTTTATTTTTATTATGATTTTAAATGTCCACTAAGACCAATAATGCCAATTTGGTCTTGGTCAATTTGGTTTGGCAAAAATAATGCCCTAGCAACAAAACTAATGTGTACATAAAATATGACTAAGAGAATCGGAAAATTCCTTTAGAAAATGTATAATAATTGATTTTATTGATTATTAAAGGCCTGTTTACACGATACATTAACACGTACGAGTTAATGTACGTTTGCGTGAATGATTTTTGTGGACCGGAACGGAACATGTACGAATGCATGAACAACATTATAACAGGTTCTATTTTCTGTGCATGCATTCGCACAAGTTGGGCGGTTACACGGTGCATTTTGGCGTTCATTCTCGCGTTCATACATTAAGACATTAACCCGTACGTGTCAATGTACCGTGTAAACAGGCCTTAACGGAGGGGTGAGATAGAATAAAGTTTGTGAAGACGCTCGTTTAGTATAAAGTTTCAACTTTATACTAAGAACAGCCTGCCGGAAAATGGATTAGGAATATAAACTCGGAAAAGTCAAGTAACTAGCCGAAATTCGAGAAAATATTTTTTATAGCAATTGTTATGAACAAAATCGAATAATAATGTCTCCACTTAACGTAGCAACCCTTTCTGCTTCAAAATATATTTTTAGACTTGTGGAACGAGCAAATTAAAAAAATTGCCAAAATTGTTCATAGCTATCTGGTTAATTGTTCTAGAACTACACCAAAAACGTATACGATTTTTGTACGTGTGGTGAGCTCTCTATATATACTTACTCCATGCTATTAGCTATCTACTTCTTGTCTCATTCATTCACCCTAGAACCTTATTATCGAACTAAATGTTCTCAATAAAATTGCTAATGAAATATAATTGAAAGTCGGTTGGTTCTTTTCGAAACTTACGTGTATTAAATGGGCGATTTTCAGCGGAAGTGCTTACTACATTAGATATAATTCCTTTCTCTGAAATATGCTTATTGAGAATATTGAGGAAAGAAATAGCAAATAGATTAAGGAGCTATATTGAGAATAAGCTAGTTATTTTTTGACATTACCGCTTCGAATTTTTCTTCGATATGAACATTTTTTAATGCAGATTTCCTCGGAGGCCACATTTATTTAACGCGTTACAAATCCCGATAGATGTTCCACCATTCAATCAAAAAATAGCAAAAATGCCCAAAACTCCCACGAATACTACAATGTCCTCAAAAATCCTATATGATTTAGCTCTTCATTCCGCAATCCTATATGTAAACCTTTCCATATTGAGGTGTATCTTCTCTTTAACATCCAAGATAACTTGTCTTGTGAAAGTCCTTTGTATTTCTTCCCAACCTTTGGCCCTTGAAGGAAAATGTCTTCCTATGAATCTATTTTGTTTCATTGTCTAGATAATCATAACAGGTGAGATATTTATATTCAAATAAGTATTTTCTGCAAGTTGAAAATGATGCAGATTTCTCAAAATAAACGTAAAACTATTTGAAGTAGCATTCTGAACAGCATTCAAACTCTCGCAAGTAGGAATGTGGTTTTTCTGCTTACGATACGTCTACAATTTTAGCATATGCATAGTCTTCCGGGTATGACAATTCGATTGTTAGCTAAAATTTGGGCGCTTATAGGAATTCTTTGAGTAGTCAACATTGATAAATTACATACTTCGGTGTATAGTAAATCGTCTGCAATCGAGACGTGAGGCAAGGATGGGGTCGATGTTTGTACCAATATGGCGGCTTCAGAACGATATAAAGACTCATCATCGCTTTTTAATCATAAATATCTACATTAAGTGGCCGATACGTTAAACTGAAAACAATATATTTTAACTGTTGATTATGTAATCACTAAATAGTCGTTTTTAAGGTAGACTTGCCGGGGAAAATGTTGAGAAATAAAATGTTAAAAAATAAAATGTTCAAATCCTATTTTCAGCGCTAAGTGGCCGATGCCCCCAGTTATTTTTTTCACATATCGACTGAGGCATAATGTCTCTGCAATTTTTTCGAAGGTTCCTAGTAGTAGAGGTTCCACCTTAAAATCTCTCACCGGTCGACTTCCTCGTTTGGTGGGGGAGGGTATAGAATTTCTACTCCACCTTCCATTTGGCGAGCCATTCATTGTCCCCGCCTCGCGTTCCCTTTGGCGCTGACTTCTGAGGACTCAACCTTGCACAATTCGGTCTTCCTGCGGCCTCGCCCACTTCTCCAGAGGGACACACAATAGGTGAGTCAGTTGGGCGGGAAAGTAGGAGAAAAGGACACGCGCTCAAAAGGAATGAAGGGTGTTCGCAGATCTACCTTGCTTCCGGTGACTTCCCGCCAATAGCCTACGGCTTGTGTTTGTGTCACAGCAGGTCGGAATCTTGGAAGTTTAGGTGACAGGATGAAAATTCTCAGCCCACATTTTCAGGGCTGTTGACATCAGATCAAAGTGGGTCGGTCACCTTTCTGAAGGCCGTTTTACACGGGGCACGGAATTGCGCAGGTTATAGCTGCATTAATTTCTAAAATGGCGTGGAATTGCGCCAATGCACGAACGAAATTGGAACAGGGGCTATTTTGCCGTCTCGCATCCACGCATTCTCAAATGTGTTCCAGCTTTACACGACGCAATTTTGATTGCGCCTTCGCACGTACGTCAGATTGCGCAATTCCGTGTACCGTGTAAAACTTCAGAAATACCATGTCTCTTCATTTAGGCGGGTTTGCAGTCATACTTAAGGCAATGCACACCCTAAAACAAATGAATGAATGGCCTAATGAAAATAGATAAAGAATAAATAGAACTTGATATTAATGATAGGGAGACGAAGAATTTGATAATGCCTTGAGTCGAGGATGGGAGAGAATGTTATAAATATCTAAGCGCAAGGTCTCTCCGCATTGCACACTTGGCGGGAGAAGCTATTGAGGCAGTACAGTTAATGATATTGCTACTAACTACTAACTAACAACTTACAGTCAGAAATGACTTAAGCGTGTGGTGATGAGGACGAGAAATTGCCCTACTATGGAATCTATCGTGGAATAAACATATTCGAGAAATAACCGGTCAAGCTAATCGTAAAATGGGTTTTGTTAAAAGAATATTAGGAAAGTGCGACGACAAAGTGAGAGATATTAGCTACTTTTCCCTCGTTAGACCACATTTGGAATACGCTGCCAGTGTTTGGGACCCTCATTAAAAAGACTTAATAACAGAGTTAGAACGCGTGCATAGAAGAGCTGCCAGGTATGTGAAAGGTCGTTACGATAGTCTTGTTAGTGTAACTGACCTCCTAGATAAGCTCAGATGGGAATCTCTGTCGGACCGTAGATTGAAAAATAGACTAAACCTTTTAGATAAATTCAAGAGCAGTGTCTTTTCTGACGAAGTTAACCATATCTTACGGACGCCAACATACTACGGAAGATCAGATCATATGAATAAAATAAGAGAGATAGATTGTAGAACAGAAAGATTCCGAATGTCATTTTTTCCACGATCAATAAGAGATTATAACGGCAGCAATAGAACTCGTAAGTAGGTTGCATGACTTGTATTGTAGCCTACTAACATATGTAAAAATTAATGCATGTTTCATAATTCAATTATTATTTCTAACAGCATATGGTAGTATAGTTCGTTAGTATACGGGACGTTTTTTGGACGGTGTGGTGTGCATGTGGGAGTCCAAATGCATGCTGCATCCTGGTGATTGATCACCCCCTGCCTAACACCCTAGAGGTGGCTCGCAGGGTATTATGTAGATGTAGATGTACTGCGAAATTGCCTGTGGCGTTTTTGCTGATCTATCGGAGGTTGAAATAAAAAACCTCCCTCGCATAGTGATATTATTATTATAGTGTAATTGTAGCATGGTAAACCCATTTTTACGTTGCCATCCATCCAAGAAGTTCAGTTAGAAGGTAACATTTTGAAATTTTCATTATAGTTAAATCGTCATCATAAGCCAATAATCCTAAGATTGCTTAGACGCAGCTCTCCACTCCAATAACATGTCAGCTAACTTTTTCATACTGACGCACATCTCCTATCTTAAAGTCTTAATAGACATCCTTCATAATTTTTATGGAAATAGAAAATAGACTACGTTATGTCTTTTCGTTTCTCTGACCAACCCATAAGCCTGTCACGAACGATGCAGGACGATTTGAAACGATCGACATAATATTTCAATCTCACATTCACCATAAATGTCGATTTTATATCAATTAATTATAATATCAGTTTTCCCGCTGTATCGAATACATTTCATCCAGTTTCATGCTTTCGGAATTACTTTGCCTAAAATTATGTCGCTTTAGGAAGTACATAGTTACACGAGTTTACATTTACACCGAGATATGTAGTGCTTTAATGGCTACTTGAGAATTAGGGTTAATATAGGTCGTAATTTTCTGTTGTACCTATTTTTTTAGCAATGTGTAGAATCGTATCAAGATTATTGATTGCCATCGAATGGCTTCCATTTATTTGATCTATCTAAAGTCAATTTCATATTTTCTCCTGATTAACAGCAGGCGTAATGATAAATTTTTTAACGGGCCTTGAAAAAAATTCTAATGAAACAGTTGAAATGAATCCAAGTTAAATTTGTGGGTGCAGTTGTTAATTAAGCCACTTAATTTCATTTATTTTTTTTACAGGAATCAAGATTTTCTTGGCATTATAACGTGCTCTATTTCATCCTGAGTAAAATGCTTTGACTATTGATTCTGCATAGTGAACGTGAATTTGCCGCTTCAGTCATACAAAGGTATGGGCTACATTTGTATTAGTTTTACCTAGCGTATACCAACCTTGAGTTCGAGTAATTGTTTTAACGAAATGTTAATTTAAATAAACAAAGGAAAACGTTGAAGTTTATAAATAAGCAATGGGTTGTCAAGGGTAAAAAGTTGTTGACAAATTACCAGAGCAGATGAATACCTAAATGAGTTAAAAGAGACAACAACATCGTATATAATTAAGAAGAATAGTTGAGTTACATTAGCCTTCAATATCAGTATACAGTATCGTAGAATGCATGAAGACATACTGAAATGTTTACGTTGGTATTTGTGTAAATTAAATGTTGGCTTGAAATAGCGCTCATTTGAACTTCCCGGGTTTCCGAAACCTCTTACCGCAGCCCATGTAGTTTGTGTTTTCTTCGTATGGATGGCGCTAAAGCTGCCGATAGTAGTTTTCTCTTCACGCGAAGGCTCTGGACCAGCGCGTCTGGCTGCTGCCCCTTTAACAAGATTCCAGCGAGGGGAGAGTTTTGTAATCAAGTTTGTTGAAAACATGTTTACGTTAGGCATGAATTCATTTCCTAAGAAATGATGTGCCTTGATTTATTATCTGAATCGAAATCGGGGAATATCTGTTTTAATTGAAGTAAGACTTCTCTTTGCAAGTGCAATTTATTACCTCATCAAAATTGAATTTTATGGTTGTTGTTCGTTTGATTATTTATAATATCGTGTCGAGGAGGTGTTGCTTTTAGTTTTACTGCTGTAAATAGTTTGATATCACGCCTTGGTCGTCCTTGTTGTCACAATGTTAGCGGAATGTGCCAAAACAATATTCTTATTTGACGTAAATGTAATAATTCTAACATATGGCAATTTTGCACTTACATGCTGTGACTGCACCATATCTTATATGCTCTTTAAAAAATATGGATCTGGCAATATGTTTGTACCCCCAGTATTTGAAGAAGTCTTGCCGCACTCACAAAGCATTTTTTACTTTAGACTCGGGTATTGTCTCGTTTCTATTTTGTGTGATTTAAATTTATTCTACTACTTCTACGTCCGCATTGTTGTCTCAACGTAATTTATCGCTTCAAAAGCATCGCAGTTTTCCTGCGAGAAAGGGCGCACAAAGAGTTTTGACCGTTGCATGATTGTTGGGCCAATTTGAGTTTAGTTAGTCCGTTGATCCATGCTGCTCTCATTGTTGTCAACACCATTAATTTTGTCCTTATTTTCTTTTGATACGGCTACTTTGAAATTAAATTAATTATTTCAAATTTTTGATCACGTCCATTTACTACCGCAATCAGTCGGGCTTGTGGGACCGCTGGAAGGCAATTGAAAATGTGTTATCTTTAAATGTGCCAGAATATTAGGCATGCTCTTCTGGAATGAGCACTTCTGATGCGTGAAATAGACTATTTTTGTGCTTTTTAACTATTCCTGTTACTTGCGTGAATATTAGTACGATTATGCGAAATTATTTCTTTTATCGCAAGTGACAGTTTTGTTATGACAGAACAAGAGCTATTGTATAACAGACACAAATCTTTGGTATCCATGCAGTAAACAAATTTCCTCTGACTAATGAGGTATTGAGATAATATAATTTTTTGCGCAGTCCTCAAAAGCATTAGCTTTTCATATTCATCTTTTGCAATTTCAGTGATATTGATAAGTTTTCTAATACTTTATAGGAATGATATCATTTTCGACAAAAATAATTATGATTAAAATTTCGAAATTAGGCCTTTTTTTAAGTTAGCTGTTTGATATTTTTGTGTAGTAATACGGTTATTTACGAGTAGAATTAATCATCAGATCGTCTTATTTTAAACTGCCGATTGTGGTTCTGTTACAAGAACTGGTACCATTTTTTTATCACTGTCATCAGTAAGTCTGAAAAATGTTTGCTGTATAGGTATTTCTACTGTTTTTCAGACTGTTAATATGTCATTATTCATCGAAAAGTTTCATCGATTATTAGGCTAATTCAGATTCTTTGGTCTTAGGATGAATATTTTAAATTTTTAATCCATTGAAATGCCAATATCATTTTTATAATTACAGGTTATTGAATTATACTTATGGGCATATAATATGCTGACTCTTCTCTGTCGTGGTTCTTTTGTTCAATTTTATCAGACAAATTTTTTACACCAACCACGTTTTAATTTTTTTTTCATTTATGATTTATTTTACTATTCTAGGTTCGAGTCCCAGTTAGACCGCATTTTTACCCTATGATTTATAGCTTTTTTCATCTACCACAGCACCGTTGTCCTAGTCCGTTTATTATTATAAGTTCCTATCCCTTTCTTTCCTTACCTGTGAATTTATTGGTATGTTTTCGCTTAAGGCGCCGTGTGAATGAATGAAGTAGTATTTTTAGATAATATATACTTGTTTTTTTATGGAAGCAAATCTAATAATATTGCGGTCGAGATGACTAAAATCTCTTGAGCATCCACGCAGGGAAACGAAACGAACTACTGACGATAGTTCATGAGCATTCGTGCATGTTAGTTTGTTTTCTCGCCAACGGATGGCGCTGGCGGTGTCTCGCATCATCTTCGGCGGGCGGGAAATCGTAGCCTCCCTCCCTGGCGCGCGTGAGCACACCGAGAACCAACCTCGCGAATGCTGGCGTGAAAAAATAGGGGGGGTCTGTTTGGAGGGGAATGGATGGGATGGGGAAGGTTGTATAGGACCCATTGGTGTGGCGGGTGAGTTTTCTTCGAGGGATGAGGACCAGAGGGGGTGAGGTTTTTTAAAAGTGAGGACCGTCTTGAAAGGGAGGGAAGCAAGAAGAAGGGTCCAAGCGCTCGCTTCTAACTGCAACGAAACTATAGACGCGGCAGGGAGGGGGAGAGGCTAGAGCTCGCTTGGGTATAGTTACGGAAAGAGGGGGGTGAGGACGAGAGGGGGCGCATTTGGAGTACGCTTGATCTTGGGGGGGGGGAGGAAGAGAGGGGGGCGGAGGGGGTGGCGTGGGTCCTCGGAAACTCATCCCCCCCTACGTGTATACAAGAGAGAGAGCCTTTTATTTATTTTTTTCAAATCATGTCGCCTTGTGAGGGGGAGAGAGAGGCTATGGAAGCGGAGATAGGAAGGCAAGCGAGTGAGGGGAAGTGAATTAGCGGAACGGGGAGCGGAGGGGAGGGCGTAGTCGTTGACAGAGAGAACTCGGCGGAGGAGGGGAGGGCGACTGAGTGTGGAGGGGAAGCGAAACCGCGGTAGGGTGGTTGACGGGGAGGGGCGTTGGAGGATGGGGGATCGTCGCGGGAGGGGAAGGTGGATGGAGGGGAAGGCGTTTTGGGTTTTCGATGCTTGTGTTGGCGTGGCTGTTGGAAACTTTTCGGCTTGGGCAGTGCGGCGCGGGTGTCCGGCGGAGAAGGTTGTGTTTCGAAGAGGAGTCGCTGTCGCTCGTACCTTCTTCTGTCTTCTAAGGACGAGTGAAGTGTGCTGCAACCGTGTTGGATTATATCATTCGGGAAGCCCCGCTGACGGTCGTTCCTCTGGATACTACCACCTTGTATGGCGTTTGGATTTCGAAACGCGGACATTAATCGCAGCCGATTTTTCCCCAGTTTCGTGAGGAAATAATATTCTTCTTCGGCGGAACACGTCTTTTTTGACATCCTAGTGCGGCGGACTTGAACTCTTCGCCCGGGTTACTCTAGTGTTCCCGTGCACGTTCTTCGTATCTCTCATAGTTTGAGAGTGAATAAGTTTTAAAATAATTAGTTCACATATATTTATCGTATGTGAATAATTTTCTACGTTCAGCTTACTTCTCCGTCTGACAGTTGTTCGAGTAGACACTTCGCCCGTTTTCTAGATTTGTTGTTTTCCCGTTTTGTTTACGGTCACTTGCTGAAGGCCTTATTAAGTTTAGTCCCGCTGCGTCTTCTCAGTGCCTAAATACTGGACGGCGTGGTTCGCGACTTCGATCTCATATTCACATCGAACAGTTACGCCTACTCTGCGTACGGTGGACTGCGAGGTGTGTCCGTCTCGGCTTACGGCCTGTTTTGATTTCGACAAACTCTTGTGGACTGTCTTACGTCTCTCGGCTTTACCCACCAAACTGTGAGAGGAGTTGGGAAGTACACTTATTGGGATATCGCGACAGCGTGCTTTGCGGGTAAGCTTAAAACCCCGGCGCGTGTTTTGTGTTTGTTTGGCAGGAGGGAACGGAAGTTTTTTGAGACAATTTTTCGAACGCGATGAGCGCCCGTGTTTTCAACGCGTTCCCACTGTTCGAGATGAGAGGCGCCATGCGTGGTGTCGGCGTTGATGGATTCAGCGGCGACAGGCGGTCCAGGATAAGGGCCAACCTGTTCGGGCCCGTGGACCACGAGGAGGTGAAGAGGGCCCTGGAGACGGAGTTGGCGGAGCAGGCCAAGAGGGACTCCAAGAAGTACAACTTCGACTTTCTGGCGGAGAGGCCGACGAGCGGCGATGGTGGACGTTACGAGTGGGACGTAGCCACGGTGGTGCCCGCCCCTTACGAGCTCAGGGGCATGCCGTACATCCACGCGCACACGGCGGCGGACGAAGCCACGACGACGACGGTCGTCGGGGCGAGTTCGGCGGCGTCCGGTTCGTCCTCGGCCCAGGCGGCGACCACCACGGTCAAGGCGTCCTCGCGTCCCTTGGAGAGCAGCACGGCGGCGATGAAACAGTCCCGTATCACTGGTGAGTATCTTCCTCCATGCTTTTCCTCTTTCTCTTTAGTGTCGCCTCATTGTTTTAGTAATCAGTCTGTATTTTTGAAATTTTATTCTTTATAATATGGCCAAATAATACTGATATTCTGCGCGTGAGTCTCCAAACAACCGCATACTTCCAACATATTTTTCTGCCTTTTATTGCCATCGAATTTGTTTTCCCCTTCATTTTAACGCTGGTGAAACTGTATAACATATTTTTGAGCTATAATAGTCATATCTAGTCCTCCCTTGTACTCTTTACATGATATTATATCTCGTAATTGTTCATTCATCCTTGTATTTTTGAAAAATGGTTTATGCTTAGATATCATGCAGGAAGTCTACGTATTTTAGGTGCCATTTCGGCCTGCGAAAACAGCCCTGTTAGGAGGATGCCTCCCCTGGTATTTATTTTTGCACTGTTTGTATTGGAACTTGGAGATAGAGTGTGCGTTAGTGGAATTTGTATCAACATTCAGGTGTGTCGGAAACCGCTTTGTAGCTTTTGATAATGGGTAAGGGTAATAACCGTGAGCGCAGTGTTCGTATCAATCGAGAATAAACTGGTGCACGTGTCTGTTCGTAAATACTATTTCCTCTGGTTAACTGCTAGCGTACACCCTTTCGTGGCGAGCCGTTTGTTTGTTTTTGTGGTCATTTCTACCGCGTGTAGACGTTTTCCCCAGGCGTGGACTTGGCGGCGCCGTATCGCCTGATGCTCTGCTTTGTTTTTCTGCCTGGATGATGAACAGCCGTTGTGCTCGTGGGATCCGCCGTGTGACGGTTAAAAGTAGGCATTAGAAGGGGCCAGAAACACTAACACGTCTTCTCATTCTTTACTGAGGATTCAGTCTCTGTCAATGGCTTTAGTCCCACTGGTGATGGCAATGCGTTTGGGAAGGATGGCCTTCTACTTTTCTGTGTTGCTTCGAAATGGAATGACCCAAGGATCGAATCCATTTAGTTGTCAGTTCCCAGTTTATTGTTCAATCATTCCCAAAGAGTGCGTTTTTTTCATCCGTCCGCGTTTGATATGTCATACCTCGTTTTCGTTCATTTCGTATATAATCGTATGTGAAATATGAATTTTATTGTTTTAGACTTGATTTTGGATTATATATATTATATCATACCTTTGTGGAAACGAAGTGTAAGGAGAGCAATGGTTTACCTCGTAACCCGCTTAGATAGTACTCTAAAAATTTAATCTAAATTTAAATCTATAAATTTACTTAGAAAATACTCGAAAAAAAGTTGTGTTGGGTGGGTTTATTGGTTTTTGATGCAGCTTGTTTCTGTATGGGGCCATTCTGTTCTGTATTTGTGAGGGTCGGGGATGAGTTTGAGGGGCGTTTTTTCGTGTGTTTAAATTGCTCCGGGGAGGACTGACTTTGTGGTTTTTAAACCGAGGGTGGTGCCTGCTGAGTTACAAAAACCTGGAGGCGGTTGCCCTCGCGCCCATGTCCTTACGTCAGCGTTTGAAAACTCCATTGAGTTAGGTTTTTTACGTAATTGTAGTAAGGGTAATGCATTTTACTTCAACCCGTGCATGCACGAAGGTGTCTGCTGTGCCTGATTGTGTTGTAGAGTTCGTTGTTGTTGTGTGGGTAGTTATTATAGGTTGAGCATCCGGTTGTCACACTTATTACCTTTGAAGTTCGCCTTTCGATCAATTTCATGACTTCTTCAGCGGCTCGGCTTTGATATCACATCAACAACGTTAAAACCCTTTTTGCAATTGACCGTTTCCGATCAAACGCATTTACCGTGTTCTTTTGCATTGGGGTTGTAAATAAATATTGTATAATGTCATTGCTTTTTACAACTGAATTCTACCGGAAATTTTTCAGAGTTCAATGGCTATTTAGTAATTGCATATGGGCTCTTACGAATATAATTTTTTAATATTATTGTGGCGTTTTTGCCTTTGAATTTAAATTTATGTTTCATTTCTCCTTAAGCATCTTCATTTTGAGCGTTTATCGTATCGGCGTAATTATTTAACTAGCAATATGTGTTTTACTGCAAAGTACAGATTTCAGAAGGTATGTACGGAGGTTTATACGTATTTCAAAGCGTTGGGGCATCATGCCTGATGGTGGCCTACGGTGGCCATATGTTCCTTGCGCATCAGCGAGGGTGGGTTCACAGCAAACGGTTTTCACCCCACGCTTTATAAATCCCTGCCTTGTATTGTATGGATGCAACGTAGGGTACGCCGTCGCCTAGGTTACCTCCACACAACCCCCTACTCTATTTGCAGTCGAGATAGGTTCCCACGTCTACTCCCTTGGTTCTATTGTCCGCGATCGTCATTGATGATCCATCGCCCTGTTCTATTAAAAGCCTTACGCCGTGTCTGCTCCGGGGTTGCAGCATCTGTTGCCTTTCCCAACACCACTATGATGCTCCTGCCGCTTGCTCGCGTGGCGTGGGTGAATATCTCCCCTAGTAGTTGCTGACTAGCTGGTGGCCTGCTTCTAGCCAGATATTTCGTCTCGTTTTACCATCGTCATCGCTGCATTTTTCTGCCGGGGTACTTGTTCTCTTTCGGGGAACGATCTTCATTTACAAAAACATTATTCCTGTGTACCCGATTCTTTTACCGCATTCATTCTTATTAAGGTTATGTTCCCCCAATCCTTATTGTCTACGAGTTTTTTCGGTGCATTACCCATGGTGCATTTTGTGACCCTATTTGGTTGTTGCATTTTTCGCGGGATGCCCCATTATTTTTGTCAGTCAACAGTCGATGTCTTCGACCAGTATAAGACACGGTCTCAGGCGTTACTTTGTGGAATTGCTTCATGTTAAATGAAATATTATAACTATTTATCTATAGATTTAAGATAAAGTGTGGAATTAAACATAGTTATTTTATTTCATTTACTCTTCGACCAGCTTTGTCCATGGATTGCCTACATTTTCAATTATTAATGATTTCCGTTGTGATATTCCAGCCGATTCATTTCATGAGCTATTTTCCGCTCGTAACCGCGTCTTGATATGGTTTCGATCGATGGATAGTTAGTTGAGGGTAGTGGGTTGTATTGATGGAAGCTTTACCATTGGGCTGTCGATTTTCTGTACTGCTTCTCCCATCCCTTTAATTTTCGCGGTCTGGGAAGCGCAGGTGTTCTTTCTCCATCCCCCCTGTCCCCCCCTTGCTCAGTTTCGCCTCGCCCATTCGACCCTTGGCCCTGGGGAGGTCGCCGAAGTCACCCCACTTAGCCTCCGCCCGTGACTCACTACCCGCTGGAGGTACTCGTCTCCTTACGACCGAACGCTCTTCTGATCCTGCAACTTTTCCCTGGGAAGTGTAGGTCTTTCTCGACCATTTTCGCTTCATTCTTTCTATTTGATGATGATTTTTACAGGAGCGTAGGGCAAAGCGAAAGATATTTTTCTCTGACGACGTGGGAGATATCCTTCGTTTCCCGTACACATCCGGGCAAGGGCAAAATTTGCCAACGGTTAGTAATTCCTCTGGCAAATCCACGGTAGGTCCTTGCGATTTGATGCCAATTGTTTTACTGTTCGTGTCACCGTTGGTATCCGTAATATGCAGAAAATATAGGGATTTTAAATCTCTTTGTTTCTCAATCAGTTCCAATATTTCCTTCTCCCTCCACCGTAGTATGGCGTCGTATATTCCTATCAGCCTCCTTACTTCCGCGGTTTCTTCCAGAAGTCCTTTTTTATTTATTTTCGCACATTTTTTTCTCTCGCCCCGTACTTGTCTCGACCTGTCCCGGCGGATGCGTCGCGTGTTCGAGGCGTGCTTCTTCTTTTGTTATTGTTATTCGCACCGCACGCCTTTTCCAGCGCGTGCCACTTTTTCCTCACGGTTAGTATCTACGTCGCCCCTAGCAACGATCCCTTATCGTCATCTACTTGTTTCAATACACGTTGGAGACGTAATATTGAACCTTATGGCGTTTGCTTTTGGGTTTCAGTCGACGGTCTCGGCTAGATTTTCAGTTCACCTTTCATTTGTTCTGTTTACGTTAAGTGGTTGTAATAATCGCGATCTCTGAAGTGTTTAGCGCGAGGTTACCAGTCACCTGAGGGCGGTAAGCAATACCCAAGTGTGCACTCCACGGATAAGACGAGCAGATGGTTAGTTCTCCAAGCTAGCACCGATCCGTTTCATGTACGAGGTTAAAATTATGCATTATCTTGAGTGTTGAGTAAAACCTTGTTATATGTTAGTTTTGAAATGACCATTCAGTGTTTTTTCAAACGGGGCTAATGTTTAAAGAAATTATGCAATTAAAAATGTGGCGTATGAACGTAAATAATTACGGGGGAATTTCACGTGTACCTCGTATTTTTTTCATTTGGGGGATCATTGTTGGATGATGTAGCTTAATCCTTTTCCACAGTGAATATGTACCCATTTACCCCTAATAACTCATTGTTGCAGTTTTAACGTTCTTTTGGGCAGCTCTCATTCCTCGTTTTATTTGTTGGCATGTGGTCACTTTTCCAGCCGTTTTATTTTCATTATTGAGAGTTGTATTGTTGGTGATACTTTACTCCCAGGTAATCACAACCTTCGTTGGGCCTAAAGACAGAGCAGTAGTGGTGGTGGTGGTAGTAACTGAGGACAATGGCCGTCTTCCCTGCGTCTGGCGGGCTCGCTGAAGGTCGTTCCAAGTCGATTCCCAGTGCCGTCGAATTTGAATTCATTAGCCCCTCTTGAGAGCTGACAGAGGGACCATTTTTTTGAATGCCTTATATTTCTTTATATATCCAGTTTCAATTGCGTGGTTATTGGGGTACTTTAACATTTTGTGGCGTTTGAAACGATTGTTTGATGCGGGATGGAAATGATATTTTCGTGACGATCATAATCAACTTTTCACCTTGTGATATAAAATATACTTGAATGCAATGTAGTAGACTAATTTTTGCTCCTGCTATGCATAACAGTTTTGCATTAATTTCTTTGAGTGTTCATTTTTCCTTATGGGCACTCGTTTCGCTATTGACGCATACTTATCTTCTACTATTTTGGAGGGTTTCCTCATTATGTTTTTTCAATCATTTCATTTATGGTAGCCGGTCATGTGAAAAGGATGCCCATTTGATTTCAAACTTTAAGACAGTTGTTTCCTTTAATAATTTGCCCACCGAGATTTTAACGGACTGGTATTTTTTTACGGCTGTGGATATTATCGAATCAAAGCTTATTTCCTTATTCTCCCGAGACTTTTCGCAACAATGTCACGTTTTGTTTGCTTGCGTGAAATAATTTCTTCCCGGTAGGTCTCGTCGTATTCGTTATAATGTGTCTATGATTTAAACCATTATCAGAAAGATTGGAAGTTACCCCTAGTGGCTTACTACGAGGCACACGGCTTGGTTTCATTTTTTGCTCGTTGAGTGCACTGTTTTTTTTAATGGCGGCGCCCTTGACGAGCTCTGCGCGTGCATTTCTTCGTCTGTGCATCCCCTTAGCGTGACATCAGGTCGCTATTCTCTTTTGTCACTTCCCTCCCAACCGCCCATTTAAAAATTAGTGTCCTTGAGTCGACCTTGTCTACCGCCGTATCCTCCCCATTCGCCTTCCTCGCTCGTAGTCACGTACTATTGCACACAACCCTTGTCTTTATTGCCCCCTAAGCCAAACAAACCTCGACCATGTCTTTTTTCAACCGTTTTTTCCTTCCCGCAATGAGTTGGTTTGTTTTTTTTCTGATTTGTCTTTTCTGCGTCTGTTTAGTCATTTTTTGTCTTCATAGTTACCGTAGTCATGTTTTTTTTAGTATCCCGCGAGATTTTGCGCTCTTCCGTATCCAACATCGATGCTGATTTTTGGCCGGTCAAGATATTTTGTGATCTGTGCGTCGCTAATATTTATTTCGTTGTCATCCTCGTTACTCCGATGACTTGATACAATGCATTTTGTGATTTTCTTGCCTTCTCATGCTTAATTTTTCCTTTGCTTATTTTCTTTGTTGGAAACAGATTGTTAAACGCTTCTGTTGCTGGTGATAACTATCTCATGTCATACGCATGGCTTATTGATTATTGGAAAGGGGTGATATATTGGCCTATGGTATTATGCCAATCTTAGGGTTTTAATATTATGGGTGAAATTTCTTTTCTTATTTTGAGGTAATTTTCATTAACTAGTGACGATTTCCATTTTTTCTTTTTCATATCTGACTTTACTTTTCCCTTCCGTGGTGGCAATTAGACTTTTCTGCGTACCTAATGGCTTTGTTGCAATTTAAATTGATTGATTTCTGTATGTTCCCGCGTATCCTTATTGTTAGCCTATTTATTTTTCAATTCTGTTTCCATTCCTTTACAAATCCAACTACTTACTCCAACTTCGGAGTGACGTTCCAAGACTTCGGAGCATACTCTCGGAGGAGCGATGGTGTGGCTGGTTGGGCCTAGCTTTTTGTTATCTCTCCGTAGGCGCATTTTTTGTCAGTTTGCATTACCTCGAGGTCGACACGGAGATAATGGAGGCGAGGGATGCTGCCTGGGATGTCTACGGCATTTAAACGGAGAAAGCCACTACTCTCCGTGCGGTATCATCCCGAAGGAGGAGCAAAAGTGCGATGGATGAGTAGTTTTCCGTGACATACAGATAACCGTGAATACTTATTTTTTTAGTGTATGAACGACCTTAACAATAGTAAAGGGTGGTAGGGTCTCTTATATAATGATGCCATTTGCCTTGAATTCAAGCTACCTTGTGGTTAAAAGATACAGTGATACGGTGGGAATCTTTCAGCTTACTAAAAACACTAGTTTGTTTCCTCACTCCTTTATTTTCGCCGACCAACTTGTGCTTGAGTGTGGAAACAGACAAGTGGGTATTTAATAAGCTGACTATCTTTCGGAGCCTGTATGAGGATATTTAATAATCGGTTTCAAGACATCTATAACTTGTTACAACATCATTTTCAATTTAGTGGTAGGCTTAGTATAATGATCGAAATGGTTCATCACTCTTTGTAGGTCGTGCAGGAAATGAATTTCGCCTTCGATTCGTGGATGATTTGAGCGCAAAATTTGATGAACAGTTTTTTTAATGCTACGTTGAAGAGTGAATGATATAGTATTGCCAGTGTTTGAAATAGTTTTTTTAAAAGTATTTTTGTACATAATTTTATCATGTGTTAGGGATCGTGATTTTTTTCTCGTTTCAATTGGTAGTGCCGCGTCAGGTTCGTACCAATCTTTCCGTTCTCTTTCAAAGTCTGCGTTGCATACCCTACTCCCCCTTTCCATCCATCGAAATGGTATCTTCCTCTTCATATTCACCCTCCCTCCCCCAGTCACTCCATGTCGTTGTATCACGTGTTACCAACCCCCCTCCCCCACCTACCCGCCTCCCTCTCCCTCCCACCCACCCAACCACGGTCCCGCCTTCCTCAAACCTTGCGCTCTCTCTCCTCGCTTTAAAGCTCCTTGCCCCCCTCCACTTTTTTATCTTTCCACTACTCCCTTCTTGTTGGGGGGGGGGGGGGGGTACGTCGGGGGCGGTTTTAGTGTCGGGAGTGTGGGTTGGGTGGGTGGATGGATATATATTTTTTTTAACGGCTTGCGCGCGCGGCCCGCGCCGAGGGTTGCTTGCTCCTGCTACTAGTATCTCTCTCTCGTGTATGTCGGGCGGTAGGGGAAGGGGAGGTTGCGGCGATCGGGGTAGTTCTCTCGGTGGCCGCTAGGGCGGCGACACCTCACAGAGTTGTGGAAGTTTTTCCTAGCTTCTTTTCCTCGTGAGGGAGTCGAGGAGTATCCGCGACGTGGTTTTCGTTTTTTTATTCCATTTTTTATGTTTCTTTCACGGTCGAGGTGGTTAGCTGCCTTCCCTCCCATTGAGGCTTTATTGGTAAATTAATTTAGTGTGAACATTCGGTGACAGAATCACATGTGGCATCGATATTTGAGTGGATTTAATGTAATACATTACTTGCTGGCATATTAGCACGTATTTGAAACGCTATTTTCTCTTTCTCTCATCTATCTTACGTTTAGTGAGCTGATCCAGTGATTCAGGATTTGATGCGTATCCCTTGCTCTTTAGACGAATTCCTCCAAGCCATGTTTTCATCGTGTAATAATGATAATAATAATGATATGCCTTTATTCGGGCGAGGTTGAGACTAAAAAGTCCCCTCTTCCACCTAACCCCTCGATAACGTCAATGCAAGCATGGTATTCCCATGAGAACTGTGTTAGTTTGGTCACTGTTTGGCTCTCCGTTGAAATAGGAAGTGTTGTTGGCGTGTTATACTTATCATTTTTTTTGCAAAAGCAAAGGATGCATTGATAAGGAACGAAGTCACAACCTAGCAGCAAGGGGAGTATGTTTTTATGTTGTGAGTATATTTTTTGAATCGCTAGGTATTTTCTTGTCCCATTCTCGAAAGTTTGGTCTTACTAGTGAATAGTTTTCCGCGTCATCGTGTAGCGTAGCGCCTCGCATAGTACGCATTTTCTGTAGGGAGTGGATCGTGACGTTGTCGGAAGGCATATACTATGTTTTTCTCTCTCTCTCGCTATCTGTCTTTCTCTCGCGTAAAGCCTTGTTATCAGCAGCCGTGGGGCGGTTGGTTCTCGCTGTTTTTTCAAACCGGAGCGGAGGTGGCGCCCTTTATCGCAGTGTGTAACGGAAAAAGCTTGTGGCCAGTGACGTATAAACTCACAACCTCTTTGATGACGTGATAGATTTATTCCTTTGGAAAAGGTGGCATTGGAATATGTTATCAATCAACATGTTTGCACCAAGTTTTGTTACTTCTTCGGTTTTAAGAGTTGTAGATCCAGATATATTTTCAAGGGAGGTATGAAATTTTTGGATTTTGGCTGTTACTTCGATTGCAATTTGCAAGGAAGTCTAGATCAGTTGATGTTATGATTTCAGGCGTTGACGTTTCTTTCTATAACCAATATTTCTTTCCTCCATTAAATATTCCTTACCGAGCTATTTGTTGTGAGATAATAACTGTATGTGGAAGTCTATTTTCTTCTTAGTTATGATTCCCATTAGCTACCGAACAATGATGCTGTCAATTTCGGGTCTCAGTGATCGAGCCCATTGTGGGTTGGCTTCCACGCTTATTCGTCTGGACATGGATATCGCTTTCGCGCGCACACATCCGTGTGTGTGAAAGGTACAAACTGATTTCTTCCCTCCATTTCATCACCTGAGGTCATGCATCATCTCCGTGGGAGTGTAGGAGTGTTTGTGGCTTACGGAAGCAGCTTTATGCCCTTTCTTTTTGTTTTCACCCTTAGAGAGAGAGGTATATAACCCTCTCGTGTCAGCATAAAGATTCAATTTGCCTTCGTTATAACCCCCCCCCCAATGTACCACTCTGCACTGTGGGAACGGAGTCGAGATGTTTCTGGACTCGGTTGGGTCGGCGTGTCCTCGAGTGATTCCCTTCTTATGCCATGCTCCCTCGCGTATTCCATGAATAATGCAATGCCTCCACCCCCATCCTGCCGCTGCTTGTATGAGTGTCCGCTCCTTAGGGGTGCTTTGCTCTTTAAAAGTAGGCGATGGCTATGCGTTGGGTGCCTGCGTGGGTTCTGATTCCGAGAATTTTCGGTTGAAGGGTGTTGATATGCTTGCTCTGACGTACATTGTCTGCTAATGTGAAGGCCATCCCTCTTGCGTTCTTTTCCGTTTTGTTTTGTGTATCAGAGTTAGTTATTTTTCCTTCGGTGTCTGAATGGTTTTGTAGTAAATCAAAATTCTTCATCTGGATTTATTTATTAAAGTACTTACTCTGCCGATTAGGGATGGTTTCCCTGGAGTATTTAAGAAATATTCCGGCTGTATCTCCTTTTGAATTCACGCTTAAAGGCTCAGTGCCTTTCATTATACCTAAAATTATTTTCTTTTCCTTTCTCTCCTTTATCCCAACAGTCCTACCCTCTAACACTGTTTTCGGCATCCCCACCCCGTTCAGTACCATCTATACCTTCTATCTTCTCCGTATCTCATCAAGAAGCTCCCTCGCCTCACCAACCATGTCCGGCACTTTGTCGTTCATCTCGTGTTGATTTTTGGTGGTTCGTATTAAAAATGCTATTGTAAATAATGCGCTCGGCTTTCTGTAGGTTATCTATTTTCCTATTTCATAGAATGGATATTAGCTGCCAATTGTGGTTCCACACCTTCGGCCATTCAGATATTTTCGCATCGACTCCATTTGACCGATTGTGCGTCTATTTCGAAGTGGTTCGATGGCATTTTATTGGGATCTCAGTTCTCGTCGAAGCCCTAGGGTGGCCTTTCGGAGGAACTCGCCCTGTTAAGGTTTTGGTTTACACAGCGCACGTGCCATGCGTTGGCATCCGCTTTCGGCCTGCTCCCGTCTTTTGTTTCCTCTCGTCTCAGGTTTCGTCTTTAGTCCTGTCGCTGCACGTGTGCCTTGGATCCAATGATCCGGTGACGCAATCATTCCACTTTGCTCGACTCCGTCTGACGGATTCACTCGTTTTTTGGGCTCTTGTCTCCGCTGGTGTGCGTCAATTACTTCGAACAGAGTTTTCACGTGTTTTTCTAGCGAAAATTTTGAAATTCATGTATTTATTTCGCCAACTTTATTTTAAGTTGCTAATCCGCATTTATCTCAACGAGGTGGGTCTCCCTTAACTTCTTGGACGTGTGAGGCTATGGGAACAATCTTGCTCGTCCATTTTGGGGCGAAGATTTGCAAGGTCTTTTTTTATTTCCAACCTCCGTTTATCTCTTTTAGTATTAGCTCGCTCCTTCGTCAGTTCAGTACGAATAACTTTGCGACGTTCGCTGCATGATAGTGTGAAATTATGTAATCTCAACTCTCGTAATTATTTGGACGCGGCTTTTCGAAAGTTTGCCTCTGAAGTCGGTATGGTAGATTTCCTGGCCGAATGTTTTATTTGTTTCCTTTTTTGAACGATAATGTTTTTCTCGGCTCACAAATATTGTTTTTTCTCTCCATAGCACGTTTTATTATCGCCTTTCGACCTCGCTGTTAAAATTCAGTGTCTTACCCTTACCTTGAGTGTTTCTGAGTTTCATTGTTTTTGCCTGTCTTTGCGATTGTTATTCTCCGTTGGGTGGGTGTTGTGATGGGATCTTTGCCGCGTGGGGCGACTTGACTATGCGTGGGTTATGTGGGAATGGTAAATGGAGTAGTGGAGAGAGGTTTCTTGGGTTGTGGAGGTTTGTTTCGGTTGGGGAGGCGGTGGATGGGAGAGCGTCGCTTTTCCTCCTCCGCGTCCCTCCTTCCGTTCTCGTGGAAGAGGTCACTCAACCAAAGCTCAGAGAGTCGTTCAACCCGCGTGCGAAGCTCTCCTCCCCCCCCCCCCCCCCCGCCCCTCTTCCACCCCCGAATCTGCCCTCATCCCCCCCTTCTCCCCACCCTCTCGCTCACCTTTTGCCCGAAAATTTCCTCCATCCTCTAGAACCCGGCCCATGTCCCTCTTCGCGTTATAACTTCTTCTCCATCGTTTTATTCTCCTCCACTCTCTTACAGAATGGTTTCTCGAAGTAGGCATTCATTGCCTAGAACGAGGGCGTACCCAGGATCATAACTAGGAGGGGGAGCAAGCCACGGTCTAGGGGTGACAAGCCATAGTTTAGGCGGGGGCAAACCACGTTGTGACATTAGTCTATGAGATTAATTCCTTGAAAACCTTAGTCTTATTTCAGTTACATATCTTAAACTAATAATACATATCATTTTCCGTGGGTTTAAAGAAAATTTGTTGAATGCTTTCTTTTCAATTCAGTACTGATTTTGCTTGAATACTATCCCGATTTTTGCTTCTAGGGGGGGGGGGGCAAACGCATTGATATTATGGGTTCAGGGAGCGTTTTTCATTTGTTCGGCCACGTTTCGTAGTATTCATTGAGGCATCGGTTTACCCATCATGTGACTACGTTCGTGTATTCGAATGATACCAAGTTGCATTGTGGAGGAAGTATCATTTTCACAGCGATATTCAATTGCTTTTGGGTGCATTTTCGTACTTTTAATTTCGATGTAATGGTTGCAACGGAAAATTTACTTTTATTCTCGTATGTGATAAATTATGCAGTTTGTCAGTTTTTTGCAGCTTTTTTCATGCTATTTGAATCCTCATTTCCGTGTATGTCATCATTTCCTTTGTTAGAGGTTTACCTTTTTTAATGTATTGCGACTTCAGTTTTTTGTAAACCCGACGTCTCCAATCGATATAGCATGAATTTTTTTGTGTGCTTAACTTGATCGAAACTTCATTGAACTCTTTTCCACTTAATGAATTACAATTGAGGTTTATAGAATTATGGAAATTTTTGCCATATCTTTCAGCTTCCTGTATATCGTAGGAATTAAGAGTCATCCCTCACGTCCTCTAGCTGGTATTCTAGTTGCTGGAACTCGGATTCTAGTTCATTAATCCTTTGGCACCGAAGCGAACGGGCAGGCTTGAAGCGAGGCGGCGCGAACTCGCTTGATCTTCCGGGAGGTGACGGCGATTCTCATAACGGTGCCCGCCATAAGACTGTCTGGCGCTAAGTTGGTACTCTCGTCATCTTGGTTGGTGGAAAAGGTGTACTAGCATTAACGGTTCTCATACCGTTCAATGACCTGAGTTGCTCTTTGTTTTGCTTCGACGTCTTTCCATAGTAGCTATTGCTTCATCAATGTTCTTCCTTGGATCCCTTTGTGATGTCGTCTTGGAGTTAAACGGGTTATAGTTAATTCTACCGTAGCTTCTAATTATCTTTTACACCTCTTGTTTTTATGTGGAATGGAAAGTTGCCATTTTCCTAAACGCCAAATAGGCATATTTTTGCTCTGGGATGTTGCCTAAGAAATTCATGTTTGTGTCCTAAGGTGGTGAGTTCTGTGTAAGAATTTCTTTTAAGTATTGAAGTATTTTTGCACCTCTGTAGCACGTTAAATCGTTACATTCATAAAGATCTAATTATACCAAATCAAGAAATAAAGTTCGGTCCGATGTGGAATTATTTTTCTGGTGGGAAAATCATTTGCAAGGGGTACGCCTGAAATTGCATCTCACAAGCCTTTATGAGGGGCGTGAACTTGACTTGTCACCAAGGGATGAAATAGTAACATTGTTAGCTTGAGGGCCCATCTTATCGTCAATACTTGGTACAATGATTATTATTAACTCATTTGTAACTTTGTAGTGTATCAACCTTAATTTTATTTTTATTTTAATTTTATTCTCAAACCACCGCATACAGCTTTTATTGGCCATTTTACACCGGGGTATTCAACGAATGTAACAAGTAAACGTACATAAATAACCATGCTTAGTCAATAGGCTTAATAGTGAGTTTTTATCCTTACCCACCTCATTTTCAAATTCTTCTCCGCTTATTCCCTAATGGGATGGTTCGTTCCTGCGGTCATTGCCGTGTTCACCTCCCCGTTTCCGCTCGGCGTTAATTAAAAATTAATAATCGCTCTCGCGTTGTGTTGACATGATAGGCACGTCGCCTCGCCCATTGGCGCCGTGTCGTGACTTCCGTGACTCCATGAGCGAGTGTGGCCATCAAGTATTCTGTTAATGGCTCGGACCGTCACTCTGCTTGTTTCGCCTTGTCAGCGCTTCCGTCGCTTCGGGTCCATTACTGCCCCTCGCCCACTCTCTCGAGTGCTTTCGCTTACGTTACGTTTACTTACAGTTACGTTACGCATATGGTTACACGAGTTTTGCTGTGCATTCGTTAAGAATTTTTGCCTTTGCGTGGTATTTTTCCATCACACCCCGTAATTTTTTTTGCGGAGAGTCGCTTACTTTGGAGTTATTTTATGATCGCGACAACCATTAATCGATATTCGTTTACCCTTGGATTTTCTATTATCTCTTAACTTCTTGTCTACGCGGACACTCATGGCTTTTTAGCAAATTGGGTAACCGCGATGTCGTTTGTATTTCACACTATTTTGAATAGTAATTCGCATCGTTTCGTTCGTACATAAAGCACCAATTGTTTTATGGCGAATTTCCTGTTTATTTCCTCGGCGATATATTTTTACATTTATTTATTTTTAATTTACGTGTTTTGATCATTATTACTGGATTTACCCGTTATTCAATTTCTTGTCGGTCTAACTTCCGTAATTTTCGAAATCGAGATGCTCAGTTTCCGTCTTAATAATATAAAAAGATGAATTGATGGATCATCATCGCACTTCGCTGTGATTCCTGCATCCGCTTTCCTCTTTCCCATCTTTGTACGCCTTTCTGGTGTTTATGTAAGGGGCAAGGTGCGTCTTAGCTGGTTGTGTTCCGGGTTTAGCGCCCTCTGTTGCCGCTGAAGTCTCGGCCGGCCGTTCCCCCTTACTGGTCTCACCGCCTCTTGACCGTGCGTTCCCCTCGTCTCATGAATCTGATCCAAACCCGACTCTCTTAGCTATCAATTTCACTCCGTCTCCCGCCTTGCCACGACTCAGGTTCTTAGCGTGTTCGCTGGTTGGCTGAGAGTGGCCATTCGGCAAGTGAAACGGATTTTTCGAGCATTTTTTGTTTCGCGATCCGTGATTGACACAATTCTCGTTGTTAATTTTATAAACATGTATCACGTGAATAATTCATCTCACTAATTTGCTTGGAAAGGACTAAACCCTATACCCTTTTACTTACCGTCTTCATCTTTTGGCCTGTAAACCTATGGGGTGTAGAGATTTTTTCCCGGCCGTATCAATTTTGTTATGCTTTCATGTGAGTATGCGGCGTATCTCTTCAAAGTTTTTCTTCAAAATGTTGCCCAATCGAATGGTATTATTCGATCTCCATTCAAGTATACCTCCATGCACCTCATACTGCTTAAGGACAATAAACCTCAAACGCTAGTGATAGACTAGAAGGAACACTACCTGATCACACGGTCATATTGCTTCAACGTCATGTCCAGTTGCCTCTTTATTTCATTTCATTCGCCTTTTTAATGAAGTCAAACGTTTATTCTTCTCACAAATGATGTCTGTGTCTTTAAAAGTTCTCGTCTTGTGCGTTCTGATGTCATCGGCCGTTGACGATTTCGCTGGGTCTTCGGCCCCATCTGCCACACCCCCTTTTCTGGACACGTATGTGCGTTTCCGGCGTTGGTCATTTGTTTTGGAGGATATCGCATCTTCGTCCGGTCGGTCGGTGACACAGGCTTTCGTGGGCACGTCTCGAGGGAGGTGTGCCCGCCGCTTCCCTGCCTTCGCTTGTTTAAATTTCCGCGCGCACTTAAAGTCAACGCACTGCCAAAAGAGGGCGTCACCCTCTTCCTCTTTCCGTTTCCTCCCTAAAGCCAATCACCTCCGGTGTCTGATATTTTTATATTTCTCTACCCCACCACTACCGAGAGCCGAATATTGGGTACTTTCATGAGCCATTAACTCTCTTGGTGCCGCGGGCCGATCTTGAATAATTATTTGGATTCATTTCGCAGTTGAAAATTAATTCAATAATCGGAAAAAGGGAGAAGCCAACAAATAACAAAATTTTCAGAAATGAGTTTCCTGGATATCAGACAATTACTTACACCGCTTACTTTTTATCAGAGCGCGACCCGGGTTTCAATGAATTATCATCATCTTCAGGCGCAAATTATGATTTATCGTATTATTGTTACCTCGTTACTTGATGAATTTTAAAACGAACGCCAGAATAGGGGAAAAATATGGGCAGAGATATTCATTTATAAGAGTACTGTCTTGACTTTCAATACTTTTTAAAATTTCTAACTGCTTCCTAGAGTCCAATTCACGGCGGTCATTGCAAAATTTTAAAATATTCATTTTAAAAATCGCTTCTATGGCAGTTGCACATTAAATGTTTAGCAAAATTACTTCTTTAATCTTTTCTATGTTTGTAAGCACTTAAATGTTATTTCTTCCTGATTTCAAAACTTCTTCCTGTCTGTCCCACGTATACACCGTTGCAATCGTTGCATTTCAATGAATATACTCGAAACCTCTCCAATTGGTCTATCTGATCCTTACATTTAACGATGTCTCCTTAGAGTGGCATAAGGTTTAGGTGCCATACGGAATTTATCCTTGGGTAAATGTTGAGCCATTTTCAGAGAAAGTGCATCGAAGTACGTCACTGCTTCTTTTTATCCTCGTCCGCCGAAAACATTTGGTCGATAGCCAATCTTCTCTGTTTTTTTTAATCAATTTGTCTATTAAATTTTGAGAATAACCGTTGGCTGAAGCAATTTGTTTAATGGTGATGATTTTTTTTCATAAATGTTTTTCTCGAAGGTCGGAGTCCGTAATGTTCCCCAATGTAGTTTTCGTTTCGAGATTCTTTATTTTCTCTTTTTCCCATAACCTTACCTCTCACGTTTGTAACGTACCGTCCCGATTCATCTACATCAACATAATACCCTGCGAGCCACCTCTAGGGTGTTTGGCAGGGGGTGATCAATCACCAGCATGCAGCATGCATTTGGACTCCGAAAACTTACTTACGGACTTATACGGGACTTTGAAAAACGTCCCGTATAATAACAAAATATACTACTATATGATGTTAGAAATAATAATTGAATTAAGAAACATGAATTAAGTTTTACATAGGTTAGTAGGCTACACTACAAGTCATGCAATCTATTTACGCGTTCTATTGCTGCCGTTATAATCTCTTATTGATCGTGGAAAAAATGACATTCGGAATCTTGTCTGTTCTACAATCTATCTCTCTTATTTTATTTATGTCATCTGATCTTCCGTAGTATGTTGGAATTAATATGTTTCTATCTCCTATCAGAGCCGGAATATTCATTCCGCATGTCTAAGCTTGATCGTAAGTCTATTTCTGTTATTTAGCGTCACTTCTCCGCGACACGTTCCCTCCTGCACGGGTATCAGTCGACAAAGCGGCTTCACAATACAATCTGACGGTTGAGTCCAGGAAATCACGTTCGGCTTAGCCTCAGCAGAGGTTACGCTTCACGCATGAGTCACTCGGCGAACACGGTAGCCTTTGGAATGGGGAGAACGAGTTCCTATAAGCGACCCCCTCACCTCAGGGAACGAAGTGAAGCATGTCAAGACTCGATAAGACGGAGGATCGAATCGGGAAGAAAGGGTCCACACACTGTATGAACACTAGACTCGGCTAGTAGTATGTACCTATCTTAATCTGGGATTCAGTAATAACACGATATTTATTCATGCGGTAATAGCCTTTTTTCAATAAATTTTAGTCGTCTTCATATTTATTGCACTGTCGTTTTGATGTTTAAGGTGCCTTCTTACCTCTTTCGTGGCCATTGACCTTATTTTTCGTTTTTAGTAGATATTTTGCTTTTTATCTCTAATACGAGAAGACCTGTTAAGCCTTTGTGCCCCCCTACTCCCCATAAAAATATCCTTGATTCTCCCATTATGTGAAAGTACTCTTCTCTTAGTTATCCGCCGTTAACGTTTTTTTCCGCTAGACTTTTCATAGAAACTTTTCTTGTCTTTTTCATGGAAACTTTCTTTCACGTCCTGCATAATCAGTCCTTCGTATCTCATTCAGGGTCATCCCTTGCCCTTCTTCCCTTCCACCGGTTCTTCTACGATTTTTTTCATCAGGATCCCATGCCTCGTTTGGCCAACGAAATTTCCACGTCTTCTGCTTAGGTTTTTAGAAGTCTTCTCTTTTCTCCCGTTTGTCTTAGCTCTTCCTCACTATGTACGCGTCTTAATTTCAGCTGATGTAAGTACGGTACCATCCGATGCCAAGGAGACGCGAGATGCCTCTCTTGGTACGCTTCACGGTACGTTCGGTTTGCTACGAGATCGAGGATGACGTCACCGCGTCAAGAGCTTGCTCGGACTGAGCATCGTATTTAAAGAGAATTCAGGTCTCGTGTTTCCCTTGCGGGGTCAGCGACCCCTCCTGCACTTCCCCCAACCTCCAAGCCCTTCCCCGCCGCTATTCCTATCCCTCCGCGTCCCCCAAACAATGCTACAAGCGTATCCTTTCTTGTATTCAAAGTGAGCAGAGAGAGAGTGGTAAATACGACACCGAGTTGATGCGCGTTGCGTAGTGGTCGTCTTGTTTTGGTAAACACACGGTTGGGATTCAAATCCGTGGTGTCGTCACATATTGCGTGGATATGGTTCATAATGTCATTTAATTTCGTTACAATTCATCTGTTTCTTCCTCGAATGCGAACATTCTTACATGGAACTTCTCTTTTCGAGATCATTGAGGTCGTTTGCATTTTCTAGATCTTTTTCTCTTCGACGAATACCTCAAATCTGAAGGTATTGGGGCGTGGTGGTTGGTCGTGGAATTTGTTGCCAGGAGTTAGTAAAATCACACGTAGGATTATTTTTCATATATATTTTAGGTTGCAGTATACCTCCGCTCATCTTGTAAGCCATTGAAAATATCTTGGCCGGAAAATTTTGGACGTCAACTGGATTACGAAATCATCATTCTCGACATTTTGAATTATCCATTGAAAATATCAAGTGTATGTCGTCATTTTGGGTGATAATCATTCTTCGCAAACGTTACGGTCTTTAATGGATTCTATATTCAGGGATACATCGGGGAACATCACCTACAATGGATTGTGTACGAGTTTTAAATGCCATTTTAAAAACATTCTGTTGTATTGTTTGTTTTAGAGTGGCTGTTCAAAGGACGTTACTAGTCTTCTTTTTTCCGTCGTCCCTGGTTTTAGAATTACTTCGGCTTCATTCATGGAATTAATATCCCTCGCATACTACTCAGCATATGTTACAGATTTGCTGTATACAACCCAAGTTTATTGTGTCTGGCGATATGGTCTCCCAACACTTCTCGCTTCAAGGATGCCAAACCGTTATCTGGTGATTTCCTATGCATTTCCTGGAAGACATTCGGGGTCGTATTTATTCTTTTACCGTTTCCTCCGTGATAGCGTTCGAGCGGAATATATCTTCTCGAGGCCACGACTTGGTACTATTTTCCTGGAACGTTTCGTGGCATGTTCGTGGAGTGAATGTGGTGGTGGTAGATATGACTTAATCTCCGTTTCTATACTGACTCATCCTACAGATCCTGAGGAAAGTGACTCAGTACATCCCGTACTGGCGGCCCCCTTATTTCTTTTGTGTCCGACCGGCAATTTTTTTTCTGCTATCGTGTGACATCATTTCGCACTGCGCCGTGCCTTCCGGGCGGTGAAATACTCCCTTCCCATGATGCTCTATTTTATTCGTGTCCCGTCATGAGCCTTCCATGGGTCGGATCCGGTTTCGCGCTTGTGTTCGCTGGCTATTGTCGCTTGACCCACCGAATCCCATTGCGTCGACTCAATTATATCTCTTTCTTTTGCTCGTTCTTTGGCGGCGCTTCTGTGGGGGTCCTTTTACCTTCCCTCGCTCTGTAATTATAGCGGAGTAGTTTGCAGTATTTTCTGCAGTATTTTGCGTAGTTCGTCCGTAATTGAGATTGTTTCCAAATTTTTCCATATGTTGTGGATTCTAAAAGGGGTCAATTCTTATCGTCAGTAATGTGGGCTTAACAGTTCTCGTGGACAAAATTCTCATCTCATTTTTAAATGTATCTGGTTCCAGTTCCATTTATATTACTTTATTCAGTTTTTACTCGTTGGATTACTTTTACCTCTTCTTTTTATTTAAGTTAAGCGACCCGGGTTTCTTTGAATGGTCATCGTCGTAATCTGGCGTAAACGATTTTATAAAAATTTACTCCTGATTATGATGATTATTAACTGAAAACTAGGTTTCTGTACTTAGTAAAGGAAGTGGCCAAAGAAAAAGTTTTCCAATCAAGACACCTTACTTCTCATGTGTATATTTTGCGGCAATTAGAGCTGTGGCTTCTACATTATTTGACAAATTAATTTATATTTGTAACTAATCAAATGTTATCTCTACGAGGTTCGTATTTATGCGTCAGCAACTATGTTAAAACGACAGCTAGGCGGTAAACTGTAGCCCCAACCACGTGGTTTTGAACCATCGGAATCCACGCTAAAACCTCCGCGTTTACCTTTTGTTCCCTCATCTTCTTCCCTAGCAATATCAATGACGGTTTCGGTGGCGGTTGGGTTTCTTCTTCGTATGCCAAACCGAAGGCCGTGGGTTCGAGTCCCGTCTGAGTACGTTGCTTCTATCCAGAAAATGGGTCTTTGTGCTTTGCCTTGTTAAATTTGGAACCACCGTTGTGAGCTATTAATGGGGAAGTTGAAAATGAAAAAAAAAATATTTTTCGGGGAAGATTATGTTGCAGGCTGACCGACAAGCTAGGCTCTTAGAGGATTCGGAGAGGGAAGATTCTGATGTCTGGAAGGGGATGAAATGGTTTCCGCAGGGGATGATTGCTATGGTGGTTCGGGGCGGAGGAAAGGAAGGAAGCTGTGGAGGTTGTGCCTCCTCAAAAGGATGTTGTGGAGGAAGAGGAAGCGAGCAGGTGGGAGTAAATATATCTGTCCAGTGGGGGCGGATGCAGGGCCGGGCGGATGTGGTGTGCTCAGGGGCGGCTCCGCTCCGATGCTTGTTGTGGGCGAGCGGAAAATGAAAACAGGATGCGAATACGATCGCTCACTAGAGGAGAAGTGCCCCGGCCCTGTCCTTGCCTCCTTCAAGAAGATGATCGCAAAACATTTCTAAAACAAAATTATTCTATAATGGGATGTGTCCGTGATGCGGGTTCTTTTAGTGATATGGGAGGGCAGTAAAGAGAAATCTTACTGCTGGATATGATTATGAAGTTTTAAAATCTTTTTCGTGCATATTAAGGCGTTGTTAGTGAGAGAAATTAACAATATTTAATTTAGGCTTCCGATTTCCCGCGTTTTCCTAAGACTCTCACCCCCTGCCACACTCCACCTTGGCAGACCTCATAAACCCCTTCCCCCTGCACCCTCTTGAAGAGTATACCTCTCCCGAGATTGCCCCCCCCCCCCCCCGTACCCTCCCCCACCACTCGACCGGGAAAAGGAGAGGAAGCAGGTGGTCCATCAGCTGTGGCCTCTTACCCAGACGGTCCCCTCCCCCTCTTCCTCCCTCTGCCCCCGCGTCTACGTGTTCCTAGCCACCATCCCCCCGGGGGCGGAGGTGTTCCAAGGCGATGCCCCCTTCCTCCTGGGGCTAAGGTTGGCGGGAGGCATATTGTATGTAGGTGAGGGTTTCCTGCACTGCAAGGTCTTAAAACACGTACCGACGCGCTCAGGGGGGACTACCTACCTACCTGCCTGCGTGTTCCCCTGTCTTTCACCGGAGACACCCTTCGGAGTGATCTAAGGGTCATCTTGCGTGCGAGGTCATGGTGGGCGTAATGTGCAGGTGAAGGTCTACGTTTTCGCTTTGGGAGGCCGGGATTTTGTTGGGATATGGTGGTTTATTGAAGGTTCTATTAAGTGACATCATCTGGAGGGAAGTGTCTGTCGCTCCTTGTGCAGAGAGGAGAAGAAGTCCTAGTCTGGGATAAGCGGCCGATAAATTGTATTTCTATTGCATTGAAATTAGAGCAATCTCGTTATAGGTCGTCGTCTTTTCCATTCATTCGTCACTGTTTCCATCTCATTGTTCGTCATTCGTTGATTTTACTGCGGCCGATATGTTTATGCTTGTTAATTATTTCCGGTGGTAAATATTGAGTCAGGAATTGCTCTATCTTTTCATCCCAATGAGTGTTGTGCTAGGCTGTGCAAGAAATGGGTCCGTGGAAAAAAACTAGAATTGTATGGTTTTATTTCACTAATTTGTCCATTGCATCTCTAATTATATAGAATATTTCTTATTTTGGCGTGTTGTGTCTTTAATATTTTCCACGCGTCGCTGTGGTTTTACATTTCTTTTTAAGCCCTTAAATCCGTAGGTACAAGGTACTCCCATTGTGTGTGCTGTGTGGATTTTCTTTCCTTCGGTCCCAATCACAACCTCTCATCTTATCCAATTCAATCTCCACTAGGTTCGTGTTTCAGTGCCAGCACCTCACTTAAAAACCGAAAGTCCGTCCTCATAGCTGCGTTCAATTCACAAAGCCTGCGCGTGAACACTCACTCTGTGGACGATTATACCTTCTCTACTGAGGGTCCCGCTTCCCTCACCAACGATTGCTCACTTTATTCCACTATTCATTCTCCACATTTGGTCGGGGGCTCCGCAGCGTCGGGGTCGTCCCTGTGGCAATTAAGACGGCCTTTAACCGAAGCGTAAATGAAAGTCGTGAGCTGCCCAGGTTCAGGTGGTGTAGGGAGGCATTTCCGTAATGGACTCAGAATTGTGTGTCGTTTGGACCAAATGTGAGAAAACCCTTCCTTCCACTATTTTTTTTTTTTTAATGGTCGGCTTCTTTGTATTCTTAATAATGTCTTTCCATCCCGATTATCCAGCCCCTATGCTTTGAACAGTTCTTCTATGTGTATTTCTCGCAATCAGGTGTCCTGTTTTTGTTTTCCGCTGAAAGGTTTTATTTTATTAAATTAACGTCTTGCATTTCCTCGATAATAAGCTTATTTCTTCGCATTCATACAAGTTTGCTTCGAGAAAAATACTTTGCGTCCCTTCAATTCTCTTTATTTTGTCGGTAGTTTCTCACTAATGCGTGATCTCTTTCGTTAATATAGGTACGTTTGGACTTCGCAGGCATGCTTTTATGTCGGAATTTGGACTTCAATATAAATTCACTATTTTGGTTCTTGCAAACCTTGTTTGGGAGTTTGCGCTTGGTCTTTCAATTCCTCTTGCCGTAGAAAGCGTTCGTAAGAAATCTGTAATCCAGCCCTCATTCTGACTACCACCTTCTGGTTGAACAGAAGAAGAAACCGAAGCGTCGCCCAAACCCTTAAACTGCATCCTCAACCCCTGGGGAGTTTTTATCTCCGCCCGCCAGTCTCTTTCCCCGGGAGAGTTGTGTGTATCCCGGATGGTGTATGGCAGGGGGTGGGAGGGATTTTTACGAGGAGCGTGGCCAGGGATAGCAGGTGTTGTCCGTTTTCGGTTCTTCCCCCCAACTCCTTTCAGCGCCCCACCCCCTATCATTCTCGCACTGGGCTCCTGCGTCTTTCAAGATCTGTTAAAGTGGGGGTTAGCGGGCAAAACTGTGAGTTGGAGCACTTCTCTCCTAATATCTTTTCCATTTCATCCGAACGCACTGTACTATTCATTCATTTTGTGGATAGCGGTAGAAATATCTTGAATCTGTGTGGTTGAAATATGATTCTTATTAAATCGTACCTGTATCTTGTATCCGAGATATTATTGTAAGCGCATGGAAAATTAGTGAATGAAGTTGTTTCGAAGTTTGCGGTGTTCTTTGAATCGCTTTCGGCATGGGCTACATGGAGCTCATCCGAATACAGCTGTCGGTTCGCTTTGTCTAATCCTCGATGCACGTGTATATAAATTTTCTTTATAAGTTTTTTCCGAGTAGATTCATAAAGAAATAACTAATGCACAAAAGTAACTTTTCTATTTATTAAGTTAGCTTTTTTGCAGTTATAATCAGAACATAAGTTTTACAGGCAACCAACTTTCCTTACTGCTCGTTCCACGAGTCAACGTATCTATAAGCGCTGTGATGCGTTCCATAAGAGTTCCACGAAAGCTATTTTTCTGGCTCTATTTCAGTGGAGAGCGCACATATAGGTATAAATTTGAGTGCAGATGTTTCATCTCATCACCGAGGTTTATTTTTTTTTATCTGGATAAATATTTTAGGAATATGTCTGGATAAATATTTAAGGAATTTTAAAAATCCTTGTGACATAACTTATGGAATTGTTGTCATTTAAATGACCATTCAAGAATTTAAACGAGGCGACACTCTTATTTTCCCTATCTTCCACATCTGTTCATTTGCAATTTTTATTTACAAGCGAATGGTCTCTAACCAGTTTCTTCTTTTTCTTTTCTCTTTCTGCAGATTTCCACCAGAAGCGCAAGCGCCTCTTGACCAAGGAGAAGTCTTCCTCGCCGGCATCACCTGCTTCGACGCCCTCCGAGCAGACGGTCTTCAAGAAGGCGAGAGTTCAGAAGAGCTAAAATGGCGAAGGGTGGAGCAGCGGGAGGGCGGGGAAGCGACCTCTACATCCCCCGAATAGGGTGGGGGGCAGGAGAAAGGACAGCGTCCGCTTACTTCAACGTGCTTTCCTCGCTCGGCCTACCGTCACGGGCATGTGTGGACTTTATTACGGGAGACTTTGAATCGAGTTTATCAAGGACAAAAACACTCATTCCTTCACCCAGCTCGGTGAAGTGTCTCCCTGTAGGCCTTGCCCAGTTGTTTTTTTTTCAACTTGTGTATGTTTTGTTTGTTTGTGTGCCCTGAGGCGTTTCTCAAGATCCTCTCGGCGAAATTCAAAATCCTTCCCACCTGATCCGGTAGCCCGGAGAATCCAAGATTTCCGGGTGACGGAGATAAAAGCAAGTTTTATTTTGTTCCCGGAAGAAAATGGCGATTTTCTTTTCCGCGGAGTTGGGAGAGAAGACAAAGCAAATGGATCTCTTTTTTATTGCAAAGAAAAAAGACTTGAATGTTTTTTTTTGTGTGCTCAGAAGATGAAAGCGCATGTATGGAAAGAGGACTGGCAATGTTTTTTTTTAATGTCAGCGCTTTTATTTTCACCATATTTTTTGAGCCTTGATACGGATTATTTTTTTAAGTTGGTCTTGTTTTTTTCGAGTTACTGTAAAAGAATCATCACAATTCTCCCTCATATCCTATCATTCCCTAGTTTATGCTTCCCGTCCTTTAAATATCCTTATCAACTTCTCATCCTCAGCCTTGCCTCCCTTTTTCCTGGTGGAAGGAAATAGAAAAAAATTGTTGTCTCCTGAGGGTTGGAATAATGTGCCTGAAATATCTCTCTCTCGAGCCTTTGTTTTGTTGTATATAAACTTGTACGTATTTATTATTTTCGTCATTAAGTTGGAGAGCGCTATCTGGTTCTTTACTTACCCAGGTTTTGAATCCCCCCCCTCCATATCTGCGTCATGTTTTCACCAAATCATTGTTATCTTTCAAATTCAAAATAGAAGTTAGCATTTTGTGCCGCAGAAATTTCTGGTGACTGAGTTTTAATGTTCGACTTTATCTCAAATTTTTTTCTCGCGGGATTGTGATCTATCCTTAGCGAAGAAAACCTTCCACAGACAATCAACTCATTTTATTTATTGTGGTGTAGAAATCATAGCGTTTTCGCCTGTTAGTTGACCTACCCTTTTAAACCATCCTATTTTGTTATTTATCTATGTTCATAAACCCCCGCCAAAATCCCATTCTATCTATGTTGTAGTGCTCAGTATTTCCCCATAATTCCATTCCCCTTGGAACCTTAAAATGTCACATTTTCTCATTATTCGTTTTTGGAGAAGGAAATGGTTTTATTTAATGCTGAGTGTTAAAACAGTTAATTCATTAATATACGGAAAGAGGGAATAATGATGTGTATAGACGTATTATTTTTTGATCACACTATTCTATGGTTGGGTGTGTATGGCATTATATGCAATCGGTAGGCCTAAGAGTGGAGCATATTTGGTGGTCCAGATATTTTTTTCAATGGCCAGGTTAGCTTACATAGTGGGTTATACCTAAGTGGTGGATTGGATTATTATTTATCACTACAGTAATGAGGAAAACGTAAGAATATCCCAAAGCCTTTTTTTAAATAAATGATGAATAATGTAGGGATTCAGTTATCCATGATGGCTTCGGTTGATCTTCCAAAGATATGTTATGCATACATTTTTGTGTTCAATCTCAATTATTTCTGGTGTCATGAAAGATTGTTACTGCTTACATATTTACTTCATAGGTGTTATACAAATTAAAGGTAATACACAGTGTGAACTAAACCTTTTCATTATACCATTGGTCGTGTTTTTCAAGAGAAATAGTCAAGGCTGTTAGTTATATTTTCAAGGGGGCTTTCTTTTTCTATGTAATTAATCCAAAGACGTGTAAGTACAAAGTTGATTATCATCCCCCATTTTTATTCAAGTGAAGCGTCTGAAGGAGTTTGCAAACGGGTTTTACAACAAATGGTGCACTTGAGGCAATTGAAAGATCTCCTAATCCTGTTTCAAACTCGCTTCTCTTGTCCTTTACTATTGAGAAGACCCCATAGTAACCTGTAACCTTCATTATTTCATATATATAAAAATATATATATTATAAATATAAATTTATTTTATTTGCTGTGATGTATTGAAGATCTCAAACCTAGTGTTTTTTTTGTAATGTGAAACTTCGTTTCTTAGTTATTATGTATATGTGTGTTTGGAAAAGAGCATTTGTAAAAACATTTGTTGTAGAAAAAAGGTAACAAATATAAAAAATATGAGAGGTTGTGAGAACGGCAATAAAGCCTCTGCTTGTTAGTAAATTATCTCTTTGTTTTTATTTATATTATTTTAATCCTACATTGGTTTAACCTTTTCATCATTTCTGCAAGTACATACATATACTCTTGGCGTACGGTACCTCGCTAATTCAGCGGATGCTAGCGATATTGTTGCTAAGAAGATCAGCATGTGCTTTAATTTGTAGTTCGTATGCATATGCAGTTTACGAGCATCTCAATCTCAAAGTTATCTCAATGGTATGAATTGTAAGCTCTCGAGCAGTCAAAGGTGATTTTCAAAGTCACTCCATGCATCTTGTCTTTCTTTGAGAAGTAAGGTTTTTGAAGGCATTACGGTGGGTCTTGCTAATGAGGTTACCATCAACTTTTAATCAGTGCCAATCCATTGACGCGTAGATATATTTGAATGTAATACACCCACATTTCAAGGAAATTCCTTTTGCGAATACGAAGTACGTATGCCTTAAGCGACATTAAATTATATCGGTGAAATGGGAGCTTTTCCAGCTGCACACCAAAGGAAGCTAAATGGTAATATTAGTGGTAGATAATAAATAAAATGAAATAAATCAAATCGACCTTGATGGAAAAACCATTTTGAGCCAGAAGGCTTGGGGGATGGATGAAAGTCCTATCCCATATCTACGTCATTGCATCTCTTTTTATTGGTATGGACTTCGATTTTGAGTGGATTAAACATGTGGAACATGCGGAAGTTCCACGAAGTATTGCCTCCATGCGTTAATTTATCCATGAGTAGCTATCTATATTTCTTGGGCGAGGTTCTTATTTTACCAGAAGTAGTCTCAAAAACTTAATATTAACACATTCAATTGGTTTGACCCGCAAAAGTATAAATTATTAATTACACAGCGTTAAAACATTGGCAGAAAACAAATATATTTACACAAAAGAGTTGGAAACGGAATTGATGGTACATAAATGTGGTCGACGGAGCTTTATTGGAGGATATGGTTTAATAGGGAGAATTGGGAGACAGGTGCCGAGGTAACGCCACCTAAAGTAAAACTTACTACTTTTACTTAAATTTTACTTTAGGTGGCGTTTGCCGAGGAGAGGTTGATGGAGTGTGATAGCAGTTTCGAAGAATTCAAAATATCAGGTTGATTCGATGAAGGTTGATGTTCCGGTCGCCAATTTTTTTCGTGAATAAATTTGGCGTAATGATGGAGCTAGCAACTAAAAAAAAGATCGTACTTCGGTCTGCAGCTTACAAATAGTGTTACTCTACTTCACATTTTCCCTAATTGAGAGAAGTTCAAATATCTCTGTACATCAGCAGTCATTAGGAAGATAATTAGGTCCATCAAAAGATGCAAAGCGGTGAAATAAAGGAATGTGAGGAAAAAAATGTAATGTGAAAATACCTCTCCTAATTCTATAGTGAGTAGGGCAAATCGCTGTTCACATTTTTCTCGTAAAACTTAATTTCTGTATCACTGGATTAGTTACTCACGGAAGATAATAAAATCTTTGAATTAAATTTTGATGGGATTCATAATGATGTAGTTGTAAATTAAATATCATAATCAATTCGTTATCAGGATCATCATACTCGACGATCCATTAAGCTCAACAGCTCCTGAGCTTGTTAAGCTGAGCTGTGCAGAACGGGTAGAGAAATTTCTGGGAGGATCAAAGCAGTTGGAAATGTATTCACAAACAGTTTTAAGCTAAGAAAATGTGAACTGTATAGAAATAATGTATGGTGGTTCAATAATAATAACGACAGGGAAAGGTCTCAATGAATGTTTCTGTTGGTAATTACACTTTAATTATTCTATGACTTCGAAAGGCGTATTTAATAAAGAAATATGTCAAGAGAACGAATAATTTATTGTATTGTTAAATGGGTGCTTAAAACTATCGTTTTCACACTATCAGTTCAAGGGCGTACTCAGGATCAAAACTAGGGGGGGCAAGCCATGGTTGTTCAAGTTGTAAGTAAGATTTAAGCATGGAAAGGGTGGATGAAATCAACATTTTAAGGAAATTCTAACACCTATTAATTACTTTTTAAAATTACTTACTTGAAAAAATATCATTTTCCTTAAAGAAATTTGCCATTTTTGCTTCTGGGGGGGGGGGGGGGGGGGACAGCTGCCCCCCGTTGGGTACGCCTGCGTATCAGTAGGTACCAGCATACTCAGATACTAGCTACATAATCCACATCCTTTCGGCGAAAATGGAATCAGAGGCTCCAGCGAAGATTGAAAATTTGCCTTAGTTGCTAATTTTAATGAGGAGAATCATGTAACTGCGCCAAGAAATGAGAAGTACTTTTGTGGTTTGAGCAATGATGCCGGTTTCATTCCAATAAATGTATTTACCATTTTGTCCATCGACGGAGCTCACCGAGGATTGCATTTTATTTTGCAAAGTTGATCGCCTGCAGTTTTTATTGTACCCATTCAAACCCAGTGTTGCCACTAACAATAAGAAACATCAAAAATTTATACATTTACTGCTGTGTTCAGGAAAGATTTAAACTATGTGTTCTTTTATGCTGTAAAGTTTAATGTTGGAATATGTAGCTGCCACAATAATAATGTGTGAGCAGAAAAATTCACATTTTTCATTGGAGAAGCCTTGAAATTTAACATTTCACAGAAGTAGCTCAGGATTGGAAAGGTTTATAAAAGTACGTTTTTGGTAATAAAAGAAAACAACATTTAAAATTACATAGCAGTTCGTGGTATAACTCTTAGCGGCCTCTTTCAATACTGATAATGCTGTGTATCGTTTATTTACTTGACTTTCGATGGAATGATACATTCAATCAGTGAAAGTTAATTCTTGATGAATGAGTTTAATGGTGAACTGAATATTTATTTGACGCCCAAGACGTTTTCGTGAAATTCGTAACTTCTTGATTCATGATTTTCGCTAAGGTTAAATGGGAATCGTAATCGGCTTCTGGAAACGATGCTGATCAGCGATATGGTATAATCGTCGGCTATCCTCACTCTGTGTCGCCAATGAGCTACCGGACACAGGGAAACAGAACCATTTTGCTGCATGGTAAAAAATATGTCAGAAAAACGATCGTGAGAACCGATCCTAGTTTTCCCGCCAAAACTGGTCGCCAACGCTCGCGCATCCAAACGATCCAAACAGAAGCGAGACCGTTATTTTTGGCGGGAAAAGAGCCCGGCCTCGAGAGAAAAAGGCGGGAAAGCGAACGAGAGGGAGAGTATTTTGAGTTTTTCTGTTCGAGGAAATCTTTTGGGAGTAGGAGGCAAAAGCAGAGAGTTTTCCTTTAGTGTGTAGATGGAGGCAGATGGCTCAAGGAGTTTTTCAACAGCGGGACCTGTCTGAATGAGCCTTTGGGGGTGGGTGGTAAGGTAGTGGCGGTCAGCTGGCACAAACCCAACCCCCTTCCCTCACCTCTCTTCAAAGATCCTCCCTAGAAAAGCACCCCTTATTCCCTCTTCATCTTCCCCCCTTCCCCACAAGAAGACCCACCCTCCTCCATCCAGAAGTCCTCCTCCTCCTCACCCACTGCCTACTTCAGTACCATTTCCCCCCAGCCCCGTAAAACCTACTCCTCCTCCTCCTACTCCCTCCACCCCCGTTGGGGGTTGGTTGCAGGTGCAAAGCTCGCCCGCCACTGCCGAATGTGGAGAGTCGTTTTCGGGGGCTGCCTCCTCCGCGCTGCTGCTTCTATATCTGCAACGAGCCTGCCCTCGGGATGGGTTGCTTTGAGGTTTCCTCTTGCTCGGCCCTTACAAGGAAAGGAGGGATGGATGGAGGAGGAAGAATTGGTGGGGGCTGTCCCCTAAAAAAAGAAAAAAATTGGTAAGCGGAAAAATAAATGGGGAAGTGAAGAAAAGGGATTAGCGGTGGTGATGAGATGAGGGTGGGTTGGTGCATGAGTGTACCGGCGTCACACTGTGGCCTCAAATCGAAAAAAGGCGGCAAAAATTAATCTACATCTACATAATACCCTGCGAGCCACCTCTAGGGTGTTTAGCAGGGGGTGCCAAATCATCAACATGCAGTATGCAAGAGGACCGCCACATGCACACCGCACGGTCATAGAAATATTACGCATACTAGCAAAATATACATGCTTATTCATAAAAAAATTGTTAATGGTTAATAATTCCTTGAGCAAATACATGCAAGGTTAGAATTATGAAAAAACGTGCAATGAGTGATCTTAGCGAGCGACCCCATTAACCCTATCAATTGAGACAACGTTGCTATCCTTAATTGTACGAGGAAAGAATGACATTTTAAACCTCTCTGTTTTGCAGCCCGACCATATTATAAAAATATATTTGGGTAAAATAACGACCATATTGGTCGTTATGTTACCCAAATTAGTACCAAAGGTGTTTTATATCATTGACTTTGATATCCTTATTCTGGCATTTTTTACGCTATCTCTTTATTTTAACATTTTGAGCTGTTATTATTTAAACGGTTTTTGGAAAATCTCACTATGGAAGTTATGGTTATGGGCGGTTGACAATTTGTGTTTGGAGAACTTAAAGCAGTATAATTTTAAGGTAGGAAAAGATGCATGAATTGCAGTTATTGCAGCCATGATAGAACATTGAACATGGAATTGACGGGATTTGAAATGGCGCCCGCGTCGCTGTCTTTAGGAGGAGATTGGTCTAAAAAGAGAAAATGCAATTTCATCTACATCTGCATAGTGCCCCGCAAATACCCCGCAATAGGTGTGTTGCAGGGGTGTTAGGACACCATCCCTTTAAAAATAAAAAGGAAACGCCCTCACGAAGTTCATAGCATTTGTTTCAGTCCTTTATTGTTCTAGGGAAAAACAAATTCCCATGTCTATCCGTTCGGCTAAATATCTCTCAAATTTTATCGTTCTGGCGTCGTTCAGAGTAGTGTCATTGGCCAACTCGTATTCCTTCTTCATATCAACGAACATTGGTGAAGTAGTAGGTACACGGTAAGCTACGATTATTTTGCAGACGACGCTGTAGTTTACAGGGAAATCCATTCCAGCAAGGATAGGGATGAACTAACGAACGACCTTGCTGCTATCAAAGTGTGGTGCGATGCATGGCAGAATTAAATTTGAATAAATTCGTGGTGATGACTTTCTGGAAAAAGAATAACTCCCCACAACAGAGCTATATCATTCGGGGAACCCTTTTAAAGAAAGTTGAAACAGTGAAATATCTAGGAGGTAGACGTTATTATAATATATCGTGGAATGAACTTATTCGGGAAAAAAACAGCTCAAGCTAACCGTAAAATGCGTTTTGTTAAAAGAATATTATGAAAGAGCGACGACAAAGTGAGAAAAATTAGTTACTTCTCTCTTGTTAGACCCCATTTAGAAAACGCTTCCAGTGTTTGGGACCCTCATGAATAAGGCTTAATAACAGACTTAGAACGCGTGCAAAGAAGAGCTGCCTGGTATGTGACAGGTCGTTGCGTTAGTCTTTTTAGTGTAACGGACATCTTAAATAAACTTGGATGGGAATTTCTGTCAGACCGTAAGTAGATTGAATAATAGACTAAACTTTTTAGATAGATACAAGAGCAGTGTCTTTTCTAACGAAAATAACCATATCTTACGGGCGCCAATATACTACGGAAAATCAGATCATATAAATAAAATAACAGAGACAGACTGTAAAACAGACATATTCAGAATGTTTTTCTTCCACGATTAATGAAAGATAATAACGGCAGCGTTAGAACTCATAAATAGATTAGATGACTGGTATTGTAGCCTACTAGCTTATGTAAAACTGAATGCATGTTTCTAAATTTTATAATTATTATAACAGCATATGATAGTATAATTTGCTAGTATGCGTGACGTTATTGGGGCGTGTGGTGTCCATGTGGGAGTCCAATTGCATGCTTCACGCTGGTGATTGATCTACATCAACATAATACCCTGCGAGCCACCTCTAGCGTGTTTGGCAGGGGGTGACAAATCACCAACATGCAGCTTGCAAGAGGACCGCTACATGCACACCGCACGGTCATGGAAATATTACGCATACTTGCAAAATATACATGCTTATTCATAAAAAAAAACTTGCTGATGGTTATTAATCCCTTGAGCAAATACATGCAAGGTTAGAACCATGAATAAAACATGCAATGAGTGATCCTAGCCTGCGTCGCCATTCATCCTATCAATTGAGACAACATTGCTATCCTTAATAGTACAAGGGAAGAATGACATTTTTAATCTCTCTGTTTGGCAGTCTATTTCTTCTATTGTCATTATCACGTCTACTATAGTACGACGGTAAACGAAGGATGTGATTTACGTCGTCTGAGAAAATATCTTCTCCGAATTTCCTTAGTAATTTAAGCCTATACTTGATCACCCTGCCAAACACCCTAGAGGTGGCTCGCAGGGTATTATGTAGATGTAGATGTAGACCCTCTGCCAAGCACCCAAAGGGTTGTTCGCGGGGTATTATGTAGATGTAGATGTTAGAGTGTCCCACACCGCAATCCAATTTTCCGTACAGAGTCCTCTGCGATCTCAGCCTGCTTCGGATGAAGAAGGGGTTGTTTTCCGTCCGCCCTTCGGAGATGCGGTGAGTCACGGCCGCTCGTGTCGGCCACCCCCGCCACTGGCGACCGGGGAAGATCTCGACCCTCGGATCGGGGAACCCGTTTCACTGGATCGCCATTTCCGCTGCTGCTCAGAGACGCCGGAAAAAAATCGCCAAATGCGTCTGGCCCGGTCCAAGGCGAGAAGACTTCAACACAACTGAGTGAGTCAGCAAAAATTTTACTTCTCTTGACTCTTCACCTGTGTATTCGTGCGGAACGGAGAGAACGCCACGAAAGTGACGCCAACGAGGCACAATTTGACTCCATTAATGAGCAGCGATTCGAAATGCATATACTTGTGTGTGTAATATTTCCATTGTTATTGTATATTATCTAGTGTGCGTAATATTTCTACGACCGTGCGGTATGCATGTTGGTGATTTGTCACCCCCTGCCAAACACCTTAGAGGTGGATCGCAGGGTAATATATAGATGTAGATACTTTCGTGCCAAAAAAATTAAAATGTTCATTTTTCAGCTGCGATTCTAAAGGCCGTTTTACACGGGGAAGGAATTGCGCAGGTTAGATCTGCATTAATTTCTAAAATGACGTGGAATTGCGCGAATGCATGAACGAAATTAGAACAGGGGCTATTTTGCCATCTCTTCACGTCCACGAATTCTCACATGTGTTCTAGCAATTCACCACTTTACACGAGGCAATTTTGACTGTGCCTTTGTACACGTCAGACTGTGTAAGTACGTGCCCCGAGTAAAACGGCCTAAAGTAAAACGAATGAGGTTTTTTCCGTAAAAAAACAACTGGCAGAACCATATATCTATATTTGTATAATACTCTGCAAACCACCTCTAAAGTGTTTGATAAGGGGTAAAATATCTATCTTAATTTATCGTTTCTATCGCTCCTGTGAAGATTCCCATAATAACTCGCCTAACATTGGGAACGCTGCACTCGTTATCGTAATGACTCATCAAAAATATCATCCGCCCTGATATATACTCTTATTTATTTCAGGTATCTGTCCTATTTTATAATGGTCTCACACGCTGGCAGCATACTCCAAGCGAGGCGTTACTAGAATCAGTTCAATTTTCGTCTCCTTGGTTTCTGTGAATAAGGATCTATACAATCTCAATACCTATTATTTACTGCGTTTATATTATGTTTAAAATATTTTATACAATGAAGAAAGTCGTAAATAATGCTACAAACACAAAAAAAATTCGCAGAAACTGCAGAAATGTATTAATTGCAAAAAAAATGAATACATCTACATCTACAAATTACCCTGCGAGCCACCTCTAGGGTGTTTGGCAGGGGGTGATCAATCACCAGCATGCAGCATGCATTTGGACTCCCATATGCACACCACTCCGTCCAAGAAACGTCCCGTATAATAACAAACTATACTACTATATGCTGTTAGAAATAGAATATAGAATAGAAATTCAGGAACATGCAGTAAGTTTTACATAGGTTAGTAGGCTACACTACAAGTCATGCAATCTATTTACGCGCTCTATTGCTGCCGTTATAATCTCTTATTGATCGTGGAAAAAATAACATTCGGAATCTGTCTGTTCTGCAATCTATCTCTCTTATTTTATTTATATGATCTGATCTTCCGTAGTACGTTGGCGTCCGCAAGATATGGTTAACTTCGTCAGAAAAGACACTGCTCTTGAATTTATCTAATCGTGTTAATATCTATCGAATAGTGTTCGTCGTAATCATAAAGCCCTTATTAACAGGTTTCGATGAACTGCTGTGAAAATTCCATTACTCGAGCGCGGCATAGAATTTGATTAAGGATGGCTTTTTCCCTAAGATTTAAAGCGCTTTAAAATACTATGTGTGTGGTTTGTTTTTAATTCGAAAATTTCAGGAGGAAATTCCGTACAGTTTGAATTGAAAAAGGAAGCCTTCATTTAATTAGGTTCAGTTTGGTGAGTTTAATGATATCGTGGGATAGAGTGCTGTTTACCTACCCTGTGAGGTATTGCTCCAATTCTAACCGTGGCAGGGATTTTTCATCCTCCCGCTACAGGACCAAAGGTGCGCAGAGGGGATCGTATAACAGATACTGCCCAATATCTGCATGGGTATTTTGTGTGGGGAACTTCAAGTATAGCACTACATGATTATTTTAAAATTATTATAAATTCACCTACAGTGTTTTTAGAGAGGGTTCAGGTTGGTGCAATACCTAAACAGTGTTAGAATGCGTGCAAAGAAGAGCTGCCAGTTATGTGAAAAGTCGTTACGATAGTCTTGTTAGTGTAACTGACCTCTTAGATAACCTCGGATGAGAATCCCTGTCAGACCATAGGTTGAAAAATAGACTAAACCTTTTAGATAAGTGCAAGAGCAGTATCTTTTCTGACGAAGTAAATCACATCCTACGGACGCCAACATACTACGGAGGATAAGATCATATAAATAAACTAGAGAGATAGACTGTAGAGCAGACAGATTCAGAATTTTTTTCCACGATCAATAAGAGATTATAATGGCTGTTTGGTCTTCGCGGCCTAAGTCTATTTTACTTTTTGGCCTAAAGAGGGCAGTGAGGGACTTGTCCCTTATCCCGACACCTGTCGGAATATTTCGTTGATATGTATTGCTTTCCTGGGACCATGAGACGACGAACCCGGCCTCACTCGCAGACGAACCGACGAAAAGATATCACCATTATCATCCAGACGTCTGACGGTGGAGCTTCTAGCCTGGAGACCTGGGGTAAGTCACTCAGTGCTCTCCTGCAGGCCCATTATCTTTTTTTCTGTTTTTTGTTTCATACAGTCCAATTTTCTTTCCGTAATAATTATGAAATGTCCGGCCTATCAATTTCTCTCTCGAATTCCGCCCAATCGCGGACGGAACGAGAGACAATGGCAGCGCTAGAACTAACAAATAGATCAGATGACTTATAGTGTAGCCTACTAACTTGTTCATACCTTAATTCTTGTTTCTGAATTTTATTATTATTTCGAACAGCATGTGGTAGTATAATTTGTACTATGCGTAACGTTTTTAGGACCGTGTGCTGTGTTTGTGGGAATTGCATGCTGATGAATGATCATTCCCTTCCAAACACACAAGAGGTGGCTCGCAGCGTATTATGTACATGTAGATGTACAATGCTGGCTTCCCTCCCAATGGGCCTGGGTTCATATATCTGCGGTGGCGGAAATTTTTTCAGAGACTGCCTTGGGTGTTTTGTAGGGGCCACTAACTTGTTAGTATAGCACTCTGACCGTCGGATGCGACGTCAAGCCGTGGTCCCCTTGGCGCATTTCGTTAAGAGCAGGCTAATGCGACGTTGGGCTTATCTCCAACCTTGCCTCCCAACCCTTTGGTGAAAATTACGTCAGCTGTCAGTTGCCTCCTTTAAATATCATACCCTCATTCAAGTATGATCTGCTTTCGTATATATTGCTATAAAAAATAAAGTAGCATGCGCTGTTTAGTTATCTACATCTGCATAATACCCTGCGAGCCACCTCTGGGGTGTTTGGCAGGGGGTGATCAATCACCAGCATGCAGCATGCAATTGGGCTTCCACATGCACACCACACAGTTCAAAAAACGCCTCGTATACTAATAAATTATATGCTGTTAGAAATAAAAATAAAATTAAACATGCATTAAGTTTTACATGCTAGTAGGTTAGTAGGCTACACTACAAGTCATGAAATCTATTTATGAGTTATAATCTCTTATTGATCGTGGAAAAAAAGACATTCTGAATCTGTCTCTTTTACAGTCTATCTCTCTTATTTTATTTATATGATCTGATCTTCCGTAGTATGTTGGCGTCCGTAAGATATAGTTAACTTCGTTAGAAAAAACTCCCACATACACACCCCAGAATCCAAAAAAGTCACCCATGCTAACAAATTATACTAACATCTACATCCACATAATACTTGTAGATCTTTGTAGATGTAGAAAAAGGATCGACCCACGGTATTCCTTTATGAGCTTTATTCTTTCCATCGAGTTTACTTTGGAAAGCGTTATTCAGATGTTAAACGAATTAGCCGGGGATTCGTTGGAGACTCGGATGGTGGGCGCTTGACTTAGATTGTTCGACCGATTGAGAATATATATCTTTCAGAGCGACACGGAGAACATCATAGTAGAACCACACTATGTTTCCAGGTCCCTCAGAAACGATAAATTAAGAGAGATATTTTGGCGAACGAATATGTATGGGTGTTTATTTATCCCACTTAGAATAAAGGAAATTAATAAATGCTAGACGGAACTTCGTCAGAGCATTTCCATTTAATTTGTCTAAGACTGGTGTCCTAACACCCCCTCCATACTCATCTACATCTACATCTACATAATACCCTGCGAGCCACCTCTAGGGTGTTGGCAGGGGGTGATCAATCACCAGCATGCAGCATGCATTTGGACTCCCACATACACACCACACCGTCCAAAAAACGTCCCGTATAATAACAAACTATACTACTATATGCTGTTAGAAATAGAATATAGAATAGAAATTCAGTAACATGCATTAAGTTTTACATAGGTTAGTAGGCTACACTACAAGTCATGCAATCTATTTACGAGGTCTATTGCTGCCGTTATAATCTCTTATTGATCGAGGAAAAAATGACATTCGGAATCTGTCTGTTCTGCAATCTATCTCTCTTATTTAATTTATATGGTCTGAGGTCTTATATATCTCTATACTCCTGTTGAGGTATGTTGCAGGTCAGCATGTGAATGTATATGCACTCCTTCGACATGAAAAAATTTGGGGGATCGGGTTGGAGTGGTGGCTAGAGTGTTGGCTTCCCACCCGACGGGCTCGGGTTCAAATCCCGGCAGTGGCAGAGAATTTTCAGAGACTGCCGGATTCCTGCTTCAATGTTGTGTGGAGGACATTTCAAGCGCAACACTCCGTCCGTTGAATGGGACGTTAAGCTGTGGTCCACTTGTCGCCTTTCGTTAAGAGCAGGCTAATGTCGACGCCGGGTTTCTCTCCACCCATCCTTCATGGCGCAAATGACCTCAGCTGTCGGTCGCCTCCTCCAAATACCAAGGAGGCGACATACCCATAAGGATAATGCGTATAGGTTTTGATACATCAGTGCCATCTATGCCAGTGGTCCAAGGCTGCCGCGAAGTTTGAATGCACATCTCGGCGCGTGTTTCAATTTTTTTACGCGTCACGATAGGGCGTGCTATTCAGGCTTAATAATGATATTGCAATTGCGATAAACTTAAAAGCAATGAATGTAGGAAAATCTTCCTGAAGAACTTCCCCAGGTTACTAAAGCAGTAACCATAATACAAGGTTAATGTACAAAGTCAACTGGCGATCTGGTGGTTGGTAAGAATAATGATCTCGGAAACTTACTTCAGTGGACATTGGTATTTATTGATACAATAACTGGTAAAAAAATACAACAATAACAATTTCAATATGACATACTGGAGATGAAATCTGTGGAAGTTCACAATTCTACAAACACATGAGATGCACAAGCAACAAATATCAATGACAACATGAGAGATGAGCAGCCTTTGCGTAATAGGAGTCAGCTTCCATAACTTCAGTAAACACTCCACACTTATAGACAAAGAGGGTGACCCAATGTTCCTTGAGGTAGATGTATCTTGCAACAGCTCAGGGACAGGGAAAATAATGCTAATCCTGAAACCAACGACCATGACAACACTTCACTAGAAATAAGCATGCAAGTTTGGATATCATTTCATGGAAGATAATTATTTAATTATGAAAGGAGAAGGACATTATTTCGTAGGAAGTAGTTCATGATGAGTACCCAGTAAGATAACATATCTTGGCAGAGGAGTCTTAAAATGAAAGGTTCTTAGATGTTAATATCCATCATTTATGCAAAAGAAAGTATTCCAAAAGTACACAACGAGAAAAGTGATGAATATTTTATACCAATGTAGTAGAAATTAAGTTCTCACTTAAAAACGAAAGAGAAAGTTTTAAGAAATGTAAACATTGTAGAACACTTAATGAATTATGCTCAATTGATGACAATTAAACAGTTGAAAGGACAGAGTTGAAATAGCAAATTAAGTACATAACCAACAAAATGATTAGCATTAAACAAACCAAAGCATAGCAGTAGTGATTCGTTAGTACTTTGAACACTAGAAAAACTGCAAATACAATGAAAAACATATTGAAATATAAGGAATAAAAGACACTATGAAAGGTTGAAAACATGAGAAAAGGTTAGCTAATCACAGGTTGAAATCAAAATGGAATAATGAAGGAAACAAAGAATTACTCACATTTTCATCACCAAATACATTTCATACCCATGCAATTTAGCAATAACCAAGATCATTGAGACTCGTATCCTTCATCGAGCACATTCCAAAATCGTAAGGGACACTGTAAGCAATAAAAAAAAGTCTGCAGTTAACACTAGTGACTATCAATAAGCCTCAATATCACGCTTGTTTACAGCGAGATTCAATATGGCAGCCCCCAGTTCGTTACTGCTCAGAAAAACAGGCTACACCAGCGCCTCTATGTTGGGTAGGCCGTTGGACCACTGGGGCTCCGGAAAAATCAAAACAAAAGAGGTTTTCTATACGATATATCGCAGTTCTGTCGCCCCCTTGCAAATACCATGCCATACCATACCGACATGAAAATTTTGCTTGCGCATGCGCAGAAATCAGATAGCGGGCGCCAATTTCAAGTCTGGGACTGGCCATGGGTTTGCATGGCGAAGGGGTTGATAAACGGGTGAAGAGTAGTGTCGGGGGTTGCTTCTCTCCGTTCTTCTTGGAAACTCCGAGGAGGGGTGAGAGAGATGACTGAAAAAAACAAATGAATGGAATCGGCGCGGCGTCCCCTGTTTCTCTCTCCAAGGCCGCCAGTGCGCATGCCCAATTGGTTTGCTTAATCCGCGCAGGTGCGAAGTCGCGTCGTGGAGGGGAGGGCTTGTATCGGAGGGGCACCTGTTCCTCGGTTACATCCCCACCCCAGACAAAACTCAACCCCTTGATCACTAGCTGGGGTGACTCCTTATCAAAGCCCCGCTCCAGTCATGCGTAAAACTGCCTTATGCTATTCAGATATGTTACAAATAAAAGCAATCCCTCTAATGGGGGTGGTAAAAGTCGGACATGGACTTTCCCCCCCATGGACTTTTATAAAGCTAAATATCATCAACATTCTACTCCGTAAGCCGCATCTATAGGCCTTTGACAAAGATGCGGATACGTCAATTTGACGACGAACACGTTTGCCTTTTTTTGTTTCAATCCGGAGTTTGGCTTGGATAAGTGAGGGTAGACTTCGAGGAGGGACAAAGACACCTGTTTGTGAAAACCGATTTCGAGGATTGTTTGGGAATTTCCGAATCTCTCATTCAGAATTGGTGTCCGGGACAAATTAAATTATACCGGGACTAGCCTTACTGTGGACGAGTTTCTTATGGCTGGTACGCATTTTACTATGCTTTCATTTGTTCACCGTCAACGTCAGCAAGTGGAGTAGTTCCAATACCCGCGTGCCTGCACTAAGCGCTAGAGAGTCAGTCATTTTTCACAGCACTGAGTTTATGTTAATGGTCCACTGTTCTACATTTTTGAATAGGTCTTTAGGAGAGGAAATGAATTACCGAATAAAAAATATAGGCCGCCCTTTAAAAAAGACATACCACTATTCATATCTTTGCAAATAACAAAGCTATAAGGAAGGTAATCATGCTGATTAATGTCCCCCTGACGGCTAATAAACATTTGTTTGACACATTTTTGAATTTCCATCTGGACAAATAGTTATTTCGAGTGGTCAAGATAAATGGGACACCCTGTATGATACATCTAAATCCACATCAACATCTACATATTACCCTGCGAACCACCTCTAGGATGTTTGGCAGGGGGTGATCAATCACCAGCATGCGGCATGCAATTGAATTCCCACATGCACATTACATGGTAAAAAAAACGTAACGTATACTAAAAGATTATACTACCGCATTCATTCAAGGCTAAACTTGCAAACTACTTATGAAGGTTTTCTGCCAATAAAGCTAGAACACACCAAACATGCTGTTAGAAATAATAAGTAAATTCAGAAAATTGCATTAAGGTGTGTGAGTTAGTAAGCTACAATAAAAGTCATTTAATCTACTTGTGAGTTCTGACGCAGCCGTTATAGTCTCTTACTCTACACTCATACACTAAACTCGTTGCCTGTTATTTCTGAAGGGCAGAATTCTTCCTCTTTAACACATGGGGTGTATCAGATATGATACACCCCGTCGTTATACTATGTGGTTCTCGAAGTAGTCAGTAAATACTAAAGGTGATCAGCTTCTAATTATGTTATAGGAAGTCAGCTCTCTGCATGAGGAACTATTGAGAGGTTTAACCCAAGTGGTATCTATACATGTATTTAGATGCGGTACCGGCGCCAGCGAGGAGTTTCCAATTAATTTTTGTAATGAAAACATTTTTTTGGAAAATTGCCAAATCTGTGACAAACATCCATTTGATGTAAAAGTTGTCTATAACCATAATGTATCATATGTGATAAATATAAAAAAATTTCCTTAAAAATTAAAAACAAATAGCAGAAAAAGTTAGAAAGATGTAGTGATTGAAACGTTTCTGTATATATTTTATAAAGAAAAATATTTTCCGTATTAATTATTAACCGTAATGTATCAATGTGATAATATAAAAAGTTTCCTTAAAAATGAAAAAAATAGCAGAAAAAGTTATAATAATGTAGTAATTCAGCGTTTCCGTACATATTTTATAAAATAAAAATATTTTTGACACGTATTTAGAAATTTATGCAGTCAAGGTTAATACGACTTAAGGCAAATAAATACTCTCCATGAATGGCGCCTCCTCCTAATTAAGTTACCATCTGATTTCAGAACACAAAAATGCAAATATGTAGTATGGGCTAGCACGTGCCTTTCTAGGGTTGTTGGCCTCGCCGAAAATAATAAACACGTTCCATCAGTTAACCGAGAAACAGCTGCCTTTCGAAGAAAAAAGATACACACTTAGAGTTTCCTGCAATGTGCATCTCCTTCTCCGATCAAAGTTTCACAGGTGTCGCGGCCGATGACCTGACCACACAGCGCTGTGACGCAATCTAATCAGGCGTGATCATAACATTTGGCATGATTTCCCTTTGTTTCACTACCCTATCATCTTCGCGGTGACTTTTTTGATCTTCCACCTGGCAAATTGTCATAAGCTGGGGTCAACGACTCAACCCGAAGCTAACACGGAAGGGTTGTTCACCTTAAAAATGATGCATGACACTTATTATCTTAAGTCCTTCATCTCCAGCTTAATTTCATGACTCAATTGTACTCATAGCCACCATGGCACTAGACGGAATTTTATGCACGATACAGTGTAACAAATTCCAGTGTACGAAAAAAAATTCAGAGAAAAATGTTAGATTGTTTTACATTTCGAAAATGAATAGGAGACTTCGTTGATTTCCACTAATTTATTTTGTCCGTACAACATGTTTCGAACCATAGAGGTCATTATCAAGTACAACGAAGTCTCCTTTTCATTTTCGAGTATTAACTTCCACATAGTTGAGCCTAATACAATTGAACGAATGTTTTACATTTATTTATCGGTCTGTTGTTGCTGAACATAGTTCATTAAACATGAGAAATGGGTTTCGTTTCCATCTTGCTAGAGTTAACTCCCATATTCCGTATCATATTACCAAATGCTTTTTTCCTAAAATTTGGCTTGAGAGGCTAAAAATCATCTGAAAAATTAATGTCCAATTGACCTGGGTAGTTACTATAGGGATGTGTTTTAGGGAATTAAACGATGACAACTTGGTGGTAAAATGTTCATCAGAAATAGCAAATTTGTTTGCGATATATCTTGGGGCTCAAACGTACGACCTTTAGGTGAAGAGTCTTACCCTTTTAAAATTTTTTAAAGCCAATTTACCTTCTGCCTAATCATAATATAATTTAATAACCAGATCCAAATAATTTTCCCAATCGTTGAGCTTGTCCGGCGCCAACATTGCATTTATGGAGTGAACTCAGACTTGATTGTTGGCGTGTCACTTAGAGCTTGGGATAGTATAGATAGGTTACCTAGTGTTAGACTAAACCACGAATAGTGGCAAATTTATCATTCTCTATCCTTTCCGAATTCTATAATTTTCCATAAGAAGGAAACTACCTAACTTAAATATTGGCACTAATAGGTATTCTTCATTGCAATCGATTAATTTCGTCTTTTGGAAAAGGTCTAGTTCCTTATTTATTTGTTTGTGGTTTGGCCTTAATAAAGCTTCTCGTCTATTACAGAAAAATAATAAAGTATTACTCAGGAAACCTCAACCGTCACCAACAAGGCATTTGGAACGCGAGGATCGCCGCAAAACTGAACTTAAATACGTCTGTTACATCGGTGTACGCCAGCCTTCACCTGCTGCTAACAAACCTGAGAATAAACTCACATATTCGTTTCAAATATATCCACATACTTGCTTAGAAGCAATTTCATGACATTCTTTGACTGTGAGAGCAAGGCTGGCTGGGACCAGCTGGCAATCCGTAGGTAAGAAGTTCAATTCCTCGAGCAGGAGAGTTGTTGTGACATTTCAAGTATTCATTTTAACCATTCATGAATTTTACACTACATTATTGTATAAGTATCATAATTGGCTGCAATATCTATGTTTTCACGATCAATTGAGAAAAATATATTGTTTTAAAAATGGAGGTAAAGGAATATGGAAAATACAGAAACGATTGGGAAAAATATCGTTTGTTGTACATGGATGAATGAAAAATTATCCCATGCTTGTCTTTGCCAGTTGTATAGTTTATTTTATTATGCCCCTCTGACCTAGTCCTAGGTACTATGCTTCATAAAAATGATACCGGATCCATGGTAAGGACAACGGGAGCTGGGTGGGGGGAATAGGGGTTACCTACGAGTAATAATGGGTGTCTGAACAAAAAACATTTTATCTAGAGTAAATTGGATAGCCAAAGGGGGGCTATAGCCCCCTAGCCCCTCTTTGGGTCCACCACTGCCTTATTTTATGACTAGTATCACATACTCCTACTCTCTTTCTGCAGAATAACTATACGATGGGGCATAAATCCGAGACTTCTGGAGACCGCAGTATTTTGAAGTGCAGCAGATGGTATTTTCCTAGCATATTTTACGTATCCGAGTCTTGGCGTTGGTTCGTCTAGATGAGCACGACCGAGGCTGGTCACAGCTTCGTATCCTATTTCGTCCCGAGAGGATAGAGAATCACGCTCTTTCTCTCCCTGTCCTTTTGTGCAGAATTGGGTGGGAGGGAGGAGTTCCCTCCCCTCTGCAAAGTCTTCCATTCTTTCTTTTGCCTCTTTTTCGGGAAAATCCTTCCTTCATCCTCCCCCGTCTCTTTTGGGTGCGTAAATGTTACGCACTGCGGCTTATCCGATCGTCTTTTCAATAGACCAGGGCGCCCTGCCCACTCACAGCGTCCCACTCCTTCGGGCGAAATCCCTTCTTTTCCCACGCTTCGACCATTATGTCAACGGTAGCGCGCTATCCGAGAATTTTCGCCGAGAAACGTCCCACAGGGGTTCTGTTTCCCCCCACCCGCGAAACTGCATACGTTCTTTTTTTTGGGCTCGTTTAAGGCACTTTGGGCTTCAATAAGGTCTCGAGTATGTTCCCGTCTTAAGACATTCCCCATCTTCCATAAATGGAGGAGTTCACGAAAATTCTCTTCAGTTCGACTCTTGTATATTTTCAATCGCGTACAGTAGGGTGATTGTTTAGATCTGGAAATTCGTACTCATTTTAAGTCTCCTTTCCATCGGTATCACTGATAAAAAAATGAAGGACGCTTTATGTGAGATTTGGTTGCATGTAGAGGAATTTGGTAGCATCAACATTGTAATGATATCGTTCTAAGAAAAAATTTTGCGGAGTGAAAACTTTTGTCTCCCATTTTGACAATGGGAATATAGGTCCTCTTCGGATAGGTATATTATTATTACTATTATTATTATTATAGTATTCTACTGATTAAGGTAGGTTTCCATGGTGTGTTCAAGAAGTGATCTCGAAGCCTCCCTTTCCATCGAGCACTGCCTTATTTAATTCACTGCAAGGCCTACTCTCTTCCAATCTATCTAAAAATCCTATTCTTTTCCTTCCCCTCCCTCGTTTCCCTAACATTCTACCCTCTAACACCTATTTCAACATCCCTTCCCCGCTAAGCACTAACTCCATCCATACATTCTGTCTCCTCCGTATCTCATCTTAAAGCTGCCTCTCCTCACCCACCATGTCCAGCACTTCGTCGTTCCTTTTCCTCTCCGTCCATTTCACCCTCTCCATTCTTCTCCATACCCACATCTCGAATGCCTCCAATCTACTCTCGTCTTGGATGGGTATATAAGAGTTTAAATTTTGTTGTTGTCATTAATGGTGAAAAATCCTAAGAACGGTTTGAAGTAGCTCTCCACTCACTCCCCCAATTCGATGGCTGATGATCCGAAGACTTCTGTGGTTTGGGGAACACACTTTTACGATCAGGGTTCAAGAATTACGGAGAGATTTCAAGATGTCGTTCTTTCCGAGGACTATCAGGGATACACAAGTACCATCCATGTGTTTAATTTCTGTACTCGTTAAGTCGCTAGTTGAAAAAAATATTTCTCCCTTTTTCTGGATCGGATTTGTTTTGTCCTTGTTTTTCTTATCGGCGTCGAACAAGTTTCATGCAGTTGCATGGATAGTTATCCACACAATAATATGTATAATTCGCATGCCTGATGTGCACTTACATGTAGCAATGCATAGCCGGAGATAGCTCACACCGCTAGCTGGAATTTGAATGAGTTATATCCTTTTTGTTTGCAATGACTTCGAGGTTGTAGCGTATTGTATGGTATATGTTGGTGTAAAGCTATTGCCAAATACCCTTGGGGTGGCTGCGAGGGTATTATGAATAATTTGCGGCGCGGCCCTGCAGTATTGTAAGGTTCTTTCGTTACTAGTGGTAGCTCATTGATTGGCAATATTTTTCCCTATATCAACGATGCAATTGTGATGGAGTGAAAGTTTACGAAGAACAAAATTAGCTATGAATATGTTCGCTTCTGAACTCTGCAAGCCACGTCAACAGGCGGGGGATGTTATGACACCGGGCGTTCACAAATAAAATGGAAACGATCTCGCGAAGTTCCGTCTAGCATTTATTGAAGTCTTAATTTTTCTGGGAAAAACAATAGTTGTGCATATCGAGTTCGAGTGACTATGTATTTCATTTTGTCTTTTCTACCGGATCTGGAAATATAGCGATTTTTTAATATAGCGATTTTCTATGTTGCTTTGAAATATATCTCTTCTCAGTTGTTCAAGCAATGTATGCTCAGCGCTTAGCCTCCGAGTCTCTAGCGCCTCCCAGCCTTATTCGTTTAACATCTGTATAACGCTTTCTGTACGCCCGTAGCAGTTTTGACGAATCGCGCAATATTCCTTATTATGTTATTGGGATTATAAAAAAGAGTACTGAGTAACTTCGTGGTATTTGCACCACTTATAATGCGACCGCCTACGACGCTGAAATCGAACGATTTTTCGACCATGCAGCAGAGTCAGGAGCTGGCCGCTAGCAACGGGCAATACCGCTCTTGAAGAATATTTGAATATGAATCTTTTTTACCAAAGGAATTGAACAAAAGCATTAATATCTTAATACAGCATTTGCAAAGCAGTTGGAGTCAGTGGTATGGGTTGGCGGGGAACGGGTATGTATTACCCTAGTAATCAAAGTATTGGCCTGCGTGTTGTTTGGGAAAAATGTTCGCTGGATGAAGGTCATTATGAGTCCCTTGCAGAACCTATGGTAACCTTTGGGCCATATGTTCGCCAATAAACTACTGCGTTAGCAAGAATCCCTTTTCTGGAGCTTACCTTGGCCCATTGTTACGTCGAACTATTATCCACGAAAGGAGGCTCCGCTTCTGGAAAATGGTGAACCCACTATGTCACACTCTTCCTCCCTTCTATTCGTACCGAAAACTCCCAGTGCGAAAGCTTCGCCAAATGCAAGGGTGGTAAACAAGGCGAGTGGAGTTTGGGTTACGAGGGAGGAAAAGGTTGGAGAAGGTAGAAAAATTGAGACAGGTAGCCTAGGGAGTCGCGGTTGATACGAACATAGATGTGGATATAGATGGCTAAGTTCTAACAACACGTATATCTTGCATGATGTTGGGATCGATATGGCGGAAGTTCTCAATATTATTAAAATAGGACATTGCAATAATAAAACTAAATGGAAATATTGCAATGTCCTACTTTAATAATCTAACAACACGTATTTTAAAATTTTGCCGGTTTCACAAAGGTATCACAAACGAAGTGTAATCACATTTTTTTAAATATTCAAGAAAAAAACCAACTCTTTTTTGGCAAGTGTATGCTTCTTTTTCAGTTTTAAGAATTTTTGGTTTTTAATTTTAGCGGACAATTAGAAAAAATAAATCGTTTTTTTGCCCTCCTAAAAAATTTCTATTTCGGAGATACTTGATGTTAGAACTTAGCCATCGATATGCAGTAATGCGCGTGCTTTTCTGCTATGAGAGCAGTACTATTAAGTTATTCGTGATTTAAAGAAGGGAAAAATCTCTTACCAAAATAACGAACGGATTTAGAAAAGGGAGGAATCGTGAAACCCAGCTTAGGTCTTTACTCATGATATCGTAGCTACGGATGATAGACATCTTCAAGTTGACGCTATATTTATAGCGTAGTCACGGATGACAGACATGTTTAAATTGACGATATATATTTAGTATTGAGGAAGAATTCCATGAGGTTCCGCAATCAAAGCTGACTCAAGAGTGGGAAGCATATAGCCTAGACAAGCACGCTAGAACAGATTGGATCAAGTGTTTCTCAAATGTTGGCGAGCGGAGAGGAATTTCGTTGGAGTATTTGCTTTATATTCGTTAACAACTGGTGTCCTAACACTATCCGCCACACACGTATACAGACCGGCTTGCGGGGTAGAATGAAGATGTAGATGCTATATTTATCGCAAACTAGAAACATACAAGAAAATTTACGTACCTACAGATCTGGTCGTTTTACTTCACTTATCATTCGGCAATAATATTTGAGTAGAAACCCCGTTGAAAAATTAGGATAAATAAAAAAATACTTTGTTTGAGAGTGAAAGGAAAGATCTTATAAGCCTTTTTTTTCATGTGACGCAAAATTAATAATCTATCCCACTAAACTGTATAAATAAGTCAATAATTTACATCTTCCCGGAAGCAGATGTGGATTCAGAACAGAACCTAGTACTTATAAAATACAACGTAAGATTCAAAAGAGTTATGAAAGTTAGGAAGGCGAAGAATTGGAACGTAGAGGCCCAGAAGGGGAGTATGAGGAGAGAATATAATGAACTAGTGGACTTTAGTATGCGGGAGATTTAAATTACGATGGCTGTTGAGGAGAGATGGGATAATGGTAGAACTGGAATAGTCAAATCGGCTGAGAAGTCAATTGGTTACGTTGACAGTAGAAAATTAAAGAATTCGTGGATAACGGAGAACATGATAATGGAAAAAAAGAATTGGAAGAACGTGGACATAGAACAGGGCAAAGGAATTTATAGACAAAATAATAATCGCGAAAACCTAAATTTTAAGAAGAATCCATCACCAAAATAATAGCACGGATTTAGGAAAGGGAGACTTGGAGAAACCATGATAGCTCTAAAGAGCAGTACTATCAAGTTATTCGTTATTTATAGATGGGAAAATCTATTACGAAAATAAAGCATAGATTTAAAAAAGGGAAGTCTGATGAAACCCAGCTCAGATGATATCGTAGTTACGAATGACCTACATGTTCAAATTGACGCTATATATTAAGACTTGAATAAAAAAATGGATAAGGTTCCGCAATGAAAGCTGACTCATGAGTTCGAAGCGTATGCCCGAGACAAGCACGCAAGAACAGATTGGATCAAGTGTTTCTCAAATGTTTGCGAGCAGAGAGGAATTTCGTTGGAGTATTTGCTTTATATTCGTTAACAACTGGTGTCCTAACACCATCCGCCACACACATATATGGACCGGCTTGCGGGGTAGAAAGTAGATGTAGATGCTATTTTTATCGCAAACTAGAAACATACAAGAAAATTTACGTGCATACAGATCTGGTCGTTTTTCTTCACTTATCATTTTGGCAATAAATATTGAGTAGAAAAGCCGTTGAAAATTTTGGATAAATAAAAAAAATACTTTGTTTGAGAGCGAATGGAAAGATCTTATAGGCCTTTCTTTTTGGATGTCATGCAAAATAAATAACCTAACTTACTAAAGTTTATAAATAAGACAATAATTTGAATCTTGGTTTATTCTTTTGTTCTCTTAGATCATTCTCAGGAAAATTGATTTTTAACCCCTACGTTCTTATGTCTCATCGCCGAATCCGAACAATCAATCTATTCGGCCAACAATTCGAAGATCGATCGATCATATTACATTTACGAATGCCCTCTACTCCGCATCCTTAATAACTTGATCTATATAAGACTACCTTTCCCTGGGTTGCAACCTTGTCGCGGTGGAAAGACTTGCGCGTACCTATGACGCCTAGAGCTGCACTGGCGGGATTAATCCTAAACTATTCCCGATGTGAACCACCGTCTGTAAGATGTTAGCTAATACAGAATATTTAAGTAGACATAATCAAGTTGCAAAAATCATACACCAAAAACTGGCCTACCAACACAAGTTAATAGATACCAAGACCCCATACTATGAATATCACCCCCAAAGGGTGCTTGAAAACAGCTCATTTAAACTTTATTACAATTTTCCAATCCAATCAGATAAAACTATAGTCAATAATAGACCAAATATTATGTTGATTGACAAGAAATATAGAACCAGTTACATAGCTGATATTGCTGTTTCAAGGTCGCATAGCACAATAGCCGGGAAAATAAATAAGTACCAAGAATTGGCAATAGAAATAAAAAGAATGTGGAACATGTTTATTTGTCATATCTGCTACCGGTATCATCCCAAATCATATACAAAGCAGTTTCAAAATACTCAACCTTCATCCAAATACCTGCGTCAGATTACAAAAGGCTGTAATAATTTCAACCTGCCATATCACGAGAAAATTTCTCAGCGCAAAGGAACAGTAAAGAGATACTTTGGTGAAACCCCGTGCTCTATACACTAAAACAGCTCAGTGGAAACTGAAGAATATTTAAGGATAAAATATAATAATAATAATAAATGCAGTCAAGACAGTGGGTTCGTCTCACAGATTGGTACATGTGTCCTTGATATTATTTGTGTTGCTATGGATGGTGTGAAATCTCCTCCTTTAAATCCGACCCTAAGCCTAATTTGCCCTAAGGATAGGTTAATAAATCCAGTTGGTGTTAAGCAGCTTAGAAAGTGCAAAACATCGAAAATAATAATAATAATAAAACCCAAATTTATTGGATGACAGATGCAGAAAATGAGGTAATGCCTCTGAGACGATACAGCACATCACAAGTGGATGCACTAACTTATCCCAAAAAGACTATCTGCACCGACACAATCAAATATGCAACATCATCCACCATAAATTAGCTCTAAGGTTTAAACTCATAGAAAATGCAGTTCTTATAAATAAAAACCTAAAACCATCCTTGAAAACGATCAATGTAAGATTTATTATGACCGATCAATTATCACCGATAAAAAAGTCCATAGCAATAGACCTGATCTAGTAGTGCAAGATAAAATTCACGATGAAACGTACTTGATAGACATTGCCGTACCTAATCCACATAGCATCACGACAGCCTACACCAACAAAATGGAAAAGTATGAAGAACTTAAAGATGAAATTAAGAGATTATGAAAGTAAGATAAAGTACACATAATACCAATAATTATCTCTGCCACAGGAGTAGTGCCTCATTCAATCCATCAAGGCATTAAAACTATTGGACTTCCGAAAAACTTGTACATTTCAATGCAAAAAGCAGCAATTTTAAATACATGCCGGATTATCAGAAAATTTTTCAACTCAGAGTAAAAAGACGAGAGTGCTCGGTGATACCCGTACCTCGCCTAAAACCAGCAAAAACGCTGTGAAAAAATAAAATAATAACAATAATAATAATAAACCTATATTCCCTTAAACCATAATGTACAGAAAGCACAATCCACCAAAATTAACAAACATGCAGAACTTGCAGCAGAGATCAAAGCCTTGTGGAAGATGCAGTCAGTAGATATATGCCCAACAGTGATAACAACAACAGGAATCACACCGTGTGAAATTTTAAACCAGCTAAAGAGAACTTGGAGAAAACTACCAAAAATACAAAAATCAGTCATCCTGGATACCTGTCATATTGTCCGACGGTTCCTTTCAATAGAATAATATCTGAACTAATAACAAAACATAGTTGAACTTGACCTGGTCCGTTCACTGTGAACAAACCTTCCAAGATAGCAAGAGGGAAAAAGGAAAATAATAATAATAAATGCAGTTAAGACAGTGGTGGGTACGCGAGCCCTTGATTTTTTTACGTTCCCCTCCGTCCAGGGCACTTCCCTTATCGGGGGCAGTTGGAAGGGTTGACTCGTCCGTATCCTGATGCGCCCCCTCTCATCCCCTGAATCGCTCGCTCTGTCTCCGCCGGCCACCTGTTCCTCCTGCTGGATGGAACCCTAGCAGATCCGTAAGCTGAGATGCAAGCGAGGGAAAAAAATGGGCATAGGGTCTTTAAAAACGCATAAGGGGGTTGTATGAGCAAGATGAGGGGTTGTCCTTTTCTCAAGGGAAGGAACTTCTGGGATTTAACCTTCTTCAACGGCAGTGCATCCGACCTCCGAGCTCAACATGCCACTTCCATTTCCTGTTCTACAACCTGGAGGAAGCAATACAAAAAACCGCTATCATCCGCCAATAAAAAAAAACCTCGATAAATCTCGTCATGACGAAATACCACAGCTGAATTCGCCGTGGTTTAAATAGTAAAAATATGCTAGTGACTTAAAAGTTTAAATGATGTGATGAGATCACTTTATTTTTTTCATCATCAACACTGGTCAACAATCTTAAGATTGGTTTGACAGCTCTCCATTCAATGCTCTAATCAGCTAATCTTTTCACACCTTCTTATTTCTTCTCTTTCACATCCTTCTTTACCTGTTCCATATATTATGTTCGAGATCTTTCTTTTCCTTTCTTGCCATCAACTTGTCCCTCGACGATTGTCTTCATCCGGCCACCATGTCTCAAGATGTGGCCTATAAGGTCGTTCCCTCTTTTTGTTAAGGTTTTCATGAGGCATCTCTTCTCTCCCACTCTTCTTAGGACTTCCTCATTACTTACTCGGTCGATCCATTTGATCCTCATCATTATTCTGTGGCACCACATTTCGAAGGCCAATACCCTTGCTTTCTCGGCGGCTGTCATTGTCAATACCTCACATCCTTAGAGAAGTTTACTCCAAATGCTTGTTCAGATACTTTTATGCATAAATTTCCCGCGGTAAGTAGATCTTTCTTTTGGTGGAATGCTCTCTTCGCTTTGGTTATTCTGCTTATGATTCCTTTCTTGCTTCTCCGTCGCTAGTGATCCTGCCTACCAAATAACAGAACTCATTCACCTCTTCCAGTTTTTGTTTCCCTAACTAAATTCACTAACTCTTGATTAACTTTGTGGTATTCCATTATATTTTTTCCTGAATATCACACAATTACTTATGCCACTTATTTTTTACAGAGTGCGACCCGGGTTTCAATGAATTATCATCATCTTCAGGCGCAAATTATGATTTATCTTACTATTGTTACGTAGTTACTTGATGACATTTAATACGGACGCCTAAATAGGGGAAAAAGATGGGTAGAGATATTCATTTATAAGAGTATGACCGCCGTGAACTGGACTCTAGGGAGCAGTTAGAAATTTTTAAAATTATTGAAAGTCAGGACAGTACTCTTATAAATGAATATCTCTACCCATCCTTTTCCCATATTCTGGCGTCCGTCTTAAAATTCATCAAGCAACTAGGTAACAATACGATAAACAAATCATAATTAGCGCCTGATGATGATGATTATTCATTGAAACCCGGGTCGCGCTCTTATATAAAAAAATATGTGGTATAAGTAATTGTGTTTATCCAGGAAAAACTTATTTCTATTTCCTTTCTTGCTTCGTCCATCGTAGGTTACTCGGTAGGTCACTTAAGTAGCAGAATTCCTTCACCTCCTCGAGTTTATGGTTTCTTAGTTTCAGGTTGGCCTTCGCTTCTCCTGTTTCTCTGCAGAGCAAATTTTTTTCCTTAAAAATTGATTTGAAAACAAAATAAACGATCGGTTTCATCAGACCGACGTGTGTCTCGATGTAACCAGTTATATTGTGCCTTCTTCTGAGGTTTGCACATGACTTTCCATCTAGTCATCTTTCCACATTACTCACAAGGTTAATTAATCCCTTGGATCGCCATCATTATCCTGAACACCACATTTCTACCTATCTTGACTTCTCTGCTGCTGTTGTTGTTCATACCCCATTACCATAAAATTTTGTTCTAAATGCGAGTTTTAACGAATTTTTTCATTACCTCAACGCTTACATTCCCAGTTGTTAGAAGACGCGTCTTTTTGAAGATGTAGTTTTGTAGTTTTACTTTCGTAATAGTTTTTTTCCTTTTACTGAGCCTTCTGCAGAAGTGGAGATAAGCTATGTAGGTAGGTAGTAAATGGATTGAAGTGCTTGGATGCGGTGTGGTGCACCCAAATGCCTTTAAAAATGTTGGAATAGACCACACTAAGTACAATGGCATTGCACTTGGTATTGGCATAGAAAGGCTAACAATGCTGAAATATCAAATTGGTGACTTAAGTAACTTTTACGACAATAAAATTAGTTGGCTCAACCATTACGGTTTTCATTTTTCGTCTCTAAGATAAGTGACAAACAAAGCTTATACATTTGTTGTACTTGCTACTGGGCATGGTAAACGAATTAACTCAGCTCTACCTAAGCTTTTGCACAAAATAGGCAATTTTTCCATGCTTGAGCACGTCATTTACAACGCAAAGCAGCTAAATCCTGAAATTCTTCTTTGTTTGGGATATTCTTCTGAATATGTCCTTCTTGCTTCGTCCACCGGTGGTCACTGACCCGCCCGGCTGGCAGAATTTCTTCACCACGTCCAGTTTATGGTTTTCTGGTTTGAAGTTGGTCTTAGCTAAACTATCAGTAAAACGTAGCGTGCTATTATTTTCACCGTAGAAGTTCACTCGTTCCGCTTCCTCTTTTATTTTATCGATAGATTTCTAGATGTAGATATTGAAAACTCTATAATTTATATCCTAGCCATAAACAAGTTTTCTCGACTTCTAATGCAGTATCGTCCAAAGTTCCGATATAAAACTACAAGTTTATACGTTCAATTTCATAAAATCCGAAGATTCAAGCGTGATGAAGAGGAATATTTCTTTATTAAAATAAATACTTGCAAATTTCCACAATTATACTTTCAATATGACCTATATTTCAATGTTACTGCAAGTTAACACCTTGAATATGATGTAGCAACATTAATAACTAGCTCGTGATAAATTTTATAACCGTGGAAAATTGCAAGTATTTATTTCAATAATTCAACTCTAATTATTATATAATATAATATTTTCAACTGTTGTTATCCACGATTTAAATTGGGCTGTGTACTAGGATGTTGGAAATAAATAAACAAACCATTTGGAATATCGTAAGATTCCTAAGATGCCATCTAGAGCGCAAAGGGAGAATAGGCCGTAACCTACATTGCCGACGTGTTTATCAAACATTCTCTTTGGATTCTGTGATTTTTTGTAGCCTCTCAGTTTCAAGTTTGTTATGTCTCACATATCAGATCTTTGTTGATCATTGGAACCCTGGGACTGACGCACCGTATATCATCTTGCGTTTGTTTACGTATTTTTTTAAGGTCGCCGGGCAAATAAATATTTATCTTATCTTATTTTATTTACCAAAAACGTAAAAAGGGAAGAACAGCATTCTTAACCCCGGAGAATATCCTGGAGGAATAGCAGCGCAGCAAATAGGTAGTTTTATGTAATCAATCCCTTGACTTATACTTTTAAAGAACGGACCGATAAACTTACTTCAATGTCTCAGTCAATAATATTTTACCTAATGCTATTTATTTTAAAGTAAAAAACAGCGATTAGCTAATTACACTATTCGAGTGAAAAACCCGACCTTTATATTATTATTTAAAAAATAAATCATTGTTAATTTTTATTATTTTGCTATAATTTTTGACTTATTTAAATATTTAATATTACTTTTAATAACTTGCAATTCAGTATCGCTTTTTTGTTTTCTGCATTCGGGTGTTATTCTCCAAGCTCATGGATACGTAGGGACTATAATTATTTTGCTCAATCTATCGTCTTCTTAGTTAAGTTCTTCTATAATAGAATTTATACTTATATAGAACAAGGTTGGTGCTTCCAAGGGTCTCTCCTTAATAAATTTCAGAGGTTCAAAAATGGTATCCTCTAGGTCAAGCTACATTACATCGAATACTCATGTAGGTATTACATAAAGCGAAGTTTTATTTGATAGGCAGAAATTCCATTAATTTGGTCAAAATTTTACTTTCTTTTGGCGAAGCCTTTCCAATGAGGAGGAAGTGCTACTTTTGATGGCGGTTGCTCAACTTTCTCAAGACAGAGTTCTCCTTAGACTGGGAGAAGTTCCACTTCCATTATATTAATTTCCACTTTCTTATGGAAACGCTCTACTTAACTTGGTCAAAGTCCTTCTTTCTAAGAGTTAAGTTCAACGTTCTAAGAAAATGTTCTACTTTCTCCGATCGAAGTTCTACTTTCATGAGGTACCCAAAGTTTTGACCTCTTACACAGAAGTTTCACTTTCTTTCGACACATATGCAGTAGCTTCCAGCTAATTCGGCCGTCAGCTGATAGAGGCAGCCACTTATTACATCTACATCTACATAATACCTGCGAGCCACCTCTAGGGTGTTTGGCAGGGGATGACAAATCACCAACATGCAGCATGCAAGAGGACCGCCACATGCACACCGCACGGTCATAGAAATATTACGCATACTAGCAAAATATACATGCTTATTCATAAAAACAAACTTGCATATGGTTTTAATTCCTTGAGCAAGGTTAGAACCATGAATAAAACGTGCAATGAGTGATCCTAGTGAGCGACGCCAGTCCTTAATAGTACGAGGGAAGAATGACATTTTAAATCTCTCTGTTTTGCAGTCTATTTCTTTTATTTTATTCTCTTTATAACAGCAGAACCTAATCATACAATCACCTTGAGTTGTTCTGTTATTTGAGCCTCGTATTGGTGGTATTTTTCCTAAAATAATGTGAAAATACGCAATTCTTTTAGCTTTAAAAGCCGATTTTTTTTTACATTGCAATACACCATTGAACCAATCACGGGTAATATCCTTTTATAGTCTGTTTTGGCGCTGCCCTAAAAATAAACACAGGTCCAATGAAAGCTTGTATAGAAACATTTAAAATTTAGCCGTTAGATATCTCGAACTTCATCGCAATGAGGCTTTTGTAGCAAGAACTTTCAAGCCATCTAATTTGAAGGCTGTGAGTATTACGTAAAAGTTTTACTTTACTCACAGATTAAAAAAAAAAAGTTCATAGATTATTTAACAGGGGCATCCGCTAGATTCCCATCCGAGTTTAAATAAGAGGTCAATTGCACTAACAAGACTATAGTAACGACCTTTCACGTACCTGGCAGCCCTTCTTTGCACGCGTTCTAACTCTGCTATTAAGCCTTTTTCATGAGGGTCCCAAACAATGGCAAAGTATTCTAAATGGGATCTAACCAGGGGAAAGTAGCTAATCTCTCTCACTTTTTCGTCGCACTTTCCTAATATTCTTTTAACAAAACCCATTTTACGATTAGCTTAACCGGTTATTTCGCCGAATATATATATGTATGTTTGTTCCACGATAGATCATTATTGAGTCTAACTCCTAGATATTTCACGGATTCAACTGCCTTTAATTGGGTGCCCCGAATGATATACCCATGTTGTGGGGAATTATTCTTCTTCCAGACTTGATTATGTACTTAACTGTGTATATTTCATGTTTGGCGAGGGGTTATATCTAAGATGGACTTTCTAGTCCCAATCTCACCCAATTATTATTATTATCGCTTACTCGGTTGAACAATTTCATTATAACTTTATAACTCTTCGCTAAGACCACAATTCGAATGCTCCCGCTCTCCACGAGGTTACATAATTCGACTCCTGTACCTCGTGAACTTGGGAATTCCCTAAATAGAAAATGCTACGGAGATAGAGGCGATAAAAAGGAATTCAAACGATCCGTACGTACCCCTCTTGCAAGCAGACGGAGTCGGAGCGTTTGCGTTTCTCTTGAGCGAGTGTATTTTTTCCTCCCCACGCGTCTCTGAGTGTGAGAGGTATCTAGGGAGGTGGGTGTCAGAGATGTTGGTGGGTTGGGTTGTCAGGATGACGCGTCTTCCATCTGCTTCCCCCCCTCCCCTCCCAACTCCACCCCCATCATGCATCTCTCTCCACCCTTCGAAGCCTTATCCCCCTCGTGAGCGTGTGAAAAAATCGAGATCCAAAACCACGCATTTGGTTTACCTGCTTGTTCCCTTGAGCATATGGCACTTTGCTTGGTAGCACACAATACTCGGATAGGTATGTTTTTAAATTCTCATTAAATTTAATTTCCCCGTAAACATCATTTCATATTTACTTCGTCCACAAGATTTCTACGAGACTTCAACTAGTATAATTCGTTACAAATATTTTTAATTCTATAAAAAAATATTTTAATAATTATTGATTGTTTTCTCATTATTAGTTTTCATCGCCCGCGGCACTTTGTTAATAGAAAAAAATAGAATTTCAACGAATGATACCGGTTGAAATCTAGTAGAAATCTTATGGACGGAGGGAATGATGAAAAATAACATGTTTGCACATTGAATCATCCTCATTCTTTTCCATCATGTGAGGAGGCTAGCAATAAAATAAAAAACAATTTAAAATGGGAGATGTTTGTTGTAATCTCGTAGCCTATGGTCGGGATAAAATTGTAAAAAATATCATTTTTAGAAATTGATTGTTTCACCATCGTCGACGACTACCTGTACCAATAAGAAAAAGAAATTGAGATGGGTGTTGTTATCAGTATTAGTTAAATAACACATTAAAATATTTCCTCTGTATTTACTTTCGCACAACACGTTTCGTCTTTAGCATATTTAGGGCATCATCTGCAGCTCAGTTCTTCCTTAAATACTTTTTCAAATTTCTACTGCGCAAAATGCAATTGATAATGTTGTTGTACCGACAGAAATCGTTGTGCGAAAATGAATACAGTGGAAACCAGGGATGGCAAGTAAAACGAAACGAAAATGTTTCGTTTCGACCCGGAGGGAAACGAAAATACGAGGCATACGTTTAGTTTCGTTCCCGCACGAAATTAAAATCACCAAGGAGTTTAGTTTCGACCCGGGACGAAACTCTACTCCCGGGAACGAAACTAAATTAATCGGAACTCCGCTGCTCTTAGTCAAGTTTCGATCCCAGAAGCTGATTGGAGGGGGATAAGAGAGAATAGTTCCCACCCATTACATTTCATATACGTGTAGAGAGGTTAAAATATTGAGCTTGAAAATCGAATGGCCAGTTTTTGATCACCGTTCTCCTGTTAGTGGTAAAAATATTAGTGCCCCATGCATCTAATGGCGGTAGGCCGAACGTCTACTTCATTCAACCATACTTCGTACTCGAAGTGTGGGTCAAAATTAAACTGTTCGAAGGTGGAGCACGTGTTCAAGGAAGTAATTTTGGCTCCGATTTCCTTTCGGCCCTGAGCAAGGCGACTGCATAGAGGAGACCGAATTCCATCGCATAGGAGGCTGATTTTCGTTGCCTTTGCGGTCGAATTTTAATCGGCTTTCAAAAATGTCCACGGTGCGGTGATGAGTGCAATGCGATCCGTTATTTTCCAATATTTTGCATATTAATGTTTGTAATTGTTAGGAATAGCATTGAAAAGTTATAAAAATTGATATATCACATCATCATGTTTATATATTTCCGTTAACACCCCTGATTATACCTTATTTCCCCGTGAAACTCAGATCACTTTGTCCGCCAGCGACGCGGGTGGCGACTTGTGTAAACCTATTTGATGCGCGGTGGTTGACAACACAATTGGAGGCAGACTTGAGGATCCTCTATAGTAATATTCGTGACCCTGAGTTTAGCTCCCCGGGTTTAATTCTTTTTCGTTTCGTTTCTATATTTCGCTCCCGGAAACGAAACTATTGAAATTTTACTGGTTTTGACTTTTGTTTAATTTCGATTGCCATCCCTGACGTAAATATTGCCTTATTAAAAATATGTCTTATTAAACTAATATTAATAACTTCCATCACAATGTGCCATATACCATCATCAGATATGCCGCTGCGTCGAAACCAGTCATACCTTAAAATAAATTGGTGTAATACCACGAAGTATTTCATTTCATCGAAATAAATGGACTTCCACAAAGCTGTGCCTGAGGCGATGAAGATACCATCTTTAATTTTTTTCGGTAATCTCGTTGCACAGCTATTGGTCGGGATAAAAATGCGTAAAATATCATTTTTGCAAATTGATCATCCTCGACTCCTCGTTTTCATCGCGCGCAACAATGTTTCGCCCGATCGCTTTTCTCCCCGTGCGCTTCTCTGCCGTCTTTTTTTAAAATCCTTTTTTGCACCCCCTCACTCAACTCGCTGTGCAACTGTCCGAACATGATGTTCCACCTGCTTCCATCCTTCCACGGCTGGCTCCAAACTCTATATAACCCCCTCACCCCAGACCATCACGTTTTTTACGGTCTCCAATCCGATGATTCAAAAATCTCAAGCATCCATATTATGGAAACTTTCACTGAACCCAACTCTACCCCCTGCTCTGCTCGGGAGATGTAACGCGACACCAGTGGCGTGGCGCGTCTGTGCGTGAGGTCCAAAGAGTCAACGGTCAACTCCCTTGTAGCGGTGGTATGAGGGACTCGAGGAAGCAGGTGGGTCGAGACGGGGATAAGATTGCGTCCTCTTCCTTCTCCGACTATTCATCCTTAACCACTACACATTCTTGAATAGGGTGGTTTACTATTATTTTTTTATTGCCTAGGGGAAGGAAAATAATAGGATTTTTAGATAGATTGAAAGGGATAAGGCCTTACAGTGTTTTAAAGAAGGGAGTGCTGGAAGGAAAGGGAGGATTCCAGATCACTTCTTGAACACTCCATGGAATCGGTAGATATACTATAATAAATACTTAATCGGTAGAATACTATAATAAATAAATCGAAAGATTTTTAATCCTGGAGTACGTATTTCACGCTTTTAGATGTTTTAATGACGATATCTATTTTTCGCGATTAAATGAAAAGTGAAACGTTTCAAGCGCGCGAAAACGCGACGGCTAAGTATGAATGCTGAGAAAACCCCGTGTGACGTCATTGTGGTTCCCGCTGCCGCAAGTGAGGTGACCTTGGGGCGACGATATGTGCGCCGCTGATATGCAGGTTGCTAGCAGGTATCATAGTACCCTGCTAGCAGGTAGCGCTTGGCTTAAATAAGGATTATTAATAACTAGTTTTTAGTAGTATAGTTTGTTATTATACGGGACGTTTTTTGGACGGTGTGGTGTGCATGTGGGAGTCCAAATGCATGCTGCATGCTGGTGATTGATCACCCCCTGCCAAACACCCTAGAGGTGGCTCGCAGGGTATTACGTAGATGTAGATGTAGATTAAACGAAGAAAACTTTCCAACCATAGGCAGTTTTAATAGGTGATTATTAAGAGACGTTTCAGAGATTACTTCATTTTCGCAGAAATTGTTTTCTTCATGTTTGCAGCTATCCATAACGTCCAAGGAAGGTAATATATTTTAAAGATCCCTTACTTTCCATACAAATTTATTTCGTATTTTTAAATGTATTTAAAATAATGTTTTGTAGTTTGTTTTTCAAATATCCAAGTCGAAGGTAAATTGTATTTTGAATTTCAAATACCTATGTTGCGGTACATCTACATAATACCGTGCGAGCCACCTTAGGGTGTTTGGCAGGGGGTGATAAATCACCAGCATGCAGCATGCAATTGGACTCCCACATGCACACCACACGGTCCAAAAAAGTCACGTTTACTAACAAATTATACTTCTATATGCTGTTAGAAATAGTAATAAAATTAAGGAACATGCATTAAGTTTTTTATTCTGTATTTAAAATATTCCTCGGCATGTATTTTGCCCAGCACTGTCGAAGACTCTCTGTCAAACCGTAGACTGAAAAGTAGACAACCTACAATGTCAATTCAATAGAATCGTGGAAGATTACTCGGGAATTCCACCGGGTCACGCTCTTCAGCTCCATATCGGCCGACGTTTCGATGTATGAATTGTCCATCGTCATCAGGGTATGCCAATATGCCTTGATGAAGATGGACAACTCGTTCATCGAAACGTGGGCCGAAATGGAGTTGGAGAACCTGAACCGGTGGAATACCGTATTAACCCACCGCGATTCTTTACGCCGTGAAAGCATGCGATCACTGTTTCAATTCAATAGCAGTTTATTTTCCAACGAAGATAGCTATGCGCCAACGATACGAACGCTAACATTTACGGTAGATCAGATCATAAAAATAGAAGTAAGAGAGATAATTTATTAGAATGCATAACATTTTTTGGCCGTGCGGTGTGCATATGGGAGTTCTCTTGCATTCTTCATGCTCGCAATTGATGCAGCCCCTATTTTCATTTACCAAGTCAGCTTAGGACAATATGAGTAATCATTATACGGTGGAGATGACTCCGGACCAATTTCGTCTGCTGCGGTCACAAGAAACCCTTTTATGTGTAGGAAGTTAAATTCGTGCTTATAATAAAAATTAGGCGAGTTGTATACACTTTGTGGTAAGTTTTTAATAATAATGAAATGGAATAACGGTACTTTCTAAGTCAGAAACTCGCTGTTAAAATATTCCTTATGGCATAAACGGATTTACAAGGGTGGATCGATAAGTAACACACATTTTTTTGAAACAGAAAGTTTAATCAGACAGGCAATATAAATTTTATTGCATTGAAGATACATATTTTACCTATATTTCATCATAAATTCCAAGTCCCTCGACACATTTCTCCCATCGTGACACTAGTTTGGAAATATCCTGTACGTAGAAGTTCGTTTTTTGAGAATTCAACCATCTCCGCACAGTCGACCAAACAAATGAAAGTTCGAAGGTGCAAGGTGTGGACTGTAGGGTGGGTGTTGGAGTACCTCCCAGCCTAAGTTGTCAATTTTTTCACGAACAGAAGTGGCAATTTGGGGATGAGCATTGTCGTGGAGCATTATTACATTTGGCCTGTTGCATTGGTCGCAACGTGGCACGATGCAACTTTGACAATGTCTTTCCATATTTTTCAGCAGCGTATGTTTTCGGGTTTAGTCCTTTAACACACAAAAAATGAACTACACTTCATTGCTCTTCGCTGGTGGACGATACTAACACGCGCGCCAACTTAGCTCAGTAGTTCACGCTCCTGCCGCAAAAGCTATTCCTTATCTGAATATGGTTGCTCTGGCGCAAGCCTTCAAACTAAATGTATGCAAAATTTCAACTCCCCAGTCATAATAACATGGCGGAAAGAATATATTGTGCGTTACTTATCCATCCATCCTCGTATGTAATTCGGATCGTTTGAAAAAAAAATTGCGATCTCCAAGGCAACGGCCAGTAGTAACGTCAGACTCTACCAGTCCATAAGGCACACCCTCTCCGTCTTATTGTGCCTCCCGCTAAATGGGTCTAGTAGTCCACCTCAGGGAAGTCAACAATTGGTCCCCGTGGGGGTGTTCTATCTCATGGACAGTTGAGCATCTCAAAGCGTGGAAGACGCATTGCCTGCACCCGTACCTCCATTCAACCCTGGTTGATTTTTTAGCTGAATAGGAAATGCCAAGGAAAAGCAAGCTTGGAGTCCGCGCGTATGAGTGGGTATATATTTCAATGCTATTCCAGAACCGTTGACAGTTGAGATTTTTCCTTCGCTTTTCAGAGCCGTGGGAAAGCAAACAGAGATTCCCGTGCGGGTGTGTTCATATAGAATAGAATGGCGTTTATGAATGCAGTAGCTGCTGCTGCTACCTGAGTCAGTAATGGTAACAAAATAGCTTCCACCTCATAGAATAACGCTACTTTTTCAGAAGTGCCTTTTTGGTCCATTTAGGGGTTTTTCAAGCTTTGCCCAGAAACTTATTCATGTGGAAACGATTGGACCATTTTGGAATAATTTTTGAATGCGATGATAAATGTGCGAACCACAGGTATTTCATGTATTATGTCATCTACTAATGAAGATGTATCTTTTTATATAGTATTATTGGTACTGCGTCTTTATATTATTTATGAAATTGAAGAAGAGGAATGGATTTATGAGGATTAAAAATTCATTTTTCCTGGAATAATAAAATGGCGCGTCAATTATTATTGTCAAAGTGTGGGCAAAACTTAAGCATTTTGCTGCTATATGAGACATAATTGATGGCAAAATTGTTTCGTCCCATGGAATAGCTTTTAAAAATATTTCTTTTCGGTCGAGTTAGGAATTTGGAGCTTTGCACAGAAACTCATTCATACGGAAATGATTGGACCATTTCGAGTGGATATTAAATAGAAGCATAGATGAGCGAACAGTGGGAATTGCCCCTATGCTCCATTTTTGTGAAGAAATAAATGTTTTTATAAAATAGCATTGATGCGTTTTGTAGGATTAATTGTATTCCAAACATATCGAAGAGGAAATAGATAGCAAAACAGATAGATTTGACATGCCATTATTTTATCACACTATCAGGAAAAGCACAGGTTTATGAATTGATAAAAATCACTTCAATCGCCAGTATGACTCATTGCAGGTTTATCTTTTTCCATGACTTTTTTCCTATATTTATTTTTCTTGATCTTATCATTTTTTACATTGCTTTCCCTGTGTTTTTTTTTTAGCGGAAACTGCTTTGGATTTTTCCAGCTTTTCGTGGAAATAAATGGCAAAATTTAGTTCGTAAAGTCGGAGAAGTATTTTTTTATACGATGTAAAAATATTCTTCGTTTACCGTCTTACTATGATGGACATAAGGCAAGAAGAAAATAAAATAAAGAGACTGTGAAAGAGAGAAATGTAATAAGTCATTCTATACTCGTACTTTTAAGGATAGCAACGGTGTCTCAATTAATAAAAATCATCTTCACTGGTCAACAATCCTACGATCGTTTGACGCAACTCTCCACTTAATTCTTCCACCAGATATTCTTTTCACACCTACGCATTTCTTCACTGTCATATCCTTCTCTTCCAGTTCCACATATTTCATCTGAGATCTTACTTTTAATATAATCAATTCTTTTTATTTAGGTCTTGTATAAAGCATGCTGATGATTGATCACCCCAGGCAAACACCCTTGAGATCTGAAATAAGATGTAAGAAGAAAATATAGTTGAGCTAACGATTGACCTTGCTGCTATCCAAGCGTGGTGTGCTGCTTGGCAGTTAGAATTAAATTTGAAGAAATGCGTCGTAATGAATTTCTGGAAGAAGAGTACAAAATATCTGTATAATCAGGGTACCCAATTAGGGACTGTTGAATCCGTGAAATATCTAGGAGTTAGACTCAATAATGATCTATCGTGGAATAAACATATTCGAGAAATAACCGGTCAAGCTAATCGTAAAATGGGTTTTGTTAAAAGAATATTAGGAAAGTGCGACGACAAAGTGGGAGAAATTAGCTACTATTCCTTCGTTAGACCACATTTAGTGTACGCTGCCAGTGTTTGGGACCCTCAGTAAAAAAGGCTTAATAACAGAGTTAGAACGCGTGCAAAGAAGAGCTGCCAGGTATGTGAAAGGTCGTTACGATAGTCTTGTTAGTGTAACTGACCTCTTAGATAAACTCTGATGGGAATCTCTATCGGACCGAAGATTGAAAAGTAGACTAAACCTTTTAGATAAATTCAAGAGCAGTGTCTTTTCTAACGAAGTTAACCATATCTTACAGACGCCAACATACTACGGAAGATCAGATCATATAAATGAAATAAGAGAGATACATTGTAGAACAGACAGATTCAGGATGTCTTTTTTTCCATAATCAATAAGAGATTATAACGGCAGCAATAGAACTCATAAATAGATTAGAAGACTTGTAGTCCAGCCTACTAACTTATGTAAAACTTAATGCACGTTTCTTAATTTTATTATTATTTCTAACAGCATGTAGTAGTTTATTTTGACGTTTTTTGGACCATGTCGTGTTCATGTGGGAGTCCAATTGCCTGCTGCATGCTGGTGATTGATGTCTCCCTGCCAAACACCCGAGAGGTGGCTCACCGGGTATTATGTAGATGTAGATGAAGATTTGAAGCTTTCCCGGCGAATTATGTGGGTAAAATTTTCGCGGGATTCCCACCCGGTTACTTTATCCATATGAGCCAACGTTTCATGCTCCGACTCGGGGCTCATCGTCAGGGCCCAACCGTAAACAAATAAAACGACATTCAGCAGTCCTGATGATAAGCCCCGAGTCGGAGCTTGATACTTTTGCAGTTATGGATAAATTAACCTAGTGGGAATCCCAAAAAGAGTTTACCCACCCTAAAATTGGCTCGCAGGGTATTATGCAGGTGTAGAAGTGTAAGGGGATGGTTCCGGAGAGCCCAGATGGAGTTAATAAAGTCTTCACGGGGAATCAGCCGGGCAAGGATGGACATTGCTGCCTTAGTCAGTAATTTAAGCCACAGTCACTGATAGTAAAGATTAAAGACAAAATGGGACTCAAGACCTCTGGCGTCTACCAAATACCCTATGAATGCGGAGATAGCTACATTGGGGAAACCGGAGGAACAATTGAAACCAGGATATCAGAAAACAAACGGTGCATTAGGCTTGGATACCCAGAGAAATCTGCCGTAGCCGACCACTGCATTAAAAACAATCACACCATCAGGCTCAATGAAACAAAAATCCTCTGCAAGTCAAAGGGATATATTGGGACCGTCTTACAAAAGAGACCATCGAATTACGAATCGCAAATAATAAAATGAATAGGGACGCGGGTTTCAACCTCAGCAAATCGTGGAATCCCATGATAAAAACAATGAGTAAGCTGAGAAGAGGAAAGAAACCTAAAAAAAACTGACCAATCACAGACGACCTCCCCAACGGTGTATAAAGGGTTTCCCATTTATCTTGACCACCCGAAATAATTTTTTGTCCAGATGCAAATTCAAAAATGTGTCAAGCAAATGTTCATTATCCGTCAGGGGGACATTAATCAGCACGATTGCCTTCCTTGTGGATTTGTTAATTACAAAGATATGAACAGCGTTATGCCTTTTTTAAATGGCACCCTATACTTTTTATTCGGCATTTCATTTCCTCTCATGAAGACGTATTCAAAAATGTAGCACAGTGGACCATTAACATAAACAGAACGTTATGAAAGCCTAAGAAACTCGTCCACTTACTGGAGTTAGCAGTAAACAAATGACAACCAAGTCAAAACATAACACAAAAGTCACTTTGAGCCCGGGACCACAACCGCGTCCACGTCTAGGGTGCCATTTAAAAAAGACATACCGCTGTTCATATCTTTGTAAATAACAAAGCTACAAGGAAGGCAATCATGCTGATTAATGTCCCCCTGACGGCTCATGAACATTTGCTTGACACATTTTTGAATTTGCATCTGGACAAAAAGTTATTTCGGGTGGTCAAGATAAATGGGAAACCCTGTATAAGCCCGGCAATAACCAGGTCCATCATTCGCCCTGAAGACGATGGCAGAGAAGGCCATTGAAACGTTGGCAGCAATAACCATCCTTACCCGGCTGATTTCCCGTGAAGACTTCATCAACAGCATTCGCCGTGAAAGCATCAAATCCTTCTTCCCAGATGGAGTGTTAGGTGGATGAAAAGTCAGCAGAGGTAAGGTAACGGTGAGACCTGTCTTGAATCCCTTATTTCGCGTGTAAGAGAAGACGGGGTGGATTGAAAATAAAAACTCAAAATATGAGTCCCGTATTGGGGGAGGCGAAGGAGGAAGGAGCAAGCAGGTCGATGAGTCACTCCTCTCCGAGGCTGACAGAGAATCCCCTCGCATGCTCGCAGTTTCCCGGACGCAAGGGGAAGAAAGGGGGAGAGGAGTGGAGAATTTTTTTTGAGGATCCTTGCGTAAAGGAAAGAGGAGGGTGAGATGTGATCCTCGCATGCTGGAGGAGCGAGGGTCCTTAATCGCCCTCAACGGGAGGACAACTTTTAAATGCCCAGTGATGACGTTCTTAGGGAACTTTACTGACCTGGATATTGATGAGAAAGAGAAGAAATTCATCATCAACACTGGTCAACAATCCTGGGATTGGTTTGACGCAGCTCTCCACTCAATTCTCCCATCAGCTAATCTTTTCACACCTACGTAGTTCTTCTCTTTCATTTCCTTCTTTACCTGGTCCATATGGTGATTGTTTTTCGGGTTCATTCCGCGTTGACTCATATTTTGCGGACGACAGTTTCGGGCAGTCCCGTCTTTCAAAGACGGGAGCTGGAGACGCGCCCGAAACTGTCGTCCGCAAAATATGAGTCAACGTGGAATGAACCCGAAAAACAATCACCAATCAACTCACCGCGGAAGCCTCTGTAATAATTTTATACCTGGTCCATATATTTCACTCGAGGTATTTCTTTGCCGTTATTGCAATCCACTTGTTCCTCAACGACTGTCTTCATCCGGCCATCATGTCTCAATATGTTTTCCGTCTTCTTACTAAGGTTTTCATGAGGCTTCTCTCATACTCTCTTTTGGATTTTCTCATTACTTACTCGGTCGATCTATTTTATCATCATCTTCAATCTTCTGCAGCACCACATTTCGAAGGCCTCTATCCTTGCTTTCTCCGCTGCTGTCATTGTCCATGCCTCACTTCTGTAGATAAGCATACCAAGAAGAAACTAATCTCTCTGAAGAAGAACGTCGTGGTGCGACTTCGTGAAATTGTTTCATGATGGCTATATCGTAAAATTGAGTTCTATCTCATGAAGTGTAACCGATCGAAGGGAAAAATATAAATTATATCTTTCGCGGAAATTTAAAGTAGAATACTTATTCCTGATGCTCAAAATATTTTGAGAAAGTCTAATTGTCATGATAGAAACTATAAAATACATTTGAATTTGGAAGGGATGGGAAACAGAAGTGCACTGGGAAAAAGAAAGCCATTGAGATACGAAAATAAAACACACCCCCTCCCTAGAAGTTGTCAAATCCTCCCCCGCCTCTTGCTCAAATGTATAAAATTGACGTTCTCATGTACTGCGATGACTTTGACCATATTATGGCTCAGTGAATTCACGCCGTAAGCGCGTCGTAAGAATTATAACTATGTGCAGTTAAACGTGCAGTGGACTATGTGGAAATGTGCAGTTAAAAGTTTTTTCTTTCTCTTTACCTCAATTTTAAACCTTCATGAGAATCTTGGGGTAGAGGTCATTGAGGATCAATGGAATTTTTTTTGCCAATGTAGTGATTGCTACGCTGAATGTAATTCTAATGAAGTTGTTGTAGAAGAGTGTTTATTACCATTTCATAATACAGACTAATTTGGTAGCCGAGATGACTTTGTATGCGGCGTTTCGGTATATTTTAAACCTTTACAGGGCTTTTTTACAAGAATATTATTTGTTATTAATATTATATGTATAATATAACATATCAAATAATGAAAACTTCTTCCTGCCCTAGGGTGGGCACACAAAAACATTTATTTATATAGAAATAATAAACGAAAATTTGAAAGATGGAGCTTACTGGGGATAGTTCGTTCTAATTTTGGATGAGGAACAGGAATAACCTCTCATCACTTGAGAAAGATGGGCTGCGTCCCATTGAAAACTAGAAAAAAACTATCCCCAGTAAGCTCCTCCTTTTTATTTTTATTTATTTTTCCACATGACTAAATGTTTCAATATAATATATTATTACATTAAATATAATATTTAACATAAAAATACCCCAGGTTGGGCAGCAGCACAGGGCACAAAAAAGATAAAAAACACTCACAGAACTAAATTTTCGGTGGTATACATCCACCTTCCTACCTCTAGGTAGTAGTCTCCTACCTAACTCTGAGGAAGGTGGATGTTTACCACCGATAATTTAGTTCTGTGAGTATTTTTTTTACCTTTTTTGTGTCCTATGCTTCTGCCCAACCTGGGATATTTTTATGTTATTTACCTCGTCGAGGAACATTTCGAAATATATATGATATTTAAATATATATTTGTTATTACAAATCAAATTCATAGCAAAACAACCCTGAAGAAGGTATAAAGATTCACCCAAACGCTGGCCAAAATGTTTGCATATAATTCATGAAGAGCTACACTCGAAAGCGCTATTCAACATTAGGTTTGCACAATTGAGAATGAATATCTTTGAGAGCGACACATAGAACATAATATTGGAGTCATACTATATTTCCAGGTCCGATAGAAGCGATAAATTAAAAGAGATGCTTTGCCGAACGGATAGATATGGGAATTCCTTTTTCCCCCGAACCATAAAGGACTTTAATAAACGCTAGTCCCAACTTCGTCAAAGTACCTCATTTTTTTAAAGCTGTAAACAGCTGCTGTCCTAACACCCCCTGCCACACGTCTTTTAGGCGGCTTGCGGGGTATTATGTAGATGGAGATGTACATGAGTTTTCATTTTAACCCTTTTTAACCCAGAGCCGTTTCTGGGAGAAATCAAATTTCAAGATTTTTCATTTTGAAAACTTGAAAATTTTACACTGAATGATAATTATCCTGGCGGATTAATATTTCATGATTAAAATTTACTCTACAAAATAATATTTAGTTTAGATATCTCCTAAATAGAGCTGAATGTTTAAACATTTTTGATGTTGCTTAGAAGCAACATTGGGGTATAAAGGGTTAAAACGTGGAATAAATTAGATTGGAGGAGCTTTCCCTTTCACTTGGCGATTTCGCTCAATCTCACCCACCTTTTCCCACGCACCACCCACCCCTTCCGCAAGCCTCTTCTTCGATCTTCCCTTCCCGACTCCGTCACAGGCTTCGCTCGGTTCCTCACCCCACCGACGTCACCGCCCCCTCCGGCCGCTCTGCTTCCACGACCCCAGTTCTCCCACGTAAGTCACTGAAGAAGATGCGATAGCCCCTCCCACCCTGCTTGCATGCGGAGGAAGGGGGTGCAGATTCGCACAGGTGTCAGATGGTGTTTGATACTTCGAGAGGGGGGAGGGTGGGGAGTTGGGTGGTCCACGAAGGGGTGGGTTGAAACCGGAGATAGATGGGGAAGTCACGATGCTAAAGTCCTCCGTGGGATACCTTGCCCTCCTCCCTTTGATTGACAGCATCCCATGGGCTGAGAGCGTTGCCCCGTTCTCGTCTTCTCCACGCACGCGGATGATACGATTCTCTGACGCATACCTGGTGATTTTCAAATCAATGGTTGGCGAGTTCAATTGGTGGAATTTTGATATGATAGAATCGAAAATAAACTTTGTGATATTCTACACAGTGTTTATTAATTTGTTTTTGCAAGGAGAAGAAACTTGATTTTATAAACTCGACGAGGTCGAGTGATCTATTTCATTGTTTCACCCCCCGCCTTTCTGTCTCAAAACATTCTTTTCTATTCAGACTTCCTTCTTCCATTAAATCCTATGCCAAATGTGTTCCAAATTTTGATCGTTTTTTCATCCCTTATCCATCTTGCACCATAGCTATCGTAATTTTCCCCCTATTCCTCGTACCACGCAATAAAATTTGCTATTCTTTGTTATTTATTTTTAAATACGGTTGAATATTTTTTGTTAATTATTGGTTACGTTGCATAATATTATTAAATTGTTTTTCCTGTTATTTTGAGTCCTCTGTAATTGGCCTCGTGCTGTTTTTGGACTGAATTAAATAAATACAGCATTTTGAAATGTGATCGTATTTGAATGTATATAGGAATGATATGTCAACCCATTTTAATCCAAAGTTGCTTCTAAGTACCATGAAAAATGTATACATTGTCAGAAGACGTAAAACTACGTGTTTTTTTGTGATTTAATGTTTATTGGCGAAATACGTAGGTAGCGGCCACAATGATTATGATTGAGTATAAAATTTTCACATTTTAAAAATGGGAAGTCTTGAAATTTAATTTCTCCCAACAGCATCTCTACTATTCCTACTCCTCACCCTTATACTCAGTACCAATCCCCCCATCACCACCGCCATAATCTGATAAACTGTCACCTGCGTCCTCTATGTGCTGGTTCGACCTCCATGGGTTAATGTTCAATACTGACTCCATTGTATTTACAAATGTACATTTATTATTCAGTCGAAGAATTTTGTAGTTACAATATATGTTTTTAAAAATCCGACCGGTTTCGGATGTTCCACCATTAGTAAGTACAGAAAATATTTTCTGTGTTTGATTATGGTGTAATATTGTGGAAGTAACAATGTGCCTGTTATTGGTAATACGGAGCCCTTCTACCACGTACAAGCTTCAAGTTTCGATTTTATTCCATCAATGCCGAACCTCAGTTTGTATAGCCTGGATCAAGCGACCATTTATTCCATTACGAAAAGGAATGGAAAATGATGTTTTATTCAAGCTTTATAGTGCTGGGAAAAGGATAGCGAAGATAAATCTGGAGTGTGGACCTCAACGGTGTGGAAAAAACGGATAGTTAGGGAGGAGGACGAGAAAAGTCCGGAGGTGTTCGAGATGTGGGTGCGGAAAGTAGTGGAGAAGGTGAAGTGGACAGAAAGGAGAAGGAACGAAGAAGTGCCAGAAGAAAAGGCAAGGTTGGTGAGCTCAGGAAGAAATACTGCCATTGGATAAACGATTCTAGATGGAATAGAAGGTGTGGATGGAACTGAGCGGAAAGGAATGCTAAAAAACTGTGCTTTATATTAGAATGTTAGGTAATTGGTAAGGGGAGGATATAGAGTAGGCTTTATAGATAAAATAAAAATAAATAGGCCTTACTAAGAATTGAAGAGGGAAGTTTAATTTCTGAAGGGGGAAACTATCCCCGGGACAGGAGGAGAGATTCGCCAAATTCTTCATGTAAACTTGCCTTACCTTTAGAATTGTATCGAAGTATCAATGTGAATGCATGTCCTGACAATAGTTGACGTAGTTCCGAACGTTGCCGAAAGCAATCAATAGGGTGGTTTCCTATTACTTTTTTATTGCCTAAATCGAAAGATTATTACTCCTGGAGTACGTATTTCACGCTCTTAGATTTCTAAATGACGATATCTATTTTTCGCGATTGAATGAAAAGTGAAAATTTTCTAGCGCGCGAAAACGCGACGCGTAAGTATGAATGTCGGAAAATCTCTCCGTGTGACGTATTTCTGGTTCCCGCTGCCGCCTTGTGAGGTGACCTTGAGGCGAGTTGAGCGCTGATGCGGAGCAGGCTGCTAGCAGGTAGCTGAGTACCCTGCTGGCTGGTAGCGCTTGGCTTAAATAAGGATTATTAATACCTTATCAAATGAAGAAAACTTTCCGACCATAGCCAGTTTTAATAAGTGATTATTAAGACATGTTTCCCTGAGCTCTGCGCCTCATGCATGCATTGGTAACCTCCGACGACGTATAACTCCTATCTTCTCGTATAGAAACTAGGTCCCTGTGACGTCACGTGGAGTGGCATCGCATGGGCGCCAAATTGGCCCTTTTCAAATGAGGATAAAAATGGACCATTGCCATTCGTCTAAACCGGTATTTCTAAAACGAAATAATTTGTATATTATGAATACAGTAATGGTGGGTAACGAATCGCAATCAATGACTTTCTTTTTCTTTGATGAAGGGAACTACCCTATTGTTCGCGAAACCAACTCTCCCAAGTAGCAAAGGAAACCATACCTCATGGAGAAACCACCCTCATCTCAGTCCTCAATTTTATTGGGGCGACTTGCGAGGTAGATTGTTTACGTAAAAGTGATCATATGAATATTAGCTGAAAATATCCCATTTTATACCGTCTATGTAGAGAAACTATCCCTATCAACACGCCGCGGTTTTTTAAGGTGGGACCGTGGCAGGGTAATGGGCAGGATAAAAAATCAAAAGATTGAGCCACTCATTTATACCACTCCGTCTAATTGAAATGAAATTTTTTGTAATGTCCAAAAAATGAAATTTTGGAAATTTATCGGGATTTCGAAATTTTCAAATATCCTTGTCCCTCGATTTCTCTAGTCCTCCCTATTTTTTGCAATGCCTTATTCACGTTACGATTGTTCCAGCGACTATCGGAACTATCGTGCATTCACACGACGATGGTTAAAACCTCTGCTGCCCTCTAGTGCTGACATCTTAAGTGAACGGGAAATTGACGGTTAGCAAAGCTGTTGAGGTATGCAGGGACAAGATATTACTGTGTTCAACGTGTATTTACCGAATAATTTTTCTTCCGCCCATATTCTTTCTTCCTAGGACAAATCAATGAAAAAAATAGAGCGAAGGGAGCTTCACGAACTTTTCGTCTTTCTTTTGTCGCTTCCTTTTCCGGTCTCCCAGCGCCTAACCATCGTAAAGTGGCAGCGTTCGGAACTACGTCAACTATTGTCAGGACATGCATTCACACGGCTAATTCGGCCAACTATCGTTAGGACGATCGCTCGGACAATCGTAATGTAAAAGAGGCATAACTTTGACCGATTTCGTTTGACGACATTATCTCCAGGCTTTAACCGAGAGTCTCCTTCAGCTGTTTGCGGAAGTGCTAAAAAAATGCAAAAATGTTGAAGATGGCGATGCGTTTTTCATGTTGCCTTTGAATCGATGACAAGAGTAAAAATCTATGAGGCCGCATTTTTGGGTCGGTAATATTTCAATAAACTGCCAAAAAATGTTGTCATAGGTGTTTTTTTATTGAATAAGGCTGGTGTGAATAAAAGTGGCATGTACCCTCCAGTTTATATTTAAATAAGCTAAATTCTCCTTAACATTATAATATAAGACTTTTGAAGTTATCACAAAGTGCATACATTAACAAGTGCGAAAAAACAGGCATTCAAAAGAGAAGAATAAATATTGCAGCCTGAAATCCACATGGTCACATTCGATAAATTATTAGGTATACTATCATGATGGTACAATATAAAAGCAAGAAAGTGACGGTAATAATAAATGATTTGATTACCTTCATAAGTTTTTTCTATTTGAAGGAATTCTACCAGTTAAGATTAGTTTACATAGAGATTTTTGTGAATGATAACGATATTAGTGAATCGATAATGTGGGGTAAACTGCAAATCCCTTGGAACGTGAAATAACAAAGTGTCTGTCATTGATTATATTGATGGGATATATTAATGAAGTTATAATTTTTTTCCATAGTCAATAGCTAAAATGTTGTGTGAATATTCATTATAAACCCTTTCAAACTCAAGTTCAAAACACCCCTGAAGCTAAACCCTATGTTTTCCCCACTCACCCCAATGATTTTTTTCACCATCAACACCCTTCTCTGCTCACTCCCACCTGTTGCAAACCTTAAACCCTCTCCAACCCTCCTCGACCCCCAGCGGAGCGTACGCGGTAAGGGAGTCAGCAAAAAATGTTGTAACCCTAGCCATGAGTGCACGCAGGGAACAAGGGTGTCCCCTAGTGAGGCTGAGTTGAATTCGCTCTCCCTCCATACGTCCAAGGACGGAATTTTTTTTCACGACCCCTTGGTGGATATTCCATACCCTGCACCTCATATTATTTCTCACGAGGTCTCCGGTTCGAAACTCGCAAGGTGCAGTGACTTCCCTTGTGGACCATATGCTGCTGCCCCAAGAAAACTGGTATCTCCTTTTGCTCTCTCACGGCACCGCGACATAAGACCGTGTAAAAAGAGGTTACATCGTCAAACTGTTATCAAAGATACTCTACTTGTTAAGGAAGGTTTACATTGACATCTTGCAAATCGCTCAGCTCATCCTCAAATCGATTTTATCTCTTCAATAGGGTGGTTTCCTATAATTTTTTGTTGCCTAAATCGAAGCAATTTTGTGAATATAGAACGGAGGTAACGCAATTAGCAAATCACCTTCGTGCAGGAATAAAGAAATGATACCCTTTGTATGAGTAAACTTTTTCCACTTATAAAAATCTTGTTCATAGCAGAACAAGAGCACTTAAAAATGTTAGAGTCGCTAATTCTGCCAAAATGAGTAGCAACGTTGAGCTAGTTGCGAACCTTTGGCAGAATTAGCGACTCGCTACATGAATATATGAAAAAATAACATCTTCTTTGATTAATTTAATGGATGCATTAAATTTTGTATCCTCATGTCTTGTTTTCCAACTCATCTCACTTCTTAATTCCCTTCCTCGGAGCAGTGAACTCCCTATGCCCTACCCTAGAACGTCTTCACACACTTGCTTCTAGTTCACCTCTCTGATAATTATCATTAATAGCGACACTTCTTAAACATTTTCTTTCCGATTATTCCTATTCTCTTTGTCATCTTCTAAGTATTAGTTTTGTTATTTGGCCACCGTAAATTGATAATATTGCTGTATGTGGACATATTCGATATGATTTGATTAATAAAAATGTAACTTTCGATTTAAAATTTCCATTAATAAAAACAAAATTGGATAAAAAAGTGTTAACGTTGCATACGACCGCACCAAGGGGAATGCTGTACCCACTATAGTTGTTGTACCCACAAATCATCAGTTTATATCAATATGTAAATATTTATATTTTTTATGATTTTGTTAAAATTTTCGATAGATAAAATTAAAAATAGATAAATAAAATATCGATGACATTGTTCATGACAGCACCTAGGAAATGATGTTCCCACTATGGGAAAATATCAGTGAGAAAATATCGTACGAAAGGGTAGATGATGTCTTTACATTCTATACCACGGTATCAAACCACATCACCGTGGCAGGGTCGATAGGCGAACGCACAAGTCACTCGGAACTTAGTAAGGCCGGCGGCGTGAGAATTTATCGCGTAGGTAGGTACACCGGTGCAAGCGGTGGGTTCTCGTAGGTGGTGGTGGTGGGGGGATGCTGAAAAGCGCCTTTCCCAGATGCCGCTTGCGGTTTGCCGCGAAGTTCCCGACGGCCGTTTGTATATGCGCTCATCTCTAGCTGCTCCTGTGTCATTACCTGGTTTCGATCCCACGACCAGTCAGTGTAAAAATACTTTTCCCACCACTCTGTAAATAGCACACCTTGCGGGCGGAACTGAGATGAGACGGGGGAGGCATGTCCACGTGTAAGCAAACCATTCACAAAAAAATTAAGGAAACGTAATTCACGAAATTTTTCGGGGAAACGAACGTGAACGTGAACGGGGAAAATTTCTGTCACAAAAAAAACATGGTCATGTTTTATCCCAGTTTAAGACTTATTCTGTTTCGTTCAAATCGCGAAAAGTGATTTTAACTAGGAATGGTCGGATCGGATACTTCGGATCCAATCCGCGGATATTGCCCTTCATCGGATACATCGATTCCAAATTCGCGAAAGATATCGGATCTGGATCCGAAATTTTAAATAATATCTTCAGTGAATGCAACGCACTGCATTGCATTGCATATTTGCAAATAAGGGTGGAAAGAGTTCCGATTCTCTCTTCGAATGTGCCGTCGCATGCGATTCTTGTCCTACGCCACTGGTCAGTGGTTTATCCGAAGATTTTTCCTATTTTCATTTCCAAACCCAAGCGTAACATTTTAGGTCCTGAGCATGTAAAGATGTTTGAAAAAACAACTTGAAAGCCTATAAAAATGATTTTTAATTTATAAAAATATAAAAATGTGTATGAAAATCTAAAAAGCATTCCTTCGATTGTACGCACCAAGAATATACTTGAATAATTACTTCGTTTAATAGCAGGAATTTGAACATGCCTTTGGATCCGAAAATATCCGATTCGAAAGATCCGGCTCCGAAAATCATGGATCCGATCCGAATCCGGATCCGAAAAAAATCCTGGATCCGTCCATCCCTAATTTTAACAGGTACCTACTTTATATTAATGTTATTTGATAGAGGATACATCCTCTATAAATTTTTTCAACAATGATTTTCATTTTTTATGGCCGCAATCTAAAATGATAAAGATTTTAATCATGGCTTCACAGGTAGGTACGAAATTTTACGGTCTGCATCATTTCACTCAAATAAAGGATCTGCCTGTCCTGAGTCTCGAACCAACGAGTGTGTGATTGAAATTGGTGTGTAGATGTATCTTGGTAAGCTGATTTTCGAGGTAATAATCGTGTACGGATATTGATAGTGATAGATTATATTATTATCGTATTTTACCGATTAAGGTAGATTTCCATGTAGTATTTAAGAAGTGACCTGGGAGCCTACCTTCCCTTCCAGCAGTGCCTTCTTCAATTAACTGTAAGGCCCACTCTCTTTCAATCTATCTAAAAATCATATTCTTTTCCTTCCCCTCCCTCGTTTCCCTAACATTCTACCCTCTAACACCTATTTCAACATCCCTTCCCCGCTAAGCACTAACTCCATCCATACATTGTCTCCTCCGTACCTCATCTAAAAGCTGCCTCTGCTCACACACCATGTCCAGCACTTCGTCTTTCCTTTTCCTCTCCATCCATTTCACCCTCTCCATTCTTCTCCATACCCACATCTCGAATGCCTCCAATCTTCTCTCGCCTTCTTTCCTCAGTGTCCACGTTTCCGTACTGTAGAGAGCTACACTCCAAAGCAAACTCTTCACTAGCCTTTTCTTACATAACGATCCTCTCAGAAGCTCCTTCCTGGAAAAACGCATAGAATGCACTAAAAAGCAAAAAAAAAAAAGCATTTCATCACTCGGAAAAAGCTTGGCTGCCAATCCTTACTCGCGTATCAGGCTCCTCTACACTCATACACATCTACATTTACATAATACCTAGCAAGCCGCCTAAAAAGAGTGTGGCAGGGGGTGTTAGGACACCAGCCATATCCAATAAGCCAAATCAGCACACAAAATTCATTCTCCGAGTTATGAAAAGCTTATTTTTTTGCTAAGTGCGTTTTACCCTGATTTAAAAAATCCTGTTTTTTTAAGGCTTCTTTATTCTGTTTTTACTTTTTTCCCTCCATCATTTTTTACGTCCATTTGTCTCTGGTGCATCGCTCACACATGATGGGTTGACTTCGATGGTGGGAGGGAGAGAGGGGGATGAGTCAAGACGATGCAGAGGGCGTGAAGGGAAATAAAAAGGAGCATCGCGGGGCGTGAGAAAGCGTTTCCACTAGCCGCCACGGTGAGGCGGGTCGGTAGGAGACGCCGATTTCCCACACTCGTCTCGTCATACCCACCGGGACTGCACGTGTGGAAATGCAAGCGCGTGTGTGTATGTACAAACTGCGGTTGTGTGTTTGTACTGGGTGTGTGCATGCTCAAAAGAAATCAAGTACGCGCAAGGCCCTCGCAATGCAGTCGCGATGAAAGAAAAGGATATGGCTTTGAAACAATAACACTCTCACGACGTGGTCAGAGGAATTATTATTATTACAGTATTCTACCGATTAACCCGGTAACGCCTGAATTAAAAAGTTTCTGCGATTTTTGTGGTAATCATATGTTATAATAGAATGAAATTCTGAGTCATTTAGTGCAAATTTTATTCTTTTATCTCTAATAGTTACCGAGATACAGCCTGGTACCATATGGTACCGCTAGGCGTTTAAGTGGTCGAAAATCCGAAATTTGCAAAACTTTTCGGAAATCACATTTTTAAGCCAAAAACGTTAAATATTTATTATTTACCGGAAAATACAATCATTTTCATCCAAAATTACGCTCAAATATCGATAATATTAAATTAATTATTAAATATTATTGTATATAAAATAGAAGTTATGTATAATTGACGTAGAAATCAAGAATAACATGATTTTAGTGTTTCACTCAGTCGTTGCCGCACATGGAAATGAACAAAGCAGTCACTGCATTGCATTTCAAGCATTCTGTTCTTATTCTACTGGTTCAGTTTTCAGTAGCACACCGTCCCCGCTTAGGCTTGGAGTTTATTTGTTGGTTGTGCCCGTCGAACCTATCAGGGGCATTGGAAAGAAGATAGGCCGCTGTCAGTTGAATGCAATCTTTGAAACATGAATCAATTACAAATCTATTTCTTTAGCCAAGTACCCCATTACAGTCGCACTTCTGGTAAATTGAGCACGTCCTTGATATTTTAGGGGATCCTTGTATCCAGCTGTGATTACACTACTGGCCATCGGAACTCAAGCTGAGTTATGTTTTTTCACGATTTCCGCATCAGCATCCAAGCGTTAGGTGTCATTGCATCCAGAATCCAAGTAAAAATGGGCCACGAACATTTTGTCGACCCCCACACTATCTTTCCCAATACCTTTTTCGTAGGCTTTCAAATTCCTGAGTTTTACGAAGTAGCTATCTGAGCTAATGATGCACCACACTTTCTAGCCAAACCTAATTAGCCTCCCCCGCATGAATTGCTAATAGCCATGTCTTCCAAAAGAGAAAATTATCGACTCATTGAAACTCAAGGACTGCTTTTCTCTGAAATATCCGCCGAATCTTTCTTTTGCCATGCCCATAAAAGGGCGCATTTTCCATATCTTATATGATTTATCCATAGCAGTGTAATCACCGCAATGAATAAACCTACGAAGTTGTAGAAATCTTTTACGTCTCATTGTGCAATAAACAAGATTATTTCTGGCGTTTAGTGCTGCCTCACAATAGTGCCTTTTACTGGGAGTCGTTGTATGCCAACTTATAAAAAGAATTGCAACAAATATTTTCAGTACCTCATGTGTTATATTTGGGTCATAACAGTTGCAGAATTGTACACACCTATTCGACTCTAACACTTAGTGTGTAAGGACATTTTCGTCAAAGAACAATTCAAATATTCTAGTTGGGGATGCTTCATGAAACAGTGAGTTGGTAATCAGGATTACGAGAAATCCTTTCGTGGTTCACGATCTCTTCATCATCAAAAACGCGTCCTTCCTCCCTATTTTTATACCTTTTGGGTGCTTTACGGCTCTGTCCAGTTTCACTACACTTTTGAAAATTCTCAGACATTTCTTGAGATAAACTCAGCTGACTGTCCACCTTTTCTAACAACAACTTCAAATTCAAGCAAAATTGGCGTCCACTCGTTATTCCATTTTCCTCAGTCAGAAGGAAGGTATTCATCCTCTCTTTACAGCGGCACATGCTATATTATAAGCAGTATGTGTAAGTTATTTCGGTTTTACTAGCACATGAAAGTGTGAAAAGTATGGGAGTGTGATTGAGATACGTTAGACAAAAATTATGATTACGCTGCTCTTGTCGCTGCTTACCATATGGTACCACCAAAATGTTTTGCATCATAACATCCCAAATATTATGCTCACATGCAAAAACCATGCTTCATATGAAATGTGCATGTTATAACAATCATAATTACATAAAAACATCTTCGCATTATGGGTACATAAGACGCAAGTAAAGAAAATTGAAATGCTTGCATTAAAAATTCCGTTTTTTTCGCATAGCTGAAAATTCTCAATTTTCAAACGGCTATAAATACGTTAATTTCAGCTTTAAAAAAGCAAACGTTTCGGGAAAATGTAAATAAAAACATTCTTATTATGTTTAAGCTCTCAAAAACCCAAATAAATTACAACAAGTGACAAAAAAGTTACGCTTAGCATTGCGCTACCGGCTGGTACCATATGGTACCGCTAGGCGTTAACGGGTTAAGATTGGTTTCCATGGAGTGTTCAAGAAGTGATCTTGGAGTCTCCCTTTCCTTCCAGCACTGCCTTCTTCAATTCACTGTGAGGTCTAATCCCTTTCAATCTATCTAAAAATCCTATTCTTTTCCTTCCCCTCCCTCGTTTCCCTAACATTCTACCCTCTAACACCATTGTCAACATCCCCTCCCCGCTAAGTATTCGCTCCATCCATACATTATGTCTCCTCTGTACCTCATCTAAAATCTGCCTCTCCTCGCCAACCATATCCAGCACTTCGTCGTTCCTTTTCCTCTCCGTCAGAGGAATTATGTGGGTGCAATAATTTTGCAACCTTCTGCTAATAAGGCCCAAGTGTAGTTGTTTATGAATTAGGCTTTTCTGTTTGTCGCTCACGGGGAAATATTAGTTTACAAAGCAAAAATAGATTAGTCAGTAGAATAGTGTATGCAAAGAGGCTTTTATAGAGAAAGAAGAATCTGCTGACAGCTGAAAATACAAGCACAGAAGTAAGGAAACATGCTATTTATGGAGAATGTTTCTCTATGGGAGCGAAGCTTGGGCGGGCAAGGGTCGGCCCCGAATGAGTTGCATAGTAGAGGTTATGAAAAATGAGAAAGAGAAATAGGTCACTAGCTAGAGGTTAGGAGAGAGGAATGGAGGGCTGCGTCAACCAATCCTACGGTTATTGACTCGTGATGCATAGAATATAGAATATATTTTTTTAAGTTTTGACCATGGTTTAGTCGCAAAAAGAAATGGAAGAAATTAAAACTTCATCCTAAATTTAAATTGTTGTTCTGCTTTTCAAATTAAAAATGTCTTTCGCAAATGATACTCTCTCTTATCTTCACCCGAATTTGCGTGGCGCAAACATTGGTTCGTATCTCGCCACTAAATCTAAGGGAAATGAAATGCGAGACGTGACTTTCTCGTGAGACACAAACAACTGATTTCTAATGATTTTTTGTAGGGATGAACGGATCCAGGATTATTTTCGGATTCGGATCGGATCCTTGATATTCGGGGCCGGATATTTCGGATCGGATATTTTCGGATCCAAATGCATTTTCAAAATCCTGACGCTGAGATTCCTCCGATGATTGTTCAATCTCTTGGGAAGAGTCACGCTATGTGACGGTCGTAATTTGCCTATTTTATTTTCCACGGCTGAAATTCTCCTTCGTAACCTCTGCGAGATCTCTAAAACAAAACGGTTAATGAGTAGGACAAGAATCGCATGTGACGGCAAATTCGAAGATAGAATCGGAACTTTTTCCACCCTTATCGGGCGTTGCATTCACTGAAGCTATTGCTTAAAATTCCGGAGTTAGATCCGATGTCTTCCGCGACTTAGGATCCGATGTATCCGATGAAGGGCAATATCCGCGGAAATTTGGATCCGATCCGACCATCCCTAATTTTTTGGCATTTGCCTGGGTATACCTTTTACTTTGCCTTTGCTCATAAGAAAGCGTATGTTTTTATTTTAATTAAGAAACATACATCGTGTCCATATCACGGAATGGTGCAATGCGATTTACGGATCGGATGGTTTATTTTTCCCATTGATTATTACATGCAACTTTCATTGATGACGTGATATATAAAACGAAAGGCTACATTTTACCAGAAGTTTTTTTTTATAAATTATACTTAAAGAACATTTTATGCATTATTGATTAGAATAAAGTGTAACTTAAAGAAATGTGATTTTTGTAAAGAGGTTTCAATCCGTTGATATCTGATAGGAAATAATCATATTTAATTAAGTTGTCAATTAATGTCCGGATGAATATCATCTACATCTACATAATACCCTGCGAGCCACCTCTAGGGTGTTTGGCAGGGGGTGATCAATCACCAGCATGCAGCATGCATTTGGACTCCCACATGCACACCACACCGTCCAAAAAACGTCCCGTATAATAACAAACTATACTACCCTATCCTGTTAGAAATAGAATATAGAATAGAAATTCAGAAACATGCTTTAAGTTTTACATAGGTTAGTAGGCTACTCTACAAGTCATGCAATCTATTTACGAGGTCTATTTCTGCCGTTATAATCTCTTATTGATCGAGGAAAAAATGACATTCGGAATCTGTCTGTTCTGCAATCTATCTCTCTTATTTTATTTATATGATCTGATCTTCCGTAGTACGTTGGCGTCCGCAAGATACGGTTAACTTCGTCAAAAAAGACACTGCTCTTGAATTTATCTAAAAGGTTTAGTCTATTTTTCAATCTACGGTCAGACAGAGATTCCCATCCGAGTTTATGTAAGAGGTCAGTTACACTAACAAGACTATCGTAACGACCTTTCACATACCTGGCAGCTCTTCTTTGCACGCGTTCTAACTCTGTTATTAAGCCTTTTTCATGAGGGTCCCAAACACTGGCAGCGTATTCCAAATGTGGTCTAACGAGGGATATATCTAACGCCTTAATAATAAAAAAGCCATACAAGTGTTTCTAATTATTGATCACTTATTTATTAATTTTCGTCCCATTGATTCTCAGCATATTTTCATGGCTGAGCTTACCTGCATTTTAGGTACATCAACACAATCAAAAGCGTTAAACATCCATGAATTTTCTCGACCGTAAATTTTATGTGCTATTGAGGGACATATCAAACATTTTTGACTCATATGGAGACCTTAACTATAATTACCCATAAATAAATCCCCTTATGAATGTACAACGTCAACTCACAGTGCAGTAAAAAGGCCGTACATGGGTGCATCTTCCGTCCAGAGTGATCCAGTAGACAAATATACCATGCCTAGTATTTCGAGTCGTTTGTCTAAAATGACAGCTAACAGTCGTCTTCGGAGACATTTTAGAAGTGTTTTTTTCCTCATTGGAATAAGGTATTTTTTTCTACGGAAAATGCTGGAAACGTCCTTCCGGTTATGCTGTCAGTTTTTTTAATACATTGGGAAAAAACTCCTTTTTTGTTTGGCCCATTCAAGTAACTCTTTCATGAGCCCCTTTTTTCCAAGCCTCTTTCTGTAAAATATTTAGTGAAAGAACAGATATATACGATCTAAGCAAAATGCATTATAATATAAATATTCAAAATAATTGTAAAGAAATATAATATTGTAATGTAGCAACTGGCAAACAATATATGCTATATATCTTAAAGAAATACTATATGATTTTTTTAAATTTTATACGTATTTGTTGAAACGTTTTATTGGATAGTTTTTGTACAGTGAAATTAATTTTTAATAATTGTCCTGTTTTATATTTATTGTCCCTCGCATTGTTTCATATTCATCTACATCTACATAATTCATGCGACCCATCTCAAGGGTGTTTGGCAGGGCATGATTAATCACAAGCATTCAGCATACAGCCATATAATAGAATTTCCACTTGCACACCACACGATCCAAAAAACGTTAAGTACACTGGCAAATTACACTATTATATTCATTCAAATGCAAAACTTGCTAAATACTCACTAAGGTTCTCTGTCAATAAAGCTTCAACACACAAAACATGCTATTAGAAGTAATAAGAAAATTCAGAAACATGCATTGAGGAATATGAATTAGTAGGCTACAATACGAGTCATCTACTCCATTTTTGAGTTCTAACGCTGCCTTTATACCCTCTTATTGATCGTGGAATAACAGACATTCTGAGTCTGTCTGTTGTACATTCTACCTTCCTTATTTAATCATAAGTATTGAAAATGGAACATTAATCTCCGAAACGTTTGCAAAAATATTTTTATTTTTTTAATTATATTTTGAAAATTTATATCGAAATATAAACAAAAAGTTACGAAAAAAAGAAATATACGGACCTTAATACGAACCAAAAATCCTCTTTTCTCGAACAAGCTGCTACTTCAATACTTTACTCCTTTCTTGTTGTCTCCAATGTTTATCTAATAGGGTAGTTTCCTTCATCAAAGAAAACGAAAGGCATTGATTGCGATTTGTTACCCACCATTAGTGTATTCATAATATATAAATAATTTGGTTTTAGAAATCCCAGTTTAGACGAATGTTAATGGTCAATTTTAACTTAATTTAAAAATGGCCAGATTGGCGCCCATGCGATGCCACTCCAAGTGACGTAACAGGGACCCAGATGCTATACCTACGAGAGGTCAGGAGTTTTACATCGTCTGAGATTACCACAGCATGCATGAGGCACCGAGCTCAGGGAAACATTTCTTAATAATCACCTATATAAATTGCCTATGGTTGGAAAGTTTTCTTCGTTTGATAGGAAATTGAAAATCCTTATTTAAGCACAGCTCTACCTGCTAGCAGGGTACCCTGCTACATGCTAGGAGCCTGCCACGTAGCAGCGCTCATAGCCTCGCACCAAGGTGGCCTCACACGGCGGCAGCCAGAACCAGAATGACGCCACGCGGGGTTTTCCCAGCATTCATTGTTAGCCTTCGCGTTTTCGCGCGCTTGAAAATGTTCATTTTCATTTAATCGCGAAAAGTAGATATCGTCCTTTAAAATTCTAAAAGCATGAAATTTGTACTCCAGGAGTAATAATCTGTCGATTTAGGCAATAAAAAATTATAGGAAACCACCCTATTGAAATTGCGGAGTCATCACTATTCTGATAGGTTTAAATAGTGCGCCAGGCAAGGGAAGAGAGATCCATGTCATGGTTGAGGAACTTAACAAAATAAGTGAAAACCCGCAAGGGGACAAAAAACTGAAGCCGAGTAGGAGCTGCGGTGTGTCTTCTCTGAGAAAGGATAATGAACTACTTGTCTAGGAAAAAAACGGGGCAAGTAATATTTTTCCCCAACTGTGATTTTAGCGATAATTGAGTAATTAGCTATTCCAGATGGTGTTAAACGAAGGACTTAATTGTAGACTGAGAGCTTTAAAGATCAATTCATATCACTGTAATGTTGAGGCATAAGTTTTAAACTTTATTACAGAATTTAATGCAATTACTATCAAGTTGTGATAGTGCAAGAGACATGGTAAACATAAGAAATGATCATCTCAGGAGTAACTTTGTTGAAATGCTTAACTTACATGTTGGAATAATCAAAACTTTATTGTTTTCGAGTCACTTACGAAGATTTCTTCATGTGTGTCATCATTAATGGCAAAAGTTACACTCAAATAACCATTTAATTCTATAATTAATTTTACAAATATTTACAGCAATTAATGTGATAAGTTTATCAAATTAAAAAAAAATAACACCTGATAGCCATCATGCTAAGGATGGAAATCTAAATACAATTAAACGCTTAAATATTTCACACGACAATAAAATGTGCACAGTACGCAATGATTACAAGAAAACTGTCGATGAAGTGAACATTAGACGAAAACAAATTCAAATTAGAGCTAATTAGCGGAAAGATGGAAGGTTAAAGATATTGAATTACTCATTAAAATTCATATTGTCGGAATAATAAAGTGAAATTTACGAAAGATCTTCTTAGAGGATATTTATGCAATAATTTGAATAGTAGAAAGGAGATGTATTGTAATAAATTTATTTTTAATTACGAAGATATCTGAGAAGGTACACATAGGTATTAGCCTTGGCAGCAGCGGGGTAGAGTTCGAGTCCCGCCTGGATAATTTGTCTATTTAGAACTCGAGCATTTGTGACTCGTACATCTACACCTACATAGTACCATGCGAGCCACCTCAAGGGTGTTTGGCAGGGTGTGACCAATCACCAAAATGCAAGAGGACCGCAACATGCACACCGCACGGTCATAGACATATTACACATATGTGAGATTTTAAACTTTCCCGGCGAACAGAATATTTAAACTTTTCTCGGGATCCCGCGCGGGTGAGATTTTATAAGAGAGCCAAAAAAATAAGCTAAGATTTTAAGTAAGATTAAGATAAGGTAAGATTTTCTAAGGCGCTCTTAGAAAACTTATCCGTGCGGAATTCCGATAAAAGTTTAATTATGTTACGCATAATATAAAAATATACGTAAATATTCATGGAAAGACATGACTTGCCAACGGTTGGTAATTCCTATAGAAAATTCATGCGGGGTTAGAACTATGGAAAAGTACCTACATGCAATGAGTCGTCCTAGCGAGTGACGCCGATAATTTTATCAATCGAGGCACCGTTGCAATCCTTAATGGTATGAGGAAAGGACGACATCTTAAATTTCTCATACCCTTTATTATCCTATCTTCGTCCTTTATGGTTATGCCTACGAGGCAGTTTGTTCGATTCTGTCATTGTTATGCGCTGTTTTCGGGATGGTGAAGGTACTTAACATTAAATTAGGGATGGACAATTCCAGGATTTTTTTCGGACCCGGATTCGGATCGGATCCTTAATTTTCAGATCGGATATTTTCGAATCCGAATGCATTTTCAAATTCCTGCTCTTAAACAAAGTAATTATTCAAGTTTATTCTGGGCACGTACAATCGAAGGAATGCTTTTTAGATTTTCATATACATTTTAATAAATTAAAAATAATTTTTATAGGCTTTCAAGTTGTTTTTAAACATCTTTACATCCTCAGGACCTAAAGTGTTACGCTTGGGTTTGGAAATGAAAATAGGAAAAATCTTCGGATAAGCCACTGACCAGTGGCGTAGGACAAGAATCGCATGCGACGGCACATTCGAAGAGAGAATCGGAACTCTTTCCACCCTTATGGGGAATTGCATTCACTGAAGTTATTATTTAAAATTTCGGATCCAGATCCGATGTCTTCCGTGACTTTGTATCCGATGTATCCAATGAAGGGCAATATCCACGGAAATTTGGATCCGAGGTATCCAATCCGACCATCCCTACATTAAATAAAGAAATAGCGTTGATAAACGGAACGAAAAATAAACGAATCCGATTAAAAAAGTTTGATGGTTTTAGCCGTACTTAATTTTTATCCAGTGTCGGTGGTAGCTTGTTTTTCATAACATTGTGGGTTGATGCAACGATACAGTGTCACCATCCCAAGAGATGGCGCTTTCGATTGCATAAGACTTCACGCTCATGACGGAACTGAGAAGGCATGTTAAGCAAGTGTCCCCTCGGTGTCGACGCGCTTAATGGTCCGTAATGAAAAGCAGGAGGAAGCCCTTCTTAGTACGGGAGTGGATCCTTTTTTTAATCTCCATATGAGAAGCTGTTATCTCTCTTCTTTTATACGAGCACGTTTTCTCCAGATATGATGAACCCCTTGCCTTTCATGAATTACGTCAGGAAACTTACATTTTTTGCTGCCCTCTTCCATAAACTTTTTAAACGACCCCATATTCACCGATTAGTCAAGAAGGCGTGTGGCGGGGGGTGTTAGGACAGCAGCCTTTTACAAAAAAGAGGAAATCCTCTAACGAAGTTCCGTCGAGCATTTAATTAAGTCCTTCATTGTTCGGGGGAGAAACTAATTCCCATACCTATCCTATCGGAAAAATATTTCTCTTAAGTAATCGTGAGTGATACGTGAAAATCGCACATACGAGAAATGTGATTTTGATGAGATACACGTGAATAAATGCGACATAGGCGCGATGACTGGACTTTCATGATATTTAAACCGCGAATAGGGTAGTTTCCTTCATCAAAGAAAATGAAATGCATTGATTGCGATTCGTTACCCACCATTTGTGTATTCATAATATAAAAATTATTTGGTTTTAGAAATACCGGTTTAGACGAATGTCAATGGTCAATTTTATCCTCATTTGAAAATGGCCAGATTGGCGCCCTTGCGATGCCACTCTACGTGACGTCTCAGGGACCTAGTTTCTATACGAGAAGATAGGAGTTTTACATCGTCTGAGGTTACCAATGCATGCATGAGGCACAGAGCTCAGGGAAACATCTCTTAATAATCACCCATTAAAATTACCTAAGTTCGGAAAGTTTCCTTCGTTAGATAAGGTATAAATAATCCTTATCAAACCCAAGAGCTACCTGCTAGCAGGGTACTCTGCTACCTGCCAGATAACTGCGTCGTATCAGCGCTCAAAGCCTCGCTCCAAGGTCACCTCACTTGCGGCAGCGGGAACTAGAATGACGTCATATGGGGTTTTCCCAGCATTCATAATTACCCGTCGCGTTTTCGAGCGATTGAAAATTTTCACTTTTCATTCAATCACGAAAAATAGATACCGTCATTTAAAAATCTAAAAGCGTGAAATACGTACTCCAAGAGTAATAATCTTTCGATTCAGGCAATAAAAAAATAATAGGAAGCCACCCCATTAGTCTTTTCGATGGCAAAATTTGTAAATTTAGTGCCGAGCCTGCTCCTCGCTACGCCACTGGACGTTGGACCTTACTGCTTCATAGATGAATAGCTTACATGTATTTTCATCGGCCGCTACTAGAGAGGTTGAGAGAGAACCCTGGTAGCTTCTGCGATGTTAAGCAAACATTCCGTGCCATCTGCCTAGAAAAAAACTGACAATGAGTTCTCCTCACAATCTGGACACCAGTTAGCATCGTGGATGTAGAGAGGTTTTTCAGCCTGTACAATCTAGTTGAGAATGATAGACACAGCCAGTTGAAGGAAGAAAGTGTTAAAACTTGTTCAATTTTGATGTTCAACTGGTGTAAATGATATTCAGACTAATAATATCAATTTTAATTATCTACTTTATATATAACTAGCTGACCCGGCGAACTTCGTACCACCTATTAATTACTGAACAGCTTAGTTACACCATTTATTAATCAAGAGCGGACTTGACTGATTTTAATAATATTTAGATTACGGTATTAATAATAATAAAATTAAAAACATAAATAAGCATAACAATGGCTTGTTAAATATATATTTTATTTATTCAAACTACACCGGGGAATTAGACCAAGGCATGTACATGCGGATTTTTTCAATGAATTTTCTAATTTTTTTGTTCACTCACCTTCCGATGAAACTAATTTGCAAACAGTCCGAGGAAGTGAAATCAAACTGATCCATTCGTCGACAGGAACACGGAGATTACCGATTGTCAACAATTGCTTGGAGATTGCTTACAAACACGCTAGTGAAGTGTCAAGTCGAGCTGAGCTTACAATTAGCTCGAATTAAATACTTTGATTATAATTTCAACATTTTGAGTATATTTTACAATTTAAATGTTATATTGTTACAAAGTTAAGTCATTAAATTGATAGAAACAAAACAAATAATTTAATTTGTAGTTTTGACCGACTTATCAATTGTTGTAGTGCTAACAACTCCTAAAAACATATCCCTGAGAAAAAGATAAATTTTTTTGGTGAACTTTTCCCATTTTTTAATGCTCTGTGTGTTATCCGGGGCTAAGACGAATCCATTTAACCTAATATCATTAAAATCGGTGCAGCCGTTCTCAAGTTATAAGTGTTCTAACAAACACGATTTTCGACTTTCTTTTATATATATATAGATTCCTCAATTTGTTATTGCTTAACCCCATCACGATTTATACAATTCCGTATTTTTTTAATAACTGTGTTTCATCACACATTGTAGTCAACTACTTGTGATACATTGTGAAAATAAAGGAAAAATGGATGCCACAAAATGTTATAAACCGTAATTGAAAGTGATGTAAGATTAAAATGAAAGTGCTATTTTCAAGTATCTCTCTTAATCGTTAATTTATGTCTCCTCTACTTCTACATGTACATAATAGCCCTACTCTACTGCTACATGTACATTAGTCGTGTGGCGGGGTTGTTAGGACATCAACCGTTTACAAATAAAATAGGAAATCCCATAACGAAATTCCTCGTAAAATTTATTATGTACCTATACAAGAACGGAAAAAGAAGACCTAGAACAAAATATATGCAACAGGCAAAGAAAGATGTGAAAAAGAAGATATATGTAATTGTAAAAAGATTAACTGATAGGAGAATCGAGTGGAGAGCCTCGTCAAACCAATCTTAGGGTTGTTGATGATGATGACCTTTAGGGGGAAAAATAAATTCCTAAACCTATCCGTTAGGCGAAATTTCTCTCATAATTTTCGCTTCTGTCAGACCTGGAGGTATAGAGGGGTTCCAAATATGGTGTTCTTCATGTGGCTCTGAAAGATGTCTTTTCCCAAATGTTCAAGCAATCTAAGCCCAGCCCGCAATCTTCGAATCTATAACGTCACCCAGCCTCATTCGTTTAACGTATATATGTAACACTTTCTGTTCTCCCGAAGCAGATCTTGACGAATCGCGCAGCTTTCTTTTCCTGACAGCGAAGCGAGCGTAGGAAATGAAGGATTGACAGTTCACCCGCTGCCAAACTCCATCGAGGTGGATCGCGGGGTATTATATACGTAGCTATATAATTCGGGGTACCCAATTAGACTGTTGAATCCGTTAAATATCTAGGATTAGACTCAATAATGATCTATCGTGGAATAAACATATTCGAGAAATAACCGGTCAAGCTAATCGTAAAATGGGTTTTGTTAAAAGAATATTAGGAAAGTGCGACGACAAAGTGAGAGAAATTAGCTTATTTTCCTTCGTTAGACCACATTTAGAATACGCTGCCAGTGTTTGGGACCCTCATGAAAAAGGCTTAATAACAGAGTTAGAACGCGTGCAAAGAAGAGCTGCCAGGTATGTGAAAGGTGTTACGATAGTCTTGTTAGTGTAACTGACCTCTTATATAAACTCGGATGGGAATCTCTGTCGGACAGTAGATTGAAAAGTAGACTAAACCTTTTAGATAAATTCAAGAGCAGTGTCTTTTCTAACGAAGTTAACCATATCAAACGGACGCCAACATGCTACGGAAGATCAGATCATATAAATAAAATAAGAGGTATATATTGTAGAACAGACAGATTCAGAATGTCTTTTTTTTCCACGATCAATAAGAGATTATACTGATACGACGCAGGATGCTAGCAGGTAGCAGAGTACCCTGCTAGCAGGTAGCGCTTGGCTTAAATAAGGATTATTAATACCTTATCAAAGGAAGGAAACTTTTCGACCATATGCAGTTTTAAAAGGTGATTATTAAGACATGTTTCCCTGAAGCCTGTGCCTCTTGCATGCATTGGTAATCTTAGACGATGTGAAACTCCTATCTACTCGTATAGAAACTAGGTCCCTGTGACGTCACGTGGTGTGGCATCGCATGGGCACCAATCTGGCCTTTTTCAAATGCAGTTAAAATTGACCACTGCCATTCGTCTAAACTGGGATTTGTAAAACCAAATAATTTATATATTATGAATACACTAATGGTGGGTAACGAATCGCAATCAAAGCCTTTCGTTTTCTTTGATGAAGGAAACTACCCTATTGCATGCTGCATGCTGGTGATTGATCACCCCCTGCCAAACACCCTAGAGGTGGCTCGAGAGGTATTATGTAGATGTAGATGTATATCGACAGTTCTCTGCCTGGCCAACACCATCGAGTTGGCTCGGGGGGTATTATGTAGATAGATGTGGGCAGTTGATCGAAGATGAAAGATCGCTGGAGGCGGGAGACTGAGTGAGCGTCTCGCGTGGTTTACCGCGTCGTTGGAACAAAACAAAATAGTTTGACCCAGTTTCCTCGGTTAAAGATGTGGTAGTGAGCGAGACTGAAGTTAAGCGTGAGGACGTGAAGAAATGCTTTGCCGCATGTTACGCGGAAGAGTGGGCGGGTCGCCTGGGAATGGATCGTATGCGGCGGCGGTCACAGCATTGACATCTTATTTCCTATACTCTGTTCATTTTATCCCTGCGGGTGAGCTGGTGTGGCCAAAGCAAGTGGAGATTAGGGGAGGGAAAGTTTCTCGACTTGTGACTTTACCTTTGCCAATCAGTAAACAGTAGGCGTGGCCTCAGTGAGTCGCTCTTAGACCTCCACCGAGTAAACATCGCGAATCTGCTCGTGGAGCAGTGTTGCTAAACCTCACGCTTTCTCCCTGTACGTGACTAAGTATGCCTCCCACCCAAGGTGCCTAATTCAGCGCCGTAGCTGACAATGCCATGGGATTCTGTGAAAGGATTATCTCCAATGCCTTCCAAATGAGTAGGTATATTGTCTCGGCGCCAGGGACGAAAGACCTGAAGCCACCCATGACTCACACGTTTTCAGTGGCAAAGTAGGGCGGCTATTATATTTAAATTCGAGAGCAGTGTCTTTTCTGACGAAGTTAACCATATCTTGCGGACGCCAACGTACTACGGAAGATCAGATCATATAAATAAAATAAGAGAGATAGATTGCAGAACAGACAGATTCCGAATGTCATTTTTTCCACGATCAATAAGAGATTATAACGGCAGCAATAGAGCGCGTAAATAGATTGCATGACTTGTAGTGTAGCCTACTAACCTATGTAAAACTTACTGCATGTTTCTGAATTTCTATTCTATATTCTATTTCTAACAGCATATAGTAGTATAGTTTGTTATTATACGGGACGTTTCTTGGACGGTGTGGTGTGCATGTGGGAGTCCAAATGCATGCTGCATGCTGGTGATTGATCACCCCCTGCCAAACACCCTAGAGGTGGCTCGCAGGTTATTATGTAGATGTAGATGTATGTACATTTGGCAACGTTATGTTCGCTCCTCCTCTCTCTCTCGGCACTACCCCACCCCCATCAGCGAGGCCATCCGAGAATGACCGGGCTCTCACGAAAACTCACCCACAGACATAGAGTGAATAGACTATAGTTGGATTGACGTTGGGAGACTCGCCCGTAAAATTCATCTTTAGAACAATTTCACTCACCCAGGCTTCCAGGTATACGTGAAAAGTCGTCACGATAGTCTTGCTAGTGTAACTGACCTCTTGGATAAACTCGGATGGGAATTTCTGTCAGATCATAGATTTCAAAATAGACTAAACCTTTTAGATAAATTCAACAGCAGTATCTTTTCTAACGAAGTTAGCCATATCTTACGAACGCCAACATATTACGTGTAAATTAAGCGTCTTTACGTTAGTCCATGCAAGACAAGTTCCTGGCTTCTTGTCCAGACTCCACTGTAAGTATTACTCATATATAATATATATGAGTAATATTTCAGAGTAATATGAGTCAATAAAGATATATAACATATTTATATAATTTTAATGCTCAATACTAATCACAATATTATATTTTCCGACGGTTTAAAATGTTAGACACTTTTGTGACCCATTCACCATTGGAGGCTTGCGGTTGCCATGTAAATGTATAACTCCTATCACCCCTGCTCCCAGCGATTGTAAAGGCCGTTTTACACGGGGCACGGAATTGTGCAGGTTAGAGCTGCATTTATTTCTAAAATGACGTGGAACTGCGCGAATGCATGAACGAAATTAGAACAGGACTTATTTTGCCCTCTCGCATCCATGCATTTTCGCATGCGTTTTAGCAATTCACCGCTTTACAGGACGAAATTTTGATTGCGCCTTCGCACGTACGTCAGATTGCGCAATTTCGTGCCCCGTGTAAAACGGCCTTAACGCTTCAGCACGATTGATCACCTTGGGTCTTTCGGATGGCACTGGGATTACAGCCACGGAAGAGACGCTGGAAAAACAAACGCCAGAAGCAAGGGATCAGATTTGTTCCCAGGCGTCGGGAGTGCGGGCAAAAAATCGCGGAAGCTTGCTCGGTCGTGGAGCTATGCGGAGCGCGTGGGAGTGAACGCGAGGGATACGCGCGGGAGAAACGGGAACTCGGCTGGCGGGAAAAACGCGGGTGGGAAAACACTTAAGAGTTATTCCTAAACTACGCGTCGAATTTGGGTGATCGTGTTTGTACGGGTTCAAATCCCTGCCCTGTTGAAGTGATAGGAGTAAAGCCAGTGGCGGATACAGATGGGGGCGCAGGGGACGCGCGAACTCAAGATATCTTTTGCGCCCCCCCCCCCAACTTGAGTTTTTTCTGTATTCGCTTCTGAGAAAAGCCAAAAATTATTCATGTAACAAAATTCTAGTCTCTTCTTTTTAATAAATTTACAACTGAACGCTTTTTTTGACAAGTACTAGATTATTGCCGAAAGACTTCTTTAATGCTCCTGTTGATCATACTGGGAATATGGTAAGAAATTTCATGGTTTCATCACCATTGATTGAATAATTAACGTAAATTAACGACTAAAAATCCCTTCCTCAGTGCATATATATCCGATTTAAGGATTTTAATATGAATAATAAATTGTGTTATTTTCCTTTCTCTCGACGAATATGTTTAACGTTGATTAGTGTCTTGGAGTGCAGGTTTTGAAGAATTTGGGTTACATTTTTGCCATCGTTTCCATATATTTATGTAGGTACCTTAATTACGGCTATGAATGAATTTGCATGCAATATGAAGTTTTACCGGCGTTTCATCAAGGCAGAAATTTCCTTAATACCGCAGGTTTAATCGATTACATGATTCGTCTTTTGGTAGTGGAACATAAAATTAAAATTAAAATATCGTAAAATCACGAATTGGCATAATTTGCACAGAAAGGTAAACAATAAACTTTTCATCACTCAGGGAAAAAATCTTGGGCGGTGATTAGGTTTAGATATTGCGTGTAAATCAGTGACGTAATGGCAAAATTAGCAGTCCCGGAACGCACTCATCTTAACTTTCTATAGAAGTGAAACATTACTCGGTGTTTTTATATTTATTAAAAGTCATTATTCACATTTTCTACTTAATTAATTTTTTGGTGTGGTTACGAATGTAAAATTAGAAATTTTGAGGCAACAGAATTGATAAAATCGTTATTTGACTGTTATGTCTTTTGTTAACGAGTGCCGGAATGGCGTTCCGGCACCATGACACCACTGGTGCCAATCCTACCTCTCCTATTTGCATCTTTTACGTTAATTTCTGGTAAACCAAACCATCATTCATGGTTTTTTCTCCATGATATGAAATGATTAGTTATTACTTTGTAGTGCATTATACCGTCAACGGAATAAGCGTGATTGTATCATAATTTCGTCAATTCTATTTTTACCCCACTTAAGCTTACCTGTTCTGAGCGTCGATTTAGAATTAACTAATTACCTGTCCATTCCGTTGAAGAAGTGACCCGCAGTCGGTCGCGAAACGTCGGGGGAATCTCCACTACGAGACGCGGCATTCACCCGTATGTCACTCTTTTTTAATCACCATTAGCCGCGAAAGTTTCAATCGATAAATATCTAACGTCATGGTAATTGCCTTAAGGTATTTTTGCATTTTCCACTGCAAATCAAAGCATTCATTCTGAAACTGCTTGCGCTGCTGCCTGGAAAACGCTGACATCATGGGGATTGCTAAACTGGATTGCGTAATTAGTCTTCCGATTGAAACTGGAACACTTTCATATTTAGTTAAAGCATAAGCACACGTATTATCTGCCCGGCTAGCTCAGTCGGTAGAGCATGAGACTCTTAATCTCAGGGTCGTGGGTTCGAGCCCCACGTTGGGCGATTTTTTTTAAAGTGGAAGAATCGAACTTGTCTTTTCTTCTTTCATATTTAGCCGTCATGGGCGACGGAGACGTAGCTTACTGCGGGTTTAGCCTTACGTTTACGTCTCGAAACCAAGATTACGGTTGAATTACTGCGTGTAATTCGAGAATTCAAAGAAATCTTTCTTCTTTTCGGTCAGCCAATTAATATTTGCTCATATTTATGTAATATTTCCTACTCTAGTGTGACGGAAATTTAAGTGATAAGTAATCAAAGTAGTTTTAGTTGGATATTCCCAACCTTAGATACCCTAGTTTATTTTGTGAAAGTTCTCCGTAATGGAAAAAAAGGATAAACCTCGCAAATTTTACTTGGTAAGAAAATTCATTAACGGAGGAGATGGTTACATAATTAGTTGAAATTCATGTCGCAATTAATTTTCTTACCAAGAAGAATTAGATAAGTTTGTCCTTTTTTCTACATTAGAAGTACTAATTCGTCATCTTGACCTACAGATGCAACTTTTGGTAGCACCATGATCTTTCTGACGTCATAGTTTCCCGGATTATGCCAAAGGAGAGATTCCGGCATGGCTCGGCGCGACGTGACGCTATAAAAAAGTGGCGTAAACACAACTTCAACACATCCTCGCTTGACGTCATTCCTTATGAACGCTGTTGTATTCTCGGAAAGGCAGCGGCTCTTACTCACTCATGACGTCGTGGTGATCTTCTGTTCTGTAGTAATTAAATTGGAATAAAATTCACTAATTCTTTCTTAACCTTGTGGTATTCCCTTATAATATTTCTTAGACAATTTAATTTTAATTATACCACTACCGTCTTCAGGCGTAAGTTATGGTGTATCGGTCTTATTGTTGTTATCTAGTTACCTAACCTAGATTCAAAACCTATTGGAATAAATGAGGTAGCTAAATATGTGGAAATATTTGCATTAGAAGTATACTGAAAAACCTTTATTATTCTATAAAGCCGGCCTCGGTGGCGGCGGGGTAACGTCCTCTCCTGCCAAACAAGAGGTCGCGGGTTCGAGTCCCGTCTGGGTAGATTTTCCGCTGTCCAGGGCATGGTTGTGTATGTTTAATTGTTAAATTTGTTGAATTACCCGATATAAAGTGGCCAACATGAACTGTATTTGGTGGTCTGAGAATGATATAAAAATAATATAAATAAAATAAAAAAATGAAAATAATTAACGGAGAAATTTTAAAACGGACGCCAGAAAAGGGGAAAAGGACGGGTAAAGATAATCGTGTATCAGAGTGCTGTCCTGACTTCTAATAATTTTTAAATACGCAATTAATATGCAACTATCATAGGAGCGATTTTCAAATGAACATTTAAAAATTATGCAACGACCACCGTTAATTAAACTCGAGTAAGTAAACACGAGTGCAGTTAGAATTTTAAGGGGGAGACGATATTGGCTAACGGAAGGCACTTCCGAGGTATAATGATTACCCACATTGGCAAAGCTGGCTTGGTAAATTGCCAGCGTTTAACATGCTAGATGACCCCATACTGCACACCGCACGATCATAAAAATATTACGCATACTAACAAAACATACGTCCACATTCATGCTAAGGCAAAATTGGCAACGGCTCCTATTTTAAATTCATTTAAAGATTTAAAAACTAAATAAAAAGTAAGTGTTCTACCGCTAAAGGTAGGTTTGCACGGAGCAGTTTGCGGACCATTCTGACATTTTGATTTGACCCAATTTTTCTCGAACTACCCTCTCACATTAAGGCTTATTCCCTTGCATTTTATGCATCAGTCCTTTTCTCATCCTTCCTCTCCATCGCTTATCTACATACAAACTTCGAGATCCCCTCACTACTAAAAATCAGCATTCACTCCGTCCACACCTTCTATCTACTCCGAATCTCAGCTAGAAGCTTCTTCTCCTCACCTACCATGTCCAGCGATTCGTCGTCCCTCCTCCTATCCATCCACTTCACCCTCCCCATAAATCTTCGCTCTCTCATTATTTTTACTTAATTACTTATCATTTATTCTCGCTCAGCTTAATTTGGTTCCTGATATTTTCAGAATATTTAGCAATTTACTAAAGCAACATTCATATTTAGAATTGTAAAAATAAAAGTATGTAACGAGTCGTCTTAACAAGCGACGTAATTACTTTTACTTATCGAGACACTGTTCTATCCAGAATGTTACACGGTAAGAATGAGATTTTAAATCTCTTTGTTTCACAGTGCATTTTATTTATTTTCTTCTCGTCACCACGTCTAATCTATTGCCAATGTAAACGGATTAATTAAAAACGAGTTGATTAGCGCTTGAATTTATCAAGCGGGTGTGTAAAGGGTGTTTAGACATGGTAGTGTTATATGTGATCTAGTATTGAGTCCATAACCCATTCAAATATTCTCATTATAAATCATGGAAACGGAAAGAAAAAAAAGAATGTGTATCGTATGACACGCTGAAAATGTTTGGACTCCCACATGCACACCACACCGTCCAAAAAACGTCCAGTATACTAACACACTATACTACTATATGCTGTTAGAAATAATAATTGAATTCAGAAATATGCATTCATTTTTACATAGGTTAGTAGGCTACACTACAAGTCATGCAATGTATTTACGAGTTCTATTGCTGCCGTTATAATCTCTTTTTGATCGTGGAAAAAATGACATTAGGAATCTGTCTGTTCTACAATCTATCTCTCTTATTTTATTTATATCTGATCTTCCGTAGTATGTTGGCGTCCGTAAGATATGGTTAACTTCGTTAGAAATGACACTGCTCTTGAATTTATTTGAAAGGTTTAGTCTATTTTTCAATCTACGGTCCGACAGAGATTCCCATCAGAGTTTATCCAAGAGGTCAGTTACACTAACAAGACTATCGTAACGACCTTTCACATACCTGGCAGCTCTTCTTTGCACGCGTTCTAACTCTATTATTATGCCTTTTTTATGAGGGTCCCAAACACTGGCAGTGTATTCCAAATGTGGTCTAACGAGGGAAAAGTAGCTAATTTCTCTCACTTTGTCGTCGCACTTTCCTATTATTCTTTTAACAAAACCCATTTTACGATTAGCTTGAACCGGTTATTTCTCGAATATGTTTATTCCACGATAGATCATTATTGAGTCTAACTCCTAGACATTTCACGGATTCAACAGTCTCTAATTGGGTACCCCGAATTATATAGCTACGTTGTAGGGAGTTGTTCTTCTTCCAGAAATTCATTACGACGCATTTTTCCAAATTTAATTCTAACTGCCAAGCATCGCACCAAGCTTGGATAGCAGCAAGGTCATTCCTGTTCATCTATATCTTTGCTGGAACGGATTTCTCTGTAAACTACAGCGTCGTCTGCAAATAATCGTAACTTACTGTGTACTACTTCGCCAATGTCGTTTATATAAAGAAGGAATAAGAGTGGGCCTATGACACTACCCTGAGGAACGCCAGAAGTGACTCTAACCTCATTGGAGACTGCACCGTCTAATACTACTCTTTGGACGCGGTCGCTCAAAATATCTCTTATCCAGGAAATAACATCTTCGTCTATACCATAAGATTTCATTTTTATTATTAACTTTCCGTGGGGTACTTTATCAAATACCTTTTTGAAATCAAGAAAAATCGCGTCTACTGGAATGTTGTCTCCCCCGGAGACTAAAATGTAAAGGGGGATGGGACATGCATATATCTAAGGATATGTTTCAATTAGCAATATCTCATGTAAGAAATGGCGAATATAGGGAGACTTGAATACATAAGATAGCTTGCAAATTTTATGCAACGGTTTTTTTTAGACAGAAATTCTTTCGGTTAACTGTGGTTTTGCCTCATTGCTCGCAAACTATGCGCTCCTATCGCAAAGGAAAATAACTCCTTCCACTTAATCTCCCAACCGCCCACATACCAAACGATAGACGCCGCACATATCTCACGCAGCCGGCAATTCATAAGCGATATCGCACTCGGCCCAAATACGCAGCCATCCATTCATGTGCGACACGTGCATTTTCGCCGTCGTCCGCAAATTTGTTCGAGAGACGAATCCGCATCTCTTCAGAGTCATCAATTAGGAAACCTCTTATCTCCATCCCCGCTCCCCAAATAAAGGAAGGGCATTCAAAAAGGGTGAATCGAATCATTGCGAACCATATCTCTTGCTAGTCGTTTTTTTTTCCTCGCGGGTAGACGGTTCGTTGATTTCGGAAGGGAGAGAGATACGCGTCTAGGGGAGGGTGAGGGGAGCAGGTGGGGACCGGATGTGCAACTGCGCTTTCGGATGCATTCACCCCCTTCCCCCGGCCACCCACACCCCCTTCCACCCACGCGCAGAGTCCACCAACCCTCGCCTCGCAAATAGGGTCGAATCTTTCGTGGTCCCTCATTCAACGATCTGTTGCCAAGGGCATTTTTAACGAATAGATTCCGTATTTTCAGGCCGCAACTCGCGTATAGTGATGGAAATATGTCGGTGAAAATAGGATTTTTTCGAGCAATCGATAATTAATCGGTATGATAACATTGAATTTTCAAAAAATCGAAATTTGAAACAAAAGATCGATTAATATAAAAAATCGACGATAAAAAAACACAGTTTGAACAAAAATATGAAATTTTCAATCAATCGATTATTAATCGACATGAAAATCTGGACTTTTCGACAAAAATCGAAATTTGAAACAAAAGTTCGATTAATCGAAAAAATCGACTGTTACTTAAATAACACAGCCTGCACAAAAATATGATAAGTATTCATGCTAAAAAACACTCAAAATTTGAATAGTAAAAAAATGTATTAATAAGAATGCATGCTTCAATTATTTGCAGTAAAAAATTACAAATGCACGCAGATTAAACTTTTGGGGATCACCGTATGGAACATTCGGCTTTGCTTTTTTTTTAAGAAAGATCAACTGATAGATATTTCCAATTTTACCGGCCTGAGAGAGAAGGCTTTCACTTGGGACGGATGACGTTATCATAGGCCGGTAGATACGCAGCTGAGATCAAACGAAATGAATCGAAATGGAGCGAAATTCGATCACGGCTAGATATCGATTTCCTCGACCTCTGACAATTAAAATCTGGATTTCCGATTCAAATCGAAATCCATTTTTATATCATTATTCGTGTACGCAGCGAGGATCAGATTGAGAAGGTACTCATCCTAGTCTTAATTACTGGTAAGTCTATCACATATCCTCCGAGTGTCTTGATGCATCCAATCTACTTTATATCTGCACGATGCCCTGCGAGTCTCATTTCTAGGGTGTTTGGAAGGGGATCTCCTGCACTTAGCATGCAACAGGATACCCACATGCATATTACAGACTCGTTAAAGAACAAACAGTAACAAAAACATTACATTCGCATTCATGAAGGGGTTGTTAGCTCCTACCAATCGTGCATTGATCTATGCAACCGGAGATAATAACACAAATGCCAAAATCACACAGGAAGCCAAAACTTGACAACGGTTAGTAATGATGTAGTGTATCCATGGAAGGTTGTAGTTAGAGTGAAAAAAATCAATTCTCGGTTCTGAGGATATTTTTCCCATGTCATTCAATATCTATAAAAAAATACCTCATTAAACCTCATTTGCAGCAGTTTCCCGTTGAAGTTCTGCAAAAGATCGATAGATGGTGTCAAGCAGCTTTATTTTGTTTACTGAAAAAACGCCGAAAAGCTGTGAAGCTAATTTTTGTTTCATTTTGTTTTGTTTCAAATTTAATTTCAGTGCTGAGTGTACATTTTCCGATTTTTAAAATCTAAGAGCCAGCCTTATTCTGTATATCTTAATGAAGATTACCTCGTTCGGTAACCTATTGGTTATACAAATGAATGCTGTAGTTGTACTTTAATTGCTCGAGGCAGCACCAATGACACCATGGAAATAAACGGTACCGTGAAAGTGAATCAATGAAATGATCAGGAAATCGTGCCCCCCGGGCGGGTACTTATTGAATTTCATCAACAATACAAGCAATAAAAAACTCGCATTTCGCTAAATCTGTGACGTCATCCTAATTTGAGCTCAAAATATGAAATACAGACTACCCCCCCCCCCCCTAAGTGACAGGTGTAAGGAAATATAATACATACTGTAAGTGAAACCCTGCCTCAGGGTCACCAAGTAACATTAGAAGTCCTCCCATGTTTCGTTCGAAATTTGAGGCCTTCTGGGCGCTGTTAAGGCCGTTTCGCGCGGTGCACGGAATTGCGCAAGCTGACGTACGTGCGAAGGCGCAATCAAAATTGCGTCGTGTAAAGCGGTGAATTGCTGGAACACATGCGAGAATGCGTGGATGTGAGACGGCAAAATAGCCCCTGTTCTAATTTCGTTCATGCATTCGCGAAATTCCACGCCACTTTAGAAATTAATGCAGCTCTAACCTGCGCAATTCCGTGCCCCGTGTAAAACGGCCTTTAGACTGGACTCCGCCTTCGGCATGTGATCTCTCAAATAAGGATTTATAGATTTAATAGATGCAATATTTAATTGTCAAACACAATAACAATAGTAGCTAAATTTCAAAGTTAGGCCGTCGGTAAATATCAATCCAGTAAGCCGTGTTTATGCCACAGCTATCAAGGAGATAACCCTCCCTAGGTAAGAGGACCCTTACCGCTTGTGTGAAACGACCATGAAAATCCGACGCTATCGTCCAGTCAATTTAGTTTTTCACGCCTACACAGGCTTTAATTTACCACCCATCAAATGTCTTATTAATATTTAGATTCTGTAATTAATGGTAGCGGGCGTTACTTTGTGGGAATCGTTTATCGTAGGAATGAATGAAATAAAATCTTGACTATTTGCACATGGTCATTTATTGTGACCCACAATGATTTCGTTACATCGCAACATTATCAAGGTGAAGAGTTACAGGTAAATGGACCAGTGTACATTGAAAAAACCCATCGCAATCCATCATTTTTTTGCTATACATATATACTGGACCATTTACCTGTAACTCCTTACCTTTATAACGTTACGCTGTAGCGAAACCATGGTCGGTCACCATAAATTACCATTAAAGCCTGCATCGATTAACCTGCGTGTAGAGGCCTATCAAACAGTTAGAAATACCTAGTTATTTGCCGAGATAATTTAACATAGAGCTTCTAAGGCAGCTCACAAATACGCTAAAATTTTCCTTCCCACATCGGGGGATAGAAGTCTGGAACGATTTACCCGAGGATGTGTCGGAGTCCTTCCCAAGTGGTATTCGGATTTTTATAAAGAGGCTTAAAAAGAACAAAATTATGAGGGCATTTTTTTATTCTTGAGTACAGCATTTTATTTTATTTAATTTGTACTTTAAATACTTTTTTCATGTATGTTACCGCCCAACCATATGGTTAACTTGTAACAATTATTTTCGCAATAATAACAATAATTCAGCAAATAAGTAAGCTCCTTATGCGTGACTGGTTCTCTTTTGGCGCCAAAATCCAGTTTCCACTGCCCCTTCGCGAATCACGGGACCGTGACTAAAATCTCAGCTACTCATCCCCCGGGTCTGGAGGAGGGTGGAAAAAAAGTTATGCACATTGAAATAAATTAATCCCGAAATGTGACGACGTCTTTGTGTGAGTGTGTCACGATGACCTACAGTTCAGGGAGGGGGAGGGGTGAGACAACTGATCCACTTGAAGACCTACCCCTTCTTATAACACATCGATATTTTATGCTGAACCAATCTTTGACGCCTCCCCCCTCTGCTTTTCATTCCCAATCCCAAACCTCACCCACACATCTGACCCGATTGAAACCGCAATCGAGAATTTATTGGTCGCTGATACGTGCCCATAGAGAATTTGAAGTCGGGCGTCTGACGTCACTGGCCACAATTGGCTTACGATGGAAGGGTCCATTTTTATTTCCCGCCCAGCAGCGGGCGAAAGAATACGATATCTATTGTCGAGTATACTACGCAAGCGCTCTCTTGCGGAGGCTTCGTGAACTGTCATTTGATGGGCTCATGAGCCTGCTGCTGGGATTTACGCACGATTTATAGTGGTGGTGTGGCCAAGGACGTCACAGCATAGCAGCGTGTAGCGTATTGCCTCGTTCACATGACGATTGTCCCAGCAATCGTCGGAAAAATAGTGCATTCACACGATGATGGTTAAAACCTGTGCTGCCCTCTAATTCTGACATCTAAAGTGAACTAGAAATTCACCGTTACCAAAGCTTTTTAGGCATGCAAATACAAGATATTACTGTGTTCAACGTGTATTTACCGAATATTTTTCTCTTACGCCCATATTATCCCTGCCTAGGACAAATCCATGAGAAAAAATAGAGCGAAGGGAGCTTCACGAACTTTTCGTTTTTCTCATGTCGCTTCCTTTTTCGGTCTCCCAGCGCCTAACCATCGTGGCAACGTTCGGAACTACGTGAACTATTGTCAGGACATGCATTCACACGGCTAGTTCGGCCAACTATCGTTAGGGCGATCGCTCGGACAATCGTAATGTGAACGAGGCATAATACCTTTCCGTCCTAACGGGCACATTGCGATATGGACGATATTTGACGAAATGCCTGGGCGTAAACCATGACGCCCCATTCGGAACAACTTAACTTGGGGTAACTTAACTTTATAAATTGGCATGGTTGAAATGCTTGTTTCGAAATGACTTTCCTTAGATTTTGGTGACTAATGAAACTAATAAGAAAAGAAGACTGGAAGAAAAGAAGACTAATAAGTGAATTGTATTTGGCACAAAAGGCAGCAGTGAAAGTGAATGAAAACATGACTGAATGGATAAAGCTAGGTAGAGGGGTTAGGCAAGGATGTTGTTTGTCACCAACTCTCTTCATTATGTATTTTGAAGACATGATAAGTGTGACATTGGATGAAAGAGAAGAAGGAATAAATATTGGTGGAGTAAAAATAAGATGCATTAGATTTGCTGATGATATGGTGGTTTTAGCCGAGGACACAACAGAGTCATTGCAGATATCGGTAACAGCGTTGGAGGAAGGAATGGAAGCATATGGAATGAAGATAAACGTTAAGAAGACTAAAGTGATAAAAGTGAGAAATGTAGATGGCATGAGGGTGAAGACAAAAGAAGGTGAAATACAGAATGTGAGAACCTACAGCTACTTGGGAACATTGTTAACTGAAGACTGGAAAAGTATAGGAGAAATAAAAAGAAGGATAGGAATGGCGAAGAATAGGAAGTTTTCAAGAAGAAGAAAAGAGCCTTGTGTAGCAAGGCAGTGGAATTAAAATTGAGGAAGAGATTGGTGAAATACTATGTGTGGAGTGTGTTTACGTATGGATGTGAGACTTGGACGATGGGAGCAATTGGGAGACTTGGACAACACTGGGGAGACTTGGACATTTGATGAGAGGGAATGGAATTTTGAAAGTAGCTTTGGAGGGAACGTTTGAAGGGGTCAGAAGAAGGGGAAGGAGAAGGCTGAAGTTCATTGACAACACAAAAATTGGCAGATGTGGAGACTTCAAGGAGATGGCCGAGGACAAGAGGGAATGGAGACAGCATTGGCGCGGGGTACCTGCCGACGGGCAGAACACTACAAGATGATGATGACACGTGTCTATCTTATAGACGTCTACAAAGTTCAACACAGTCGGTGCATACGAGGTGTGCAAATGTAATGAGACTGATTTTTTTCCATTTTTTCTATTCAAATATAATTACTATATTACATAGTCCCCATCAAAGTCGGGAAGCCACATGGCGGCTGAAACGATTTTTACTTTCCTCATGGCAGTGCTGGAACTCGGATACCGGAAGAGCCTTCAGCGGGTCGTTTACGGCTGTTTGAATATTTCCCAATGTATCTAGCTATTTGATCGATGGATTTTTTTTCTCCTAGGAAAATACTCTAAAATCGCTGGCACATTAATGGCTTTGCCTGGTTTCGCTATTTAGTTGGGCCCTCTTCGCTTCTGTAGCGTTCAGGTGTTTTTCCCCGTCCCATCCCTTCCGAACCTATCCTACCCCAGAAGCGAGGACGGGCTCCTATCGCGGCGGCGTCTCTTTCCTTTTCCTTCCTCTCCAGCCCCTCCCCGGATGATCGGGCGTGTAAGTCTCTAACTTGGGTCCCGGCCCCGGTGTGTTGTACCCCTGAAGGGTTCCCCTTGAGCCCTTAAGCCATTTACCAATGTTCAGCTTATTAAAACCACTTCTCTGTTTCCGCACACTTTTATTTACACCGACCATGGTTTCGGCGCAAGTTGCCAAAACCATGGTCGGTGTAAATGAAAGTGTGTGGAACAGACCAGTGGCTTTAATAAGCTGAATATCAAAGATTTCCACCGTATCACGCCGGACACTGTATCTTTCATTTCCCTATTCCCCTAAATGATGTCCATTGAAGCGATTTTTCAATCTTGGGAACAGATAAAAGTCACAGACGCTCAATTCGAATCGATAAGGAGGCTGAGGAGCCACAGAAATGTTTTTTACTGGTCAAAAACTGATTTGATAGAAATCGCGGGGTGGCAGCGGTGTTTGAAATTGATGTCACTCATTATTAGAGCGCCCTGAAAATAACTTTCTTACAAAAAAAATCACCGCGGACTGCGCGTGTTCAAACTTGTGCTGGTCGCGTTTCAGATGTTTTTATCTGAATTCCCTCAATGCCTCGCGTCTCGATTGTCGCCAGATGAAGCACTAGAGCAGGGGTCTCCAATTTACTAGGCCACGAGGGCCACGTTCCAAGTCCCGAATCGCCCCGCGGGCCGGATAGCAAATTTGCCGATGACTGAAGTATTCGATACCAGCGTCTACTGTAGAATCCGGTGGAGTATTTCTTATTAACGAACAGATGAAGGCGACTTTGACGTGCAACACAGCGCTGCAATGCTCCTAGCGGCGTCTCACAGAGTTAAACGAGCGAGAATCGCGCACTACCTGAAACGAGTACGCGGACCGGATCCGGCCCTCGGGCCGTATTTTGGAGACCCCTGAAGTGATCTATCAAACTCATAACTTTTCTATCCTATTGCTCGCAATTGTTAACTCTATGCTACTTAATATTGGAAAATAAGTGGAAAAACTTGAAACGAATGCGCGGCCAGATGAAAGCCCTCCGCGAGCCGGACCGTATTTTGGAGACCCCTGCACTAGAGAATCAAGCCGTCTCCCAACAGGTTAGCCATCGGGCATTATGTATTTGGGCAGCCAGATTCTGGGAAGCAAAACTGAAGGGAGCATCAGTTGGGTCATCCTTACGCAGGGGCTGCCATCTGCTGAGCAATATGCCAATGAAAAACAAGAGATGTGCGGAATGATTTGAAAAAATGATATGCAAAACGCACATTGTTAACTTGGCAAGTGATTTTGAGTTTTGAATGTGGGAACAGAGAATTTTATCATGATTTTAGAATCTCAGGGAACCTTGTTATTTTGTTAATAGTATATTTGGGGTATACTTTTAAATTAGTAGATTTAGTTCAATATTGATTCTTAATAGGTAGTAGCTCAGTTTTTTTCGAAAGTTTAGCGTATATTCCTATTCTTTAGTTTATTATACATCAATCTTCTCTCAACCAAGTACATTTGTGATTTTCTAATATTTTAGGAATTTACTTCCTAGTTTTGTATTTTTAAGGCCAGGTTCATTTAGTTAGCGTCTTGAGTTATGTTAGCGTCTAACTTTCTAAATCGTTATAAAGTTTCCATTAAGATTTTTAGCCAATTTATTTTAGCATATTTTATTTTACGTACATGAATCAGGTTTCGGCATCCCGTATTTCCATTCTTATTATCACTATAGGTTTTAAATTTTGTGACTTTTTCTGATTCCAATTTCGTCCTCTGTTCAGGGACGCCGACTTACAAAAAATATTGGGGGGGCCCAAACCGGGATCTTGCCCCGGGAAATTTAACAAGTAGTGAGTTTAAAGTTTTTTAAGCATTTTAGAAGAGTCATATGATCAACATTAGAACCCTGATAACTCGAATCTCGATATCTGAACACTCCAGGGAAAATCAAAAAGCCTGACACATTTTTTCCTCACACCTATAACGAATTTTTGAGGGGGCTCAGGCCCCCTCAGGCCCCATGGAGTCGGCGCCACTGCCTCTGTCCAATAACACCACCTTCTCTTTTCTAGATTTTACCAATTTCTACACTTTTTTAACGATATTTGATTATTATAAATAGCACAAAAATTACCAAGTACTCGAATAAGTATCAAAATATCAACACTACTTGCAAACGAGTACTTCCCCTTGTTGCCCTTTTCTGATTTCTTCCGGAAGACGCTTTCCACGCTTTGGATCATTGGGGAAGGATGTACTCGTCGATGTCCAAATCTGGCGGCCAAGTTAGCTGCCTAAATTCCCACCCTTATGCTGGCTAACGAGTTGGGACATCCTTCCAAGATGGCGTCATGCCCAAATCCTGGGATTGGCATAGCAAAATGGCCTATTGGCACACGGCTTCAGTATCAATACTTAATTTTTCACACCTCGTGCATTGCAAACCCATCCGCTGAATATTCTTCAATCATGGTGAAACAAAACCACGGTACTATTCCACAAACTTTTATTTTAACTGTCAACTAGTTTCGACGTTTACACCGTCATTATCAAGACTAACAGAGCAATAGTGTACAGCGTCCAGCCTTATTTACCCAATTTTATTATTTACCCTCACACTATTGTTTCTTAATTATTATTATTATTACTAGAGAATCAAGCCGTCTCCCAACAGGTTGGCCATCGGGCATTATGTATTTGGGCAGCCAGATTCTGGGCAGCCAACCCTAGGATACAACGACCCAATTTTATTATTTACCCTCACACTATTGTTGGGTAAATAAGGCTGGACGTTGTAGGCTATTGCTCTGTTAGTCTTGATAATGACGGTGTAAACGTCGAAACTAGTTGACAGCTATTAATAAAAGTTTGTGGAATAGTACGGGGTTGTGTTTCACCATGAACATTTCATCGTTCCACCAAGTAATACCCAAATCATTTGATTTTATTCTTCAACCATTTTCGGTGATACTGTGTGAAGTATGTGAAACACGTTCTCAAAAACTGAACAAGAACAAAGGATTTTCTGAGGACATCGTTCTCAAGATTTCTTGTCACAAAATCGAACGAGAATAATAACCCGTGGACCTTTAAATTTGATGACGCTCATTGCGACGATTCGATGTTCAATGCATCAATCTCATTCGCATTGCCCCTTCCTTCCGACCCCTCCATATTTCAGTATGGGAAGGAGATAGCGCAAGACGGTCCTTATTGTTAGGTATCGAGATTAATGCGTGCGTTGACTCCCTATCGCACGCTATCTTTCGATGGAGAGCAAAAAATCCATAAAATACGTTCGGACGCATGCATTGGGCGACGGCTCTCGCTGACTGATCATAATTTTTTTGAAGAGACATTCAAGTGAAAGATAGACTTCTTAACGACTATTTAAGGACACGACGGTCATCTGGTAGATTCATCACGATTGGGATAGATGGACGCATGCATTGGGCGACGGCTCTCGCTGACTGATCATAATTTTTTTGAAGAGACATTCAAGTGAAAGTTAGACTTCTTAACGACTATTTAAGGGCACAACGGTCATCTGGTAGATTCATCACGATTGGGATAGATGACTCATTCGTGACTTATCGAGGTTCATGACGAAGTTGGGTCCATCAAGGCCATTTCACTGCCTGGTTTTCATAGTCCTAAAAATCTGTATTTATGACGTTGGCAATATTTTGGACGACGTTTTTATGTGACCATGTACAGAATATTGTCCTATTTTTTGTTTCATTCTTTATTTTTAACGACTTCATCATCCTATATTTTCATCGAAAAAAGGCTATAACTCATGTTCATGCTAACAGGCGGTTTGAGTTCTCACCGATCATGCGTTGATTCATTCAAACTGACGCCAGCCATAAAAAAATACAAAGTTATTGAGTGGACTATTTTCCATGGCGATGCTTTAAACTAGTAAAATGTCGAAAAGGAAAACGAGGACCAGCAAACTAGAAGAACAAAAAAAAACAGCAAAAAAAAAATACGCGTGTTTGGTCGATATAGCGAGTGCAGTAAGTACATCGTTGGCTCATCTATTAATTCCTGTAATGGTCCTAGGATACAACGACATTTTACATAAGGGACCGACATATCACGACCGATACGTCACGGTACTTTTTGCGTTTTGAGAAAGCCGATACATCTGCATCTTGAGCGTCTACGGTTTAATTAATTCTTGATTTGGAATAGCTCCTCCTGTATTGTTGTATTTTACAAATAGCATGACATTAGCTTTCACTCAGTAGGTTTTCGCAGATTTTGCGAGTTCTTGTGTGGGCGTTTTCCTGCTGTGGTTTTTTTCGCTGAAGGATACTACACTCTAATCCTCATGTTTTTTCCCACAAACAGAAAACTTTTTTACACAAATTTTTCACATGTACTTGTTTATATTTTTTACATTTCACAAATAATGTATATTGTATGTATTTTGTATTGAAAACGTTTATCTACCATTTTTAATATGTTTGAATTGACGCTATCGAGGGGTTAGGTGGAAGAGGGGACTCCTTAGTCTCAGCCTCGCCCGAATAATGGCATGTTATTATTATTATTTATCTGGACATTACCATAGACGCGTTACTAGAGCTTGGTTCGTGTAAATTTTAATTGAAATCAATCTAAAATCTTGAATTTATTGACGGCCCCCATTCCTTATTTCTCCGTTTTTCTCTTAAAATTAAATTCATTTTTCTATACATGTCTTCCGTATATTACTCTTACTTTATTTCGCAAGGAATCTGTTCTAAATCATATAAAACCCTAATTTTTTTTTTCAAATCATTCAAAAGCTATCACGGCTCTAGTGAGTCGCAGCAAGAAAGTTTTTTTTCGCTCAATTCAAGACCAATCTTTTTTTCTTTAAAAAAAAAGAGGGGATTTCTCCATGGAAACGATAAAACAGCTTTAATGACTGAGGGAGTTGTGTTTCGAGAGATCTCGACGACCACAACATGGGTTTGTGTTGAAAAAAAACCCACATCATCGGCGTCTTTATGCACATAACAGGCATTCGAGGAAGGATGGCGTTCTTCCTACAGTGGGTGCTGAGTAGGCGGGGTGGGAGGACTTCACAGGGATCAGGGTGTGAGGGGGGAAAGTGGCTTCGATGGTGCCGGCCGAGATGACGGCAGAGCCGAGGGCGAAGGCGCGTGATGAAGCCGGCGGTCCTTTTGACCAATCGACGCCTCTCTCATCGGCGGTCAATAATGACACTCGAAGACAAAGGAAGGGAGATGGCCGCCACCTTCAATCTTGGCACGTATATATATATATTTCTACCAACCCCCATCCACAATCTGCAGAAGTGCTTGACGAAGAAGGGGTGAGAAGAATCTTTACGCCTGGGTGATTTATTATTTTTCCAGACAAGCGAGGGTCATGGGAGAGGTCATGGGACAACCGCTATCTACGTCTCGTCCCATCTCCCTCCCCCTCTCTGCCCCTTTCTCTCACGTCTTCAAAAATATAAGGGTATGGGATTGATACATGTCCAGTAATGCAATCAGTCGACGATGCACGGGGCAAAATTCCAACGCTAAACCACTATGTACCCACCGTCGATAAAAGTGTACAGACCATTTTTAGTATCGTGGGTCATACTTTTAATTGAGACACGGGGTATAAAATTAGCTATGCGGGGAATTTCATTTTAAATATATTAAAAAATGTTAGGATTCATCCTATTTATCCGAATTGCCTATATAGGGTGTTTATAAATGAATATCGGGGTTTGATACTTCATAATATTTATTACATTACACTTAAAGTTATAAATTATATGTCAAATGAAAGAGCAACTCAAACAGTTTTTTTTTTTTTTAGCAACAATGTACATATGTGTGAAATGTTTTCGCCGCGATCCGCTAGGTAGCGGTATTAGCAAAGATGGCGACCAGTGAACAAAAAGCGTTTTGTGTTTTACAGTATGCAAACCATCCCCACTGATTATCCTTGTTAAAAAGGACTCCTTAAATCTCTCTGTTATGCAGTCTATTTCTTTAACCTTCCTCACGTGTTCTCTTCCAGTATATACGACGGTTGGTGAAGTACCTTTCATCACATCTGCGAGCACGCACTCTCTGAACCTGGTTGGTAGTTTCACCCTGTATTTCGTCATGCGCTTCAAGAATGACTACTATCGGCTCGAGCTTTTTAAATTTCGTGGCTGGTTCATGTGTTTAATTGTATCATCATCATCATCACTGGTCAACAATCCCAGGATTGGTTTGACGCAGCTCTCCACTCAGTTCTCCCATCAGCTATTCTTTTCACTCCTACGTATTTCTTCTCTTTCACATCTCTCTTTACTTGTTCCATATATTTTGTTCGAGGTATTCCTTTTCCGTTCTTGCCTTCCACTTGTCCATCGACGATTGTCTTCATCAGGCCATCATGTCTTAAGATGTGGCCTATAAGGTTGTTCCGTCTTCTTGTTAAGGTTTTTATGAGGCTTCTCTTCTCTCCTACTCTTCTTAGGACTTCCTCGTTACTAACTCGGTCGATCCATTTGATTTTCATCATTCTTCTCTAGCACCACATTTCGAAGACCTCTATCCTTGCCTTCTCCGCTGCGGAGTCCATGCCTCACTTCCGTATAGGAGCATACTCCAAATGTAGGTTCTTATAAATTTTTTCTTTACTTCCATATTTAAGTTTCCCGCGGTAAGCAGGTCTCTCTTTTGGTGGACTGCTCTCTTCGCTGTATAGAAATCATTTTTGAAACTAAAGTTTTTCTATAAATAGAAGCACGATTTCACCCCGTGGTGGACATCACCCGGCCACAGGCTGGAAACCTACGACCTCAAATTTGTGAAAACCCATCGATGATTAAAAAAAAATAAACTTCAGGTCTGATTGCGTCCATTTTTAAACGAATCAGATCGTTCATTAAAAACATATTTTCACGAAAACATTAGCAAAGTTTTTCTTTTAATTAGGCATCTTGAACAATCGTTCGCGAGATAATCTACTCGAGTTGTTCATCCAATAAACTCGTGTAAAAAATCTATTGCCATGCCGTATCGGTATCGTTTGTTAAACTCATGTCGAAGGATCAAAGTGTCCCTCTGCTCATAACTTGTCTTTCTGACATTTTTCGAGCGCTTGACGTCCATCGGTCGTCAGAGTGTGGCGACCCCAGACGAGGACAGGAAGAAAAAATACCATGTGTCATGTGAATGCTTTGCGGTTGCATTTCGGACGCAGCGCCGAGTCATATCGCCGCTAGAGGCGTGTTTGCTAAATCTGTATCTCTCATGTTGGAGGGGTTTGGAAAAAAAGCGCATGTGCAAGGAATTAAAAAAACATCGTGCCCATCTTCAAGCAGAAATAATGCATGAGGGCGACTCCCTCTACGGGATGGCCAACGCACGTATCTCATGATGTAATGCTTAGTTTTTTTCCGGCGAAAAATGGCAGTGAAGAATTCTCGAGTCTCAGACCGGGTAAGATCCTTCATATCTCCTTCCGACGTTTCAACATGCAACTCGCCCGTCGCCCTAAGGAGTCCAAGAATAGGGTGGTTTCCTTTTATTTTTTTATAGCCTAAATCGAAAGATTATTACTCCTGCAGTACGCATTTCACACTTTCAGATTTTTAAATGACAATATCTATTTTTCGCGGTTAAATGAAAAGTGAAAATTTCCAAGCGCGCGAAAACGCGACGGCTATGTATGAATGCCGGGAAAAGACCGTGTGATGTCATTCTGGTTCCCGCTGCCGCTAAGTGAGGTGACCTTGGGGCGAGGACATGTGCGTCGCTGGGCGCAGGCTGCTGATTCAGGCTACTGGCAGGTAGCAGAGTATCCTGCTAGCAGGTAGCGCTTGGCTTAATTATGGATCATTAATACCTTATCAAGCGAAGGAAACTTTCCGACCATAGCCAGTTTTAATAGGTGCTTATTAAGACATGTTTCCCTGAGTTCTGATTGAGCACCAATCTGGCCTTTTTCAAATGCGGTTAAAATTGACCATTGCCATTCGCCTAAACTGGGATTTCTAAAACCAAATAATTTGTATATTATGAATACACTAATGGTGGGTAAGGAATTGCAATCAATGCCTTTCGTTTTCTTTGATGAAGGAAACTACCCTATTCAATTATTGGATTGCTGAATCCCTGGGGATGACCTGCGAGTTGCATATCGAAACGTCTGAAGGGGATATGGAGGATCTTAGCCGGTGTGAGACCCGAGAATTCTTCACTTCCACGCGTATCTCATGTTAACCGTTAAGGCCTGTTTTTTTCTACGTGTTAATGTCTAAATGTATGAACGCAAGAATAAACGCCAAAATGCACCGTGTAACTACCCAACTTGTGAAAATGCATGCACAGAAAATAGAACCTGCTTTGGTTCATGTATTCGTACATGTTCCGTTCCGGTCCACCAAAATCATTCACGCAAACGTACAATAACTTGTACAGGTTAATGTATCATGTAAACAGGCCTTTATGAGTCACTTTTCTTTGCTCATCTCCTGACGGTAAAAGAATTGGATTGGACCCATTGGTTTTTAAGTTAGCAGAGTTTTTCGTTGTTTCAACTAATCAATCAATTTTTAGAGGTTTTAACAATTTTTTTCTGAAAACTGTAAATAGTAGATCTGGCTTTCTTATGTCAGGTTATTGAAACGTAAACTACGAAAATACCAAGCGGTCAATGTTGGGCAACTTAATTTTACGAGCAAAAATCGGGTACTTTTTTTGAGAAAAAATAAGTATAGGAAATACTAGCGAGCCGAAGAGTTTTAAAATTATACGATCAAACGTAGAAATAAATTCTTTTATGTATGCTTTTTGTTGCATGAAAAATTGATTAATTCGTTTAGATGCTAGAGTTTCTCAAACTCGGGTGTCTTGCTTTTTTTTACAGACAGTAGAAGACATTTTTGCGATTCAATATTAAACACAGCATTATGAGAGAACTTTCTTCTCTGCTTGGTATTCTTGCCACCTACAAACCTGCGAAATATAAAAATCCCGCTATTTTATGAATACTTTTCGTATTTTGGCTCGAAGATGTCGGCAATGCCATCAGTTATTATCATTGTTATGATATCATAGGACACCATTCTAACTTCTCTCTCCATTTACAATCTTCCTTCTGTACGCCTCAAAAGTGACCTTAAATTCATCTACAATATCCTCAACTCAATCACAGACTGTCCAGAACTCCTTTCTTTTCTTAATTTCCGAGTACCCTCCCGCCCCACGCGCACCCACTCACTGCTCCACATAATGCCCAGTTCCCAGATTATCACTCATTCAACACTCACTTTTGTACCGCCTTCCCTCAATTCTTAATTCCCTTCCTCCGAGTATTGATCCCTTTTCCCTATCCCCGAAAGTCTTTACTAAACTTGCTCTATCTTACCTCTCTGAGCATCAATAACAACGCTTCCCATTTCTTACCATTGCTACAATTTTCCTTAGCTTAATATACTTGTGTTCTTTGATTTCGAGGTTTTGATTATCGTTATATTTTATGTACTGGATTCTCGGCATATTTTAGGTTGATGTGATTCCCGTAATATTATATGTATTTTATTTTTTGTTATATATTATTTATTATCTTGTTATTGTGCCACTGTAAATTGGCAATAATTGCTGTATGTGGGCTTTTGAAATAAATTAAATAAAAATAAATAAAATAAATACATATATTTGATACAGAGAGCGTGACGCAGATGCTAAACGAATTAGGTTGGCAGCTTCCAGAGACTCGGAGGCTGCGCGGTAGGCGTAGAGTACTTAACCCAAAACTTTGCAATTGCTTACCAAAAGCAGTAGAAGAGAATAAAAACATATTTAACTTCCTAAATCATTTGAAATATTTGCTATAATCCGACAAAAATATTTCAAAGTGTTTTTAATTGATGTATTATCAAACTATATTCCTTTATTTGATTTTTTTCGATTTATTTTCAATTCCGTAGTTTTTCTCTAATATGCCATTATTGGATTTTAATTGAACATCAAAAGTTCATCTAAGAGAAATTTTTCAATTCAATAAAATGCGCGCAATTACGATTATTTTCTGAAAGTTATCACATCTACAGGGTAAAGCGTCAAGGCTCACGTTAAGCTACAATTTGGTTTAGTATGTATGTCAATTTAAAAATTTTCATGACCAATAAGTATTGCTCTATTTGTTTTCATTATTATAATAGTTAATATGCAAAGATGGGATGCCCTATACGGACCAATGAGAATATACTTGACTCCGACGGATATGCATAAAAATATTCATAATCTATGACGTAAGATGACACCAATCAGCCTTTCAGTGGCCTGAAGAAGTCAGCTGTAATGCCGGCGAAACTGTTGTCTACAATGATGGCCACACGCGATGCAAGACCCGTAAACCTTTCCGCTGAATCTTCACCATATCGCGAAAAATCGCACTTTAAAATCTTAGTTACAATCGAGTGTAATGTTAATTTCTTGAACATTCCACTGACTTTCATGAAGTTGGAGCAAAAATATTCAATTAGCCCTCTTAGAGCCATGGGCCGATACATCGGCTTTTGCTCTGCGGGAGAAAAGTGCTACAAGCCGATATATTGGCTCGGGCATAGACCGGATTTAGAATCATAAACGAATGATACATACATCTCTCATCCAATAAGTTAAAACATTACAAACAGCAAATAATTCTTTTTTTTAATAAAATAAACACTACATTGATATCTAACATGGTAACTTCATCTATGCTTTTCATAGAGTGCTACAAAGTTCTTAAATTTGCGCTGGCACTTTTCGGTAAAACCTCCAAATTTCTGTAGCAAAAAGAGGGTTATTAAATTATTGTTGTCATTAATCTCAATTAAATGTCATTTGGACTCGATTTGGGATGCATTGATGACGTATTCACGAGCAGCATCCACGAGTTACGACGCAAGTGCAATGATTTCGTTCGCAAGTCCTCCAGGCCGTCGTGTGCATGTGTCATTCTCTTCCTGTTAAAATTTGACAAACGGGGGACGGTTGTGACATTCAGGAAGTAAGCTTCTCGCTTTGCCGCTAGGGGGGAGGGATGATAGAGGAAAAAAAGTGGCGAATCGAAACGCGGCGCGTCCCCGAAATGCAGCGTCGTGTGAACACTCCTGCACTCCATAGTTCCATCGGGGGAGCGGCCTTCAGTCAAACAATGTGGACTCCCATGCACTTTGGTGAGTGTCTGGAAGTGATAAGCTGCAGCAGATTTATTTGCTCCTCTCCTTCGTTTATACTATTTTTTTTCGCCCCGTCCAACTTGACGTCTGGAGACTTCACCAGCAGAGGATTGTAGTCGTCAAAGCCAGTCAAGCTAGATTATTTTTAAAGTATTCTGCCGATCAGTGGCGCAACGAGGGGGGGGGATGAACCCCCCCCCTAGAGCTCGAAGAACTTTTAAGGTTTAATCCATTTTACTTAATTAGATTGATATCACTACTAGAACAGTGTAAGGATTGATAAAATATCCCTCAGAAAGCAGTAAAACTCACCATTTTGAACCATTTTCTTAAAATTCCGCAATTTATTAATCTTGAAACTACCGCTTATCCTGGTGGGTGTACCATACCCCCACACACCCCCGGAATTAGTTGCACCTAAACCACCCCAGCCTTAATTTCTAGCTGCGCTCCTGCTGCCGATCAGGGTAGGTTTCCATGGAGTGCTTATTGATTTATTTATTTATTTAAGGAGTTGCTCACATACAGAATTTCTGCTAATTTATAGTGACGCAGTAACAAACATGAAATGTAGTGAGGAATGTGTAAGAGTGGGTCGGCAAGGCACTCTGAAATTAATGGATGAAAGCAAATCAGGACAATCAATGTGTGAATTTAGAATATTGTAAAAACGTTTTAAATCTGTTTTAATCCTTGGTTGGCAGAGATCAGTGACTGATAGAGAAGATAGGAGTGAGCTGGTGGACATGTCACGTAAGTGGGGAACTCTGTGTCTTACGATTCTGGCGAAGAAGCTGGTTATACTGTCAAGAGATGTGAGGTTAGAGGGAGCTGCGATGGACCATATGGGAGAGCAATATCCGGTGACTGGAAGGATAAATGCCGAGAAGTATGATTTTAGAGCAGTGGGATTAGTTATTCCTGTGTAGCGGTAGAGGAGACCTAAAAGTGACATAGCGTTGCTCTTGATTAAATGAATGTGTTCTGAGAAGTTAAGTTTGGTGTCAGTTATGACGCCTAAGTCCTTCACAGCCGAAACATGTTAAAGAGGCTCGGAATTAATTGAATATTGAAAAGTAATTGGGGATTTTGTTAAGAGAAATCGAAAGGGAATTGCATTTACCGAAATTTAAGTGTAGGTTCCAAGTATTGCACCATTTTGTCGTCAAGTTCAAAGAATTTTGAAGGACTGTGCAGTCCGAGGCAGTTTGAATTTGCTTAAATAGTTTACAGTTGTCCGCGTAAAAAAGAGTATGTGATTGGGATGGAGGCAAAAGTGTGGCTAGGTCATCGATGAATAGGCTAAATAAATATGGTTTAAGAAGTATTCTGGCAGTCTCCCCTCCCTTCGTGGACTTCCCTCTTAAATTCACAGAAAGGGCATCCTACTTTCACTATCTATAAAAAATCCTACTCTCTTCCTTTATCTCCCTTGTTTACCCTCTAAATTCCGTTTTACAGGGTACACGGAATTGCGCAGTCTGACGTACGTGTGGAGGCGCAATCAAAATTGCGTCGTGTAAAGCGGTGAATTGCTAGAACACATGCGAGAATGCGTGGATGCGAGACGGCAAAATAGCCCCTGTTCTAATTTCGTTCATGCATTCGCGCAATTCCACGCCATTTTAGAAATAAACGCAGCTCTAAGCTGCTCAATTCCGTGTACCGTGTAAAACAGCCTTAATACTGCTTTCAAAATCCCCTCCCCGCTCAGTACTCGCTCCATCCATACCTTCTGTCTCCTCCGTATCTCATCGCAAAGTTACCTCTCCTCACCCACCATATCCAGATTTTCGTCGTTCCTCCTCCTCTCTGTCCACTTTCTTTTTTTGTAAACACCCACCTTTCCAATGCCACCAGTCTTCTCTCGTCCTCCATTTCGAAGTGCCTATGTTTCCGCAACGTAAAGCACTACACTTCAGATCAAACTAGCATTTTCTTTAAACTCTTACATTACAATCTTACCATAAATTCCTTCTCGTTCAGGAACGCCTCATTTGCCAACGCAACTCTCATCCTGATATCCTTACTGCTGTATCCGTTTTCTCTTAATGTGCTGACGAAATAGTTAAACTGCTCTACCTGCTCAAGCTTTTGCCACCTACTTTAATCTTGAGTCTCACATTCTTAGCTCGTGATGGTTTATAAAACCACATAACCTTGGTCTCCTTCAATCAATATAGCGCATAAAAATAGAACTGAAATACAAACAGTGGCGAAGCTCAAGGAAATTCATTGCATTTCCTAATTCATTGGACTAAAGAAAACAATGTGATTTCACATTAGTTGAAATGAAAAAAAACTGTATCGCAAATCTAACCACGCACCTTCGGCTGTCCGGACCGCTTAGCTTAGAACTTTGCTATCCAGTTTCTTTGCTTCACTAGGCTCTTCTCTTGTGCTCATTGGGCTGGGTAGTAGTCCATCATAGTTAGTTCATTAGTTGGCAACGAAAGAAATGTGGGATCGCTAAGAAGCCAGAGCTATTTGAGAAACTGTGAAAATAGATAAGAAAATATGAAACTTGTTGCGCAAGTTATATCCATCTTACCTATCGTAGCCATTGGTACATGGTAGAAATGTTGATGATCCATTGATTGTGTACACCATGATATTGTTCATTGAAAATTTGATGGATAATTTCCAAAAAGAAAAGCGGTATAAATAAATGAAGTAATGTTATTATATCAAAATATAATTAGACAGATTTTTTTCAGGTTTTCTGCCGAGTAAGGCATTATTCTTGGACAATATCTCATCTTATTACTTCGCCGGGAAAGAACTAAATCCTGAAATATAATCATTTCATCGTAAAAATTTTAAACAAAATTACGCCCGATGGAATCTGGTACTCTCTAAGTTGACTCTAAAATATGTAAACAAAATAACAAGTAATTTTCAATGCAGAAGGTATTTTATTCGGGCGTCCTCTCCGTTTGTTTCGAGATGCTCATACTTACAACCTCTTCTGTAGCAAACGGCTCTCTCCGAAAGACCTGGGTGACTTTCGACTGCGAAGGATAACCTCCGGGGTCAACTGCATATGCGTGAAGCGTGAAATGGAGATAATAAGGCTTGCTTTTAATTGTTGGGGTTGCTATCCTCCTTCCTTTTTTCCTCGCAAAGTGCATCAGAAGTCTCAAAGATAACACTCGATTAAATATCCGTTATTTCTCGCGTGCTTTTTATCGTTTAAAAACGGCGATGGGTATTATGTGTAATTGCGTGTCAAATAATTCATGGAAGGTTAAGATCGGGGTCGAAGGGAAACTTTTTTTTTACGGGTTTTAGATCGTTCCTCTCAGTGGAGGGTAGATGTTGAAATTCATCTCGACTAATCACTTTCGGAACGCCTGATTTGAATAGGGTGGTTTCACATTATTTTTTATTGCCTAAATCGAAAGATTATTACTCCTGGAGTACGCATTTCACGCTTTTAGATTTTTAAATGACGATATCTATTTTTCGCGATTAAACGAAAAGTGAAAATTTTCAAGCGCGCAAAAACGCGACGGCTAAGTACGAATGCTGGGAAAACCCCGTGTGACGTCGTTCTGGTTCCAGCTGTCGGCGTGTGAGGTGACCTTGGGGAGAGGCTTGAGCGCTGATACGACTCAGGCTGCTCGCAGGTAGCAGAGTACTCTGCTTGCAGGTAGCGCTTGGCTTAAATAAGGATTATTAATACCTTATCAAACGAGGAAAACTTTCCGACCTGAGTTTAATAGGTGATTATTGAGACATGTTTCCCTGAGCTCTGTGCCCCATGCATGCATTGGTAACCTCAGACGATGTAAAACTCCTATCTACTCGTATAGAAAATAGGTCCCTGTGACGTCTCGTGGAGTGGCATCGCATGGGCGCCAATCTGGCCTTTTTCAAATGAGGTTAAAATTGACCATTAGCATTCGTCTAAACTGGTATTTCTAAAACCAAATAATTTGTATAATATGAATACACGAATGGTGGGCAACGAATCGCAATCAATACCTATCGTTTTCTTTGATGAAGGAAACTACCCTATGTTATATGCTGAGCGTTTTTATTTTATAAGGTCGCGGAAGAAGATCCCAATGAATCTCGCTTTTAAAATTGTTCACTCAATATGAACGGAGGCATTGCCATCATTGCAATGGCCTTAATGTGGTTTTATCTACTCTCACATCTAGATCAAATGTTCCAAAGCGCAACAAGCCCTTTTCCTGACTGTGTACCTTGTCTTGCTTGTCCCGAAACGAATCGGATTTAAAAACCGGTGGGCTTTGCCTTCCCCCTCCTCATTATACACACATATGTGCAAACAAGTCATAACATGGGTTAGTATTCTGCCGATGGACAAGTTTCAGACATTGAAATCCTCTCCCGGAGATTGGACAGAAGAACACCGCAATATTTGCATTCAGTTCGCAGCGGAATTAATCTCAATTTTCCAAACATTTAATTCGTACAGGCCGCACAAATGATTTTGAGCTGGAATTCGCAACGCGTGGAATAAATGGGAACGAATAATATAGCGCTTCGACACAAGCCGAATTAAAAACTTCACGGGAAGCGCAGTCAACTTGCAAATGAATAACGTTATTACCACCTCTCTTTGACATAATTTGCCTTAGTGAATACGTACTTTTTTTGAATTCCTAGCCCGCCTGACCCTCCTCGGCCCCCACCAGTCTTTTCAAGTCCTTTACTCTGTATACATACTTTCACGAAGTACTATTTCAAATAATATTAGATTTCCCTCGTTTTCACACTCATCACTATCTTCAGTCCTCAATCTTAAGACTGGTTTGACGCAGCTCTCCATTATGTATTTTATAAAATTAGAGTAGCTGATACTCGGGATAATAATGTGGCGGTTTCCCCTTGACTTCCATATCTTAGTAATGCAACCGTTAAAATAAATTTTTTCACGCCTGCATTGAAATGAGTGTCGCTTTATTCACTTCCATGGTCTCCACCTTCACGTAAATGAAGAAGAGCTCCTGCCCTCTCCCCCGGGTAATGGGAAGCATAAATGTTCGTGGCCTCTCTTTGCCAAGTCGCAGCATCTTCACAGTCTTCTTAAGAGGCGTATATTACCCAGGGATAGACCCATACCACCTAGGAATGCGGTCACTTTATTTCCACGGCTACTTATTCGACTGGTAAAATTGCAGCGAAACTTTATCTATAGAGGCCGACCCACCATCCGCAACCCGGTGAACGTACTCGGTGGCTGAAATCTCTGCCGCAAGGTTTTCAAACTAATTTTGTATTTTCACTTTAGAAGGACGTCGATATTGGATGTTACATGGTGGTTATGGGAGCAATAACAGACGGATTTTATGGGCACTTACATATCCTTTCTGGAAACTCATCTGATTGTGAGCTTCGATAACGGATCGGTGGCTGTAATTACATGGAAACCTGACTTTTTCCCGTGCACGTGACGTAATATTGCCGATTATCTATGCGTCAGTTGTCAGTCTATGTATCAGTTTTACTCATAGATAACTCATTTTGACAATTGCTATCAGACTTGATCGAATATATTGAAATAAAAATAATGTTTAAAGAAACAATCGCTCTGTTCTGATTGATTTTTTAAGATTATTACTATCCGTTTAACGGTGGTTATCATTTAATATCAGCATTAATTTTATCTATGCTTTCCTCAGCCGTCTACTCTTCACTCTGGACTGTCTTTTCTCATCCTCAGTGTCCACATTTTCGCAAAGTACCTACTGTATTATATAAAGTGGGATCAATCTCGCTTTGGTACGTGCCCATCCATAAGTACCCTTCCCACTTGGTATACATACAGCTCACCCGCAACTCTAGTTTGAAGGGCGGCTATACTTGATATCCCATGGTAGTTACGAGAGCATTAACAGATTTATATTTACTAATGTTACCCAAACAATAGGACAGCAGGAAGACAAATATTTGGTTATTTCGAGAATGATTAAAACTTCGAGGTCAGAAATTTTCGGCAACATTAGAAAAATGAGGAAAAATAAGTCAGTGGGACCCGATGGAGTTTCTATCGATTTATTGAAATTGGGTGGCTTGGCCGTTTCGAATTACATATATCATTTATTAAATGTTACAATGAACAACAATGACCTACCAAGTGACTGGAAGAAGGCCAGATTAATACCAATATTCAAAGGAGGAGATAAAGATCTTGTGGAAATTTATAGACCGGTGAGCCATGACTTCTGTAGAATGCAAATTGTTAGAAAAGATCATAGCAAATTACCTTTGGGATTTATGGGAATGCGAGAATTGGTTTTATAACCGCCAACATGTATATAGAAAACTGTTAGGGTTTTGCCATGAAATTAATAGATGCGGGAAAAGAATTAGACGCGGTAATAGTCGATTTTTCTAAGGCCTTTGATAAAGTTGATCACGAACGGTTTATGCTCAAGATGAGGCAGTTGCCAATGGAAAGATGGAAGAGTCATCTTGCGGATCGATGAATTCCTCAAGGGCAGGAATATCCTGAAAGCCGCATCTAGGGTGTTTGGCAAGCATATTTAAGGCATGGCAAGGGCAAATTATTTTATACCCTTTCTGGTAACGCATTAGTCCCTCGATAACGGATCGTCGGCTGTAACAACATGGAGCTCTGGCTGGTTCCCGTGTGACTGACGTAATACTTCCGAATCGCATCCGCCTCCAATGGGATTCCCAGTCATCAGGCGTGTTGCCGAAGCGCCCCTCCGACTGGCCCTGGGGCTTTCCGAGCCTTTTTTGTTTCGCCATCGACGACGCCTGCTCAATCGTTCAGATTTCCTCGGAAACGAACGGAGTTTTTACGACCCGTCCCCTCTCTGTCGAATATTATCTCAAAGTGAAGGTGACGAAGATCGTGTGTTTTAGAACCCAAAGAATTTTCCTGACTCATTCCTGGCCGACTGATGGAAGGCGGAAATTGATTGCCGTAACGGTGCCTGATCGGCATTTCCGTTTTCGAAGGATAAAATGTTGGGGAAAATACCTTGGTTTAATCACGTACGATTGGAATATATTTTGTTCCCACATCGACTGAAATGAGTTGTATATGAAATACCCAATACCTAATCAAACAATTGGGTGGTTTCCTATTATTTTTTTATTGCCTAAATCGAAAGATTATTACTCCTGAAGTACGTATTTCACGCTTTTAGATTTTAAAATGGCGATATCTATTTTTCGCGATTAAATGAAAAGTGAAAATTTTCAAGCGCGCGAAAACGCGACGGCTAAGTATGGATGCTGGGAAAACTCCGTGTGACGTCGTTCTGGATCCCGCTGCCGCAAGTGAGGTGACCTTGGGGCGAGGCTTTGAGCGCTGATACGACGCAGGATGCTATCAGGTAGAAGAGTACCCTGCTAGCATGTAGCGCTTAAATAAGGATTGTTAATACCTTATTAAACGAAGAAAACTTTCCGACCTTAGCCAGTTTTAATAGGTGATTATTAAGACATGTTTCCCTGAGATCTGTGCCTCATGCATGCATTGGTAATATCAGACGATGTAAAACTCCTATCTACTCGTATAGAAACTAGGTTCCTGTGACGTCACGTGGAGTGGCATCGCATGGGCGCCAATCTGGCCTTTTTCAAAGCGGTTAAAATTGACAATTGCCATTCGTCTAAACCGGTATTTCTAAAACAAATAATTTGTATATTGAATACACTAATGGTGGGTAATGAATCGCAAATAATGCCTTTCGTTTTCTTTGATGAAGGAAACTACCCTATTGCATTGTAGTGATGAATATATCGAGATTCGAAGCGAAAAAAAATAAAATTTGTCTGCAGTATTCAAGTAACAGAGAGAAATTGCGTCATATATATATGATGGGTTACCATGATCTGACAATGGAAATACATGTGAAAGGCGTCATTTTGAGGTGAATGGTCTTTCAACATTAAAAATATATTTTCATAAAAATGGTCTTAACGCTCAAATGATTTTAATCCAAATATCGAGGGCTGAAGTCAGTTTTGGAAGTGGTGCGTGGTTGGTATTTCCGTTTTCAAAGGTTAAAATGTTGGGGAAAAAATTATATCCATCTTCTTTCAGGTTTGATGTAAGTCTTGGGCAGTATCTCTTGTTTCCACGTTGGCATAAAGTAGTCACATTATTTTAGGAAAATGTAATCACAATTGTACGTTATCATCCAATAATGCATTATAATTAGGGAAAGTGCAATAACATTTAATTTATGTGTAGAATTACTACTGCATCACGCCTGGATCGGTTGGCGTAATTTAAAATTGGCGTTTCGAGAATATACGATAATTTACCATTAATTCAAGTTATGGATACATCAATTTAAGGCCCAAAAAATTAAAAGTAGCCTCTTGATTCTTTGCCCACGCTAGGAATAAGATACTTATTCCTTTTTCATGTGGTTAATTCAAGATACGAAACATATTTTGCCAGCATAGGGTAGTTTCCTTCATCAAAGAAAACGAAAGGCATTGATTGCGATTCGTTACCCACCATTAGTGTATTCATAATATACATATTATTTAGTTTTAGAAATACCGGTTTAGATGAGTGGCAAGGGTCAATTTTATCCTCATTTGAAAAAGGCCAGATTGTCGCCCATGCGATGCCAATCCACGAGACGTCACAGGGACCTAGATGCTATACGAGTAGATAGGAGTTTTACATCGTCTGAGATTACCAATGCATGCATGAGGCACAGAGCTCAGGGAAACATGTCTTAATAATCACCAATTAAAATTGGCTAAGGTCGGAAAGTTTTCCTCGTTTGATAAGGTATTAATAATCCTTATTTAAGCCATGCGCTACCAGCTAGCATGGTACTCTGCTACCTGCTAGCATCCTGCGTCGTATCAGCGCTCAAACCTCACCCCAAGGTCACCTCACTTTCGGCAGCGGGAACCAGAACGGTGTCACACGGGAGTTTTCCCGGCATTCATACTTACCCGTCGCGTTTTCGCGTGCTTGAAATTTTTCACTTTTCATTTAATCGCGAAAAATAGATATCGTCATTTAAAAATCTAAAATCGTGAAATTCGTACTCCAGGAGTAATAATCTTTCGAATTAGGCAATAAAAAAATAATAGAAAACCACCCTATTCTTCTTGGGTTTGATTTTCCATGACCGACGTAAATGCAACAATGTTATCGTCCTTAATGTTACTTTGATAATGTAACGACGGCCATGGAAAACCTGACCAGGTGGAGAACTGGAGAACAATTCTAGCTATTAGTTCGCTGGGATATCATGCGATCTAGAGGTACTTGTAATTTTCATGAAGACTTCATGATTTTCCCCTCGATGAGAGCTTAATGGAGTAAAGCCTGCTAAAAGAGTTTTCTGAGGTACATTTCTCACGTCTTAACTCATAAAGTAAGCAAAGGTCCGAAAAATTATAAGTACTCATATTTTCAGTATTCTTACGGATGTAACTGTGAAGTTAAATGGTACTGAATTCTATTAGTCTTAAACTTGATTGATTGATTTAAGTTTTATTGTTCGCATGTGTCTACTTGGATCGTCGTGTTTTGCAATTACCATTTTTTACGTGCCTTGAGGAACTCGTTCAATAGTACGGAGCAGGAGGGTTGATTTTCTCGCGCAATTCATATTGGGTACTCCATCAATTTTCCTATGCTGGAACCTCCTTTTGACTTAACTTCAGCGCAATACCCTCTAATATTTGCGCATTATCTGCTCCTCTGAACGCTCTTTTCTTTCGTTTCCATTGTGTCGCACCACGTATGCCAGTTTGTTTCTCAACCGATTCAAGTCCAACCGGCTTGAAAGTATGGTCGGGGTAATTCCGATTCATTATCGATTGTCGGATTATTGGAGCGCCGACTCTAATCCCATCGCTGCTCGAACCTGTTGCACCGATAATGACGTAGCGATCGAGTTTATCAATCCACAGGTTTCTCGCGGATGGGATCTGTTAGAATTGCTCGGATGGCAAAGAAAGAAGAATGAATTTGAAGACTCCGCCAACAATGGGACCTGGATTAGTTTTTTTCTTTCTGGATTTATTGCTTCATAAAATTTAACGCCAAGTACTTTCCTGCAAGAAATCACTCGTCCTAACATCACACTCGTTAATGAAGAAACAGAAAGAGCCGCTCAATCACACATTTGCAGGCCATTTTCATTAATCCTTGAAGTTGACCTTTGAATAGCCGCCAACCTAACCCTTATGACCCAATGTTACTTCTAAGCAACATCAAAAATGTTTAAACTTTCAGCTCTATCCAGTAGATGTCTTAACTACCTATTATTTTGATGAGTAAATTTTAATGACGTAATATTTAGCTGCCAGGATAATTATCATTGAGTGTAACATTTTCAAGATTTCAAAATGAAAAATCTTGAAATTTGATTTTTCCTAGAATCAGCTCTGGATTACAAATGGTTAACGTTAAACAAGTATTTAAATTGATATTAATGGCTCTATAATATTTGAGGTGTTGTTTGTAAAAAAAAACAGATGGAGAAGGGTATTTGCAACGATGTCTAAAGATGGTCCCTTATGATTAAACAAAGAAATACCGAAACGCGGCGACATAGTCCGAAAGTTTACATTTCACATGACGAGTACCCGCAAAAGTTTTAACGAAGGAAGAAATACTGTTAAACTAAAGCTGAGCTTTGACTAGCTGCCAAGTTAAAGTTGACGAAGTGTTTAACTGATATAAATGGTTCTAAATAGATTTTTGAAGTATTTTTGTGCCAAAACAAGATCGACAAGGAAATTTGCAACGATGACTGAAGATAGCCCTTAAAGATTTGACTGAGAAATACCGCTAAACAAGAAAAAAGTAATTTTGTCCATTAAATTACACCATGAGAGCCTAAAGCATGGAATTAACTAGGTAAAATGCGGTCGAAGACAAAGGTTTTTGGTCTCACGTGGTATAATTTATCATTATTTACGGAAATTAGAACAAATGTATCTGCAATATCATTGTAAGGCTTTCAATACTCCCTACTTCACCATCTTCTCATTCCTAAGGGGTTCTCGCAAAAAATACTGTGATGGTTTTTTTTTGCTACGACGGGACAGTTTTTTATTCAAGTCTTCTTCTTGCCCTATGCCAGTCATGAAAGGTTTATGTAGAGGAAAATTTCCATATTTTTTTTAACTTGCTAGATATCGAATGCTTTTATAAAATTCATTTACCATCAATGAGGAGAAATTTGTGTAACCCTGTGGAGAAGATGCAAGCTACGTGGACGTGGCTAGTATTACAAGTTATTTCATAATAGGTTGACTTTTATGTTCAGAGGCTGTGTGAAATATTTTGCCTTAGCAACGCATGGACCGTTTACATAATCGGAACTCATACCATTGTAGTTCCTGCGTAGCCATTAACAGCTCTGAAAAGCTACTTATCTATCCTTGAGAATCTAGTTCCAGTATTGACGGGAAAAACGTTTCTAGCCTTCCAATATTTAAAGATTAAGTTGAAAACGCAGCCCAACTAATCAACCAAATTCACCCGTGACAAATCGGGAAATGATCAGATATTATCCAAATCGCGAATCAATTCTACAAAGCCGCGACCAAAAGAAATAAATCCAATGGATAGAAGGGTTAGAGAAAAATGCCTAAGACTAATGTGGAAGGAAGATGTGCATATTTTTTTTCAACAATGCCATCACGTCGCCTTGTTTGCGGTATCTATGGCGAGATTAATGAGTCACCATAAAGGAGCCAGGTCTCCTTCCTGTGCTCACTCAGTGTTCTTTCCCCAAAGTGTTCCATTATTTATTGCGCCAACAAAACTCTTCTCATACTTCCTCTCCAGAGCCGGCTTCGCGTCGTGGAATCGTATTTTTTTCAGCATCCGAATAGCGTGCATCCGTCGCTCTCGTTATTACCGTATAAATCTTACGAAGAAAAAAATAATGATAAAAAAATTCTGACCCCCTCCGCTTTTTAACTGCTTTGAAAAATAAAAAAAAACACTGGAACAGTCGGGGCGGGAAGGGACCGTGTCCTTGTTTCCCGGATGTCGTTTTGTATTCGTATTTCGTTCGTCCTTTTTTTTGTACTCGTATCATCCGGAATAGCCACCCCAGGGTGGACCCGTTTTATAAGCCGTCTCATTTCTTCTTCCACTTAGCGTGGCGAATTTTTTCTCTCGCTCCGACGGAGAACTTTTTTGGGTTCATTGCTGACGGGTGAGGGGTGTAATATTTTTTTTATGAGTGGGTTTGGGGTGATACGAGTTGGTTCAGTTCGTAAGGGATGGACAGTGGCGGCTGAAAAACGATCTCTTCCCTACTTCTGGTTTATCCATTGTGCGCCTGGATGATGATTCGTAAACGTGGAATAGGAGTTGAATTATAACTCGCTGGTCTGCAATGAGCACGTGTGTCTTCATTTATTGAGAGCATATTCGTTTCTTACGTCATATTACCCTCCAGCATGCATTCAATTTTTAAAATGTAAGTTCTAAAATTTGCCAATAAAAAGGCTCGTTAACTTTCCCTAGAAAGAACTTTGCATCATAATCATATCATGAATTATATTCCCTCAACATGCATTGACGTTCAATCTTCGTTGAATTTTGTGGGCTGCGTGATTGTGCTGGGAGTGTTCGCTTGAAATGCACCTGGAGTTTACGTAGATTTTGAACTAGTTATATAGAGTATGAAAAAGTGTACCGCAATAGCATGGGTCCTTTTCGCAATAGTTTCATTAATAGTAATGGGGACTAAGTTGTAAGAGTGAAGTGATACTGGTAAAAATTGTTCTTACGATAAATCTTCTGATTTATTTTTCTTGTGATTTGTTTAAATAAATTATATTAATTGCCACAGGAATAATGCATGTTTATTTGCCCATTCTGTACTTACACATGAAATAAAATGACAAATAAACTAATTGGTCCTTGTTTTTTCAAATATTTTTTCAAATTAGTTCAAATATATTTAATCTTTGATACGGAATTCCAATGGCAAATAGTTCAGTAAGCGGCATTAATTCTCACATTAGAGACATTCTGTCCGACGTATTTTAACTATCCATATTAACTGGCACTCCGGCATTAAGGAATTATTCAATAGTTCTAATCTTAAAAATGAGAATTTTAGTGGCCTAATATAGTGTTGCAGGTATTCATGACAAATTTTCATTCAACTCCCGTAAAATTGTAAGAGATGTGTAACCGAAACTAATTTGGAGCAAGTAATAATTTGAAAGAGTAATTTGGATATCAACCTATAAATTGGAAATTATGAGTGACGACATTCTGAAAATATTAGCTCATTAACTTTAACGGTTAATAATATAGTAAAATTTATTTCAAACTATCTATTTAATGTGATGGAATTCTCAGCTGCCTAATGATAGTCCCTAGTAAATGTTGATAATAGTCCCTAGTAAATGTTCTGCAATAAAAAGTTTTTAAAAAATTAGGCACATACCTATTTCCTTCCTCACCATGTACTGAGGATTATTTTGAATCAAAGAACATTAGGGTTAGGAAGATCTTTGTGTGGGTGAAAGCATTCTAATAAAAACTCGATAAATATTGAGTAAGGTTTACGACAGATATTTTACGCGTTTGAATGCCTGAAAAATTATTCATGCCATCTTATGGTGGAAACTCTTAATTTACGCGATCTATTTGAATGCATCGAATCAATTTCGAAAATCGTATTTTCACCCTCCCTTTGTCCAAAAATTGAATTTCACAATATTTAAATTTCCATTCGTGTCAATCCGAATATATTTGCACATTATTTAGGTTGTGTTGTGAAAAGGCTTAACAGCTCTTCCTCCAATACTCTTTCTTCTTTCTCCATAACCCTCTCCCAAATTTATTTCCCCACGGCTCTCGTATAGGTATACCCACAATTCTTCTCTAACCCCTTCTCCACTGTTCCAAAAGTGGTCGTGGCGGGCGGATAATGCGGGGTCGTTCGCCGTCTGATTTATCGTCCCCCCGCAGTCCATCGTGTTCCCTCTCAAGCGGCAGTAAAATCGACTCGTGGATTATCGGGTGTTCCAAACCGAACCGTGTTTTCGGGGACGCCCCATATACTCCCTACGACTTGAGCGTGTATTTATTGCATCTCGTTTCACGTGCTTTACGGTCGAAGTTTTTGGGATGAATTTTTTTTTTCGGCGTGGAAAAAAATATTCTGCAATGAATTTATTTTGAATCGAAACATGAAGCTTGTGCGTGGTAGAAAGGGCTCCATATTATCAATGAAAGACACTTTATTACTTTCATAAAATATTTTAGAAATTCCTACCGGTTTCGGCTGTTACACCTTTATCAAGTATTTTCTGTAATTGATAATGGTGTAACAGCCGAAACCATTCGGAATTTAAAAAAATATATTGTGGTAATAACAAAGTGTCTTTAATTGATGATTTATTTTGAATTTGAAGGACAATATATGTGTAAGGAAATAAGGAACATGGTTAGTAGCAACGCGATATAGGCTGGAGAAAGTTTGATGAATAATGCATAAAAAGATGTACAAAAATATTTTTCACAGAAAAGAAGATGCAGTCTATAGGATATAGGAAGCATTTCAAGGATAGGATCTTGAAATGTGTTATCCTGAGTAAGAAAAACGGAGATCTAATGGATGATAACATATTCAATTAAAAGATCGGAGGAGGAAAATTTGTAATATTTTTAATTTGAGTCAGTGTTAGCACGAAATCAATTGTTTAGAGAAACAAAGTTGATAAGGATGGAATAGGAGCCCCAAAATCTAATATCAGAACTGTCGCAGACTGAAAGGAACTGCAGAGGAATAGGAAATCTTGAATTTACGATATTCTAAAGCAGTTTAAGTAATTCATGAGGCAGAAGAAAGAACTATGACCCAGGTTTACAAAATCACAAATGAAATATTATCTACCTGTAAAATGACAAGGGACATAGAGAAAAGTACCAGCATTCCTAATACCAAGAAAAAATAGGGCAGAAGTATAACAATTTTGTTATCGTTAGCCTAACGACACATGCTTTGAAAATACTGACAAGGAGAATAAAGGATAGGTGGACTAATTGCAGTAGAGTTCCTGGAGGGGGACCGATTCGGATTCAGAAAAAGCAAAGACACGAGAGAATCAATTTTAGCCCTCAGGGTGTTAACAGAGAAGATCATGGATGATTTTCGTTGAGGGGTTATGGCAGATACAGGGAGGGATTAAAGAAAATTCTATTATATATTGGGGGGAAAAATGGGGATTTATCTGCAGAAAATCAGCAAAAAGAAAAATAAGACATTAGTATGCTGCTAATGGGAAGAAGTGAAGACTTAAATTAAATTATGAAAACAAAATGAGTTATGCTACCTAGGTAACCAAGTAATCAGTGATTGACGAAGCAAAAAGGAAATAGCTCAGGAGAACATGATATTCCAAGATGAATCAACTTACAGGTGAGAATACAAGCAAAAAAGTAAGGAGACAATCCATAAAATATTACGTATGGAGCATGTTTCCTGATGGCAGAGACGGGTGAACGTAGACAGCAGCACAGAAGTCGAGAGTGGCACCATTCGAAATATGGTGCTACCGGATAATGATGAAGATAATACTGCTCTGTTGGGGAAGATCTTCATATGTCTTCTCAAAACCATAAGAAGAGGGCGAGATATTTTAATCGGCCATATCTTGAAGCAAGTTGGTCTTATAAGGGCAATCGCCGAGGGCAGTCAATGGCAAAAATAGAAAAAGAGGACAGGAAAGAATGACAATGAAATGGAGAATGACTATCAAAAAGGAAAGCAAATTTATTGTACCAGTAATGAAATACATAAAAGAAAACATATACCGAAGTTTGAGAAGATTATCTTACGAAAGAATGAAGGGGAGATGTGCCCCAAGCAATTCATAGCGTTGTTGATCATTGGTGATGAATTCATTCTCCCCCCTACCAAATAGGCTCGTTCACCACTTTTTAACTATGGTCGATTGCAATAAAGCTTGAAAAATTAAATGCCTTGCTGTTTCCTTCCTCACCATGCAATAAGCATTACTCTGAACCAATGAACATTACGATTTATAATTTATTCGTGTTTAATCATTCTAATTAAAAGTTGATTAATATTGAGTATGGCTTATGATAAACGTTTTACGCGTTTGAATGCCTGAAAAATTATTCATATCATGTTATGGTGGAAAATCCAATTTACGTGATCTATTAGAATGCCTCGAATCAATTTCGAATACCAAATTGTCACCCTCCCTTTGACCAAAAATTGAATCTTATGTCATTTAAACTTCCTTTTTTGTCAATTCAAATATATTTGCACATTGTATATACTATTCGCGGTGAAAATTCGACGCGCTCGACCCTTTCTCTGTTAAGTTAATGACGTCACTGACTCTAGCTGAGCGGCTCACAGCTTCTCCGCATCGCACATCCAATGACCAATATGATGTCTGCGGCCTTATGTACGGGCCAAAGAGCCTGAGTTCCACAAATGTGTGTATAGGGTGAAGAAAAATTGTGTCTTATATCCAAGCATAGAGTAAGTATATACTTACTCTATGATCCAAGGCACCCGGAGACAGGGCGAACTCGCGCCCAATCGGAGCGCTTTGTTTAAAGTTTCCGTAGTTTAAAAATGGTGCTTTTTCGACCTAACGATCATGAGTAAAAAGTTCAACAGATTCAGGCTTCAATTGGTGGAAGTTAGACATATTTAAATACATAAAAGATCGTAGCACTTTTCCACAAGATTTTTTTTAATGCGTACAACGCGCTTCGGCTCACTGAGCCATCATCAATGCCTTGTACCAGATGATGGCTCAGTGAGCCGAAACGCGTTGTACCCATTAAAAATAAATCTTGTGGAAAAGTGCTACGATATTTTATTTATTTAAGAAAAAATCATGAGTAACTTAGGTTCATACTGTCATCAGCCATTCAGTGTTCAAATTTCGTGACACAATTTTTCTCCAGCATCTGCACAAGACGGTTGATTCCAACTCTCGCTATCATGAGTACTCTGAAGCTACTACTACACGCATCGAAGACGTAGAGTAACACACATCCCGAAAAGCCCAATTAATGAAAGGTTGTCGTATCACCTACTGTTTGCTTACCATTCAATTTTAGTACTTCATAATGACCTCTATGGCTTGACACATGTCGTACGGACAAAATAAATTAGTGGAAATCAACGAAGTCTCCTTTTCTTTTTCGAATACCAACAAGTGATGAAATTTTCAATCTAAACCTTTTACCGGATGCTGTTGGGGACAGTAAATAACACGGTGACTGCGATACATATGATGCTTTCATTGAGGAGATGTTTTGTCATAAATTTTGCTGATTATTCATCGAATCCTGCTGCCAAATTTAACCTAAGTACACTCATAAAAGGCCTCATACACCTCATAACCTTGCTCCATTAAAGGAAAACCGTAAACAATGCGTAATTTATGCTTCTCGAAGAATGTCACACGATAAAATAATGCCTCTAATGCCAATGTGCTTAGTAATAAATGCTAATTACACTCTATACTGAACTCATTGTTAATCGGCAGAAGTGATAAATGTGTTGTAATTCGTATTCAATGCAATCTACCTAATCTTGGAGCATTTGGTCATTTGGTGAAAGTCAAGTGAGCTTTATGTACACTTTTTGAATTTCATCTTATAAACGGTTCAGATAATGTCTGAAAAATATGGCACCAGTATTCAGATGGGCTTAAAAGATGATGGGAGATATCACCTACCGCTGAGCAAATAACGTTTGGAACTTCCTTCCTTCAGGGGCTTCTATATGTTCTGGATCTTGAAATATGGGTGCAAGATTGGACTAATGGATGGTTATTTGCAGTGACTGAATATGGAGTAGGTAATGAGGTTTTCTGCGACGAAAATACACGGAATAATTGGTTACATATTTTCTTCCGCCATCCTGTTGATTGATAGGGTCAGCGGCGTAACATTGGGGGGATAAGAGGATTAGATCCCCCCAAAGCCTTAGAAAATTAAAAAAAAATATTTAGAACTATTATTTAGTCTTGACGTATAATAACTGCATCCGCTTAGAGGTAAATTTTAAGAGCTAAAATTATGTAAAATGTATTACCAGGAATGTCATTTTTCAACAATTATCCGGGATTCCCGTTGCCCATGGTCCCTGGTGGTCCCCTCCAGACCTTCCCCCCAAAGGCACATCCGTAGTTATGCCACTGGATAGGGTTATAGGGTAAATGCTGAAATGCCAGTCCTACGCATCAAAAGCCTGAATGTTGAAGTGAAGGAGAATTTCAAGGCAAGAATGCGTTTTTGTTTGGCAAATAGATGATGATAGATCGTCAGAAGGAGTGTGAAGAAGTGGCTGATGTGTTTATTTGAAGTGTAGATGTTAACGCGCAAAATAGCACTTCGTGAAAAGAGAACGAGGAAATATTGGAGTCGGTCGAGATGTGCACGCGCTGGATAATGGAAAATGTATAATGGTCAGTGAGTTAGGGGAACGACGAAGTGTTGGACATGGTGGTTGAGGAGAGGAGAGCTGAATTACCAGTAGAATACATACGGAGGAGGGCGATACTTTGATGGAGCCAGAAAACAAAAGAAAGAATATATAATTTTTTGAAACATTATCCTTATGAAACAATATATGTGACAATAACTTACAATAAACAAGAACAAAGTATAATACATGGACAGAACAAAATAAATTTCTTTTTTCTCCTTTCACAAAAATACAAAAATAATATATAATAATAAGTATGTATTCACAAACACATCAAAAAAGAACATCTATATTTTCATGGGATAACAACAAATCTTTGGCCTTTTTACAAAATTTATTTATACTCTTTCACTCTTTGATCGAACAAGGTAACTTATTAAAAATCTTCGGCCCCTAATAAAGAAACGATCTTAAATAAATAATCGCGAGTAGTCGACAGGATGGACAAAAATTTCGGGGGGGCGGGGAAGAGGGGGCAAAGCCTCCCGCCTGGCTACGTGCCTGGGCGGCAGTAGATGTAGCGATGCGGTCAGATACGTGCGGTATGGCTTCTTTTTTGAACTCGTTTTTCTTTTTGCACGCGAGGACGCTTGATGAGTCGCTTTGACCCACTGTCAGCGCGGCTGGGGTCCGAAACGGTTTGGAAAGGGTCTTGGAGGGAGGAGATTTTTAGGGGGAGGAGGTTGGGGATGGGATGCAAGAATAGAATATATGCGTACACGTGGCGAAGACCTTCCCCCACCGCTACCCTATCTTCCCCTCTCCATTCTCTGGTTTTTAAAAGAACCCCTTTTTAGGTAACGCGGAGAGGAGCATCTCACGTTTATATTGAATTTGCAGGAGTCGAACAGCTCGAAAATACGCAGAATGATAGGGTAGTTTCTTTCATCAAAGAAAACGAAATGGATTGATTGCGATTCCTTACCCACCATTACTGTATTCATAACATACAAATTATTTGGTTTTAGAAATCCCAGTTTAGACGAATGGCAATGGTCCATTTTTATCCTTATTTGAAAAGGGCCAGATTGGCGCTCATGCGGTGCCACTCCACGTGACGTCACAGGGACCTAGTTTTTATACGAGTAGATAGGAGTTTTACATCGTCTGAGAATACCAATGCATGCATGAGGCACAGAGCTCAGGGAAACATGTCTTAATAATCACCTATTAAAACTGGCTAAGGTCGGAAAGTTTTCTTCGTTTGATAAGGTATTAATAATCCTTATTTAAGCCAATCGCTACCTGCTAGCAGCCTGCATTGTATAAGCGCACAAAGCCTCGCCCCAAGGTCACCTCACACGGCGACAGCGGGAACAAGAAATACGTCACACGGACTTTTCCAAGCATTCCTACTTAGCCGTCTTGTTTTCGCGCGCTTGAAAATTTTCACTTTTCATTCAAATGCAAAAAAAAGATTTTGTCATTTCAAAATCTAAAAGCGTGAAATACGTCCTCCAGGAGTAATAATCTTTTGATGTAGGCATTAAAAAAATAATAGGAAACCACCCTTTCGGTTAAAATATTTTCTTCCTGTTGATTGATGAGTAATAAAGAAGCTTTAGTATCATTCCTCCGTTGAATGTTGGGTAGACAATGGATTAGATAGAATGATAAGGATCAGGCCTTAATGTGAATTGAAGTGGTGACTCAATGAAGGGTGAGAAGACTGCCAAAATAATTTCAAAAAACCTACATGCAATTCAACCGTAATTTGTATAGGTAATGCTTTAATAATTGTAGCTGCAATAAAGTCGTATTTCCAAGGTGGGAGAGGCGGGGTTAGTTCGCAAACTTTTTCTAAATAACGACATACATATGACGTTCAGCACCGCATAGTGAGCATAACCATAAATAAACAATCGCGCTTGCAAATAAGTAACTATTTCGTGCTTATTCGGCTACTCACAATACGGGGGTAAATGGAGAAATTTAGTAGGTGGGGTCTGTTTTTCCAATTAGAACTCAGGGCAACATGTCTCAATAATCACCTATTAAAACTGCATATGGTCGGAAAGTTTTTTTCGTTTGATAGGACATTAATAATCCTTGTTTAAGCCAAGCGCTAACTGCTAGCAGGGTACTCTGCTACCTGCTAGCAGCCTGCATCGTATCAGCGCTCAAAGCCTCGCCCCAAGGTCATTTCACACGACGACAGCGGGAACCAGAATGACGTGACGCTGAGTTTTCCCAGCATTCATAATTAGCCGTCTCGTTTTCGCGCACTTGAAAATTTTCATTCTTCGTTTAATCGTGAAAAATAGATATCGTCGTTTAAAAATCTAAAAGCGTGAAATGCGAATTCCAGGAGTAATAATCTTTCGATTTAGGCAATAAAAAAATAAAAGGAAACCACACTATTATTATTATTGCGCTTGTTCCAGTCATAGGTATATTTACGTAAGTATATCCCGTGTGCTATCATAATATTTTGCCCCATCTTCTTGTTTATTTACGTTGATGCGTGCAGTAAACAGACGATGATGAGTCGGTCGACCGGGAATGGTTGAGGAAAAAAATCAAAATATTTTCGAGTGCGCGGCGAGAGGCCGTTGGCTTTACGAAAATCCACCTCCGCGGCGTTCTTTCTCGACAGTCGGTTTTTTTATGCCACGCGCCGGCGAGCGAGGAAGGGGATTCATTTAAAAATGGAGCCGCACAAATCTCAGTGGGAGGATTTTTCTCCGTCCCTCGGCGATGCAGCTGATGCGACGTATGGCAGGGGTTGAGGAATGGAAGAATTTGGTCGGTGGGGGGCTCTTCTCTTTTAGCTCGTGGTGTGAGACTTGGCGGGGGAAGGGGAAGAGTGTCAGTGGTGAGGGAAGAAGGTAGCACGCCCGATTAAAAAGCGACCAACTCAAAGGTCTCAAGCGGTCACCCGCTGCTTTGATGTGTTTTTTTTTAATTTCTATTGCGGATGATTGCTTGTAAACAACTGTAGTAGCAAAACAGTTGCACATGCACCACCGACGCGCCGAAGTCATTATCTATCACATAATACCCTACCCGACACTGCAAGGGTGTTTGGCAGGGGGTGACCAATTACCAGCATCAGTAGCGCAAACATCGGGGGGGGGGGGGGGGGGTATAAGGGGATAGATCCCCCCTAAAGCCTCAGAGAAATAAAAAAAATATTATTTAAAAAATTTATTTATATAAAACATTGTTTAGATTTGATATTCAATAACTGCATCTACTGAAAGTTAAAGTTTTAGTGCAAACATTATTTAAAATGTATTTCAATTCGTATCGTTTTTTTTAATTTGCCGGACCCTGGGGGGTGGTCACCATTTCCATTCCCCCTAAAGCAAATTCTCAGTTACGCCACTGACCAGCATACAGCATGCGTTCGCATATGACCCTCGTGCTTTTTCTTTATATACTTCTGTAACGCTTTGTAGCCAAAGTTCTCAAAAACATTTTCGCGCCTTCTGAATACAATTTTCCATAACATCTACAAGATGACGTATGGGATACTTCCATATTACACTAATTGATGATTGAGTATGGGTTGACTCGCAATGCTATTATCTAAACCTTATCATCGCCAACTCTTGATTCCCAAAGTTATGAAAAGCTTAATTGTTACTTTTCAGGGGATTTTATACTGGTTTTGGAAAAATCTTGTTTCTTCAAACCATTTTTATTTTATTTCCTACTTTTTAGCCATGAATCATGTAAACGATTAGCCCAAAGCTGTCAAAGAAGTTTCTGACAAAAAACTGTAACTTTTACCATCTATTGAGAGAAATTAAAGCCACTTTTCCGAATGGAAATTTAGTCTATAAATAAGTGCACAATGGAGAAAATTTCCTAATCTTTAACCGTTGAATATGGTATTATCATAAAAAGTAAGCAGCTGTGCAAAATTTTACGCCAAACCGACGATGGGAAGTAGATTATGAATCAATTGCAAGATTCCATCGATGACACAGGCAGACGGGCGTAGCAAATTAAGAAAAAGCATTTAAAAATGTGATAATGCCCAATGAGAAGTTTTGAACTCGCCCGAAGTGACGTATCGTTTACTACTCGCGAGTAAAATTTAAAACCCCCAGCTTGGAATTTCTAAAAAAAAGTCGTTTTCTCATTTAGGTTCCCTCGGTTTCTTGAGGGATAAGATTTCGTTTGTTCCCTCCCCCTTACGCTTTCTCGACTGGCCTCCCGGGGACTCGCTCCAACCCCGATCCTCCCTACCTCCGCTCCCAAAAAATATGTCCAAAAATATGGGACCCATTGCCCAAGTCCAAGCGGAGAGAATATTATTGGCATAAAGTGGTGTCCTATTGCTTTTTTATTGCCTAAATCGAAAGATCATTACTCCTGGAGGACGTCTTTCACGCTTTTAGATTTTTTAATGACGATATCTATTTTTCGCTATTAAATGAAAAATTTCAAGCGCGCGAAAACGCGACGGCTAAGTATGAATGCTGGGAAAAGCCCGTGTAACGTAAGCTGGTTCCCGCGGCCGCATTGTGAGGTGACCTTGGGGCAAGGACGTCTTACGTTGAAACCATAGTCGTAAATTTGTGAATAAATATTCATTTGATAGCACTAAGTTCTTCTTTTTAATTTGAATAATTCCAATAATGTTTTAGGAGGAAAAACCATTGGTAAAATTCATCTATGGGGTACCGTAAATGCCCATAACCAGGGTGTGGGCACGGGATGATTCCACATCAAGCTTACAGCACTCATCCTAGCCTTTATCGCAAACGTGCTCGTTCACCGGACACAGGCCAAGCACTTAGGACAATTACACGTGGTCTGACCGGAGAATACAAGAGGAGGGGAGAGTTCTAAGTACACGAGCAATAGTTCGCACACCTTTATAGCCACTCGAGAGGCCTTTTCATAGACCTTTGGCTCCTTTCCTGCGTCCTCGGATCTAAAAATATTTCATCACTTCTCCAGAAGTTGGTAACATCGATTTGTTTAACGCCGACGAGGCGCCAAATAAGGGACAAGTCATCTCTCGACGTTTCCTTCATTACCTTCTACCATCTTCCGATTTATATTTCAAAGATAAAAGCCCTCCTAGCAGCACACGCGGAATGAATTTTGCTGCATTCGAGGCGAGTGAGGGGGAGAAGCGACCGGGGAGGGGACGGGATCTGCCTGCCGCTCTTGTATTGGGGACGCTGCGTGGGTGTTGGAATATTTTCTTCGCGGACGCGGACTCAAATTAAGCATTTTGTGGCTAAACGGTGGCAGATACGTCAAAATGCCCGAAAGTTTTGGTCTGTAAGGGCAGTAACTCGGCAAAATTTATAGGGAATGACCATAAAATATTATATTTTTCAAATTTCGATGGATTTGAAAAAAAAATCGATTTTTCCGACCCGCCCTAACGAGCATGCTACCATTCATATAAAACTACTAGTTATTAATAGAAAGCAGAAAAGTTAGAGTAGTAAGTGATTCATGCACGAGTTATAAAATGCCAAAATATTCATTCACTTAATTTTTGCAGATATATTATAATAAGTTATTAACCGCGCATAAAGAACCTGAATAGGATTTATTTCTTTTTTCCTCATACTATCACGGATAACATAGGAAACTAGTGACTGGCTGAAGGGCAGGTTACACCATCGACGGTTACACCGGCGGAAAAGGGACCCCAACATCACACCGTTGTGTTTTTTAATTAAAAAAATATTGTGTATGTGACTATAAATTCTCTGCAGTGGCGCAGCTAGGAATGAAAACTAGGGGGTTTTAGGCGCAACTAATGCTGGGTTGTCTAGGGGGTGCGGAATACCCACCAGGGTAAGTTTAAAGGTCTCCCTCTGCCAGAAAAAAAATAAATTGTTTTAAATGGTGGTTTTTACGGCCATCTGAGGGATATTTTATTAATCCTTACATTTACATCTACATAATACCCTGCGAGCCACCTCTAGGGTGTTTGGCAGGGGGTGATAAATCACCAACATGCAGCATGCAAGAGGACCGCCACATGCACACCGCTCGGTTATAGAAATATTACGCGCACTAGCAAAATATACATGCTCATTCATAAAAAATTGCTAATGGTTAGTAATTACTAGAGCAAATATATATGCAAGGTTAGCACTATGAAAAAACATGCAATGAGTGATCCTAGCGAGCGACGCCGTGAATCCTATCAATTGAGACAACGTTGCTATCCTTAATAGTACGAGGGAAGAATGACATTTTAAATATCTCTGTTTCGCAGTCTATTTCTTTTATTTTATTCTCATGATCGCGTCTACTATAGTACGATGGTAAATGAAGGATATGATTCACGTCGTCTGAGAAAATATCTTCCTCGAATTTCCTAAGTTACTTAAGCCTATACTTCGATCTACGCTCCTGTAAAGATTCCCATCCTAACTCGTGTAACATACTTGAAACGCTATTCCATAACTAATATTAATCCAAATAAGTAAAATGGATTGAACATAAAAATTTCTCTGAGCTCTGGGGGCAAGGGGGTTCATCTCCTTAAACTCTATCCTTCGCTGCGCCACTGATTCTCTGACTTATATGTATTTCAATCTGTAGATGTCTTGCTACGTGCATTAAATATTTCAGAGGAATTACAAAGTTTACCTTACTTTTCATTACGACAATTGGAGCTATCGCTCCGAATGGATGAAAAAAATGATCGTGTCATTCAGGCTTAAGATTAGTTTGACGGTGGAATATGCAAGTGGGAAAACCTCAAGATTTTCCGTATTGAAATCCTATGTAGTAAAACGTGACCTCATCGGAACTCAAAAGAAATGGAAAAAAATAGCCCTTTGTGGTAAGAAATCATAAAATAAAATTCTTCCCCTCACTTCACTAATCTTCCTGGCGCGGCAGTTAAAACTATCATCAGTATTTGATAAAGTAGTTGACTAAGCAAATCAGTGAGATAATATCCTAAGCATCAGCGGTTTTCTATCTGCCCATATAACTTAACGTCTTGAAGATAAGATAACGCCGTATTTTTAAATAGCAATGAACACCGTCAGCAAGCCATAAAATGTTTGACTTTGCACTTCTAAAACGAGAACCAATAATTATTACTTGAGCAATTGAGAGTAGATATCTTAAGGAGCGACACGGACAACATCACATTAGAACTACACTATATTTCATCGTCTGATAGAAACGATCAATTAATAGAGATATTTTACCGAGCGGATAGATATGGGAATAGGAGGCAACGCTCAAAATTAGAAATCGAATTTCGTTATTTTAAACCAAAAAGATATGAATGAAAAACACACACGCAAAATTTCAGAGCTCAAATTCGATTTTTAACCGAGATAAGTAGCTTTAAAAGTCCGCTAGGAGCTTTGGCCACGCCCACGACGCGAAACGTATTTCTATTGGCTGACGCCGTGTGACGTGTAAACCTCATGAATGCCGCGGGAGTAACGCTTGAAGAAGCCATAAACACATTGGGTTCGTGGAAATTGTGGCCAAAAGTGTATCATCATGGTGAAAAAAAACGTTAATTTTGTTCTGGCTGATTATCGAAATGTACTGACATTATCAACTGAGGCTCGATGAACAATTTTTTTGTCTTAAAACGAATCATTTCATTGAAATGAAACTTCTTAAGATGAAATGTTTCAAGTTTTGATAGAGACAGTAATCACGGCAATTATAGTGGATTCTTTAATTTGTGGACATACCATCGTAAATTCCTTTACTTATTAATGGTTTTTAGTTTCCGGAAGTAAATTATAAAATAAATTTAAAAAATGTCCTATAGTTATAGCTGTTTTCTTGCTCTCTGAAGTGAGGAAGTTTGGGGTTCTCTTCGTTTCTTTTAGGATTATCACTCAAATTTAGTTGGAACAGCATTTTCAAAGCAGAGGCCTCGCTTTGTTCAGCTGTGCTCCTGATAATTCTTCAAGTCAGTTTCGTTCTATAAAAAATAGTAAGCAGTTGTCATCAAAATGATAGAGTAACTCAGAGATAGGGATTTTTACATGAAAATATCCGTAAGTTCACTTATATTTACATCAGAGTTACACGTACAGTCACTTTCAAAAGTTTAAGGACAAAGTTTGTGGCACCACTTCTGCTTCTGAAGAAAATTTAGTAACCTGTACTACTTTCGTAGTTTTCTGCTGAACTCCACTAACATTCCGCTTGCGAGTGAATATATATTTGCACTCAAAGGGATAAATTATTTTATACTGCAAATTTATCATTCCGCTTCTGTTTATGCAGGATGTAATGATTATTTCGTATGCATTTACTGCATGCTTGAACCGGTTTTCACCCTTACTTTTTATAATACGTACTTTTTGAGTAATTTTATGTTACCAAGGCGGCCAAGTGGCCATCGATTAGAACTGTGCTAGTAAAGGTTGAGGTATCGGGACTGTCTTTCATAATTTTTTTCAGCTTTTTCTCTCGTTTTCATTCTTATTTTCAGGTTTTTTGTATTCGTAATTTCGCTGTCATTGCTAATACGCTTTCATTGAAGCTTATATGCAAATTTTTTAAATTAAGAAAAAAATGGTTGATAAAATCATGACGTCGGCATTAACGTACAGTTTGAAGTCTAGCGAGAGGAGTCACACATCACATTGTATAATTTGACTATTATTCTTTTTCGATTGATGATAGTTCAAACTATTTGCTAGTATTCATTCAGTGCGCATTTGCCTTTGGTTTCTCGGTTTTACTGTAAGATTAGAAAAGTTAAAAAGAAAGAAAAGTTATTATTTACTATTTGTGCTTCTATTTATAAACCTGGGGGCACCGAGACTCAAATGTGCTTATTTCTGCTTGTTGTGAGTAATACGATATCGTAGTATTTCCTGTAGTACAAATTTGTGATTATGATGTATTACTTTGTACTATTTGACACATCACCAGGTGAGCGTCGAAGACCCTTTCCGTTGCAGTAGTTGGGTTTTAATGCGTAAGATAGAAACAAAGAGTGAAACCCGGGGCAAATAAGTAGTAGATGCACACGAAATAATCATTAAATTCAACATAAATTTAAACACAACATTTAAAAACAACATAATTGCATTTAAAAAGTAAAATTTCCCGTTGAGCGAGTATGTATTTAAGCACATACGATCTTTTGCGATGTGTGGCCAAAGACAACAAAAGGAGTATGGAAACTAAATCCCATTGAGAAGCAGAAAAGACTTACATTAAAATGGCCCTCACAAATTCTATAACAGCCCATCTCTGAAGGAATATGCTGTCTCCGTGCAGCGTCGTACCACCGCCTTCCTCGGTCTGGATCGTTTGGCACAAAAAAAATACTTTTCTTGTGTTTAACGAGAGGTAGATTCACATTAGGCACACAACAGTAAACGTAAGGTTTCCTCCCACTCATTTAAAATTCTCCGTTTCATCTACCATTTATTTATACTCGAAATAACGCCTGCGATAATGCACTCCTTATGCAAGCAATGCAGACATCATGAGGTTCACACGTCATCAACATGGCGTCGCCCGAGAAATACGTTTTTGGCGCGGAATTCAAGTTGAAACTTCAAACTCTTCTAGGGGCGAAATTATCCAGCGCTCAGTGGTAAAAGTTGGTGAGAGGCTTTCTTACACCCATTGCTTTATAAATCAAGCATAATATTCAGTAGTGTAATCCCTTCTATTGGTTTTCCCCCAAGCAATAATGGACTTTAATGAATGTATAGCGGAACTTCTTTTGAGCTTTTCCTTTCTATTCCTTAACGGCTGGTGTCTCAACACCTTCCGCCACACACGCATTGAGGTGTTGCAGTGTATTACGGCCCAATATGTTCATGTACAGGGTGTCCCATTTATCTTGACCACCCGAAATAACTTTTTGTCCAGATGTAAATTCAAAAATGTGTCAAGCAAATGTCCATTAGCCGTCACGGGGACTTTAATTAGCATGATTACCTACCTTCCTTGTAGCTTTATTATTTACAAATATACGAACAGCGGTATGTCTTTTTTAAATGGCACCCTATATTTTTTATGAATGACTGGTGTGCATGTTACTTTGTTTTCATTTGTTCAATGTCAACGTCAGCAGGTGGAGTAGTTCCAATACCCGCGTACCTGCACTAAGCGCTAGTGAGTCAATCATTTTTCATAACACGGTGTTTATGTAAATGGTCCACTGTACTACATTTTTGAATAAGTCTTTAGGAGAGGAAATGAATTGCCGAATAAAAATATATCTATTAACCTGGAAAACTATCTAGAAACCCGGAATTGTAGAAACTTTTATATCAAATTCATTTTACAGATAATTTATCCAGTTCAACAACCATTTTCTGGTTAAAATGTGTTTGTTGTAATTTTAAGTGCTATAGCGAAGAATTTTTTCAGCCGCGAGGAAACGTGGAATGTCAGACGACAACAGAACCGAAATATTTATATATGTGCTATATCTGAATGTATGTAAATATCTAACTATGTACTCGAGTAAGATTCAAAGACACGAAGAATAGAATGCCAGGTGACGTCGATATCTACTTATGAGGTGGAAGCAGCTCGTTAGGCTTGCTTTGAATAAATTCAATGTTAACTAACGTATTCAATGTGTTCACTAACGTATTTATTTTCCTTGTAAATACATGAATATAATATGATTTAAAATCATTTAAGTGATTTCGGGTGTTTTAAAATTCGTATCTATTGCAGTAATCACAGAAGATTAAAGAATTTGTAAAATTACCCTGGAGAAGCTGAAATTATGCATGAATTTTTCTTCCTTGGCTGGACGCCCTAAATCTGTCAACTTACTGCATGTCAAATATTATGACAGGTAGCTATTTACAGTGATAATTATTTTTCATTTTAACATCTTTAATAAATTGTTTAACATTTAAAAACCACTTCAATTTGTCTGAATGTTATGCTACACGAAATTATCCGTCAACAATAATAAATCTCTCGCCTTTGCCGTATTTTATTCGTTATAACTTTTGCAATTCCATTTATAAGTACATATTAGCATATTATTATAATTATACATTTCTGCAAGTAGGCTATTGCCTGGTGGCAGCACTAGATGTATATGAATAACAAATTCTGAGTAATACATAGAAACAGAATAGATATCCATCGTAAAAATAATACACTAATTCTAATCTCATACAACTAAGAATTTACCATTGTTCCAATTAGCCAATTTCAAACAATCCATTATATACATTAATTCTAATATAATATTACTAAAAAATGAACATTGGCCCAATTTCACACTCTCCCTTTTAAACCATTATGTAATTAGTCAATTAGTGATGCACACTTCTTCCTAAAAAAATTCGCATTTGAAGAGGAAGATCTTAAAAATAACTTCAGGTAGGTCATTCCACTCCTTTATACCTCAATGTAGGAAGGATTTTCTCAAAATGTCTGTTTCCTGTTTTTTTTAACTTGATTTTAAATTTATGGTCTTTCCTTCCTATAGGTACATATATTTATAGGGCAATAACATATTGCAACACTAACTTCACAACAACAATAACATTGCACTGGTTCTTTTCCCTCCAAATTTGTTACTCATCTTTTTTCAGTTCCGAAATCTTCCACTTGACGGTGGTGGCACTACTTGCAATCAGAGCAGGAAAGAGCGAAAGAGCCGTTTAGAGCGTAAGAGCGTAGAGTGCACCCGATGAATTGGAACACGGCCTATATCTCTCACCATTTCGCGGAAGTTAGAACCTCTCGCATCCCCCGATCGCTACGGCCTTGTTTCGAGACAAGCGAAGAAAAAGATCGAGGCTACGATCCGAAATGCTTATCCCGACTCCGGATTTCCTTTGCTTTTGAACGGCGGATGGCTTTGTGATGCAAACGCGAGTCAAATATAGCCGCGGAAGGGAATGTTTTGACACAAAAATTATCTGTCCGTGTAAGCTAGCTTGAAACCCGAAATGGAACTAAAAAATGGACCTTAGAGTGACGAGAAATTGTTGAACTACATCGAACAAGAAGATTAGTTGCAAAGAAAGAAATGTTGATTCAGATAATGGGATTAGGAAAATGACACTAAAATAGGGATAAGTGCAATTTTTCATGATGCCATACATTTTTTTGTTCAGACAAATTATCATTGCAAATAAAGGTAGTTGTTATTGGTATATTCTTTTAGTGCCATCATCTAAATCATCGAAATATCCTGTTAGCCTTCTCTACCTTACCACGTTCCACGTTCATTATTGTCTGAAGATTTTCCACCACACCGTGATTTGATTTAAAATACACTAAAATTTGCAATACACAAAATCTTAAATTGACTCTTGGTGCACCCATTGCTGTCATTATTTTTGTCTTTAATTCGGGTGCTATGATTCTTTCGATTCATTGAGAATCACAAGAACGAAGTGATTGAATGAATTGATTGTATTACCCTAATGATTTGATTCATTATCATGAAATCTACGAAAATAAAGATTTTGACCATCTCTACTCCTGAAATAAAAATATTGACCTGAAGAAGCCTGCTGCAATGCCGGCGAAACTGTTGTCTGCAGAGACCAATCTACGCGGTGCTAACCCCGAAAACCTCCACCCTGAATCCTCTTCCCTATTGGCTGAAGAGCGGCTGCGGCAATAGCGATTGCAGGAGTCCACGTGACTTCCGTGTTCTTTCTCCTTGAGTTCGGTGTTCAGGCAGGGTGTCGCGTCAACGCCTGTTCTAATTTATCTTTGCGTGTTCCTGGCGTCGTTTTATCTCTCCAAGTTCGGTTTACTTTTACCGAATTTCCATGCTCATTGGATGTACGAATGCTGCCAGTATTTAACGGAATCAATGTAACTGGATTACTATGGTTACGTCTCGCATCGTCCGTGAAGTTGAAACCGTCGGTGTCTATTCGTTTGACAGCGATTGAGGATTACAAGGAGATGGTGTTGGCGGAAAAAATCAGCTTGAATCACCCTTCGGATGGCATGCAGTGTTCCTTGCGGAAAATTCCCACCAACTCAAGTAAGCACATACATTTTCTTTTAACTGTGATTTGTTGGTGAATTTGGCGATATTTGTGACGTCTGCCATGTTTCACCGAAAGACGCGTGACAGGTACTTTTGATTATTGGTGAAATCATCGGCAAAGGCAGTAATACTACCGTTGCGAGAGTGATGTTAGATTTGGAAATTGCTTACACAAGTATGCATATTTTTTTCTGAGAACATTTTCGCTTGAGTTCGCCTTTTGTATTTTTGACCGCCATCTTCATTTTAATGATTTATAATTGACGTCACTCTGGTGGCTATGATACATTAATGCACGGCAGAAAATTGTGAGCATGCACGGCGATGATTTGAGATATTTTTCTCTGGCGAGAATTTTCCGGTTCTTTCATCGATGGTAAGGCCTACTGTCGTGTCGTACTCTAGTAGTGCGTCGTGTTTATAGACCGGTCCAGTCGAATAGCCGCGCAGTGCTCCTTGAATATAGGTCTTATTGTGCGTGCAGTTTCACCAACCTACACTTGCCTGCATTTTCTGCAGTTTAATTGGTACATTCCCTCCGTTCCTAATGTGTCTCTTTTTTTTTGACGCTCCGGATGTCTTTTCCTTGCTTGCGTGGCTCAAACACGGTTTTTATTTGGTGCTTTCGTAATATCCTGGATATTTTGACCGCGATTCCCTTTATGTATGGCCGGAAGGCTTTTTTCTACTCCTAGATCCTTTCTTATTCAAGCATCGGTATCTTACTTTGCGGGAGACGGTCATCTCTATTTCTTCTTTTTTTATATTCATTCTTAATAAGAATTTTAAATTATTTATTCATCTCTCCGTCCCTGTGGTATTCGTCGGTGAGAGTAATGGATCGGCGGATCATTGTACTCATCTCTGCATTAATTTATGCTGAGTGGTGATGGGATCCGACTAGGAGATACCTGTTTGAGCTGGTTGGTTTTCTATGTGCAATACTGTGGTCCTTATTTCGAAAGTTTCCGAATTTTATCCGAGACGCCTCCAGGCTTGTTTCATTTGTTTAGAAAATAAATCTTTGGGGATATACTTCTGCATTTGAATAAAGGGAAAACAAGCCACATCGCACTTAAAATTTCGAAATATTGGTATTTTTCGGACGTAACTGACGATAATTTTAGTCTCGGATTTTTCTAAAATGTACCGTGTGTTCAAAGATTTCGATTTCTTTTCTTGCAATGAGGAGATGGAAGAAGGTTAACTTCCCACCACTTATCTCTTCCTTCTTAAATTTCAACATGGAAGAGGACATCAAATTAATCACCTTCACTCTTATTCATTTAAGATCCCTCCTCTAGCTCTCCAATTCATCCCACGAGATCTTCTCTAAGCACACGTTAAACAGCGATGCTGATGGCGGAAATCATAGAGCGCGGAGCGTCGTTCTTTTCTAGGACTACAGGGGAAAGAAACAGAATTTCCATCGATGTAATTAATGGCTGAACTCGCTAGGTCGGCCGAATGTATTCATTTTTTGGCCCTCTCTGGTTTGCTCTTGTTGGCCCCTGTTTTCATATTCGGCATCAGTAGTTGTGCGCCCCGATTGTGGAGTTCTGCAATCGGAACCAGTGTCTCGGATTACGCTAGAATAGTTTAAGGATTAGTATTCTGTGGTTGAGGTAATCGAAATGAAATTCGTCGCTCCACTTAATTAAAAAAAATATATTCGTGTTATTAAGATACAAGTTAACAAAGCAACACAACGAAAGTGTTTGGCTATGTGACCGGATCGACGCTTTCTCCATCGGAGTAGTCGAGGCCGCAGGTAATGTGTCTCGCTTCGCACAACCTTACACACGGTGCGAACGTAAGCGAGTGAGATGGCCAGTCTGTCTGCTGCCGAGCAGCATGTGCAGTGGCCCAAAGACAGTTGCGCAGCGATATTCGAACAGTAGTTTTATGTATTTTCATGGATATTTATGCACTTAATAACTTCGTATTTTTTGAATGATCGGTTACAACTTGCATGGAGCAATGCATGATCCGTGAACGCTCACATCGACTGCTGGCATCTGAATTTTTCACGGCCTTTTTTTCGATTACTACGAAGTCGTTGCGTTTGCTACTGTATACTTACCCCCTGCCAAACACCCTTGAGGTGGCTCGCAGGGCATTTATTTATTTATATAAGGAGTTGCTTACCTACAGCATTTCTGCGAATTTATAGTGACGCAGTAACAAACATGAAAATTTAACATTAAAAATCTGAACAAAGAGTAAAGGCATAAGATAGTAAAGAACAAAATAGAAGGGAGGTGAAGAGGGAGGTTTATTTATTCGGCGAGGAATGGGACGTGGTGAATTTGACAAATGAGTTTAAGGGCAGAAAAAACGGATCAGTATTGTCTGGTAATGAATTGAGCAAGGAGCAAAGGCGGTGTTGGAGTGAGCGCTTAACGAGGGATAGTGTAGGGATAGGCGTATGGAGTAAGGAATGTGTACGAGTGGATCGGCAAGGCACTCTGAAATTAATGGGTGAAAGCAAATCAGGACAATCAATGTGTGAATTTAGAATATTGTAAATTGTTTTAAATGTTTTAATCCTTTGTTGGCAGAGATCAGTGATTGATAGAGAAGATAAGAGTGAGCTGGTGGACATGTCACGTACGTGGTGAGCTCTGCGTCTTACGATTCTGGCGAAGAAGCTGGTTATACTGTCAAGGGAGTTGATGTTAGAGGGAGCTGCAGTGGACCATATGGGAGAGCAATATCCGGTGACTGGAAGGATAAATGCCGAGAAGTATGATTTTAGAGCTCTGGGATCGGTTATGTAGATGTAGAATCCTGACGGAGAAGTCCTTTTTCTTTCAATGCCTTTTTTGGGAGGATGGGAAGTTAGGAATAAGTAGAGGTGTGGACTGGAGGTAGACGAGTTCTTGTCGTACGTAGAATGCGCATTGTGAAGCAACGGATATACGCCGAGTGGGGTTCGGTTGGAGTCTTTCTTTTTCTCTCTCGTGGATCGTGAACACGCTGATCCGTGAAGGCGATAAAGGGATCAGAGTCCCCTCTTTATCTCTTTCACTTTTGGACGCGAAGAGGAGGCTGAGGGATAAGACAGGGTCTTGTAAAAGAATTCCACCACCCTTCGTCAGCGGTGAGGGCGTGAAGCCGGAAAATATGGGGACAGTGGGCAAGGATTTAGACCTGACAATGTGGAGGGGTCCTTTTGCAGATCGAGTGAGGCGTTGTTGTGCTGTGTTTGCAAATTGTATGGGAGCAGATTGGAGGTGCGAAAGAAGGGGAGAGATTTAAATGGCGCTCTCAACCTTGGCGTGAAGTTTTTCGATGCGCGCTAGGCTGAAAACGGAAAAATCGCTGTCGAAAACAACGTATAAGTTGTCATCTACATCTACACCTACATAATACCCTGCGAACCACCTCTAGGTTGTTTAGCAGGGGGTGATCAATCACCAGCATGCAGCATGCAATTGGACTCCCACATGCACACCACACAGTTCAAAAAACGCCTCGTATACTAATAAATTATACTATTACATGCTGTTAGAAATAAAAATAAAATTAAACATGCATTAAGTTTTACATAGGTTAGTAGGCTACACTACAAGTCATCTAATCTATTTATGATTTCCATCGCTGCCGTTATAATCTCTTATTGATCGTGGAAAAAAAGACATTCTGAATCTGTCTGTTCTGCATCTATCTCTCTTGTTTTATTTATATGATCTTATCTTCCGTAGTATGTTGGCGTCCGTAAGATATGGTTAACTTCGTCAGAAAAGACACTGCTCTTTCACTTATCTAAAAGGTTTAGTCTATTTTTCAATCTGCGGTCTGACAGAGATTCCCATCCGATTTTATCTAAGAGGTCAGTTACACTAACAAGACTATCGTAACGACTTTTCACGCACCTGGCAGCTCTTCTTAGCACGCGTTCTAACTCAGTTATTGAGCCTTTTTCATGAGGGTCTCAAACACTGGCAGCGTATTCTAAATGGGGTCTAACAAAAGAGAAGTAGCTAATTTCTCTCACTTTGTCGTTACACTTTCCTAATATTCTTATAACGAAACCCATTTCACGATTGGCTTGAGCGGTTATTTCCCGAATATGTTTATTCCAAGATAGATCATTATTGAGTCTAACCCCTAGATATTTCACGGATTCAACTGCCTTTAATTGGGTTCCCCGAATGATAAAGCTATGTTGTGGGGAGTTATTCTTCTTCCAGAAATTCATTACGACGCATCAAGTCAAGGTTTCTAGCCGCGTGTGAAATGTCCATTCCTCCAACTTAGTGAGGTATGACGCGTTCCTCGTAAACGGTTAATGACAATCATTCCCTGGTGAGAATGAAAGTGAGGAATCAAGAAATTTTGGTGAAAATGAATACAATCACCCGGATGGAAACCCGAGAAAATCCAATTCAGTCTATTCGCCGGGAAAGCAGCAGGTCTTTCTCAACGTAATGCTTCTTTTCTTTGAGTCAGAAAGTAGAAATTCCGCATCACCATTCTCAATTGACTCGTGTATTACTTAACGAATTAAAAATTCTCTTTACTTGCCCAATAAAAATATTTATGTGGTGTCACAATTGAGTGCATTTTACACGAAACGCCCAATTTCGTTTTTTTCAAGAAATTCCTAATTTTAACCTATAGATATTCTTTTATGGGTCGAATTATGGAAAACAATGTCTCCTTGTGACAGTACAGAATCATCCCTCCAAGAAAATACTGACAACTTGTAATAAAATTTATTTTCTGCTAATGTAAATACTGTCGCACTTTTCCTCAAATTTATTCGCCGCACAACGTGTTTTCGCTGACAGAGTAGGTGTAGTAATTCTCGCCAAGTAAGAGGTATCGTACCTTATAGTGGCACTGTACATTGAAAAGTGTTTTGCGGTGAATGAATTCGTGGTAAAGTGCATTAATATTTCTGCCACAGCCACCTTCTGTTTCCACTATGTTAGGCTCAAATCTGCTGATATGTTTACTATTTTATTACTGAAGTACCTCAGAGCCAACGTTAAGTTACCTAAAGGATACACACTGAAACCTTTGCACACGCACACTTCTGACGGACTGAACACAATCACCCGGCAGATGGGTATGTAATTACAAAAAGAACGAACCTCTAATATGCGGACACTCCTGCTTACGGACTTAGACACCTCGCTGGGCACAATTCTCCTCTTCATCTACCTCTATATCCACTTACTACCCCGAAAGCCGCCTTAATTGGCGTGTGGAGGGTGGTGTTAGGACTCTTGCCATTTACAAATAAAAAGGGAAATCTAATTTGTTTTACCTAAGCATTCCAGCCTAATTTTTTTAACATCCGTGTAGCACTTTCTGTTCGCCCTTAGCAGCTCCTGACGTAATTTCAATTAAATTCAATTAGGTTTATTTCCATACTGCAAGTTTTACATGAATATTTACATAGTGAGGTAGAGTATTATAATACATATATACTGTAGGTCCCCGTTATAGGAATATTTCCTCTTCATGGCATATCATAATTTGTTATTATTTATACATTGTTTGTGAGCATGTAGCAGATATGGCAAAAATAAAAAATTCTGGAACTCTTTTCTTACGTGATGGCTATTGGTCCGACATTCTTCCGAGACGTGAGGGAAACCGGCAAAACCCCACGTAGACCCCATGTGTAATATTGGTGTTGTTGGTGTTGATGGTGATGTTCTCGCGGTGCTGTTAGCGGAAAAAATCGTAGATATGAATTAGGCTTAAGCTTTCCTTTGATTCTAGAGCCCGGGGACAGAATTGTGCACACTTAAAGGGTTTTCTGGACTATTTCGGGTGATAATCGAAATGTTTTCGGGACTAAATTCCTCACGCACTTAGGACGAGACGGGACGCTGTCAACAATCGATGAAAAAGTTTAGGAGGTTTAAGGCGAAGGACTTGGTCCGTTAGTGCTGTGTGCCGCGCACAATGAAAGCGTCAGAGTGAAGGGAAATCTTTTATTCCCTTTTATATTGTCCCTGGTCTCGAGAGCCCCTGAAATATCCTAGGGCGTCCTGAAATACGTAAAGAGTTCCAGGACGGTTCAAGAGCACCCTTCCGGCCGACCGATTTCCATTGAGGTTCCAAGGATTGGATTTTGAGCGGGTGAAAGTCGCGGAATGCAGCTCACAGTTCATGTCAACGACTTATTATCATTTTTAAGCGTTCCACCGATTTCGGTAGGTTCCCATGGATTTTTTAAGAAATATTCTTGTAGTCCTCCCTCCTTTGATGAACTTCCCTCTTCAGTTTAAAATAAGGCTTACTGCCTTTCATTCTATCTAAAATACCATTCTCTTCCTTCCTCTCTCTCGTTTACCCATCATTCTACCCTCTAACAACACCCCCTCCCCTTCAGTACTCGCTCCATCCACACCTTCTGTCTCCTTAGTACCTCATCTTGAGGCTGCCTGTCTTTACCCACCATGTCAAGTACTTTGTCGTTCCTCCTCCTCTCCGTCTACTTCATCATCTTCATTTTTCTCAGGACGTATATCTCGTGCACTGTGGCTTTACGTCTTTAAATCTTCCAGATTCTCAACGTAAGCCCCAGACACAGGGAACTCCGATCGTCTGTCACTAGCTGGTTGAGGGAAAGACTCCACAAGCAAGAATAATAAGCACTCAAAGAAACAATTGTCACAAAATTACGAGTCATTTTCAATCAATATCTATTACAAGTAGAAATATTCAAAAATCAAAATTATTATAGAATAAAACGATGACAAATAAAATAATATCATCGGAAACATTACCAAAGACTAAGTACAAGCATAGAGTAAGTATATTCTTTTAAGCTGGTATCCGTCCTAACACAGTCCTCAAGAGTAAATCCGGAGAGACAGGACAGAGCCGGGAGATGCGGACCAATGAGAAGCCACCCGGGCCTTCAGAACCAGCCAATGAGAAGACACCGGCCTCCGACGGGGTGTATAAGAGACGGGCGATACCACGGATCTCCACTTCACTGACCTGAAGAAGCCTGCTGCAATGCCAGCGAAACTGCCCTCTGCAGAGATGAATCTACGCGGTAGTAACCCCGAAAACCAGCCTGCTGAATCCCCACAATATGTACGAAGTAAAACGTAAGTTTAAAGAGAACGATTTCGAAAGCGACCGACAAAAAAATACCGCACCCGCTTGCATACCACTATAAAAAGCATAACGACCTCCGTCGCGGGTGAAACTTTGTTGCGCGTCTGATACTCCATTACCAGGAACAAACATCGTCTGGAAGCGAAAACGCACGTGATGAAATACGCTGAGTGTGCACTCGACCACATCTGCAGCGAAGACCTCCAAAAATGGCAGTGCCGCGAGTACTCGACAGCGATTAAATTCGAATTTTTATTTATGCAGTGGCATTTAAAGCGTCTAGACAAATTAAACCGCTCATAAAAATGCTTCATGAAATGGCGTTTAGAAGGGGATGCCATAAATATTCCCCAGAATGCAATGCGCCCCAAGGAGATTCGAAGGTCGGGAGATGATCAATAAAATTTTGTTGCGATTGCTGCAGACTGGATTGTATTTAGGAGCAAGTGACCTTTTTCGTTTGCGAATTCCAAGTTGGGAAGTTGACGCGCTGTGTCGTGTTTCCCTTTCTTAAAGAAATGTATATATTTTTCCTTTTTCATCCTAATTTTTCCTTTCCAACATCGAAAGAAATTAAATTAAATGCAAATATATTTAACTACAATAAATAAGTGGAGGGTTTATATAGATAAAAAGGTGAGAACGCATTGAGATGGGAATATTAGATTCCGAAACTGGTACGCTTCTCCCGTCCAGGTGGCAGTTCCTTCGCTCGTTTTCGATCAAATTCTCTCGGAGTATAACGCACGGAGTAGGTGTTGTGTGTGTTTGTGATTGATTGTGCATGTGTGTGATTTCTTACCTGAAGCAGCCTTAGCGAGGCCCCCCAAAACCCTCGCGAAGGTTCCTTCGGAGTTAACCCTTTCTAACCCAGAGCTGCTTCAGAGAGAAATCAAATTTCAAGATTTTTCATTTTGAACAATTGAAAATTTGGCTTTATATCATAATTATCGTGGCAGCTAAATTTTTCTTTATTACAATTTACTCCACAAAATAATGCGTGGCTTAGATATTTCCTAAATAGAAAAGAAAATTTATACTTTTTTGATGTTGTTTAGAAGCAACATTGGGTCATAATGGGTGAAACGAGTGATTGGGTGTGAGTTTATTCAACGAAAGCAGCCTTAGCGAGGTCCCCCAAAACCCTCGCGAAAGTTTCTTCATAGTTGAACGAGTGTTTGTGAAGGGTTTCCGGTTGAGAGGCTGGGGTTGGTCACTGCTGCGAATCTTCCCGTTCCAGCATACCAACACAGTGTTTTGTTTATACCTGTGACGAGGTCCCCTGTTACGGCCATTGGAGTTTTTTTAATTTCCCAGTCGGAGAGTTTTAAGATTTGATTTAATTTTATACCATTTTAATGCTAACCATTTCTAGTATCAGCGAATAATCGTTTCCCGTGATAGCGCCTCAGTTTTCTTCAGCAACATTCATTTTCATAATTTTCCGTCCAATTGGAAACACAGACTCGGCTAGTCCGCGGTAACATACTTCGATTAAATTGGAAAACCTTGGAAATGATTAATGTTGGCTCTGAATATATTCTGTAATCCTTGACACAGCATTCAAGGAGATGAGAGCATCTAAGAGCATTCATGTACTAATGAGCGTCGTACCTTTACTACGTAGTCAATCGCAATTGTAATTTGAACTGGGGAAATTCCACAGAGGTGCATTAACCTTCACTGGCCCAGTGCATCACTAGGTGTCTCGGATTCCCTCCAGATATTCCAATAAAACTACCAATGGAAATAAACACTTCGTACGATGCCAAGTACCTTATCGCACAGAATAGAGAACATTCTGTTCCTCTACCGTGCTGATGAAAGCCTGTTCCCTGGGTTAGAAAGGGTTAACTCCGAAGGAACCTTCGCGAGGGTTTTGGGGGGCCTCGCTAAGGCTGCTTCAGGTAAGAAATCACACACATGCACAATCAATCACAAACACACACAACACCTACTCCGTGCGTTATACTCCGAGAGAATTTGATCGAAAACGAGCGAAGGAACTGCCACCTGGACGGGAGAAGCGTCCCATATAGTGGAAGTATTTTTCTAAGAATTGCGTAGGTATGCAAAGAATTCATATTTTTGGTTTATAATGCGGAACGTAGTAAAAAAAACCTAGTAATTATGGAGGTTATGGAGACAAAGCACTTCTGTCTTGTTACTCAAACTCCTCGAATCTTTCTACTTCCGTAGTCTCTCTCCTTTTTTCTTGTCGCATGCGGAACGTTTTTGATTAGGCTGGAGAGTAATTTTTCTCCTCCTGGTGGCTGGATGCTAAAGTCCTCATATTCCAAATCGAAGTGTGTGGGTTCGAACCCCGCCTGAGTTGGTATTCGTGTAAAAGCGTGTCAACGCTCAAGTTCGTACAAGGTCCCTTATTGCTCTGCATCGAATATGCGTTGGAGTTTGGTCATAGACAATGGTCATAGACGAAATTCCAACCCTCTCTCCTTCTTTTCCTCCCTCTATTATTCCACTCTCCTTCCCCTATCCTCTAGGCCTTTCTTTTCTATGTTGACAATAGACCTACTTTCAGAACACCTGCACTGCACTGGTCGGCTCATGAGCCAACAATACCTGTTCTGTCGGAGCAATGCGTACCATTCACCTCAAAGCGTACTACCCACATCTCGCAGCAAGGATCCTTAGTTTCCCAATAGGATCAGGGCGATTCTGAGCTATATCTACATCTACCCAACCATATCAAAAGCTTAGGGTAGAGTAAGTGGCAGGGTTTGCTATTCCCTTACGCAATCATGCTTCTCCATTCCTTATGCTGCCAGATATTATTGACAAGGGATTTATCTACATCTATATGCTACTCCACAAACCACCTCAGTGACATGTGTTTCTACATCTACATGCTACCCGCTGAGCTACCGCTAGGGTGTTTGGCAGGGAATGGCCAATCACAATGATTTAGCTAATATTGCAGTAGATTCATATACCATGTACAGGTTATCGTACGCAAAATAGTTTCTATAAAACATGTAAAAACTACTGGAGTCCACCTCTTCATGCTAGTGTGTGTCGTTGTGGGGGCATATTTATAGGCAAGCATTGAGATTTAAATGCTGGTATGCACTATTTGTCTCATTTATTAAAACGTTCAAATGTGATTTTCAAACAGGAAATAATTTCCGATCCATGTGTGCGTAGCAACTCAAGCCTATCTATTTCTTCCTCAGATAACTTGTGAAATTTTTAATTCTATTTTGTGTATCGAAAGGCGGAAAGGATACTTTAACGTAGCTTTACTACACCAGCCAATTATGGCATCTTGCATTATTTACTGGTATTTATCTATGCTATTTCGAGTAACCAAACTTACCTTTATGTGAATGCTTTGTAAACCGTCTCCTCAGTAAAATTTCAACACAATGAAGTGTCGAACAAACGATAGCGGTGCTTTCTGTCTCGTGTTGAAAATGGAGTGTGGTATTTTTTTATCTCTCGAAAAGGTCTCGTCTATCTTAGAGATATTCTTCTGTTTGTGAGAGTGAGGGACGATTAAAAATGATTCCCGACATGACAATTACAAGTGTTGGAGTCAGTGATGGGAGACGTTTTCTTAGAAGGACGCCTTAAAACGTCGAATGAAAAGGTTCTCTCCTCATTAAAAAATATTTTTCTTTCATAAATTGTTTGTCCACATTTTTTACATGTTGCATTCTATTTTTAACTGGAATAACATGCTATCTCATTAAGTTCAACAGATTCAGGCTTCAATTGGTAGAAGGAAGTTATCTCATTAATTGTGTTTGTTATCCCTGAGAACTAAAACGGACATATTAACTTTTCCGAGAATCAGTTTTTAACCCAAAAAAAATCTAGCTAACAGAAAAGTTACATTTTCTTTTAGTATTCTGTTAAAAATAGAAAAGTAAATTATTTGAAATCCATTGAGGCATACTAGCAACAGAGGTATCCAAAGATAATTGTCAATCGGGAACACAACTTAATAATTCAGCAGGAATGAATACCTTTTTTTCACAAGTATTTAAAGTTTCGTTTTTTATCGAGGAGCCCAACCTCCAGTTGGAGATGACAGAAGACTAAAGGGACCCGCAGTCTCTTATACCAGAGACAAGACGGGCTAAGACGTTTCAATGGCTTGAGGCTCTTTCTCCCCATCAACGATTCTTTCTTTTCTTTGCTCAAGCCTTGGAGGTGTCAGCTTTGCTCTCTCCCCACTGCCAGTTGGAACACGAGGTCCTCACGATGAAGTGCCTTTGACAGCGAATATGTAAAACGAAGTCTTTTGATGAGCGAACGTCTTGGGCCGGTTTTCAAAACTTGCATTTGAATGCTCTCCCGAGGCCTTTTCGGCGAGCTGGGCGCGGCTATGGCTGGGAGACACTTGTTCGTAAAAGTTGTAAGGGGAAGAGGAGGGATTACGTTGCTGGTGTTTCGTGGTTCAATACGTTGAAAGAGCCGAAGAAGGAACGGCCACGTTTAAAAAAGGCTTTCGACTCCACGGCGTGTCTCTCTCGTAACGAAATTCGGGAGGACAAGGCGTCAGAATACCCTCTCTCTCCCTCTCTACCGCTCTCTCTTACGTCGAATAAGTGATCCACTAGTGTCTGGGGCTTGGAAGGAAGAGTAGTATCTACGGTAAGAATGGTGAGGCCGATTCATTTCGCAGACTTAGGGCCGGTATTATAATGTCTGGTTAGCGTTAACGGGAATTTGATTTAGCCGTGACTTAAAGTGTAAATTAATTGGATTATTAATTGGGATTGTACGACATAAAGTCCAAACGAAAATATTTAGAAATAGAAGTATTACACATGCCGCTTTGCGCGGCTTAAGCGCAGGTTTGAGGCTCTCAACCGGTTGTGGCTTCTTGGAAGTCCTTTCTCCCTCGCGTTACCATCCTTGATGGACCGCGAGGGCCTAACACCTAGTACCATGAGCCTCGGTATAATTGCCATGGGAATTAAAGAACCTGGATAGCGTTGTGGTCTGCGCAGTGGCCCGGAAAGCCAAAGGTCCATGGTTCGATTCCCGGTCCAGGGGAATTTTTTATCATGGCAATTCTCGTATATTCCAAACCAAATAGTCCAAAGACTAAAACTCTTAGTAAACCTGCTAGGTACACTTTCAAGGTCTTCAATAGAATTAGGATTCGCCGGTGACTCCTTTGTACTATCGTTTTCAAAAGTATGTAGACACCCAGGAGTCCCAGTTAACTGATGGAGACGGGTGGTGAAAACCTGTGAGGTTGGCACATAAAGCGACCTGCATCTCTCACTCGCATGCCACCAAGAGCCTTCGAGGACGGAGGTGGACGCGACCTAGCTACCGAAGCTGGAGTCAAACAGCATGATCATGAGCCCAATCAGAATTAAGATTAGCGAATGGAATGCATTAACGTAACTCACGTTGCGCGGTCTGAGTGTTTTCTTTCGGGTTCCGTGGTAAGGTTTTCCTATCTCTAGATTCATATTTGGACTCACCGTTTACTTCTAACTAATACGTCGCTCCGTGGCCATGAGGTCTATACTGTGCGCGATAATTGCGGTGAAGTTCTGGGAGGGTTCGAATCCGAATTTATGATACTTTTTTTTTCTACTTTTTATAGGAGATGTCCTGAACGTCAACATAATCGACGCAAATGACTAAAGAAAAAGTTGCACTGCATTTTTTTAAACGACTAAATTTACAAAATTATGACTTTATCTACGCTAACACATTTCTAAACATATTCGTTCACGGTGAGGAAATAATCATGGGAGGCGAGAATAGTTGTATCTTCGTGTCTCTTCGGCTAATTACTAACAAATCTCCTTTGACTGTTATTCCCAAACATAGTCATTAAAATTCTCAAAAAATATCAGATACACTCGTATTTGAAATAATTTTGACGACCCTATTGAAATAAAAATAATTGCAAGTCGATCGTTAATTATAGTTTTTAAATTTCTATTTCTTAGTCACAAAAATATTGGAAACAACGTGATTAAAAGTTCCGATGCTTTCCTTTTAATGAGTGTGGGTCCACTATTAGTATAAGGACCATGTAGAAGTAAATTGGTTTCTTCTCATTTTACTCTTGGCAACTTAAGAAAAACATCATAGTCTGCTCATTCATCCCACCTAAATGTATCACAGCAAATTCCGGGGTGAGCGGTGTTAATAAGTTTGAAGATATGAGTGATGTCAATTGCGTTCGTAAGTGTAAAATTATTAATAGCATCATCATTTTAATACATCAACATCTACATACTACCCTGCAAGCCGCCTCAACAGTTGTTAGCGGGGGTGATAGGACACCTGCCGTTTACACACAAAAATAAATTACGATATTACGCCTAGCATTTATTAATATCCTTTATTGTGCGGGTGAAAAACAAATTCCAATACCTATCCGTTCGGAAAAATATCTCTCTCATTTAACGTGTGGGACCTGGAAACGTAGTGAGGCCCTTATATTATGTTCCCCGCGTCGCTCATAAATATATATACATTCTCCATTGCTAAAGCAATATAAGTAAGCCTAGCGCGCAGTAGCCGAGTCTCTTGTGGCTCCCAACCTAATTCGTTTAATTTCTGTGCAAGACTTTCTGTACGCCCGTAGCAGTTTTTGAGTGCGAAATAGCACCTATCTTCTACTTTCTCGTCCGAGAATATTCTCACAGTACGCTTGACTAATTCTAACTTCTTCAGAACTCTGCCTTCACTTTACCTGTCGCTTTTATGTTAAAACTATCCACCGCACATACATGGGGATAGTTGGATGATCTCCGAAAGAAATGAAGCGCCATGGATAATTTATGTATATAATGAATAAGTCTTGTCTAGTCTGGTAAAATAAATAAAAAGGACCTTTTGAGTAAGTTGTACAGTTTTCTCTGTTTCTTGAGGACCCTCCTAACATTGTGGTTGTAACAGCGAGGTTTTTTCACTACCGAACTTCAGTTTGTACGGAATATATTAGTTGATACGTTGGCGTAGAATTTCTAAGAAGTATTTCCATGATACTTCAGTGTTTTTATTATTTGCTTTAGCTACGAAGTCCGTGTACAATTTACTAAGCTTCTCGCCCAATTTAATGATGTTGCAGGTATCAAATAAATATTCCGTTTTGGTTTTACAAATGAGTCTACTCCAATTTTTAAGGTTGTAAAAATTACTCTGTGTTCACTTAAACCGTAAATAATATAGATTTGTTTATCAGCTTATGATGGCTTACTGCTAAAAGGCCTTATGTTTTATTTCTCCCAGAGACTTATCAACTACTTGTGTAAGTGAGTGAATGAAGTAAGATCACGCTGATTTCCCTACTCTTTGAATTCAGCTTGCAGCGTAAGAATACCAATTTGGAAATGGGAGATTAAAATTTCCCCTAATAATTACTACACCTTTACTGTCTCTCAAAGTTAATGCGGATATTTGATTTTCTTATAGGGTAGTTTCCCATGATTTTTTTAATGCCTAAATCGAAAGATCATTACTCATGGAGTACGTATTTCACACTTTTAGATTTTTAAATGACGATATCTATTTTTTGCGATTTAAAATACATATAAATGAAAAGTGAAAATTTTCAAGCTCGTGAAAACGCGACGGCTAAGTATGAATACCGGGGAAAGCCAGTGTGACGTCATTCTGGTTCCAGCTGCCGCCGTGTGAAGCCACCTTGGTGCGAGGCTATGTGCGCCGCTGTGATGTAGGCTGCTGGCAGGTAGCAGATTACCCAGCTAGCAGGTAGCGGTTGGCTTAAATAAGGATTATTAAAACCCTTTCAAACGAAGGAAACTTTCCAAATAATTTGTGAATTATGAATACACTAATGGTTGGTAACGAATCAGAATCAATGCCTTTAGTTTTCTTTGACGATGGAAACTACCCTATTGGTAAGTAACATCAATTTCGAAGTTTGGAGGTCTATAAAAAGAGCAAAAATGTATAATCCATTTGTTTTATTGTTCGATTGAGACCATACTCTTTCTATTTCACTGCCGGTAATTTCGTGGGCAGTGCTGTATATATGTGAATTACCTGATATTAAAACTCCGCCACCAGTCCTATAGCGTCGATCGCATCTGTAAGTTTTATAAAGCTTTTCTGTCGCTTATGTATCCTCTGTAATCCAACTCTCTGTTCCTATGAACATACATGCGTCCTGAAATTTATGCTCGAATTTTGCGCTCTCGTTTTTTATGCTCCGGCATTAACTACGATAAACATGATATCGTATTTTGTAGACTGACTTTCGGTTGATTATTTTCCACGCTTATGCCCTACGTGGGCGAATTACTCTGGCATTGCCTATTACATTGATTTAATTACTTTCCCTGGAGTACGCGTTTTGGAATTTTTGTTTTTTTTCGACACTCACGCTCCTAAGTTAATATTATGTTAAAAGCTTCATTAATAATGTTAGTCGTTTAAAAAATTCAGTAATAATTTTTTATTGAGTCATATGCGTAGATTATGTTGATGCTCAGGATATCGCCTATAAAAAGTAGAAAAAAAGTATTAAGAATTCGGATTCGAACCCTCCCGGAACTTTACCGCAATTACCGCGCACAATATAGACCTTTTCGGCCACGGAGCGACGTATTAGTAAGAGATAAACGGTGAGTCCAAATATGAATCTAGAGATAGGAAAACCTTGCCACGGAGCCCGAAAGAAAACACTCAGACCGCGCAACGTGAGTTACCCCAGTGCATTCCATTCGCTAATCTTAATTCTGATTGAGCTCATGATCATGCAGTTTGACTACGGCTTCGGTAGCTAGGTCGCGTCCACCTCCGTCCTCATCGGCTCTCGGTGGCATGCGAGTGATTGATGCAGGTTGCTTTATGTGCCAACCTCACAGGTTTTCACCACCCGTCCCCTTCAGTTAAGTGGGACTCCTGGGTGTCTACATACTTTTGAAAACGATAGTACGTACCCGCTGAATTACTTTTCTTAAATTATGTTTGTCTGGTAAATGCGCTTGCACTTGCATTGACTGCGACCCTCATCACTGCCGCTGGTGGACGGTCAGGATGTTCGTTAACTTCCGTTTTAATGGCACCAAGTATGCGTAAAGCCTCCACTTCTTCAGGATTTGGTGCATGATTGTGAGAGGCATGTCCACCTCCTTTACGTATGAGTAAATTGCGGCCCGTATTTACTGTTGTCAATCGCATAGTGTACTCACTTTTCTTTCGGCACTTCCAACATTTTACATCGCCATTAACGGAAGAGATTAAATACAGAAAACCATTGTAATGCTCGTAAGTTATTTTACCTTTACGAATAATTGCGAGTACTGGTAAAGCCATTTTAAAATTTTTTTGGTAGGGATATTTATAAACAATGAAGTAGGTTGCGAAAATATTATACCGTTGCTAGAGATATTTTTCAATTGTTTAATTAGTTCTAAAAATAATAGATTTTCTAAAAATATTTTTGGGTCTAATAGATTTGGACGATTTGGACTTTTAGATTAGGACTTTATGTCCTCCTACTGTAAATTGTACGAAAGTAAAATACGAAATAATTCTTTCGCGGCAAATGATTTGCGTTTTGCCTTCTCCGGACTTCCACCGGTTTAACTCGTTGTAAATCAGCAACATTTCAACGGACGACTCGTCCATCGTCATCGGGACGAATGAATTCTTTTGACTGAACAAAAAAGCGTTGAACTTGCATGTATTCTTTGACAAATCATTCACATGGTCACTATGAGAGGATGTAAAAAATCCGTTTTAAGGGAAAGAATTTTCGTTCATCGGCAAATGGCAAGCAAGAAAATAGAATTTATAGATAAAATGGAAGTGAATTTACGTTCTTCGGAAATTAAAGCGGGAAGTTAAATGTGGGAAAGTCGGGGTCATTAATGATAGCCTTACCTAGCCATACAATACCTAAAGAGATGATAAAAATATGGTTTTTATATTTGTAATTTGCAATCCTAATCGTGGGCACAAAGAATTGGGATTTATTATTTACACATAACTTGCTGTGCACACATTTCTACTCCACAATAATAATAATGATATTCATCATGAGCATCTGTTCGTTATGTTGAAATAATATGATTTTATTGAGGGTTGCTAGTATTCATGAAATCAACGTGGCTCGATTCCTTTCGTACTTTCACAAGCTTTATACCTAATATTAAAATATGTATGAGAATGAAAATAACTACGTGGTATCCTCAAATTTCAAATCTCACTGAGGCTCCTGAATTAGGACATGGCATGACTAATGTTTTGGTGCTCGATTTTTTTCGACCGGAAGTACGGAAAATCACTTTATTCTTCGCCTCCTCATCAGTATTCTATTTCGTGTGGAAATCATGAGTACTCTATTTTAAGAGGTCATGAACACCAGCCTAGAAAAAGCTGTCAAATGAATAATTGATAGAATGCATAGAATGAGTAGCGATTAACAAGACAAATTTTTCTACAACCTTCTTTGACATCTTTCCTTCCTTCCATATTTGTCTTTACCCATTGCAAAAAGGACTAGCTGCAGGTTACTTTCCCCCAATTACCTTAACTTACCACATTATTAATGTTGAGCTTAGGAGCTGCCACCTACGTGAAAGGTCGATGCGATAGTCTTGTTAGTGTAACTGACCTCTGAGATAAACTCGGATGGGACCCATTTGGCGCGGTCATGGGTAGGTATATAAGCCCGCCACTAACCATGTCCATCATTCGCTCTGAAGACGATGGCAGAGAATGCCATTGAAACGTTGGTAGCAATGTCAATCTTGACCCGGCTGATTTCCCGTGAAGACTTCATCAACAAATAATTTGATAATTTATACAGCAGGTATATGTATTATTAGTTCTCGAATGATTCCACAGTCGTACAAGTTTTTATATCGTTCGGAAAATCATTCCATGCGAGGGTAAAAAGATATACAGAGCTAGAAGATCATCGCACTATCCGAGCTTGTAGGCTCCCGAATTCCTCCCCCGGATATAAACACCCACTCGGCATCCCCAAGGTGGAATGTCAGGGTGACACTTTGAACTTCCTCTGCCTCCCCCCCCCCTCCCGCTCCATCAGTCACCCGGCCTCGGGCGGAAGGAAGACAGCCCTCGTCTCGGCTGGAGGCGACCGATCTCTTCCATTCATGTGTCCGTCTTCTCTTCTCCCGGCTGTGAGTGCATGCGCCTCTGTCAACCCCTCCCACCCCCAATTCGCACCCCAAAATATCCTCCCCTCCCCTTCACCTCGTTCCAAAACCACCCCTCCCAAAACAACAAGGGAAGTATGGCATCACCATCAGAGGTCAGCACTTCGTTCACGTGAACATTGAGCGTGTTGCTATGGCATATTTAGCTCCTTGCAACCTCCGACTGCTTTCATTATAGTTGTAAATTTCTTTCTTTATTTCTAGATCACAGAAAGTAGCACATATTGGCTTTTACATCGGAGTTTTGATTGGATTCAACAATTATACATGCACGAATAACCACGCTCAGTAACCAGGCTTTCACGAATTACTGTGACGCATTAGCGCCGAGCAGAATGCAGCGACTCCTTAAAGGAGTCAGGAGTCATTAGCCTCAGGAGGCTAAAAGAAAGGACTAGGTACCTTCACGAGGAGTTATCCGAGGATTGTCATCGTCTGAAGAGCCCAAGAGTGCTGAACAGAAAAATGCTGAACGAGGCTCATCAGAAAATGCCTAGTTGTTGTCAAGATTGTACGATTTCACAGCGGCTTATAATGTGACTATTGTCGGCAGAATAATTACGTAAAATAATTGTTCATTCGCAACAAAGACATCAGGAAGGACCTCAGCATTATTCCCATCCTTACTGAACTAAAAACTGAAATGCCCAAATCTGAAAAATCGCCATCGGAAACGAGAAATGACACGCTTAATAATCCATGGAACTACTGCCCCGCTAATGTCGGCAAGCATAAATCTCCCAAATACGCTCTCCTCCCCCACCAAATCCCCTCCCCCTAAATATACCTTTTTAGACACACAGTGACTTCAATTGAAAATCCCAACTGAAATGAAAGCTTATGAAATGCACTGTGGACAGCCAATTGGCTGGGAACAGTAACCAAATGAAAAGTAAATTTCGGCGTGGCGTGGCGGGTCTTGCATCCTAATTTTACAATTTTTAACTTTTAGCCCCATATTGTGAATCTAAACGCAGAGTTTGATTTCGCCTTGTGGAGTTTCAATTGTAAACATTTGAAGATAGAAAAAACTTGAAAAATACTATGTGGTGATATTGTGTGGTGCGGATTACGATGTTAATTTTTATTGCTATGTAACTTACGTTTTAGCTAGGGATGTACTACGCTGCTTTTTCTCTCCCACAAGTGTGGATATACTTTTGATTTTTTGTGATGGAGAAATACTTTTGAGTTACAAATCCAATATAAAATGTTTCACAATCTGACGATGGTTATACTTATAATTACGATGACTCTCAGGTAACGGTTATTATCATTAATCGCCTTTACATCTCAACTAACCTGCTGTGTAAATTTGGGGAAGAACTGTATGAGTCAAATTATTTTGCAAAAGTGAAATCGACCCAAAAATCACAAATTTGAACTTGGTGATTATAGTTGTTTTTCCATTACAAGGTTCTTGCACATATTTTAACGATGTTGAAGGACAATTTCTAGTGAATTTCCACCTACAATAATACGAGCAACTACTTTGAACATCCTATTATCTAATACAATTGTCGGCCTAGGTGACGGTGGGGTACAGTCCTCGCCTGTCAAGTCGTAGGTCGTGGGTTCGAATCCCGCCTGGGTAGGTGATCCCTAACCAGGGCATGGATGTTTGTGTTGTGCTCTGTTAATGTTGAAAACCCGTTATAAAGGCCGCAATGTGCTGTTTACGGGGAAGTGGGGAATAAATAAATAATGTTCAAAATTGTAGAAATTTTGCGTTTAATTTTTGCCCAGCTTTTTGAGATTCTGCCACTGTGCACCAGAAAAAAAATGGTTGATAGTCAATCGACTTCTCCATTCCCAATTCCTCCTCTAAGGAACGCGTAAAGCTTTCGCTAGAACTGTGTTAAAACATCGAGCATGTGCCATGGGTGGCTCAATGTGTGGAGATATCTGTGGAGAAAGGTGAGGCCCTTGGGCAGGGTCGGCCTTAGAAATACGCCGTGCTATTGAAAAGCAGGCACGAGGTAGGAGAACAAATCCATGAATGGGAGATGGGGGTCGCTTGCGTCAAAAGGGAGTCGTCTCTTCTGTTCAGACGTTTGGCATTTCTTGCTCCCTGGAATGCCTGCAGGTGTCGCTTGGCTCTGAGGGCAACAATAGCATTGGGTGCTGCTCCATGCGCCCCCATCCCCAAACAGGATAGGTCCCTGTGCAGGTTGCGCAGGTCTTACGAAGTGGGAGGTGTCCCGCACTCCTGAGAGGTTATTCTGTTCATATTTCCGAATTCGGGCTCAAATTCTGATGACGTCACAGGTGTATGCCAATACGAGTTAAAATAAAACCTTGCAATTTTACACGATTGTAAAATTTATTACGACCTAGGCAGTGGCGGCTCGTAAGTCAAATGCTTGTGGGGGGGTACACTTAACTGGGGGGTCAAAATGTTTGAATAATTTGTGTATTTTTGTGAGTTTTTAAGGCTATCTAGGTATTAAATTTGTTTAATTTAAAATAATATAATTTAAATATTTATAACAATAAAATTTAAACCAAAACAAGGTATTCTGCAACACTGCAGCACCAAGTAGACGCCAGATTATAATGCCGCCAGCCGTAGCGGCGATGTCATCTCACTAGATACGTCGCTCTGCGCATGCTCGGGCACTGTCCCAGGACTTCCATAAGCCACAAGCTTAGACGCGTCATAGCACCAGCAGCCCCCGCCACTACCACTCTTCATATAACTACATGGAGATGGATTGGGACGTTCTGGCCAGCGCCCCGCGGCTACAAATGCGAACTTCTAGCGCTATTTTTGCGTGTTTTTCCTAAATTTTCGATGCATGCGATTGAAAAAACACTTTGGTTGATTGGATGTATAATTATAATTGAATGGGCATTAATTGTTCGTCCTTTTTCAAATATTTGGGAGGGGCGGCGTCCGAGAGTCCTTATTGGCAAGCCGCCACTGGACCTAGGTTACTAAGTCATCTCCAAGGTGATGGAGTGGATGATGCAGAAAAATTGAAACCTAGTCTCATTAAATTTTATAATCGTGATGAATGGCAAGAGTTTATTTCAATATGGAAAAATTCCACTCCATCACGCTTGGATCTTTGAATTTTATCTCAATATCACCGGGGTCCATGGTTGCTCATCTCCATGCTTCAAATTTCGGAAAGTCCTTGTATCTGCGTTTAATTTTCAGTTTATTTGGATTTCGGAGTCATTTTCCCATTCATGTCAAAATAATAAGTGGTAAGTTTTCCTCTTCTTTTCTTTATGTATATAGACCCCTAATACACTCCAGTTTTGAAGCGAATGTAATAATGGCGCTTCCTCTATTATGATATCTAATTTGTATGTATCTATATTTCTATAGTCAAAGCTTTTTGAAATCGCAGCTTTAATTTTCTCAATGCTCAAATTCCAATTTCAGGTACATGGACTTGAAATATCTGAACCATTTCCATCATTGTCTCCCTTTCGATCTTCTTTGACTGTGTGGCTATTATCCTGTTTTAAGTACGTGAATGCCTGTGTATGGTTATTAGGTACTATGCGTAATATTTTTATGATCGTGTCGCTTTCGTCTTGGTGATTAAACACCCCCTGCCTATCACCCACGAGGTGACTCGCTGGGTATTATGTAGATGTAGAACTGCAAATTGTCTAAGTAGTTGCATTACCGCTTAGATGTATTGTATGTCACCAAGGTGTTGTTAATGTTAAATCAATCACATTCCCCCATCCATTAAGACAACGAACTTTTACGAGCCTCTGAGAGATGCAAACCGTAGTGCAGTAATTTTTTCGAGAACATAATTTGCCTCACTCCCTCCGGGGTGTCCTTAAGGCCGTTTTGCACAGTACACGGAATTGCGCAATATGACGTACGTGCGAAGGCGCAATCTAAATTGCGTCGTGTAAAACGGTGAATTGATAGAACAAATGCTGGAATGCGTTGGTGCGAGACGGCAAAATAGCCCCTGTTCTAATTTCGTTCATGCATTCACGCAATTCCACGCCATTTTAGAAATTAATGCAGCTCTAACCTGCGCAATTCCGTGCCCCGTGTAAAACGGCCTTTAGAGACGTGGCGTTTCTAACAACACCTGGTGATTGCGCGGGCAACGTCGAACTTCGAAGGAGGAGATCTTTATCCTTCCTCTTTGGACAGTTTTCGAGTTCGCCTTCGATTAAGGTGGAGAGATATGGGCAGCCAGTGAAAGGATACCGAGTTTTGACACTCTCGAATATCGTTTGTTCCGGGTTCGAGAGATAGGCATTGGAGATAAGTCGAACTGTTGTTGTGTGCCCAAGTTCCAACATGCAAACAGAAAACAGAAGCGTTCGGAATGGACGTGGAAGGCGATTGAAAAATGAATACTAAGAAAAAGATTTCTTTCTAGGCGTGAGTTCTCTGTCGAAGGTGACTGAGAATAGTCGAAATATATTTAATGTTCCCTCGAATAATGAAAAGAATGGTCTGTAGAACTCCATTTGAATTTTTCATCCGGGGACTCGAAAGCTCTATATATCTCTACCTTTGAGAGATCTTCTTTAAGATGCGTTCCATTTTGCATAGGACTGTGGTTTATGGCAGTAATACATCTACATCAACATAATACCCAGCGAGCCACCTCTAGGGCGTTTGGCAGGGGGTGATCGATCACCAGTATGCAGCATGCGAGAGAATTCCCACATGCACACCACGGGGACATAAATACTTATTCCTACTAACAAATCATACTTCCACATCCTTGCAAAGGAAAAACTTGCCAACTAATTATGAAAGTAATCTATCAATAAGGCTAGAACGCTCAAAACATTGTTGGAAATAATAAGAAAATTCACAAACATGCATTTTGGAATACATAAGTTAGTAGGCTACGCCACGTCAACTAATCCATTTGTTAGTTCTAGCGCTGCCATTATAGTCCCTAAAATACATTATTATTCTTCCTTCGGTGAGAAAGCTATATTACAGCACTGATCGGTACGATCTGCGTTTAATTATATATGTTTTTTTATAAAATAAAAGAGTTAAATCATGGCGTATGCATGAGCATCACTGTGAAAAGGCCAGCGAAGTGGAGAGCGGCGTCGAACCAATCCTAGGATTGTTGGCTGATGATGATGTATATGTGAGCATTTTTCTAAACATAAAGAAGAAACCTTGTATTGCCATCAGTTGAATAATAAATTCGTAATGCGCATGAGTTTCATGCAACCCAATGAGCCATTATTTTTGTCTCGGATTTACGTACATATTCATAGCATACTTTACTGATCAGAGGTGAATGCATTTATCTCTCGCCCTTGAATAATAATTTGATATGAAATTGAGTAAATGTTACTTGGGTGTACTCCATCATACTAAGGGCCTAATTTAATTACGTATTATACGTTTGCGGCCTCGGTCAATTAAAGTCTTATTATTCCTAACCAAAGATCGGGCGTTCGAGTCCCACGAGGGTAGGGTGCCCCTATTCATGGCATGCGTAATATTGATCGTCCAACTTTTTCTGTCGCTAAAGACCTTAAAGAGCTGTTTTTGGGGCAATGAATATAAGCAAGTAACGGTAGATGTTATGGTTCCATGTATTTTATTGCTATTCATAACGGAGAATAAAAAAGGCCGGCATCAGCTAACCCAGAAACATGAGAATATGTTTGGGTTTTAGATGTGCACAGTTTGATGTAAGACTTGTACATGTACTTTGAACTAAATTTCAGCGATGGTTTGGATACAAGAGTTTACATAGACGCTCGAGGCACAGATTAAGTGCCGCTCAATGTAATTTCATTCCTTACCTCGTAAACCGGTGGTTACTTTACTAGGTATTTTTTTTTATTTTTGCTTTTGATTTGAGGGTAAGAAATAAAATACTAAACTTGACGTCGGCAGTCATAAACTCGAACATGTGGAATAGTCGTTAATTAATCTTAGAATCACCTTAATCGTATTAAGTGTAGATAATCATTCTTCTAGCAATAATTGTTTAAACAAATTGTAGCTATCGGGCTATAGCTTTAAAAGGCACTCGGAGAAGGTGCTTAATGAAACTTCTCGTAGTACTCGTTTTCGTGGTTTTTATTCTTAGATACGTCTCTTTATACATTTAACCACTGTGGCCAACCCGGGCCACGAAAGAAACTATTTTTATTTTTACCTGATGAGTCCACTCGCACTATGATTTTCATGTAGTTGTTTCGGGGTACGCGTGCTCAGCGTGATTCATAACGCATACTTATTACGCTATGGGCCCTGTGAAAGCTTTTCATTAATAAAGCAATCATGTTGTGATCAATGTTTAGACCTAGCAACTCTTGACATGATCGAATCAGACGAGCAAGCATGTGTTTTCGCACTCATCAATTTTCGAAAACTTCCAGTAACCCATGATTTATGACTCATGAGAGAATCCATCTCTGTGGTACATTAACCTTTTCTGCTCAAATCGTCTTCAATAATTGCCATTCATCAGCACATGGTGGGAGTCGGGCGCTTTCCTGGAAGAGAGCTGTGAACGAAGTCAAACCCTACCTTTTGTGTCAGCGAAGGGCATTATTGAGGATAAATTTTCTCATCCCAATAAGGTACAGCGAGGCGTTATTAACGGTGATGTGCGTCGCTACATAGAAGCATTAATTCGTAATAATAAAGGTGTTTGCGAATTGTGTTTGCTTGAGCCTTGCGGGCTATAATTTCCCACTACCTGGCCAAAATTAAATGAATCATCGTCCTGTCTCTTTCTTCCTTCGAGGGTCGCTCGTTTTCTCGGGTTCGGATCGCTGATGTCCTCCCTCCAATTGTATTTGAGCGATATTTCCTTTTAACGATGGGAACAAAAACCGTGCAAAGAGCCTAAATTGCTTTATTGCCTTGTAAGACGCTTGGAGGCGTGCAAAGAGTCGTCCATACTTACGACCATTCGCTATCGGTATCCGAGATGTTTGATTGGGAGACAATAATTTTAAAGCTGTGATAAGATGTCGAAGAGTTCCTCAACTAGTTCTAATCACTCTGGATATGTAAATAAAGGATTTTTTCATCTTCTGCGCGTTAGACCAAGGTGGTGGCAAGGATGGAGACAATATCGAAGCATTCCAGATAAATCCGTTGATCGAAATTTATTTGTGTTAGCAAAAGTTTGTGCCCGTCTTCTTATGATGAATTTCCAACTATTTACCGTGTTGAATTAACCCTTTCTGTCACAATGTCCATAAAAATGGACTAGACATTTGGGGCTCCTACTCCCCTAAAAACCAACATAGACCACAACAGGGGTACTGTAGAATAGTAATAACTGTATAGTGGTTACGGTATAAAAGATGACGAAACGTTTTGGCATAAGTCTTCTTAAGAACAAATATTAATTAAAAAGCAAAAATATGATCTATACCAACAGAGAGAAAACATGTATCATCTACATCTACATTTACATAATACCCTGCGAGCAACCTCTAGGGTGTTTGGCCGGGGGTGATCAATCACCAGCATGCAGCATGCATTTGGACTCCCACATGCACACCTCACGGTCCAATAAGCGTCACGTATACTAACAAAATATACTACCATATGCTGCTAGAAATAATAATAAAATTAATAAACATGCATTAAGTTTTGCATAGGTTAGTAGGCTACACTGCAAGTCATGCATTCTATTTATGAGTTCTATAGCTGGCGTAATAATCTCTTATTGATCGTGGAAAAAACGACATTCTGAACCTGTCTGTTCTACAATCTATGTCTCTTATTTTATTTATATGATCTGATCTTCCGTAGTATGTTGGCATCCGTAAGACATGGTTAACTTCGTTAGAAAAGACACTGCTCTTGCACTTATCTAAAAGGTTTAGTTTACTTTTCAATCTTCGGTCCGACAGAGATTCCCATCCGATTTTACCCTAGAGGTCAGTTATACTAACAAAACTATCGCAACGGCCTTTCACATACCTGGCACCTCTTCTTTGCACGCGTTCTAACTCTGTTATTAAGCCTTTTTCATTTGCCGTATCACTGAAAGGGTTAAAAACGGTTATGCAATTTTGGTTCATCGGCTCACTTTCACAAAATGCAGAACCTGCTGTGATCCTCCCTACACTTGACGATAAATAACTGAAGGCCGCGGTCTAAAGAACGCTCTCATCGGCGCTGACATGAGGGTGTTGGACGGGAAACGTCTTCAGCACGAGCTTTTATTATTTTCTAGAAGTATGAAGTCGAAAATGATAGGGAAGAGGAGGGGATAGACAGGAGCTCTTTACTGCACGGCGGCAAAAAAAACCGAAAACGAAAGAAACAAACGACTAACGAAAAGGCGGGGGTGAGCCACGCCCATTGGTCTCATCCTAACTACTCCCCAGTCAGTGTTGCGTGAAGTCCATGTTCGCGCGCCGTTGACCGTGACGATATTGCCAGAGATTGATGTCTGCCTGTTCAGTCGAGCAGTCTGGAGGTGAGGTTTACGATGGGTGATGCATAGCCGAGGCCTTCGAAGTGTATCCGAAAGGATCATTGGTTTTCGAAGCGAGTGGAAAAAAGGTAGGAATGCTGCAAATTCCTGGGCACTACGGTCTGGACCGAGGTCAGTTCCCATTGTGAAGGAAAGATCTTTCTTTTCCCTCATCCTCCGTCTCCTCTTTTAAACGCCGGCCATTCCCTTCTGTCCCCTCTCCACAGCCTCCACCAACCAATCCCCTTTGCTGATAGGGCAGTGATCCTGAAGCAGTGGTTGGGGGTGGGCATCACGGGGGTGGTGAGAGTTTTTCGCAGTCGTTAGTCACTCATCGGGATTTCCCGCGCAGCCATTCATCTGAGAAAATGCAGCTTTCTCTTTTCTATCCTTAGAATATTAAATCTAAACAGTGATTTAATACCGATGATGTGAGATTTTTCAAAGAAAGACCATTTTACATTTTATGTTACTCATGACCTACAGCTGCTGCAGTAAAAATGGCAGGGACCTAAATTGTAAATTCAATATTAAACATTGATTTGATACGATTAAAATGAGATATTTAAAACAGTGAAATAATTTAAACTATCTGCTACTCGTAAAATTCCTAAGAGGAGTGGAAGGGAAAATAATTCTTTGAAAAACCTTAAGGAGAAGACGGGACCAATGACGAGGGGGGGTGTTTGGGGGATAAAACCCCCCCCAGAGCTCAGAGAAATTTTTAAGTTTAATCCATTTTACTTAATTGGATTGATATTACTTATACAATAGTATAAAGATCAATAAAATATCCCTCAGAGAGCCGTAAAACTCACCATTTTGAACTATTTATTTTAAAATTCCGCAATTTATTAATCTCGCTCATAACGCTTATCTTGGTAGGTATTCCATACCCCCTTACACCCCGGTAATAGTTGCTCCTAAACCCCTCCTAGCCTTAATTCCTAGCTGCGCCCCTGGACGGGACAACTTAGCTAATCATATTTTAAGGCATGATGGCCTGATGAAAACAATCGTAGAAGGATAAGCGGAAGGGAAGATCTATAAGAGATGGCCCCAAATTAGTTGCGTAGGACAGGTTTAATAAGATGTAAAGGAAAATAAATACATTACTATGAAAAGTCTAGTGGATAGGATAGAGGGATGGAGAGCTGCGTCAGACCAATCGTAGGATTGTTGACTATTAATGATGACTTGTTAACTAAAGTTCCCAGTGTATAAATGGTCTGGACCTTTTTGTAGTGCATAATGTCTAGTATAATCTCGATTTCTGGCATCGCTTAGGTACAGGTCACGATTTTCGTGTTATTCATAAAGAACGTAAAAAAATCGCATTTTCGTGGGGATGGGGCGCCCGCCCCCATCAAGCGGTGACGGAATTTATTAGGTTGATCATGAGGCCCAGCTCTATGTGTAAATATTCGCGACCATTCGATTTTTTTTATCCATTCGACCAATTTTGACGTTCTTTGACTTCACCACTATTATGTAAGTTAGGACACTCAGCCTGGTGCGACCAGTGATTGGTGTTTTGCCGTACTATGGTTTTAGAAAATTTGCGCAGTTGTTAGTCTTTTGTCGTATTCACGCCGACATTTATAAAAAGCTATAACAAAGGAAACGATAATTAGAGAATATGAGAGCATCTAAATGAACGCTGCGACAATCCCTTCGCCTTACAAGTTAGTGAATAGTGGTTGGAAGTATTTGAGAACTCAGCTCGGAAGTACCTAGACATGGAACATGAGACCCATGGAACTCAATCCATGGAACTGATCAGGATCGAAACTATTTGGTAGTTCGTGCTTCGTAAAGCATCTCCTAACTTATTACTGATGAAACTTCGATCGCAGTATCTGAGATGAGAAGAAATGTTTTAGCTACGTATTCCAATACGTAAATAGGATACCACTAATATTTAGTTGTTTTACATGCGTGTGTCTTAGTGGTGGAAGACTCTAGGCGTTCGAGATGTGTGTCTGGAGAAAAATGGAGAAGTGAAGTAGACGTAGAGGAGGAGGAACGACGAAGTGCCGGACGTGGTGGGTGAGGAGAGGCAGCTTCTATATGAGATACGGAGTATACGGAAGGTATGGATGGAGTGAGTTCTTAGCGGCGAGGGGATGTTGTAAATAGTGTTAGAGAGTAGAATGTTCGGTAAACGAGGGAGAGGTAGGAAGAGACTACGATTTTTTAGATAAATGAAAGGGAGTAGGCCTTATTGTGAAATTATGAGGGAAGTCCACAAAAGGGGGGAGATTCCCGTAATACTTCTTTAATTCTCCATGCGAACCTACCTTAATCGGTAGAGTACTGTATTACAGTGACGTAACTATGGGGGGATGAGGAGATGCATCCCCCCCAAAGCTTCAGAAAAATCAAAAAATTATTTAAAAATCTTGTCTGGATTTAATTTACAATAACTGCATCTGCTTAAATTAAAATTTTAAGTGCTAGAGTAATGTAAAGTTCATTTTCAGGCATGTTATTTTTCAAAAATTTTCCTGACGTCCTCGTATCCTAGGGGGGTAGCCGCTCCCCTCCACTAACTTCCCTTATCCCCCACCAAAGCATATTCCTAGTTATGTCACTGTTTCATTACTTACACTGCGATATAATGGATGCTGTTGTGCCAAATAGTAACAATAGAAGGGGATGTTGAAAACAGTGTCAACATTAGGTAAAGGAAGGAAGAGAATAGTATTTTCAGATAGATAGAGTGAGAGAGGTAAGTCGTGTTATGAATTGAAGAGGGAAGTGCATAAAGGGAGGAGAGACTGTCAGAATAATTCTTAAATACTCCATGGAAACGTAACTTATGGTAGAATGCTGTAATAATAACCTCAATGCTGCAGGTTTCGTGCGGTGCTCGTGTCTTTCGGAAAGTGTGTTGCCTTTGAATCATACCCATCCCTAATTCTCCCCTCTCCCTTTCGGCCCCCATCCTCCTCGCCCCCTTCTCTTTTCATTCGCCGGCATACCTGTCCATTCGCGTGCCAAAATCGCCCGGCCAGTTGAGAGCCGACCGTTTTGAATGCGACTTGCTGCGGAATGCAGGGAGGGAGAGGGAGGGTCTTTTTGGCTTTCCGCCATTCTCTTTTGACGACGCGTGTTGCGAAGGGGATGGTTTGCGGGGGGGGGGGGGGGGGGGGGGGAGAAGAAATGGAGGTTTTTGTGCATACATGGGCAAGTGGTGTGAGGGGTGCGTCGCCCAATGCTTCTTCACTTGTCATGTGTGGAGAACATTCCACAGGTTCTGCGCGAAGCGGGATTGAAGATTTCTCCGACAATGTACCCGCCATCCCTTCTGGTCCCTTTTTATGGAATTCTCGAAGGAGTAACTTCAGTGAAACCTGCTCTAGCGTTGTAGGGTTTACAGCCAGTTCAGACTCTCCATTGTTCATCTACATCTATGTAATACCCTGCGAGCCACCTCTAGGATGTTTGGCAGGGGGTGACCAATCACCAGTATGCAGCATGCAAGAGGACCGCCACATGCACACCGCACGGTCATAGAAATATTACGCGTACTAGCAAAATATACGTGCATATTCATGCAGAGACAAAACTTGCCAATGGTTAGTAATTCCTATAGCAAGTCGATGCAAGGCTAGAACTATGGTCGAAAAAAAATGAAATGAGTCGTCCTAGCGAATGACACCATTAATTCTATTGATGGAGTCACCGTCGCTATCCTTAATAGCACGAGGGAAGAATGTCATTTTTAATCTCCCTGTTATGCAGTCAGTTTCTTTTACTTTCTTCTCGTGATCACATCTACCACAGTACGACGATAAACGTAGGATATGTTTCACGACGTCTGATAAAAAATTTTCTCCGAATTAACTTTACTTCATTGCTGCCGAGGTTTCGATGGGACCCTCTAGCATGCTACGTGCTGGTGATGATCACCCCCTGCCAAGCACTGGATAGATGGCTCATAGGGTAGACGTAGAGCATATCATTGTGTAAAAGAGAGATTAAAGTTGTTATAGTTGCAGTACCTACTTTACATTCTACGGATGATTTCGACTAATCTTGATATGCTACTCGAATATTATAACATGTGCATTATTGGTGTGACTAAAAAAGTGGCAATATTCCTATAAAACGGAATCGCATCGCACCGCAAACCTTAGATGAAATAAGTTCCGTTATGGGGTAGAGTGACCGCTTATGAATGTGACCAATGAAAGGCGTAGGCCAATCGAGCCGAACAAATATCCGAAGGTTTGCCCGGGGTATGATGTTGTTAAATTGCTGTCCAGTTTGCTGCTAGGTTTGTAATCTGGTCAAGCTTCCATTGTTGCCGACGTTTCGATGGCTTAGTCGTCCATCATCCTCGGGGCTGGATGGACGCTTGTAAGAGCTCATAAGTACCATCATAGAGTATATACTTAATCCATCGTATCATGCATAGTTGAATGAAATCAATCAGTCATCCAGCCCTGAGGACGATGGTCAACTCAGCCATCGAAATGTCGGCAACAATTGAAGCTTGACCCTGTTGCAAACCCGGTAGCATTATATCAATAGCTCAAAGCTAAATATAGGATTAATATACTGTGTTAGTTCGCAAAATATTTTTTTCTTAGCGTGAAGCATATCCTTCGTTTACGGTCACAATAAAGTAGATGTGACCACGAGAATAAATGAAGGAAATAGACAGCAAAACAGAGATATTTAAAATGCAATTATTTCCTCCTGCTATTAAGGATTGCAACGGTGTCTAGATTAATAAAACTAATGGCGTCACTCGCTTAGACGATTCATTGCACGTTTTTATTTTTTCATTGTTTAAAATTTTAATAAATTTACTTTATGGATTACGGACCGTTGGCAAATTTTGTCTTTAAATTAATGTGGCCGTATTTATTTGTTGCTATTTGCAATATCCTTATGGTCGTATGGTTTCCATGGTGGGATAATCTTGCTTTCTTCAAGTTGGTGATTTACCACTCCCTGCAAAACGCCCTAGATATGGCTCGCATGGTATTTTGCCGCTGTAGTTCAACATCATACCCCAGTAAAATTTAGCATATTTCTTCCTTTCCATCGGCCACATTCATAAGCAGTCACTTCACCCTGTAACGGAACTTATTTAACGCAAGATTTATAGTGCGAGACTTTTCAATTTGAAGGAATATTACCAGTTTAAAATTTTTAAGTACAGTTAAAATACACGTACGTGTAATTATATGCTAGTAAGTATCGTGACAAGATAATCGTGGTTACTCTTAGGTTATATCAATACTGATCCCATAAACCCAATCGATTTTTCTACCTCGCTACTTTCATGAACAGTAAGTAATTTATGAGAGGATGGTTGCGGGATACTGCCGGAATACTTCAAATATTATTCAAGAAAGTGTTCCTTAATTGGTAGAATGCTGCAGTAGTTACACCACGGAGTCATAAATGCTGCCGAAAGTGCAAATGTAAGCACTTAAGTGTAACTCTTATCTTGTTTGACTTTCGAAGTTTCACTCGTGCATAAATACATGTTTGCATCATCTAAATGCATCGCGCCGCTGTGCGTATGCTAGTAGGTACATTTCTTTAGATCTTTTCAAATCCAATAAGTTCGTCTAGAAGTGTTGAGAGAAAAGAAATTCCGTATCCAAAGATTTCCTGCTGACTTGAAGAGATGTATTTCAGAGTGGTTGTGAAAAAATATGCGGAATTTAGCGATTGTTCTCTTTCGTTCACGTAAAATACATGGTACAGAGGAAAAGCAGGCGCTTACACGATTAGACATCTGCGGAAGAGTTTTTTAACGTGATACCCCAGAGTCTTAATTATCCCAGAATTTCATTGTAAACTTATATTTCTTACCTCTTTTTTTATAATCTAAATACTTTCAAGGATTTTTCAATGCATCATAGTATATTTTTTCATTTTTATGAATTAATATTCTCCAGCGTGAAAGCGTTGAAAATTTTTTAAAAATAAAGTGTAAGATACATGAATCAGTGGCTAAATTTTGTCCTTTTTACGATCCAGAATTCGTGCATGAAGTCCAGCTTCGCTGAATATTGCCTTCCTTTCAGTTTGCCAAGACATTTTCAAAATCACCCATCGCCTTCTACTCCCAAAGGAAAGATTTTTTCTCGACTGCACGCATCTCCTCCTACATTCCCATATCGTCCAATCGTGACCAGAAACACTGATCGTGATGCGGCGCTTAAAATTAATATTTCGTCTTTCGTCCTTGCTTTCGTGCGTGCGTGCTGGAAAAGATGCGCTTGTGCATTGAATGCTCTCAGAGGAGGTCCCCATATAAAGTGAAAGGTCATGCTTGCAAGCGTGCATATGCGCGTAGGAAATAAAGTGACTGCTTATTTTCAGCCGTTCATTTGTTTTTTTTTTGTTGTTCCTCTGATTATTACCCTTTCGCGGGAGCATATCTTTCGGATGCGCTGCATAAGGTCGGCGTAATGCAAAAAGGCCTTGCCCATCAAAGAGGGTGCCAACGTCTTCGAGAGCCGTATAAATATTCAACTGGCGTCTCTTCCTCGCTTCAGTCAAAGGAGAAAAATATCTTTTGGCACGATATTGCTCTGGTACGGGACGCGATTCTTCGAGAAAATAAAATGGAAAAAAATGCGTACTCTTCCCGTGTATAAACTTACTACTCCAGGGCTAAGATATTTACGTATTCATGTGCGTCAGTCTCGTGTTCATACGCTTGTGTTTAGCCTGACAGCCTGCATGTCTGCACCGTCCTTGAATCCTCAGATCACGGAATGACTTTAAGTGGAGGGATTGGCCTTTTTTTCTACTTACCTTGACTGCATAAATTAAATATCGAACCCGCGGCTTTGTTATCGGCCACAGTCCTGCCGTAATCTTTATTTTGTTGTTAGAATAAAGTGAAATCAACAGTGTGCGGCGGGTTGTTGTGGAACGTAATGATGTATTGTGTTGATCTGTTGTCGTGCATGGTGAGTGTTGGAGATAGTTGTATTTTGGTGATAGTTCACTCTCTGCCAAACACCTCTATAGGTAGTAATAATTGAAACACCTGTAGTAATTTTCCACACTTTTTTTATCTCACTCGACCGGTTTCAATACTTGCGCATCATTTTCAAGAGCTGTTTCTTGCAGAGAGTAGATTTTCAAGAGCTGCTCTATAGGTGGCCAACTGGGTAATATGTAGACATAGAAATAGGGATAGATGTAAAATGAAATATGCAAAGGTTGTAGCATATTCCCACTTTCATGTGACTCGTGAAAAAAGTTTCAATGCTTTCATGATTCATCTTCGGGTACTTTTTTCAACCACCAACAAAAATGCCTATTTACACCCCAGGAATACCGGAGCCTGTTTTTGGAATTCCTGGACAACCATAAGGACTTCACACCCGTGTATACGGATGGATCGAAATCCGACTCAGCATGTGCTTGCGCTGTATCCTCTGAACATCACAAGATTATCAAGATGGGAATTAATCCACTGTGCAATGTATTCAATGCAGAATTAAACGCCATTGGGACGGCTGTAACGAATATAAAATGCAATTCCGGTTCTTTTCTTATCTGTAGTTACTCTCTGACTGTCACCGTGTTATCCAATCCACCTTCTCGTTTAGGATATTCAAGGAACTCTTCTTTCCCTCAACAGCAAGGGTATTAAGATCTTATTAATGTGGGTACACGGGCATACGTGTATACCTGGTAACGAGTGCGCAGGTAAGGCATCAAAGGAGTCACTAGATGTAGCTGAAATAATATAGGACATGGTGACTGGGGACGACCTTAAGGCTATGCTTCGAAGAGTTATAGTTAACAAATTGCAAAATTCGTGGGATGTGGCTGATAACAGTAAGCTCAGAGATATGAAAGCGGTAGTAAGGCCGTCTTCCATCAGAAGTAACCGGTGACAAAAAGTCGTAATCACAAGCCTGAGGATAGGGCATACTGCCCTCACACGCTCATACCTCTTTACAAAAGAGGAAAATCCACCTTGATGTGAAGAATGCTATTTACATTTGAGTGTGAAGCACATCCTGACGGAGTGTGATAAATATCGGTGCCCTCGAGACAAGCACAAATGAGCGGTACCTTACATCACACCCTCGGTGATTCACCGGAACGTTTGTCACGAGTAATTTCCTTTTTAAAGAAGATCAATGTTTTTAAAAAACTATAAATTGTTTTAAACAAATGCATGCATATCTTTATTAGAAATATTAATACCCGTTATAATATGGCGGTAAGCACCTAAAATTTGTTTTATATAAAGACTGTAGCAGAGAAAAATCACCTTTGCTGTCGACGCACCAAAAAAAAAAAAAACACGTCTTCGGGTACTCCTGATGGTTGCGGTTTATGGGGGTTTATATACCTGTTGTCACTATAAATGTGTCTAAACTTGTTTTGCGAGTCAACATGGACATACACTGCATCCTTCGCATATTTTTTAAAAATATTAGAATGTAGCGAATTTAACCAAGTCGTGTGCGAATTATTCGTGAATTTTGAAAAATCTTTTGAAGCAGAGAGGGTAAAGTAAATGGGAGTTCTCAGGAAATTGGCCTAGATTAGAGAGATAGTAGTTATTCGTAGTTTTTATACGGCTCAGACTGCAAAATTGAGGGTCTTCGACTGAGCATCAGTGTGGGCAAACACTATCATAGACAAGGCGTGAAACAAGCCTGTCCATTATGCTGTGTATCGTGAAGGCAGAGGAAATTATGATAAATTACCCTGTTGTCGTCTGTTAAAGTGCAAATGGCCCTGTTGTCGACGCACCCCTAAAAACGCATGATAAATGCGTGGGAATATTTATAGGTGGGAGTTTAATTGGGGTGGTTGATGTTTAGATCAGTTATGTTTGCGACTGATCAGATCAAGGGGTTTACGTAGACGAGGCCCTATAACATCCCGTAAAATGATGATGTCTGTGGCTCCTTCGGTCGCATTTTAATCGGTTCTCAAAAATGTCCGTGGCGCGGACTGAGTGCAATGTGGAGTATTTTTCCCATTATTTTGCAGTATGATTTAGTCATTGCAAGGAATAGCATTGAAAGGTAATGAATTTGATTGGTCACGTCGTCATGTGTATAATTTTCGGTTAATACCCCTAACTATTACCTTTTATTCCTGTTAAACTCGGATCAATTTTTCCGTTAGCGACACGAGTAGAGACTTAAGTAAACATATTTAAATGCGCGGTGAGTAACATCACATTTAGAGGTCGACTTGAGGATCCCTCTTTTATAATATTCGTGTATCAGACAATAATAATCCAGTCAACTACATTAGAAAGCACGAGTTAACACGCCACCAGGTTTCGGGGGTATAGGAAGAATTTTAGACTTGGATAGCCTGATAAGTCTGCTGTGGCTGAACATAATATCTGCTGCGGGGTTCGTCAAAAACTGCTACGGGCGTACGAACAGCGCTACACAGATGTTAAGCGAATAAGGCTTGGAGCCGCTGGAGACTTGGGGGCTGCGCGCTAGGCTTAGATTGCTTGAACAATTGCGAATGGATATCTTTAAGAGCGACACAGATAACATAATATTAGAGCCACACTATATTTCCAGGTCCGATAGAAGCGATAGATTAAGAGAGACGTTTTGCATGATAGATATATGATAGATATCGGACTTCATTTTTCCCCCGAACCATGTAGGACTTCAATAAATGCTATATTTAGAGCATTTATTTTTTATGTGTAAATGGCTGGTGCCCTAACACCCCCTGCCACACGCCTTTTAGGCGGCTTGCAGGGTAGCATGTAGGTGTAGATGTAGATGATATCAATATGGAAGTCAAGATAAATGGAATAGCGCCGAATTAACCTGACGTTCCGATAAAATCTGGGAAAAACTCGCTATGGAGGCCATTGAGATCAGGCTTAGTGAAAATACTTCAAATCGAGACACGGGGAATAAACGTATCGTAGCTATGTGCGGAGTCCTATTCTATAGAAACAAATGATCCTCCTTTTCTGAATGGAACTCCTTTTTGTCCGAATCTACTAGATTTTGCCGGCTGATCAGGAGTCTTTATCATTTTAACTGTCTATAGATTATTATTACAGTAATCTACCGATTAAGGTAGGTTTCCATGGAGTATTCAAGAAGTGATCTGAGAGCCTCCCTTTCCTTCCAGCACTGCCTTCTTAAATTCACTGTAGGGCTACTCCCTTTCAATCTAAATAAAAATCCTATTCTTTTCCTTCCCCTCCCTCGTTTCCCTAACATTCTTCCCTCTAACACCATTTTCAACATCCCCTCCCCGCTAAATATTCGCTCCGTCCATACCTTCTGTCTCCTCCGTATCTCATCTAAAAGCTGCCTCTCCTCGCCAACCATATCCAGCACTTCGTCGTTCCTTTTCCTCACCGTCCATTTCAACCTCTACATTCTTCTCCATACCCACATCTCGAATGTCTCCAATCTTCTCTCGTCTTCTTTTCTCAGTGTCCACGCTTACGCACCGTAGAGCGCAACACTCCAGATCAAGCGCTTCACTAACCTTTTCATTAAACTCTCACATAACGATTCTCTCAGAAGCTCCTTTCTGTTCATGAACGCCTCTTTTGCTAATGCAATTCTTTTTCTAATGTCTTTACTACTGTATCCGTTTTCCTCTAACGTACTGCCCAAATAGTTGATCTTGTTTATAGGTACATCTCAAAATTTTTCGTCCAGCCAAACTGACTCGTTCACCCTGGTGACGATGAGCGAGTCGTCCCTTGAAAAGTAGATGATATAAAACTAATCGAAGCGGTGGCAAACCCGGGAAGTCTTCACACGGATTTAGTGTTGGGGGCCAGTTTCTATTGTAATTCGCAAATTCTTGCTTTTCATGGTGTAGAGGCATTGGAGGCATGGGAGGCGTCCTACTTTCCGTGGAATAAAGAGATTCCTCCGCTTTTTTACTTGCACACCTGGCAGATGACGCAAGGGATGGATTTTGTGTGCAATCTGCTTGCTCTTACGGCTCTGTTGACTGTGCTGGATGATCGGAATGCGTACAATGACAACCTCATATCTTTACCACCCTAAATCTTTATGTTCTCTCCCTTCCTTGTTCCACGAACCTTTCGGCAGGAAAGAGGAAATTCGGCGTGAAATTGGAATGGGTGAGAGCAGTCAGCACAATATTTCTCCGACGGCTGCTTTTTTTTGTCAGACCTTTTAGCTCATTGCTCAAACGAAAACGACGTCTGTAATGACCTGAATATCGTTCCCTTCCTATTGGAAAGATTTTCATAGGAAACTTCACTCATTTTTGTGCTGTTTTGGTATCATTGAGATTATTTTTTTCCTTAACAGCTGATTGTGAGAGATTTGATGAATGAAATAACTGCCAACTTATTTTATCCTTTAAGATGTTTGCTGTTGTATTGAGATTAATAATTTTATTTCCAATACGTCATGTAAAATTCAATCAGTAATGATTAATTTTTTAAATTAGAAATATTAGCTAATATTAGCTCTTTTCTTAACCTTCCAAATTTTCTTTTTATGTATTTCATTTGAGAGAAAAAACTATTTTGGTTGAGATGCTTAATGCTGTTGCTTAGAATGATGAACTTAGACTCTTTTAATTTATTTTCAATATTAGGTTCTAATATCTAAAGTAATCCCATACACATCTACTGTATTTCATTTCAATTTGAGGAATGGTAACGTTAAATTCAAGCTGTATCACCTTGAAAGGAGCTATGCTGGTGACTGGTACCTACTCTCATTTACATTTTCCGAGGTCTATGTATCATAGGCAAAAGAAGTGATTTATTGGTAATCCTATGTCTTAATAGATACTGAAATATCTGGCGAGGCTAGGCATATTTAAGTGTTAAATTACTTAAATTCAAGCACTATTTTGTTCTTGATATCGAAATACGTAATGTATGCCTTCATTCGAGTTAATAAGTCTGACTTACCTCTTCCTTCCCTGTGTTTGGCGGTGTATCTTTCCCTCTATAATACATTTTAACCTGTCAAGGCACCATTAATCTTTTACCAATATATTCAGTCAGTTTTTAAATTAAGCAATACAATTGTAAATGAAGTCATGGAACAATCTGCGTTATGGCGTGATTTGTTTGACTTCGCTTCTATGAACTTATTCATTTACTTTAAACTACGTTTTTTGCTGGAAGTGTCATTGCTGCAATAGCATCTGATATTTCACAGTTATTCATTGCAATGTTTCTAAATTTTACATACATTTTTCCCTTTTAAAAAATGGGGTTCAGAATTTAAAAAAACAATGAAACTTATTTTGGTATGGTGACAAATGGATATATGTATTTTTAAATTAACTCCAGCGAAACCCATATGTCAGCGATGATCCAACATTTTTGTTTAAGACGTTTTTGCATCCTTTTGCCTTCTGGTTCGGGTTGGGGTAAGAAGAAGGCATTTTATGAGGGAAACATAATATTGCCTCATCTTCATCGTCCATTCTTTGCCAAGATGTTCTCTTGGTTTTCTGGATTTTTTTTTTCACCATTCCCCGACCCTTAGGTCCGATGGCAGATGCTGCTCTCGGAGTCAGCTGACTCGCAGCGGGCCTTTTCAGGGTCATTGGAGATTGGTGCAGAGGGAAGGGGAATCTTTTAGAGGGATGGGGAATTACGAAATGGGCGGCAGAGGGTAGGTTGATGCCACTTGGAGGATTTGGGTCCACTCCGCTACAGTATCTTTCGAGTTCGCCGGATGACATGGCATTTCCTTTCGGTGTACGCGACCACAAGGTATCATGCCTTAGCTATATTTCTTTCCTAATGGGAATATTGTCATAGGAAACTGAAGAAATTTTATACAGTTTTTTGGTCACATTGAGCTTTTATTTTTAAATACACCAAAGGATGAAGTTCGCCATGAAAAAATTGTTGACTTTGGCATTTTCTGAGAAAATGGCTTGGTGTTGGAACTGGGTAACACGCCTGACCGGCATTCGGGAGATCCGGGTTCGAATTCCGGCTAAGTCATATATTTTTTCATGGTACTTCATCCTTTGGTATATTTGACTTTGCACCCGTGCGCGTGACTGCGTACAAAGTCACTTGTTCCTGCAGTGCTTTTTTTTTATTTTTAAGTTAGCGCTGACCAGCATTGCCAACCTCCCTGTTTCACTGCCAGGTTGACTCGCTACCGATCGTTGTCTTGTCACCAGGGATGGCAAACAAAAATAAACGAAGGTCAAAGCCAGTAAAATTTCAATATTTTCGTTCCTGGGAGTGAAATGGAGAAACGAAAAGAAATGGATTAAAACCCGGTGAGCTAAACTCAGGATCGAAACGAAATCGGAGTCAAAACTACTTCGGGTCGAAACTACACTAAAAATCTGGGACGAAATTAATTAAATAATCCGGACGTTTTTTGTACCAAGTGGTTGCATTTGGGAATCCTGTTGCATGCGGCATGCTGGTGATTTGATCAACCCCTGCCAAACACGTTAGTGGTGGCTCGCAGGGTATTCTGTGGATGTAGATAATAAAATAGAATTGTCAATTCTACAATTATTTTAATTTTAATTGACCCATGTTTTGGCAGCTCACAATCAGAGTCATTTCTTCGCCTAAACCCAGTCAGGGTCAGTAAACATGGTGAGCGTGGTGTTCACACTTGTGTTTTATGGTGAAGGTACGCTGTTTTTGATTTCCTCGAGCGAATCAAAGGTATGTCGCCTATCGCTTTGGGTCGGTTTATTTGGTATCCATGCAGCCGGCAATCCATTCCGGTGGGGAGGGGGTTCTTCATCACCCGTCCTTGGGTCCCGCACCTGTAGTGCGAAAACCTTCTGCTCCGAAGAATCTGCTTCATAATGAAGTGCCGTGCGGTGGGGAGCATGTGCGACGTCTGGAGCGACCGACCGCTGGCAGGTGCGAGGCTCGTCGTCGGCGCGGACAACGTTCCGGGAAACCACCCTCCGGGGTCGTCGCTTCGATTGGGGTGCGCGCCTTACACTTACGTCTATCGGAAGAGGCGCAACAGGTTGGGAGGTGACGACATTGTAGATTTCACTCCTCTTAAATTCCCAAATCCAATAGGGTGGTTTCCTATTATTTTTTATTGCCTAAATCGAAATATTATTACTCCTGGAGTACGTATTTCACGTATTTATATTTTTAAATGACGATATCTATTTTTCGCGATTAAATGGCAAGTGAACATTTTCAAGCGCGTGAAACGCGACGGCTAAGTATGAATGCTGAGAAAACACCGTGTGACGCCATTCTGGTTCCCGCTTTCGCAAAGTGAGGTGAAACAATGTAGAGAAATATTTGAGTTATATATAATAGTGTTGGGTATTTTATAATTTCTCTTGCTATTTTGTTGGTCATAAGCTATTATCTACAAGCTAAGCTATAGTTATTATTAAATCGTAAGTGACATATATTTTGCATCAATATTTATCCATAATGCACTTTAATTGCCATTCATCGATACAGTCCATCATTTACTGTGACGGTGGTTTGTAGGTTTAAATCATTTTAGGTAACCAACGCATTACACTTTTTCTTTGGTACTGTGCTGAGAATAGCGGTTTTAATAAGATTTAGTACTTTCCCGGCGAGTAGACTTCGTGAAGAGTTCTCTCGATCGCCACCTCGTCAGTCAGTCACCCGAGTCGGACATCGAAACGTCGCGTCGGCAGTGATGCACTTTATGACCCGGTGGCGATCCGGAGAACTCTTCACGAATTGTATTTTTCTTTGGAATCAAGCATTTATCGTCATTGGGTACCCTTCCAGTTATCACAGTGAACTAGTAGGGGCTTCTCTGTCATGATTAATTACTTCCTGAATTTTCGTTGCTATTTTTAGTATCTACCGCTAGATATTGAATTACCCCCTCAAAACTAATAAAAATGTTCCTTGAAATTATCTACTTCATTATTCGCATTGGAAGGTTGAATCATGCTGTTACACCAACGTCATCATCATAAAACTATTCTCGATGCGTCGGCCATATCGGCAAATTACATCAGCACCTTCAGCGCTGCCATAGTTGATTTGAGTCTCGAATAGAAAAGTTCGACGTAACGAAAATAAAAATAATGTAACTTCATTTTTCCACTTTTATTATAATGCGAACGGCTCACAGAGTAGTCATCCGGTACAAGATATAACAATACATGAGATCATCACATTTATATATGCTTCCCCCTCATAAAAGCGTTTAAAATCCTCCCTCACCTCTTCTTAAAATGTGCTTCTCCAGGTAAAATATTATTGTTAGAAGGGAAACGAATGTAAAAAACTTTTTATGTAAAAAACTTATTCATTTGACTTTTTATAATTTCCACGAGGAGAAAATAGTTTTTTCCCCATCACTAGGTAGCGCACATAGCTTAGATCGATAATCACAGAATTCCTATTTGAATACAGAAGAAGATACCTCAGCAACAGCCTCTGTTCCTCCACGAACAGCCTATTTCCCTCCGCTCCGAACCAATTTATCGTATGATCAAAGATTCAAACTTTATAAAATGCACGGAAATGGTGGCCATTAAAACTTTAGGCCAACTATAGGCTACCAGCATTAGGCCTTGGTTTCCTTGGCGCCTTTCCATGAGACCGAGGTATTGTAAAATGAGCTGTGTGCTTGTCCTGTGCCCGGCAAGCGAGCGCGCTTCTGATCAAGGCCAGGATGAGTCCCGCATGTAGGATGTGGAATCACCTCCTGCCACACATACTTGAGGTGGCTTTCACGGTACTTCGTGGATGTAGATGTAACTTTACCTCTCCACCCTTCCCACATTACCCATTTACAAGGCAAAACTGGAATAAAAGAACAGACAAAGATGCTTTTAACAAAATATTTTGCAATCTAGTTAATCAAAATTTGTGAAAATGTAAAAAATATAACTATTACATTGTAACATAGCAACTAACAAACAACAAAATAACTACATAGAAGGTGTTTCACATAAAGTCGCTTAATTTGTTTTTTAAAATTTTAAATCAATCCGCTAAAATGCCTTATTGGATATTATTTGCACTGTGAAATTAAGTTGTAATACTTCGCCACTTTTGTGCTTATTGTGCATATAATCTTTTCATAAAATAAGCCTTAAATGTGATTATGACATCATGCCTTGCCCTGAATCAGGACCAAGTGAAACTAAGCATTCCGGTTCGTGGGAGTATCGAAGCAGATGGCGCTTTTCGGCTGAACTTCCTCCCAGAATGGTTAGATTCTCGCGAAAAAAAAATAATCTCAGCCGGATAGAATTCCGATGAAAGAAGCTCGCGAATTTCAATCCGTAAATCTGCTCTCCGTGGAAACGACGCGTGATTTTAGCCGCAGAGTAGGGTGGCTTCCTATTTTTTTTGTCTAAATCGAAAGATTATTACTCCTGGAGTACGTATTTCACGCTTTTAGATTTTTAAATGACGATATCTATTTTTCGCGATTACATGAAAATTGAAAATTTTCAAGCGCGCGAAAACTCGACGGCTAATTAAGAATGCTGGGAAAAGCCTGTGTGACGTCATTCTGGTTCCGGCTGGCGCTGTGTGAGGTCACCTTAGTGCGAGGCTGTGAGCGCCGCTACGATGCAGGTTGCTAGCAGGTAGCAGAGTACCCTGCTACCAGGTAGCGCTTGGCATAAGAATTATTAATACCCTATCAAACGAAGGAAACTTTCCGACCGAAGACAATTTTAAAAGGTGATTGTTAAGAGATGTTACGGTTAAAATTGACCATTGCCATTCGTCTAAACTGGGATTTCTAATGCCAAATAATTTGTATAATATGAATACACTAATGGTTGGTAACGAATCACAATCAATGCCTTTCGTTTTCTTTGATGAAGGATTATTATGGCAGCAGTTATTTTGGGTCAGAATCATTTGATATTTCTCCACGTTTCCAGAGTATGGTCTCTCTCGACGTCTTTGAGTATTTGTTTTTTACCACATTTTGGACAACTGTTCGTCTGGCTCTGACCTTTCGACCTCTCTTTCATGGATTTGCGTTGACAGGTTAATTTAGAAATGTCCTTTTGAAGAACGAGAAAGATCACACAACAGGCTCGTTACGTAAGTGTGTAAAGAAAAAGATAGTGGAAAGTTTGATCTGAAGTTGACGTAGAGAAAGAGTAAAAAGGCGAAACGTTAGATAAGGTGGTTGAGATGAGAAAATGTAAGATTTCACTTTTTCCCGGCATATGATGGCGGTGAATTCTTCTCGGGTTTCCATCCGGGTGAGCTCCATCTCCATCGCTGCCGACGTTTCGATAGAATCCTTTTCTATCGTCATCAGGGCCGATAACGTCGGCAGCGATGGAGATGGAGCTCACCCGGATGGAAACCCGAGAAGAATTCACCGCCGAGATGAGAAAAGTTCTGAATGAAATACACTGGGGCGGTCTGGGATGACTGTGGGCACTCGGCTAGCCCTCATGATGGGGCTCTCCTTGCCTTGTGGGATTCGGGGGTTACCCCCCGAATTTTGTGAAGCTGCATGCCCGGAAATGAATTTTGACGCTATTCTGGCTTTTAAAAATTATATTAAAGTAAAAACAGTAATTTTGTTATAATATATACAATGAAAAGTGAGAAAGTCATAGCTAATAAAGTTTAATAATACATTGTGTTTGTATTTAATGAATTGGTTCCTTGAAATTGCACTGAAATCTAAAAGACTTCTAATTTTAGAAACCTTTTTTTATTTTAATAACCTTTTCGGATAGCACTTTAAATAACATCAGGGTCATTCCATGTCAACTCAACCAATTTTTGGGGATCCCACGCCCACCATCTTAGATTTTGATCATTTTTTCCCTGTAGTTAGTTTCAACCTTAGTTAAGAAAAAAACAAAATATTATAGACCGATTGCAAGTATTTTCCAAGATATGAGTGCTCGAAATCAATGAGGCACATACAAAAATTCTGCGCACCAGTCAAATTATTCAAAACTACCATATTTGTGCCCCTGTAAAACCTAAACAGAATGAGCGAAGCTAGTAAAAATTTTAGAGGCTATAAACATGCTGCTATAGTTTTCAAAAATGTTATCAAAACGATTTTCACTTGAAACCTTTTTTTCTATAAACGTTCAAAAATTGCACTTTTGACAAATTTCGACAAAAAAGTGACATTTTCAAACCTGTAAAAATCACATATATAACATGAAAGCCATAAAAATCTCTGTAAATATGGTAAATACCAACAAATTCAAAATATAGTGAGGTTTTGGGCAATTTTGAATTTATTTACTGATATATATTATAAAAATGATCATTCCGATAATGTTTTTCGTTGAAAAATGCCACTTTTTCAACTTCTAATAACAAAAAAGGAACACCAATTAGGTGACTGAGGTTTTTAATATAACTTGCAATATCCTCCCTCTTTTAGGAATATTAAATTTGAAGTTGCTCCCATGATTGATAAGTCTTCTTTGATTTATTTTGATTTAGAGATGGTTGTAAAATGGCGGGCTACAGCATTGTGTTTCAGGGCTTCCCCAAAAAGGTGAGTTGAATTTGAGTATTTAGGTTCCTGTAAACCCCTATCATTCTTTAAATTTAGCAGCCAATCTATTTTTAATTTCCAAAGGGTATAAAATGGCAACATGTTAGCAAATATATGGATATACTAGATATTTGCAATTAGGAAAAAACTGGTTGAATATGTACCTATTTGAAGAATGAGTATATACCTCTGACCTCTACGCCTAATGGTAAGCGTACTCAACTGTTTGAATAACACAGCCAATATACCATCTGTTTTCATACACCATGGTAACATAAGTTCATTAATTTATTTAATTTCCATCAATTTTGAAATTATACTCTTTGTAGAGCCCCCTTGAATGGAAATATAGCAAATTTTGTTAATTTAGCAATCAAAAAAAGGTTCCAAGCCGAAGTATTACTCATGACATGCAAACATAATTGAGAATAAACCGCTTTAAGCTTCATTTAACTTGTTCATGAATTTAGATTCGATGAATTACGTACTCAGAGCAATTTAATTGCTTTTATTGGTTCTAAGATTTCCTCATCACTTCATCAATAAACTACTCGATGATTACGAAATAATAATTTATTCTTTGCTCAGATAGGATTGCTTCACTTCTGCAGAGGCTTGATTAACAATTAGGCAGACTTTCTTACATAAATTATCTTGAATTATGGTTTGGTTGAATATTAATGGGCAAAATATTACGCTATAAAATATAACAAGGGAATACGCTCTTCGGGAGGGAATTAATGATGTTAGTGCGCCCGATTAATGCAGAGCAGTGACCGAAATAGCCTTTTTTTATTGCCGGATGTTCCACACCTGAATGTCTAATGTGCGGGACCACTCTTTGGTCAATCAGAGAGACCAGTAGCCACGTGTTCAATTCCCTTTTGTGCTTTCGGTTTCCATCCTCTGGTCTCGTGCCATAAACTGGGAATTACGCAGGTGCAGCGGTGGACGTGTGGTTTTTCGTCTCCAAAAACCTACATGGTTCCATTTTCAGCGATCGTTTCATCCTATAATAAGTATACGCGCCGTGGGTTGAGACATGATTTAATGGCTTGGATTCGGGTGGAATTTTGTTTTCATATGAACTCCCATCACAAATCTTGCTTCCTTGCCATGAATTTTACTCTCAACTGTATGAGTGCAGACCTAACTAACGCTCAGTGAAATCATCGGTGATGGTGATTGATAATTAGAGATAATTGAATGGAAAAATCTGAAAATACCCTTCTACTTATCATTTTTCCTTTGCACCCAAACTTGAGCACTCTTTTCCATGAGTTGGATACATGGGATTCGTCAATCTTCCTTGTTGAAGAAGTTCACGAATTTCATAATCTCTACCGATTCCAGTATAATGCGTGGATAGTATCTCTTCTCCTCGGCAATTACTTTTTTTTGCCATGGTCAAAATTATGAGTGAGTCCACTCCAGATGTGTCAAGCTATGGCTCAGAGACCCAGACATCAAAGCTACTTTTTTGATGTAGGATCTAGTGAAATTCATTTTGATTAAATTTTGCGCATGATGAATGCATAAAAGGATGGAAGTATGCTGCAGAGGCAAGGATTTAGACGCCAGTTTTGGGCTAGGGGAACGCTTTCTCAAAGTGTGCTCCCATATTCCACACTCCCTCCAAAAAAGAAAAAAAAATATTACTAGCGATACTTTCCAGAAAACATTAAATTATCTGGTATAATGCATGTAATATTGAGCATTGGTGACGCAGTAGGAGTGGATTATGTCCGAAGAGTGCTTGGGTTAATTTCTCTGATGAAGCATATGAGCTCTCCCACGAAAAATCCTCGCGATGCCGGTAAACCTGGGGTAGGGATAGACTTCCAGAAGACTCTGTAGAGTATGTGAAATCACACGTCTATTACATAGCCTGGGATGAGACCTACGCCATTCCACCAAAAGCAACCGTCGGATTACTGAATGGGTGTGAGCTCCCAAAATAAACATGTGTAATTCACCTTGTTAATTGAAAAATGTATTTCAAAAGTAGTTATGATATTGAATATTCATCCCTCAAATCTACCTACAGTTATGAGATAATTTGTCAATAATTCCGTTTATGGAATTGAAGATTTATTTTCTAAGTTTTTGGGGGAAGGTAATGCAACAAAGAAAATATCGATTATTTAATCAATGTAATATACTTCTGATCCTTCTTTATGTAGACGAAATGAAAAACAATTTCTCACCATATGCCTACTTCTCGTACGCACGAAAACGGCTTTTTGGAATTACCAGTGCACCAAAATATACAGAAATGTTTTTGAAGTTTCCCAAGTCTTTGGAGGAAGTCAAGGGTGTATAAGCACAATAATTTAAACGATATTACAAATCAATGCGGTGACTCCTTGTATTCTACTGATTTTCCCCATTGGGACTAGATTATTCACCTTAGATGATGATATGATAAGATAGAATGAGACATGGTATATATATGTCAGTGTGGAAATTACCATTCGTTGTTTACATTTTATCATAGATTTATCGCATTTCCACCAAGTCAAGCCTTAAACGATTTTATTCAGTCACCAAGTATTATACGGTTCATACAAAAATCCGTTTCTGGATCTCACCAATGCACCTGTAATCAGGCATTGAACTGAGGATTGAATATTCCTCAAAGACTTTTTTGGAAACGTAGAAAGCACAGATTATAAATATGAGCAATGGAATAAATCGATGCTCTAGCTGTTTTTTTTAACCGGGACGCCCTTCTGAGAAAAGATTACTTCTCAGTTTACGCATGAAAATCAGATCGCGGAGTTGTGCGTCGCACCTGAATCCACGCATCGCGTTCATCCCCTTCGCAAGCCCTCGGGGGAATGTCCTCCTTTCCCGTCCTCTGTATTCTCTGCTCTCCTAGGAACCAGCCCCTCAGAACGACCCCCGCCAAGGCCATAATTCCTGCCGCCTCAACGCACCTGTCATGCCCACCTCTGCTTCCCTTATTCCCGCGAATTGCTCCAGGGTGACTCCCCTCCACCTCACCATACGTTTAGGCCTAGGAAGCCTCCCTAAAGATGAGAAAAAAAATAACCACCACCCAACTCTCCCTCAGCAGGTATATATTTCTATGCACCACCAAGGTTGGAGGGAGGGGGGTTTCATCCCCTGCGGGACGCAAGGTGGACTGAATGCTTAAGAGACGTCCCAGTCAAGGGATATCAGAATGCTCCCGTAGACCATTTTGTAGCCTCCTTTTTTATCCTTGTTTGCTCAGGGGAAACTTTGCGTTTTCCCGCCCAAATGATACAGGATGGTAGCAGACTCATGCGTGATTCATGATGCTTTTGGAAGTGGTTATTTCTGTTGGTGATTAGATATTTCTCCAATTCCACTTTGATTCAAATACTGGCTACCGGAGCAACTGTCATTTGGATTTCGAGGTAGATTTTTTTGTACAATTTTCAAGAAATTTGAAATTCTGAGGTTTTTTAAAGTGGCTTTGTGGAAAAAATTGCCGAATCTGGGTCAACCTCGGGATTAATTTGAATTCTTCCCTAAAAAATTCAAAATATGCCAAAAATGTCCCATAAGAATTCTTGACCCTTTTTAGAGGCTTCCCTAATAACCAACCGGCTGTAATTCTGCCTTTGTTGAGAATTCATACTACCCAGCTGTCTTCTCTTTGTTGGTGTCACGCAAATTACATATATTGGAGTGTAAGTAACGATGCCATTAATAGTAAAGAAAATTAATTTATATGAGGATTCAGGAATGATTCTATGGGGGAATTACACGGATCTTAGGCATTATGCATTGCGTAACTATGTGTTACATGAAGATTTTACAGTTTTGCTGTTCAGATTTTTTAAACATTATTATTAAAGTACCACTTTTTAACAAAAGAGCGTTACATACTGAGCACGCAGTTTGGAAACGTTAAATAATTAACTTTGTTGAATAACTTTTTATACATTGTGTGAGGGGATAAATTTCATTTCGCAATTCTAATGGATTCTTCGCTGATTTTAATTTTGCCTATGCTTTTGAAAATTTGGCGCCCGATTTGGGATTATTAAATGACATAAATTTGCGTCTACATGGAGATCTTAAATTTTGAATTAAATTTTCTGTTGGATGGCAGTTTAAGTTTTCTGACACATGGGAGTTGCAGGTGCAACTTTGTTCAATTTGGAAAATATGTGAAGTTCTTTTTTTATTTTGCTGTTCTTGTTCCTAAATCTCGCTTAGCGATGGTTAATTTTGACATTAGCAATTTTTTGCACACATGTTTTCTACCCGAGTGGTTTTTTTTGAATAGAACTCCTTGTTTTACCACATGCCTGCACCGAAAATTGAATGTATTTGTGGGAAATAAATAGTGAATTTATTGCACTGCAATTGTGACTAAACGGGTTGGATCCTTATGAAAGCTGATTGCATATTCATCGACTTTTCCCCGCTCTTATGTGGGTGTAGCCTAATTTGGCGTTTACTTCATCCTCGAAGTGTTATTAATATTTTTTGAAACCAGGTATAAGGATATTGGAGAAAGGTCGGTGGTGAAACCTGGCGTCGCTCTCTTAAGATAAATTCTTTTTTTTGCGATTCGTTGAAGCGGAGATATCCTTGGTGTCATACTTTTTTTGCACCACGAAGAGATTCCTCCAGCCTGAGGGGCGACCTGCATTGCATGGCGGGCTTCCCATTCCAACGTCCGTGTGCTGGGTTCGTGGTATCGGGACGGCTTGGAGCAAAATAACCAAATACCACCACCAGCTCCGTTGAATGGGAGTTGGTAGGTTGGTTTCTCCCTTAACCATATATACACCCAAAAACACGAAAGACAAGAAGAGATGTGTGTACCTATGCATGAGAGGATAAAAGGAAGAGAGAGAGAGAAAGCCTTGCAAAGACCATATAGTCCCATCAGAATGGTAAGGCCCATAGAGAAGAAAGAGGGGACGAAAAAGACACAGGAACCCCTTTCTTCACGAAAAACCGAGAATGGACTCTTGAGACAGCATTGCGTTGTTCTAAAATGGCGGGAAAATCGAAAAAAAATGGCCGACTCGACAGGTGTATTGTTTCGCGCCTTTTCTTAGTTGAATGCGCCGGCCGACTGGGTGGTCGTTGAATAGACGCAAGAGTACACAACGGCTAGCACGTTCCCGTGTTCACCTCCTTGTGTCCATTCACTGCTGTGATTCGTTCCGGGAAGAAGATGAAGTCCTACACTCCATTCTTGGAGCCCGGGCCCGAGTCGTTTAAACCTCTCCTAGCACATTGTTTTTATCGGCTATGGAGTCGGAAGAATACCCCCCCGAGATGTCGCCTGCTTTTTTTTCGGCTGGGCCCATAGGAATGTTTTTACGGCGGGTGGTGGCTTGCCTGTTTACCAAAAGGTGGGGAAACATCATAAAAGTGTCCCTCTTGCTTCAAGGATTGCCGTCATTGCCCGGAGTGTATATTCTTCAATGGCTACATTATTCCCGTACAATGAGGACCGGTATCGGCGCTATCGTGCTGCGTCTTTAGGCTGAGGGGTGGGGGTAACCTGTTGCCAAGGAGACACCAGCCAGAAGAGCAAGTCTCCCAAAACGACCAATGGTGGAAATGTAAAGCCACTCTTTCCCGACCCCAAAACTGTCATCAGGAGAGGTAAAAGTTGAATTTAGCCCTCCATAACTGCTTCGTACGTTTCAACAGGTATATTTTCCTTTCATTATAATTCGCTGAAATCGTATTATTTTCTGGAAATAGTCGTAAATAATTTATTTATTTATTTCCATTACACATTTGAAAGCACATTTTTACGGCCTTTATAATGGGGAATTAACAATTAACAATGAAGGACATTCACACACACCCATGCCGTGGATAAGGTAACTTACCCAGGCGGGACTCGAACCCACGACCTTCGGTTTGGCAGGCGAGGGCTTTATCCCGCCGCCACCGAGGCCGGCTCATTTATCCTCATTGACTAGGTCAAAATAATCGTACAATATTTTATAATGATTAGATACCTTTCATTTAGGGCAGAGAATTACGGGATCTACATCTACACCTACATAATACCCCGAAAGCCGCCTAAATGGCGTGTGGCATGGGGTGGGGGTTAGGACACCAGGCGTGGAATATGCAACGTCTGTGTGCATCTTCCTAGATATCTCGTAAACCTCTCCTGTGAAATTCTTCCACACCACGATATTCTGCACAGGGATTAGATACCTTTAATAAAAAATACCCAGATTAACCAAGGCTTCGAAATAGGGTAGTTTCCTTCATCAAAGAAAACTAAAGGCATTGCTTACGATTCGTTACCCACCATTAGTGTACTCATAATATACAAATTATTTGGTTTTAGAAATCCCAGTTTAGACGAGTGGCAATGTTCAATTTTAACCGCATTTGAAAAAGTCCAGAATGGCGCACATACGATGCCTCTCCACGTGACCTCACAGGGACCTAGTTTCTATACGAGTAGATAGGAGTTTTACATCGTCTGAGATTACCAATACATGTATGAGGCACAGAGCTCAGGGAAACATGTCTTAATAATCACCTTTTAAAACTGGCTAAGGTCGGAAAGTTTTCTTCGTTTGATAAGGAGTTAATTATCCGTATTTAAGCCAAGCGCTACCTGCTAGCAGGGTATTCTGCTACCTGCTTCTAGCCTGCATCGTATCGGCGCTCATAGCCTCGAACCAAGGTGGTCTCACACGGTGGCAGCTGCAACCAGAATGACGTCAGACGGGCATTTCCGAGCATTCATACCTAGCCGTCGCGTTTTCACGCTCTTGAAAATTTTCACTTTTCATTTAATCGCGAAAAATAGATATCGTATTTTAAAAATCTAAAAGTGTGAAATACGTACTCCAGGAGTAACAATCTTTCGATTTAGGCGATGAATGAGACGTCAATATAAGTAGTAATCAGTCTTTTACTAATGCAAATATTTCCATCATTATTATGCATAAATATGTTGTCCATTCATGAAATAAAGTATTCAATGAATGATTTATTGTAGTTAAAAATTTATTTCTATTTTCATGCATTTTGTTTAACTATTCCAAAATGGTGTCCGTGAGACGTTATGCGACAAATGGCGTTCCTATGTATGACACGAATGACGGAGGGTTATGGATGACGTGCTTTTTGAGCAGCCTGTAGAAGGTTATCCCAATATTCTTGAAAAGTATCTAGATATCACGATATTTTTTTCTGAAGATACTCAGCTTTTTTTGGTATTTTATTTTATTAAAACTTCGTTTAATGTCACTTCGTCGGTTGATGTGACTTCTTAATTGTAGAAATTTAGTTGCACTATGATTAAAAACTTTTGGGCTATGTCGCCGCGTCAATTCTTGGGTGGCCCCAACGTTTCCTGACCGATGCTGGTCGCTTTTTCAAGGGATTGTGAAGAGATGGGAATTACTGATCTTTTATATAGGTGTCTGTGTCAGGAGGTGGAGGGAGGGGAGCCGGAGGTTGGGGGAGTGGGTTGCTGCTTGTTTTTTCTTATTACGGGTTGCCAAGTACGGCTAATTTTAATGCCGGTGTCTCTGTTGAAATTATTCTTATCTTCTTTGGATATTTCAATGGCTTCTCTGACGATTCTCTGTTTAAAACCTTTAACTTTGGCGAGGATTTTGACTTCCTTGAGGTCGATGATGTGGCCAAGCGCTGCGTGTTCGGCTACCGCGGACTTTCTTGATTGCCCCAGTCGAATCGCTCTCGCGGGCCACCCAAGAATTGACGCGGCGATATAGCCCAAACGTTTTTAATCATAATGACGAGCACCCGCGAAAGTTTTAACGAAAAAGATTTAGTTGCACTGTTGTGCAGACTATAATTGCAATATTTTACCTCCAAATAGATTTTGCATGAAATGATTGAATGTAAAACTTAACGAGAGAAAAATATCATTTTCGCCGGGTTTCAGCTGCAATAGTTGTATTTACTCTATCAAATAATCACCGATAATCCAGTTAATTTTTACAGCTTATGTTCCCTATTGCGTCTATATCGATGCCTATCTTCTCATCAACGTGTGACAGATAGTCTTACTTCGCCATTTTTGGTCATTTTTTGTGCATCTTCTCATTTTGTGCTGTGACGGTGACGTAACAGTTAAAAAAGATCAAGGATGTGAACGTTGAAGTACTTATTTATGTTTCTAAATTCCAATCACGTACCACGCGGTTTCGTCGAAGTCCATTTCGACAAACAATTACGATTTTGCCTGACGACGTCTTCTTCCGTAGGACGTAGGTCGACAAAATTGCCTCTACTGATAAAATCTTTATTCGATCGGAAAAAATACTTCCAGGTTAATCTTATCTTTCCAAATCGTCCTTTAAAAATAGCTGAAACTTATGCTCAGTTCCGAAGGAGAGTCTGAAACGCAATCAGAAAAATGCAGAGATTTTTCTCTCAAGTTTCTCCCTTGCTCACATACACCGGTTGCATTGATTAAAGTACCAAGTGAATCGGTTGCTGGCATCTTTATCGTCAGACTGCATCTTTCTCGTCGACTGTTTGGAGCGATATTTATTTTGTGCCGTTCCGGCGACGCAACAGCTAAAAAAATAGAATTAAATCAAGTAGACTGATGCTCAAAGCACTCTTTAAAGATAATGTTGTGCCCTTGAGCCATTAGGATTTTATGAATAAATCGGCTGGGAATCTAATTCACAATAGCCAATTAATTATAAGCATGTATTCTCCGAAAGGGAGATATTTTGTGGGTTTCTTATCAAATTTAAATTTAATTCACTTCCTTCAACTTCCTTGCTCAAAAAATTGTTGTTGAGGTTTTGGCCAGCTTTTTTCAATTCTAGCCCACTGTGCGACGGTTCTCCAAGCCCTCACTTTCAAGCGATGATCCTGTGTCATTGATGTCGACAACGCTGAGTGACAGCCGTGGTGACTATTTGACGGATAAATTGCATAGGAATTCGATTTTATCTCGATTTGATATTTAATTATTCGCTTCGATTTTTATTACTAATGTATTATACCGATTAAGATAGGTTTCCATATAATATTCTGTCAGTCCCCCCCCCCTTTAAAGTACTCTTCAATTCGCAATTAGATATACTTAATACGTATCATAGTATACACTGAATACATATTATATCTGTATAAAATGCATGCAAATGTCCTCTACCACACAGATAATATCTAGATATTATACGTATTATATCTGCTGCCATAATATGGATTTTATATAGATTAAATATGTATAACTGTCGTAAATCTGTATATTGTACATGTCTGATGATCCCTGGTTACGCCGTAAGGATATTATTTGTATATTTTAAAGATTCTGGTATACATCAAGGACCATGGATCATCAGACACGTATAAAATATGTATAATATACAGATTTGCAACTCTTTAGTCTTTACTAGGGTAACACCAAAAGGATTATATCTGTATATTTTTAAGATTTCGAAATACATCGGTATACAGATTTGCAAATCTGTATATTACACATATTTTATACATGTCTGATGATCCATGATTCTTGATGTATGCCAGAATCTTTAAAATATACAAATAATATCCTTACGACGTAACTAGGGATCATCACACATGCATAAGATATGAATAATATACAGATTTGCGACGAGTTATACATATTTAATCTATATAAAATCCATATTATGGCAGCAGATATAATGCCTATAATATCTAGATATTATCTGCGTAGTAGAGGACATTTGCATGTATTTTATACAGATATAATATGTAAACAGTGTATACTACGATACGTATTAACTCTAGATATAATTCTTTTGGTGCTATTAGGGTATTAGGGTAGGTGTTTGAAGTGTGCGCAACAAGCCAAAAGCGAACCTCCCGGACCCCCCTCCGCTTCAGAGGAGGCCGAAGCAGGCCGAAGTCGTCGGGATGATGACTTCTTGGAATTCTGTGTGGCACGGGGTCCAGGCGTGTGCTGCCAGCCCCTGCCGAGTCCTCCTCCCTCCTCTTTCAAGGGGTGTGCTCGTGCAGGGGGGGCAGCCTGCTCGCGTGGGTGGGATGGACAGAACTGAGAGAAAAAGGAGGCGAAGCAGTGGAGGAGTTGAGGGATAGAATAGGGGTGAGTGGGTGTGTTTGTGAAAAGCTTTCTCCTCCTCACACCTCTCGTCAGACGCGTGCCCCAAAAGTAACCCCTCCCCCAATATATATATTTCTGTCTTTTCCCCTCCCCACGAAGAGGGTGCATCTCTCGAAGTGGGAGGGGCCGTTCTTCGGTTCCACAGCACGGCACGGCACTCGAAGGCACGCATCCATCCCTTCGTCCCTCCACTCCCTCGCCAAAAGACTCACCTGCTCACGTCTTTGTTTTCGGAGCTTCGCACCTGGCGCGGCGGGATGTTTGTCCCGAAATCCTTTACATATTTCACCTGCGCGCCGACCTCAAAGGGTCCACATCATCGGAGGTTCCCTTAAGACTTACTAGAGACGGCAGTGTTCGGCTAAACTTCTTATGAAAGTCAAACATGACAAAAATCGTATTTTTGGCCAGTATGAATGAACTTATTTTAGGGACAATGGTTTTAACACATTATCAACCAATGTTGCCTCTGAGTAACATAAAAAATGTTGCCGACCTTTGTGGCGGTAGGGCACAGTCCTCGCCAGCCAAACAGCAGGTCGCGGGTTCGAATCCCGCCTGGGTAGGTGGTCCCTTTCCAGGGCATGAATGTTTGTGGTGTTGTTAACGTTGAAACCCCGTTATAAAGGCCGTTCTTGTGCTGTTTACGGGAATTGGGAAATAAATATATAAAAATCAATATATTTTCAGCCTTATTCGGGTAGTATTTAAACTACGTGTAGTTTTGTGCTGTAATTTTTAATGGCAAAATATGTAGCTGCCAAAATAATTATGATTGAGTACAAAATTTGATGATACGATTCTCTTACGCATAGCAGGTGATTTTCAAACCAATGGTTCGCGTGCTCACTTTGTGAAATGGGGATATGATAGAATCAAAAATTAGCTTTGTGATATTCCACACAGTTTTTATTAATTTGTTTTTACAGGGAGAAGAAACTCGATTTATAGAGAACATTTAAATTTTATCGCATTCGAATGTATATAAGAATGATATGTTAACCCATTATAACCCAATGCTACTTCCAACTGTTATCAAAAATGTACATATTTTCAGTTATACTCAGGAAAGATTTAAAATGCGTGTTTTTGTGCTGTAAAATTTAATGGCGAAATGTGTGGCTGCCACAATAATTATGTTTGAGTAAAAAAAATTCACATTTTAAAACGAGAAGTCTTAAAATAGAATTTCTGCCAAATGCAGCTCTGGCTTAAAAAGGGTTAAAGATATTGCCAGTTGGTACTTTGGGTTCTCTCCTCGTCTTAGGATTAAGTTCATTTCTCATAGGATGAAGTTGCTATCTTGCCGACTTGCGAAGGATTTCTACGAAGACTAAAGGCCTGGTTACACGGTACATTAACACGTACAAGTTATTGTACGTTTGCGTAAATGATTTTGGTGGACCGGAACGGAACAAGTACGAATGCATGAACCAAATTAGAATAGGTTCTATTTTCTGTGCATGCATTCGCACAAGTTGGGGGATTACCGACAAGGTGAATTTGGGCGTCATTCTCGCATTCATACATTTAGACATTCACCCGTACGTGTTAATGTATCGTGTAACCAGGCCTTAATAACTGTGGAGTCAAGGTTATCATCATCTGAGCTTTGCACCTGATGGAGTGATATTTCTTAAAACCTAGCCTTGAGGCGTGTAGAGCTCTAAGGATAAAATTTTACCTCTGCCGTAATCAGAGCAGTATCAGTGGACCAAAGCATACATCCATCTGAGCTATGGTTTTATTATTCGACTGAAGTTCTCTTAACACTTTGGTTTGAAAGGTTCTTTGGGAAAAGTAACTTACGTCATTCCCCGATCACCCGTAATGAAACTCTGCGCATCATTCTTTTTCTTTTACTCACAAGATCTGATAACTTCACCAACATTTCGAGCTACTCGCTGACGATTTTTGATAATTGAAAAGAATAGCTCAATATGCAAGTATAACTTTTCGCCAAAAACATATTTCACTAGCACGAGTTTTAATTAATGAATAACGTACCCTTTTAGATTAAAAGTTTATGATCTTATGTGTTTTAAATTGATGAATGGCATAGCCTTTTTGGGTCAAATACTACAATCTCGTTAGTTATACCTATATATTACTCTGCGCGCTGTCCAAAAAGTGTATAGGTACTAGGGGGTGAATTATCACCAATATGACGTACGGAATCCGTTGCAAGTGTACCTCAGGTAAAAAAAACTAATACTTGTGATCATGCTTTAAGGTAGTGTGAGCATCGAGAAGGAATGCGTCGTTCGATGCAAATGCAAAATGACCATAGCAATAATTCATTTATATGCAACCCTAAAACTATCAATAAACCCTAACTAGTGATAGTAGAGTGCGCAATAGGACTTTGCTGTGTTTGAAAATTTCTATCGCGTGCTTATCAAGAGAAATCAGCCGTTCGGAATAATAGGGTGGTTTCCTATTTTTTTTATTGCCTAAATCGAAAGATTATTACTCCTGGAGTACGCATTTCATGCTCTTAGATTTTCGAATGACGATATATATTTTTCGCGATTAGACGAAAAGTGTAAATTTTCAAGCGCGCGAAAACGCGACGGCCAAGTAGGAATAATGGGAAAAGTCCGTATGACGCATTTCTGGTTCCCACTGCCGCCCCGTGAGGTGACCTTGAGGCGAGGCTTGAGCGCTGATACGACGCAGGCTGCTAGCAGGTAGGGCTTGTCTTAAATATGGATAATTACTACCTTATCAAACGAAGGAAACTTTCCGACCTTAGACAATTTTAATAAGTGATTATTAAGAGATGTTTCCCTGAGCTCTGTGACTCATGCATGCATTGGTATTCTCAGACGATGTAAAACTCTTATCCTCTCGAATAGAAACTAGGTCCCTGTGACGTCACGTGGAGTAGCATCGCATGGACGCCAATCTGGCCTTTTTCAAATGACGTCAAAATTGAGCATTGCCACTCGTTTAACCTGGGATTTCTAAAACCAAATAATTTGTATATTATGAAAAACCCTAGTGGTGGGTAATGTATAGCAATTAATGCATTTCGTTTTCTTTGATGAAGGAAACTACCCTATTCCCATCAGTTTCAGGCACATACCCTCCCTGGACCATGTGATATGAAATGTTAGGTTGGCCGTGGCAGATGCTCTCGCTTCTAATATTTTTTTCCTTTGCCTCTTCCCCGTCCCTCTACATTTGGACGTCGCGTGTTCTCCTGGTCTGCGAAACCCAACTGGCCCCCTGGCCTTCCTCACCTAATTATTGCTCCCTATCTCATCTTCCAGACCTTCCTCTTATCCTTCGGGGCAGGTATCGTAATAGTACCAACCCCTGGAAGACAGGAGAGGACTGGAAAACCAAAAAAAAACGAGTGTAGGAAGACCAAAAGCTGGGGCCGTTTTATTATACTTTGTGTCGACCACCTCCGAGAAAAACCACTGCATTGTGCCATTGTAAAATCCGTCTGGATATTTTTTAACCTACAGACCAGTGAGGCCATATACCTACCGTCAATACTTACAGTGCTTGGTTTCGTGAATTGCCGCTTTAAATGTGTATCAAGAGTCAAAAGAGACTGAGTTTTTGCGAGCGAAGGTGCTGGGTAATGGCATCTGGAATTAAACGTCTGGTGGTAATTAAAAAATTCAAAGCCGAGTTTAAGTTTATTGCCTGGGAACCGCATTAGTTAGGACGATACGATGTAAATAATTCTCCTCGGTTCTTGTGGGAGCAGACGGGTAGCGTATTCTTGAGTGGACAAATCACCTTCCACGAGCAAAAAAAGAAAAGAATACGTTTTTGACTTAACATTTTTTATATCCCCAAAAAGTTCAAGAGATCGCTCAACAGGTATGGGGCACATGTGGAACGTACCCCTGTATTTGAGATCAGTGGGTGAGGGTTCTCGGGTAGGAGTACGATTACACAAATGCTGTCATGAGGAGACAAATATTTCATGATTAGATTACTTGTTAAAGCCAGATAAATAGCAACAATCAACCATGCTTTTGACCGGGTTTTCGACTGTCCACACGGATGTATGGATGTACAAAAACTCTAAAAAACCAAATATGCCTCTATTTCGGCGATACAGTACCCTTCGAAGAAAAAAGTACTCGCGGACTTCATTGGCACAAGTGTAATCAAAATATTCGAATACCAGTTATCGAATATTTTTGACACTCCCTAACCAAGGCTTTCCAATTTTGCTTCACCTCACCTACTTAGTGAATCAAAACCGCATTTTAATTTGTGTAGGTGAGGGGTTTTGTAGATGAGGTGTACAGACTAAGCCACAGTTATGTAACTAACCCAAATTGGACTGTAAGACTCATTCCCCTTCTCCATCTCCTAAAAGCAGGGTTCAACAAATCTGCAGAATCCTTCTCAAAAATTGAAAATGAACTGCTCATATACCTCTGAGATTACGACCCCTCACCCCAAACAGTGACGTAAAGTTCATAAAATTGCCCTTAACCCCATCCATCGGCATCCCTTCCCGATAAAATCATTAAGTACCTGAACACTACCCTCCGTAATTTTTTTCACCAGCAACCAGACGTTATTGAAAACCCTAAGAGACAGCGGATAAGCTGGGAATTGAGAAGTAATCATCACTGGTCGACAATCGTAAAATTGCTGATGGAGACTTTCGCGGGGTGGTGCAGCATGCCTAGCAAGGTTTTCGGGTTGACCTCCGCGTCGTTTCATCTTCATGACGACAGTTTCTTCTTCCTGACGTCGAACCTGAAGACGCCAGCTGCAACGCCGGCGAAACTGTCGTCATGAAGATGAAACGACGCGGAAGTCAACCCGAAAACCTTGTTACGCAATCGTAAGATTGATTTGACGCAACTCGCCACCAAATTCTTCGATCAGCTAATATTTTCTCACATACCTATTTCTTCTCTTCCACATCCTTCTTTACCTGTTCTGTATAGTTTGTTCGAGGTCTTCCTTTTCCGTTCTTGCCAACTATTTGTCCCTCGAATTTTTCTTCTTCAGACCATCATTTCCCAAAATATGCCAATGAGGTTGTTCTGTCCTCTTATTTTAGGTTTTTGCATGAAGCTTGTCTTCTCTCCTACTCATCTCAGGACTTCAATTTCTAACTCGATCGATCCATTCATCCATTGGGAAGTAAAAAATTTATAGGGGACGTAGCTCCAGATGGTAGAGCTCTTGTTTAGCGTGCGAGAGGTACCGTGATCGATACCAGGCACATCAAAATCTTTTGCTGGCCTCGCTCGTGGCGGGGTAAAACCATCGCCTACTAAACTGAGGGCCGCGGTTTCGAGTCCCGCCTGGGTAGGTTGCCCCTACCCAGGGTATGGTTGTTCGTGCACGTGGAATTATTAAGTTTGCTGACCAATAATCGCTGTATTCGGTGGAATGGAAATAAATACATAAATAATAAAATAAAAAGTGAAATTCCTCCGTACGTGCAGAGCCACTCGATTACGTACGCGAGCCAAAAATACTTAATAACAGAGTAAGAACGCGTGCAAAGAAGAGCTTCCAGGTACGTGAAGGTCGTCACGATAGTCTTGTTAGTCTAACTGACCTCTTAAATACACTCGGATCGGAATCTCTGTCGGACCGTAGGTTGAAAAATAGGCTAAACCTTTCAGATAAATTCAAGAGCAGTGTTTTTCTAACGAAGTTAACCATATCTTACGGACGCCAACATACTATGGAAGATCAGATGATATAAATAAAATAAGAGAGATAGATTGTAGAACAGAAAGATTCAGAATGTCTTTTTTTCCACGATCAATAAGAGGTTATAACGGCAGCGATAGAACTCATAAATAGATTGCATGACTTGTAGTGTAGCCTACTAACCTATGTTAAACTTAATGCATGTTTCTTAATTTTATTATTATTTCTAACAGCATTTGGTAGTATGATTTGTTAGTATACGTGACGTTTTATGGACCGTGTGGTGTGCATGTGGGAGTCCAATTGCATGCTGCATGCTGGTGATTGATCACCCGCTGCCAAACACCCTGGAGGTGGCTCGCAGGGTATTGTGTAGATATATGTAGATGTTCATATCAAAATTTAACAGTCATAATAATCGATCACTGAATAAACAGGAAGCCCGGGTGATTGATAATTGATCAAAACACTGAATGAATTGGAAGTCGGACTGATTGATTATCGACTTTATTTGCGCAATGAATCATGAGTCATCTGAATCACTCGGTGATACAATCATTTTGAACAAATCGATCACGAACGATCCATCACTACAATGCACGTATTTTTTGCCTTCATGCGTAAAATTTTTATGACCGCAATCTGTGCCTACATGGATTCTCTCGTATGGTGCATGCTGGTGATCGGTCACTTTCCGCAGAAAAGCGTAGCATTGGCTCACAGGGTATTATGTAGATGTAGATTATTTAGGCGCGCGCCTTCCAACATAGCCAACGGAATACCTCTAGGTTCTTTTCCACGCTGCTGTTGTCTTGGGTGACCCAGTTGCAAGCAAAAGGTTGTTTATTACACACGTTCGGTTGCAGTCTTGTGGTGGCATCGGGCCCAGCTTGTCTCGGGACCGCAGCCGAAGTGAGACAGGGACTTGTAGGGGGAGTGGCCGGAGGCGCCCTTCCAAGGGCTACCGTGTCTCGCCTCATCCGCAGCAACCCCCACTCCCTCCAATGATCCCCACGCGCCCCAGCACCAAGCCGGCGCCGTCTCCGAGATATGACCCTCGTGCAGCCGACAGGGCCACCCCCTGGCCACCAGGGGTCCGAACCCCACACGAGCCGTCTCCACCCTTTCCCGGCTCCCCCCGACCCCTGGGGAAAAACCAATTCCCTCTCTCCTTGGAGATGCAGCAACCGGTGGCCACCTGTCCTCCCTCCCACTCCTCCTCCTTCAGACCAAACCTCGGCTTCGGCGCCGGCATGGTTCTCCGCTCGCCACCGACTTCTATATGACTTGAGAAAAAAATTACCATCACCCCCTCAACTTCTCTCACGCTAACTATCGCTTATCCCATGCCCCGATTGCAATAAGCTCTTTGTAAATTCTAAGTTATGCTCAATTTTTCTAATGGCCGTATTACGCGGTACACGGAATTGCGCAATCTGACGTACGTAATATTTTTATGATCGTGTCACTTTCGTCTTGGTGATTAATCACTCCCTGCCTATCACTCACGAGGTGACTCACTGGGTATTATGTAGATGTAGAACAGCAAATTTTCTAAGTAGTTGCGTTAGTGCTTAAATATATTGTATGTCACCAAGGTGTTGTTAATGTTAAATCAATCACATCCCCCCCTCCTTTAAGATAACGAACTTTAACGAGCCTCTGAGAGATGCAAACCGTAGTGCAGCGGAATTGCGCAATCTGACGTACGTGCGAAGGCGCAATCAAAATTGCGACATATGAAGCGGTGAATTGCTAGAACACATGCGAGAATGCGTGGATGCGAGACGGCAAAATAGCCCCTGTTCTAATTTCGTTCATGCATTCGCGCAATTCCACGCCATTTTAGAAATAAATGCAGCTCTAACCTGCGCAATTCCGTGCCCCGTTCAGGTTTAGTATGGAGGAATTATAATAGAACATCTACTTATTTTTGGTTTTACCTTTTCAAACCCACTAGATGCACGAGTTCAATCCATTTTCTGCTGCTTGGAATTAACTATAAATAAATGATATAGGAATTCGTTTTCATCGAGAAATAAGCGAAGTTAAGAAAGACTAGGTTGAAGACGAATCTTTTACGTGCCTGAAAGCCCAATGCATCTTTTCCGCGTACTGCTCAAGTGATAACCAACATTCTTAATATTGGGTTCTATTTTTTATGTATTTTTCTCGAATCCAAGATATCGATAGCTGTTATTTCTTTGGTCCGTCCAGATAAAAAAGGATTAATCTAATTTAGTTTCTTGGCGATGTTTTCAGCAGGAGGAATAAAATGTTGAGTGTCGTCTGAGGTGATTTATTATGTGAACCATGAGCGTCAATTTCAATCGATTTTGAATTAGATGTCGTAAAGTTCTTGGGTGTGATTTGTCTTCCGCGTTTTTAACTGCTTTTAATTTTTAATAAATTTACGGAAGTAAAGTTTTTGTTTGTCAATTGGAGCAACGGTAGTGTAAAAACAGCAATGAACAAAATAATGATAATTTTACATCTTCATCTACGTACATTACCACGGCCCTCCTAATTTTTTTTTGCAGGTCGTCTTAGAATACCAGCCTTCATTAACCTGTGCGAGCATGCCAATGAGCATTCATAGTACTAAAACATTTATTTACGCTAAAGATTTTTCCGCCTGAGCTCCACCTAGATTTCATAAAACTCGTTAATAAATAGTTCCGGGAAAACGGATTATTACGTCAATTCTTTCAGCAGGATACCTATGTCTCTCATTGTATCGTATCTTTTAGACCAAAAAAGAGCGCATATTAGAGGTCAAATGTCGTTCACAAGGTGGCCATTGGCTCAGTATTACTTTTTCAATTGAAGCTAGCCTATTCCAATTCCATTGCACAGCGAAGCTTTCCCTAACACAGCCTCCCAGATTCTTATTTACGCCGCGGCGCGCCGCCTCTAAATTGTTACATATCTTCGACGAAAATTGAATTTCTTAGAGCGCTTCCATTGAGCACCAATGGAAACTTAGGACTTATAAAAAATGGAAATACATTGGATGTGCCGTGAATGTAGCAAATGCCTCCTTGAACGCGGATCTTTGCATTGCTCTATCATCACAGAGTTCATCCCCTCGTTGGGGAACCTTCCTCATATATATTCGTTTACCGAATGGAAGCATTGCTCTGTGCAGGCTATTGAGTACGTATTTGGGCTTACAACGGATGATTACCCCGTTAACGATCCGATAACGATCTTATCTTGCTAAAGTTTTCCATCCTTGGCCTTCACCATTTATTTAAAAATCGATAATATTATAATTTTTATGTAAGTGTATCGGGAATTCGTTTTTTCGGTTTGTTTTGTTTAAGGTAGTTTTCGCGATTTTAGTTATGGTATTCGCTAATTGGCAATATTAAAAATGTCCATAAATTATATTTTTTAAATATTTTTATATTTTTTCGTGGTTGCTGTCACCTTGTATAGAGCAACGGATGATCGGTGGTAGCTCACCACTGCTCAGTGGCGGATACAGAAAAAACTCAAGGGAAGGGCGCAACATATCTTGAGTTGTCTTTACTTTTATCGTAATAAAAGATGATCAAGTCACAGGCAAAGTATATGAAAATTTTATTTAAAGTTATTATAAACATGTAAAAGACAATGCCATCTTATTATAATATAAAAAAGTTACAATTGTGGTTTTGCAATGTTCGGCAATACAAGCGGAATGGCAAGGGGGGGGGGGGCGCGCCCCCTGCGCCCCCCATCTGTATCCGCCACTGCCACTGCTGCTGGCATGTGCATGTGTTATGGCTTTTTTTCCATGGCTACGAACACGTAGCGTATTGCATGTTGGTGTATAATCACCCCCAACCAAATACCCTTGACTCGCTCGCAGGGTATTATTTAAATGTACATGCATCAGAATCGCTATGACGATAGTCATCTTCGCGAAATTTGTTATCATAATCGCTAATTGTCGATCTTAAAAAAACCTATCCGTTAATTGAGTTTCGAACATCGCTGATGCCTTTTCCAACCCCTCCTTTCTTTCTCCTGTTCCTATCTCGATACGTGTTTGGCCTGGTATTTGCAGCAAAAACACTTTTATTACAATTCATACTAAAAATAATGCGAAATTTGCTATACTCGCTGATTACTCTGAGCTCTCACCGATCATCCTTTGCTTTATACAAGTTAATGCGAAAAAATACAAAAAACGTTTTTAATTATAATTCATGGATATTTTTTAAAATTGCCAACTAGCGAATACGATAAGTAAATCGCTAATTGTAGCTGTTAAATCGCTAATTGTGGCCTGGTATTTGCAGCAAAAACACTCAAATTGCAATACATAATAAACATAACGCGAAATTTGCTATACTCGCTAATTTCTCTGAGCTCTCACCGATCATCCTTTACTTTATACAAGTTAATATCAACCACGAAAAAATACAAAAAATGTTTTTAATTATAATTCATGGATATTTTTTTAAATTGCCAACTAGCGAATACGATAACTAAATCGCTAAATGTCGCTCTTAAAAAGTTATCCAAAAATTAAATATTGAATATTGACGAGGTCTTTTCCAACTCCTCTTTAGTTTTCATATTCCTAGCTGGAGACGTGTTTGGACTGGTAGTTGCAGCAAAAACACATCCCCCTGCCTCTCGCTTGTGGCCTTAGGTGCCAATGGGGTGGTTGGGGGTTGGAGCGGCTGTGGGTGAGTTGGGGCGGAGGATTCTACAAAAAGGCCCACGCGGTCAGGTCATGCGGGGGTTGGGTTTTGGTTTTTTGAAGGTCTACACCTGCTCCCTTTCCTGTCCCCTTCTTACACCTTACCCCCCAAACCTTCTCCCCATCCCTGCCCACTAAAACGCTCAGCATTTCCCGCCATTTCGCTCCAATCAGGAGCGACAGGTTTGCCTGCCGCCGCCTCGCTCAGATTCCGCCGGGCAATCAATGCCTTTCCGCGTTCAACCATTGATACGGTCAATAAACGGGAGGGAAAAAAATAAACGACGCAACAATGACTTTTTTTGGGTTGCCCGGGTAACTCAGTCGGCATCGCGAATGGCCGTAAAAGCTTCCTTTTCTTTTGATTCACTCATCTATATTGCTTTGAAAAAAGTACTAATCTTGCTTGCATACATTATTTTGCTTTCAGTAATACCATCGCATTCTTCGTTTGGCCAATGTTTTCCAGCTGCACCCGGCAGGCAATAATGCCATATAAAGATACTTGCCCCATCGTTTTACGAGTGGATATGTTGAAAATTCTTCCTACTCCGTGATGCTGTTTCTGTAATTCATGGCATTTATTGAAGGCAAATCGTTGTCTTGAAAATGTTCTGGCTACCATTAATTGCATAAGCACATCAAATAGAGCCGCCAACAGACTTGGTTTTCACTTACAATTGTGCTATAGTTTCAATGGTGACCCATTACATATTTGCGGTTTATATTACCTCTTCAGTCATTTTCCCAGTCGGTACCTTATCATTATCACTCGATAGTGGGAACATTTACATCCACATAATACCCTGCTATCCTCCTCTAGAGTGTTTCGTAGGGGGTGACCAATCATCAGCAGGTAGCATGAAATAGGTTACCTACATTCTCACCACATGGTCGCAAACATATTATGCGGAATAATTAAAAATTAGTATGCATTCATGCTGAGCGAAACTTGGTGTTAGTAATTCCAGCAGTAAATCGGAGATCAGAACAACGTAAAAAGATAAACAAACAATAAGTACTTCACGCGATTGACACCAACAATTTTATTGACCCAGACACCGTTGCTATCCGTTTTAGTCCACGGAAACATATTTCATTCGTATCTGTAACAAATGGATTGTACGTCTTCGTGCTTTTAGTCATGATAATAACCCTATCATTTTATCATCATTAACAGTTAAGGAAAAGCATACTGTATTCAAATTGCTACGCTTCATTATGATATTTCAAGGAACAGGTGATTTCCAAAACATCACCCGCCCATCCATCACAATTTTCGTAAACGTTATTTTGACAGCGTTTCGTTTGATTAGGGTGGTTTCCCATTATTTTTTTATTGCCTAAATCGAAAGATTATTACTCCTGGAGTAAGCATTTCACGTTCTTAGATTTTTGAATGACGATATCCATTTTTCGCGATTAAGCGAAAAGTGAAAATTTTCAAGCGCGCGAAAACGCGACGGTTAAGTATGAATGCTGGGTAAAGCCCGGGTGACGCCATTCTGGTTCCCGCTGTCGCCGTGTGAGGTGGCCTTGGGGCGAGGTAATGTGTGCTGTTGTGATGCAGGCTGCTAGCAGGTAGCAGAGTACCCTGCTAGCAGGTAGCACTTGGCTTAAATAAGGATTATTAATACCTTATCAAACGATGGAAACTTTCCGACCTTAGCAGTTTTAATGTGTGATTATTAAGACATGTTTCCCTGAGCTCTGTGCCGCATGCATGCATTGGTAATCTCATACGATGTAAAACTCGTATCTACTCGTACAGAAACTAGGTCCCTGTGACCTCACGTGGAGTGGCATCTTATTGGCGCCAATCTGGCCTTTTTCAAATGCGGTTAAAATTGACCATTGCCATTCGTCTAAACTGGGATTTCTAAAGCGAAATAATTTGCATATTATGAATACACTAGTGGTGGGTAACGAATCGCAATCAGTGCCTTTCGTTTTCTTTGATGAAGGAAACTACCCTATTACCAGAGCAGTCACTTCCAATTGTCCCCATTAAAATACAATTAACTCTATCTGCTGTCCATAAATATTGGAAAATATAAAAACAGGTATTGTAGCCTCAAAGATGGACAAAAAATCTGTTCATTCTAAATGTTTTCCAATTGCCTGTTGTTTATATTTGTTCTCGTTTTATATATCCTTTTTTAAATAGGGCTGTGTTGGTTTTATGAAAAATAATTCGCATGTTAGTGACTTTCATGCTATTTTTTTGATACGCTTAATACGAAATACCTATTTTTTCAACTTAGAAACGCTGTTGATTGTTCAACAGCTCTTCCTATGTAATGAATTCTCCACGTATTCGTATTATTGGTCACAAAATATCATTTTTCGTATAATGTGCTGTCCAAATAGTTTAATTACTTGACTTGGTCAAGTTTGTGAGCACCTGATTTTATTGTGAGTTTTATATGCGTAGTTCGCGATGCTTAACTATTTCCGCCCACAAAACTTTCTGCCTGCGATTATGATGCTATGTAGTTACGTTTCTCGTAAAGAGGTCCTTAGAAATCCATTGAAATATATCTATGTTACATCAACTAGTTTCTTCAGACTGACTAGTAGCCAGGTACACTGGGTGGTAACGAGGTCAGAATATAATGTTGTTCAATTTGTACGAGTGATCTTGGTAGAAATAATGAATCTTTAGGGTAAACATAATGTTGAATGAGGGAAAGGAGGAAGAAGAATTGTGGCTTTTCTTTAAGAGCCTGATGTGCTCAGATATATATATTTAAAACCAATTCATAGCATTTTAAACTCTGCCATAGACTGTCCCGATCTCGTCTCCAATCTAGCTTTTTAAGTTCCATGCGGACCCACTCGATCGCATTCGCTCCACCATATGCCCATTCCCAGATTGTCACTAACCAAACGTTCCATCCTCTCCCGCCTCTCTTCCCTCATGAATTCTCATCCGGATCACATTGACCCGTTCTCTTTTCCAAACCACTCCTTTACAAACCGTGCTCTTTCCTATCTTAATAGAAACTCAAGGTCAATGAGATTACTTTCAATGCATTGTCATTTATTTAAATTTATTATGTTTAATTGTGTTTGCACTTTTTAAGTTTTTTTTTATACTGTGCCACTATAAAATGGCGACTATGCTGTACGTGGACAACTTGATAAATAAATAAATAAATAAAATAAATAAATAGTAGCATTCAGCCATATGGCTACGGTGGGCGGAAATGGTTTAAGAAAACCGCATAGTCGTCAAATGCCAGCCTCGGTGGCGGTGGGGTTAAGTCCTCGCCTGCCAAACGGTAGGACGTGAGTTCGAACCCCGCCTGGGTAGGTGATCCCTATCCAGAGCATGGATGTTTGTGTTGTATTTTGTAAATGTTGGAAACCCGCGTTGTAAAAGCCCGTTATGTGCTGTTTACGGTGAAGTTGATATTAAATAATCTTGGTCTTCTTGTGATTAATCTTCATGCTAAACTCATCGCAACGCTATGCTAACGCGGTTGCTTTATTGGGTTCTGTAACGTGGTTGCAGTTTTCTTCCAATTAACCGTGGTTAAAGCTATCGCGGAGTTGTTTAGCAGTTACGTTAGTTGGAATAATAAATGGTGAGATCTTTGGAGACCCTTTGGCCGGGAGCAACTGATGCGTAAGTGTGTCCTAAACGCCTCACCGAACAGTCCGAATCTCCTCCCCTCATTCTGAAGTGGTCCGCATTTTGCAAACTGACGTCCCTGTGGAAACTTTGACACTTGCAGAGGGACACACGCGGTGCTAGACTGTGGGTGGTCGGACAGTTTTTCGAAGCTTATCCCCTGAAAACATGTGGATAGCTACGCCTTTGCCACGCTAAGTAAAAAAAGGAGAAAGTCGTCACACGTTTCGGAGATTATTCCGTCCTGGTTGGAGGTATGGACAGGGTTGCGGTGGGGATGGAAATCGAACTCCTCCTTTTAAAAGATTAAGGGATTATTGCTTCCCTTAATGGAACCAAGGGAAGTTCGCTTTCAAAGTATTGTCTGAGGCAGTAATACTCAATTGTTTAGGTAAATAAGGCTAGAAGACCGTTTTTTAAAACTACATTTGCCGGGAAAGCATTAGATCTTACTTCGTGCAGGTACGTAAACAGCGAAATGGCACGGCAGTCTGTGTAATTACTCATGTAAATTTTATCATGGTATTTCATGGTCAAGATGAGGATATAAGTGCACGGTTCTATGAGTTTTAGCAATTAGAAGATTTGTTTATACGGTTTATGCGAGGATTTGTAGCTTAAAAAATTACGCAACGATACGTTTTCTACAAAAAAGGCTCTTTTCCCTCTTGCTTGATGACTTAAAATCAAAAAAATATAACGTAAACCTCATCGAAAAACAAGAGGTGTAATTGTGTTGATGGAATCGCCGTAGCATGGATAGCATGCTAGTTCCACCTCGGTCTATTCCATCTTATTCGTTTTGCATGGTATGATTTTTTACTATTCTCTATGGCATACTGAAACCTCGTCAATTGTGACAGTGCACGTCATTTTGAAATGAATCTAAAATTTCAGGTGATAGAATTCAAATAGCAATCAATTTCTAAACTAAGTCATTGCCACCTCCTCGTAAAGTCTCTTGGCGACATTAGTGGCAAACTCAAATTAGCAGAGTGCTCAAATGCCTCAACAGCATTATGTTCATTCGCGTTAAGTAGTATTTCCCTTGCGTGCTATATAAAAATAAAAAAATCAGTGCCATAAATTAAGGGAAACCTCTCCTCTTTGTTGATAGCTGACTTCTACTTCTATCCAATCACTGTCACCTCTAGGGTGTTTGACAAGGGTTGAGTAATCACCAGCATTCAATTTTCCACATGCGCACTTCATGGTTATGAAAAAATGTAATGATATATTAATTAGTTCACACATGTTCAAGTGGTGTGCTCCCACTCAGCATGCATTCCTCAATGTACACCTAAATCTACATACTGCCCTCTAAACTCCCTAATTAGGCGAGTGGCAGAGGATGCTAGTAAACCAAATGTTTTCAAATAAAAAGGAAATGGGCAAACGGAATCACTCATAGCATGTATTGAAGTCCTTTATTGTTCGAGGGAAAAATGAATTCCAGTACCTATCCGTTCTGAAAAATATCTCATTTCTGTAGAATATGGAAATATAGTGGGGCTATAATATAATGTTCTTCGTGTCGCTCTGAAGGATGACTATTCTCAATTGCTCAAGCAATCTAAGCCTAGCGCGGAGCTTCCGAGTCTCTAGCGGCTCCAACCCTTACTCGTTAAATATTTGTGTAATGCTTTCTACACGCCCCTATCAAATTTTGACGAATATGAATATGAATGACGAATAATCTTTCTGCGCCGGATCCCATTTACTCCCTGGGTATCCATGGTGTGTCCAGAGTCCAGACGAGTGCGAAATAGCACCTCTCTTATAATTTTTCACCCGAAAATCTTCACTTAACACGCTAGACGAATCCCAGCCTCTTCAGGGTAGTCACAAATATTTCTACTTGTGGTCCCCACTATGCGTTCGCGGTTATAGTGAATGCAGCACAGGGTCGTAATACAAGTGCACTTTATAGATATCAAAGATAATGGTCGATAATTAAAATAAGTCTACCCATGCTAGGTTAGCATCAAGCGATGAGTTTTAACTGTATGCATAAATTAAGCAACGCGTGCTTCCGCCTTAATTTCCAAGCATGCATTCCAATGATGATTCCATAGGGTTCCGCAATGTCTAGCAAACCGTTTATACCCACGGCTGTCAGTTCAAAAACTCATGAATAAAAAAACGTTTCCTTTTGGCCGAGTTAAGTCTACTGCTTTCTACCCTTTGATTTTGAAGCCTCGTTGAAATCGTCAAGTTCATTTCGTTGTGGCTTCATCTGATCTGGAATGGGTACTGCAATATCGAGCATCGAGGGTACCTAATAGCGATGCATTTGATTGTTGCCTCTAACGCATTGTTGTCGTGTGTGGGTAACGGCGAAAGCATTCCAACCCCTCGACAACAATGCCATTCTGGGGAGATCTCTGGAAGGCCTAGGAAAACCCAAAGGAATTCACTTCAGGCACTTCCTATGCCCCGTGGCTCGATATCATCATATGTATGCATTGAGTCATTGTGCAGCTACTAGGGTGGTTTTGACTACTGAGCATAAGGAGGGAGGGGAAGTGAGAGGTTGTCAAAACTGTGTACCCTTTCCGCTTGATTGACGTCTCAATACCCCCGCCCTGAGTAGACGGGCCCTCGCGGCGTCCCTATACAAGCGAAGTCCTGTTCTCAGCATCCAGGGCCCGAGCATCAGACGTTTCTGATATAGATTATATGGGATATCTCATAGCAATATTTTCAGTCCAAATTCCTTTTCTTACATTTGTCAATCCAAATTTAGCTCCATTGTTTTTCCCCCTGTATGATTGCCTTAAAGTATTTATCTATCAAAAATTCATCTAGATGACATTTTATTATTCAATATAATTTAATAATATAATTTTCGCAGATGTACGATTATTTTCTGAGAGTGATCCCACCAACAGGCAAAAACCTCTAGAGTAACGGTTAGCTCCAATCTGGTTTTCTATTTATGTTATTTAAAATATTTAAGGACCAATAAATATTATGTAATAATGTTTAATAAGTACAACAGATTCAGGCTTCAATTGTTGGAAGTTAGTCATATTAAAAAAAAATAAAAGATCGTAGCACTTTTCCACAAGATTGAAGCTTTTGGAGAAGTGATGCGATCTTTTATTTATTTAAATAATAATATTTAATGCTACTTTTTATTATATCAACTTCTACTTCAATCGCGATCAAAAAAGTTTATTTACTCTTTCTCCTGTCTCTCCAATGCTTTGATCTGGTTAATAGTTGATACGTAGCTATTGCAAAATATTGGCTTCAGCTTCGAAAAAAACTTCATGATGAGTCATGAGGTGATTTCATTAACCCACTTGCAAAACACACCACATGAGTTGCGCTGCGCATACGCAATACCAAATGAATAAATGAAAACCGTGACCGGAACGAGCGAAATTGAGATATGAAGGAATTGTAAAGTATACAGGTTTGTATAGTTTGTACATTTTTCATCACATTACTCAAATGATATTATGACCATATTAGAGGATTGCTCGACCATTTTGTGCACGGAAGATCATACCGCATTAGCATTTCTTTTGTTTTAATTGACGACGCCAACGGTTTGCTTTGCCTTCAAATTCACGCATCTGCATAATACGCGCCAGCCTACCTACCAGCCACCTATATAGGGTGTTTGGCAGGGAGTGATCAATCACCAAGTCACCAAGAAAGGTATGAAGTACACGTCATGCTCTTTGTTAGCTGGTAGCAGTGTAAATGTATTACCTCATTTTACATCAGGTAATGAGTTATTAGAAGGGCAGCCGATGAGGAAGGGTGTTATTTAATTTGCACGTATGCGATCGAACATTTTAATATGTCTAACTATTTCTAAACCGTATTTTAACCCTTTATAACCCAATTTTGCTCCTAAGCAACATCGAAAATGTTTAAACTTTCAGTTCTATTTAGGAAATATCTAAACCACTCATCATTTTGTTGTGTAAATTTTAATGACGAAATATTTACCCGCCACGATAAAGTGATTTTTCCGAAAATCAGCTCTGGTTTAGAAAGTGTTAAGGGGGTTCGGGTTGGTGCATGGTTGGTTGGGCTTCCCACCCACTGGGCCCAGGTTCAAATCTTGGCGGTAGCAGAGATATTTCAGACTGCCCGATCCCAGCTTTATTGTTTTTTGAGGGGCACTGAAAGTACAGAACTCCGTCCGTCGGATGAGACGTTAAGACGTGGTACCCTTGGTGAATACACCAAAGGATGAAGTTTGCCGCGAAAAAATGTTTGACTTAGCCGGGATTCGAACCCGGATCTCCCGATTGCCGGTCACGAAAGGAGGAAATGGCTTGGTGGTGGAACTGGTTAACACGCCTGACCGGCAATCGGGAGATCCGGGTTCGAATCCCGGCTAAGTCAAATATTTTTTCATGGCGAACTTCATCCTTTGGTGTATATAACTTTGCACCCGTGCGCGTGACTGCGTACACAGTCACTTGTTCCTGCAATGATTTGTACCCTTGGTGCCTTACGTTAAGAGCGGCTGATACCGACATCTACATCTACATAATGCCCTGCGAACCACCTCTAGGGTGTTTGGCAGGGGGTGATGAATCACCAGCATGCAGCATGCAATTGGACTCCCACATGCACACCACACGGTCCAAAAAAACGTCACGAATACTAACAAATTACACTACCATATGCTGTTGGAAATGATAATAAAATTAAGAAACACGCATTAAGTTTTACATAGGTTAGTAGGCTACACTACAAGTCATGCAATCTATTTATTAGTTCTGAATCTGTCTGTTGTACAATCCATCTCCCTTATTTTATTTATACGATCTGATCTTCCGTAGTATGTTTGGCGTCCGTAAGATATGGTTAACTTCGTTAGAAAAGACACTGGTCTTGAATTTATATAAAAGGTTGAGTCTATTTTCGTATATATAGTCTAAGGTTTAGTCTATAGTGTAAGGTAGTAGGTTATATAGTCTACGGTTCAGTCCAACGCCGGGTTTCTCTCCATCCTCCCTTCCCTATCCTCCCCCATGGCGCAAATGATCTTAGCTGTCTGTCGACTTCTCCAAATACGATTGTGACAAGTTGATTCAGCGAGAAAACTCTTCTGTGTCTGTAAACTCCACGTCCAGCTGGGCGAGGTGATGATTGCTCCAGCACGATAGTCTTACGTACTTATGAGGTCAGAGTGGCGAGATGACAAGTTTTTTTGCAGATATAATGTGTAAGATCGCGTCCTTACTGCATCCCATTAAAAAAAATCGTCTGCTATTAGCGTGTGTGTCAGTCAGCGCGTGAAGAGGGAATTTCCTTCCTGCTGCATCAACGTCGAGAGAACACACGCTCCTTACTCATCTAGCTTTCTTTTGGTCATCGGCATTGGACAAAGGATTTTAAGCCTGGGAAAAAAATGGTTCCGTTTTTACGTCCGCATTGTGGCGTTCGTTGGCACTCGTGTTTTTAATACCCCCTTTAGAGTTTCCCCCCGCGGGCCACGAGGATATGGAGTGCTGTTGAGTGAAATGGGGGGCTCAAGTTATGAAATCCCATTGAGACCTCCCACCTCTTCTCTGCATCAACGGTTCGCGGGGAGTGTTCTTATTAAAGAGTTTACGGTGGAGCCCATCAACCCCGTCCATTCATCTCTCACTCGCATACCTTTTCGAAATTCTCCTAAACGTCTCTCCGTTCGGCGTCCTTAGTGGTGGCTCGTGACCCCCCGTTACTCTCGTATGGTCATCGACGGTGGGGTCAGAGGAAGTATTCCTATATACCCCTATATGCACTGGGGGATCGGAGTAGAGAATACTTGTAAAATCCTAAAGATGGAATAATGAAATGCAAAAACCTTAATAATTCCACATTTACATCTTCATAATACCCTGCGAGCCACCTCAAGGGTGTTTGGCAGGGGATGACCAATCATCAATATGCAGCATGCAAGAGGACCGCCACACAGGGGCGCCGACTTATAAAAAATATTGGGGGGGCCCATATCCGAGGTCTTGCCCCGGGAAGAGGTTAAATTCAAAGTGTGTCGCAGCACCGAAACACTATCATGATTCACACCACCTGATTCAGTCAACCTGCTTCACCTTATAATTATTTGTTTTAACACATTGTTGAATTTATTTTAAAAGGTAACTATCGTCAAAAATGGGAAATAAAAATTACCAATATATTTTTGTGATTTCACAAAGCATAATATAACTTAATTATTTTCTTGAAATATTGAGGGGGCTCCGCCCCCCCAAACGAATCTTTGAGGGGGCTCGGGCCCCCTCAGGCCCCATGGAGTCGGCGCCACTGCCGCCACATGCACACCGCATGGTCATAGGAATATTATGCATACCATCAAAGTGTTCTTACACACGCGCAGTCATAAGAAAAAAAATTACCAATGACTATTAATTCCTATAGCAAAATACATGCAAGGCTAGAACTATGGGAAAAAACATGCAATGAGTGATCCTAGCGAGTGACGCCATTAATCCTATTAATTGGGACACATACATTTAATATTGTACGATCTAGGTTCTAAGACGAAGGTGTTCTGTGTCTTAAGAGTCTTTGATGCAAATGTTCCAGATGACGACGTTTCACGTGACAACCTAGATCGTACAGTTTTACATTTTATGAGGAATCGTAAACGAGGGAGTGGAAGGAAAAGAATAGGATTTTTAGATAGATTGAAAGGGAGTAGGCCTTACAGTGAATTGAAGAAGGCAGTGCTGGAAGGAAAGGGAGGCTCCCAGATTTTTTCTTTAATACTTCATGGAAACCTACCATAAACGGTAGAATACCGTAATAATAATTATAAATCGTATTACATTTCACTATGTCAAGTCGAGTCCGTGAAGTCACGCCCTAAACAGCGAATTAAACTAAAGATGGAGGCTGAGAATGACTCATTGCAGGTAGCCTCATTGTGAGGTATGGTAACCTGTTGAAGACGATGCCGAAAGACATGATCTACACCTACCGATAGTGGCTGCACAATTTTTTTGAGATAATTCTTCTCTCCCAATAGTACATGTACTTTGTACTTTTCCTCTCTGATGGAAATCTTTTCTGAGGTCAAAATACATGTAGGAAATTGCAAAATTAAGTTTATTTTCAAACATCGCAAAAAATGTCTACATGAACGGAAATTTCTCATTTTTAAAAGAGCTGATTTTGAAGGATTTAAGAGTCATCTGAAAAATTCGTTTCAAGAATCAATAAGAAAGTTAAATGTAGATGAAGCTTTTCTTTCACTCGTAACTTTGGGAATAATATATATTATTTTATTATTAAATATTCGGCTATATCCAAATAAAATTAAAAAAAGGAGGTAGCGAACCGAGATTGAATGACGCGGAAGTGAGAAAATCGTTGTGGCGACAGAGAGCGTGGCAGGGGTTTGGCAGGGGGTGATAAATCACAAGCATGCAGCTCGAAAGAGGATTACCACATGCACACCGCATGGTCATAAAAATGTTACGCATTCTAAAAAAATATACTTCCACATTCATGCAAAGGCAAAACTACTACTCATCAGGAGGACTAGAGAACTTCTGCACGTGTCTCGTAACAGTTCGATCACGTTCCTTCCCCAGGAACAAAAGAGGGAAAGATTCCGTGATCCCCGCTACCTCCTCCGAAATTTCCACCGTGTCCGTACAATGATCGCGTCGCGAGGTTTTGGACTTGGGTCAACGAACCATCATCCCCAGCGGAGAGGCCGTGGGAATTATATTTCCCCGTGTCCCGGGACGATGCCTCCGATGCCCTGATTGACGGCCCTAGTGGACGCCGCCCGTTCGCTCACCCCCACCCCACACCCAGGGGCCTTCAATTCACGCCGCATATAATTGAGCTGCTCTCTCTCTCTCTCTCTCCCGATTCCGACACCAACCTTCACTCCCCCGCTGTTTTTGAACTCAGCATCATCCCTTCCTGTCAACCCCTTTCTACTCATCTGCATACTACCCCCTATCAACCTTCCAACATACCTGTAGTTCGAATGATAGAAACGGGTATCGAAGTTATGCTCGTTCTGTTCTCGATTATTTTTATACGTCATTCGTTGACACATACAAATAAATTCGCTATTCCCGGAGAATTTATGAGCAGTAAAACTCTATGAGTTCACTGTACGACCTTTGGTAGACCAAGATTGCTCGGTAGTTTGAATGGCAGGATATCTATGGGGAATCTGTTCTTGATTATTATTTTATGCTGATGTCAAGAAAAAACTTAAATATTATAGGGAATTCGTATTATTGTTTTGTTGGGATTTGTTTGAACTAATGGGATATACAAAATATTTGAAGGTAAATTATCGACCAGTGATTTACTAATATTCAGCGATGGTTTGAAACATTGGAACAAAAATGGAAGCTATAGGTGAGTCATTATTAATTATTTTTTGTATCGATTACTGAAATAGACTGTTTTTTACCTATTTAAAGAGAAATTATGGGAAAAAGCCCCCCGAGCGACTAAGCGACTTTGTCGAGCGTTTATATTTATTTATCGAAACATTTCCTCACCACCGAAAAAAGCTCTATTCGGCCTTAGCATCGCGTTTTTTTAACATTTAACAATGAAACGTGCACAAACATCCATGCCCTTGAATATCGAGGCGGGACTCGAACCCGCGACCTTTCTTTGGCAGGCGAGGACCTTAATCCGCCGCCACCGTGGCCGGAGTGTCAAAAAGAGCGTTTTCAGCTGAAAATTTGAATTACAGAATAGGATGAACTAAGTTTAGAAGCCTAAAGTTCTAGAATCCAAGCGAAATGGAGTGGTGTTTGTCCACATTGCCACAATAAGGTGCTATTTTCCGTAAAAATTGCTTTGAATAAACATTTTACACCTATTGCTATTTTTATCCAGATGATGATGCTGTAACATTGAATCTCGAATAGAATAAAAATTTATTTTGGTGGAAAATTGCAACTCGATATTCCAAATGTTTAAGGGGTTACGCTAAGGCTAAGTGAGCTAAAAATATCCTAAATAAAAATGGAAGCCAAGCTTAAACTCGATTGTTTCAGGCGTAACTTTGTGGAAATCCATTGTAAACAATAAAAATGTATGGTACTTTTGCACACAATTTATTTAAGACGACCGGTTTTGTTGCAGAGGCGACATCTTCAGGTACAGAAATCGTCATTTTTATAGTTATTTTGTCGTTTATTTGGTTGCTATTTCGCGTTGGTATGGGAGGGTTGCGTTGGGGTTGGAGCGTTACTCAACTTCAGGGGAATTTCCAAGATGGGTGAATAGTTGACAAAAATATTCTTATTTGCTAAAATTCCATTCCTGATGTGCTTCCTAATCTCCAACTCTTCCAAGCAGTCCATCCTTCTTACCTTTTTCTCAAGGTGGAGAATTTCCGGGACAAAATCGCTCCTGTGGTCACTCTCCCATAGGTGTTTCGCGAAATGCGATTTGTCTATCTCCCCGTTTCTTAAATGCCTTCTGTGTTCCCCTGTTCTTACTCGGAACGAACGTCCAGTCTGGCCTTTGTAACAGGTCTCACAGTCACTGCACTTGAGTCTGTATGCCACTTCTATCATTTATGTTTCGTATTAGCCAAGCCAAAGAGCCAAGCTTGCAAAGATTTCCTAATAAAAAATAAAAATGGAATGATTCAATCGTCGCTGGCATAGGAAGGGATAATAACGACTTTAATAATGTCCCACACTTTGTTTAATTAACCGGTTTTGACAGTTACTGAGCCATTCTCAAGAGTACAATCCCAAAAATAATTTTTAACTCGTCCCGGGTGTCCACGTCACTACATTATCTTCAGGGTAATACAACTTGGGGGTAAGTCGTTAACAGGATGTCGCGACTACTTCCACAAACATGTAAACGGAATTTAGCGTTGACAATAATTATTACTGCTACGAGCATCATGCGTGGAGTGTGGAGTGAGATCTTGTATGATGTGCGGCACGATGTTGCGGAATTTCTTTATATTTATTAAATAAAACATAATATAGTTCATAACAGTGGCGGCTTGCCCATAAGGACTCTCGGACGCCAACCCTCCCAAAGATTTGAAAAAGGAAAAAAATTAAATACCCATTCAATTGTAATTGTGCATCTATTTCCCAAGGTGTTTTTTCAATCGCATGCATCGAAAATGTAGGAAAAAAACACGCAAAAATAGCGCGAGAAGTTAGTATTTTTAGCCGTGGAGCACTGGCCAGAACGACCCAATCCATTAACATGCAGTTATATGAAGAGTGGTAGTGGTGGGGGCTGCTGGTGCTATGACACGTCTAAGCTTGTGCCTTATGGAAGTCTTGGGACGCCTCCCGAGCATGCGCAGAACGACTTATCTAGTGAGTTGACATCGCCGCGCCACCCGGAGGCCGTATAATCTTGGTGTTGCAGTGTTGTAGAATACCTTGTTTTTGTGACCAGTTCACTTATAATGTGTAAATTGCTTTAATGTAAATAGGCCTAGTTGTAGTTGAGTTAATCGAGTTAGTGCTATCGATTGTTTTGCGTATTAGTGGTCTCTAGATTGCCTAAAAAACTCACTAAAATGCACAAAATATTAAAAACTTTTGATTCCCCGGTGGAGTGTGCCCCTCCCAGCATTTGACTCACAAGCCGCCACTGATTCATAAAACATATACTATAATAATACATACTTAATAATATTTTCATAGGATTTATTCGAACACTTTCGTTCTCACAACAATGTAATCTAGTGGAAGGTTAAATAAATTAGATCGTAAAATGTAAGGAAAAAATAGAACAACTACAACTGTGTGACTATATGGACTCATGATATAAAGGAATCATTTTATTTTTCCTCTTAGAATCCACCCTGTGAAGGTATTCCGGCTTTATTTTTCAAAGGAAACGACACACCGGTATGGTTCAGTTCGCGGGGCATTGACCTCCAAGGGAAATCACTGAACACGTTCAAGGCAAGTGCCCGCGGATAATTTTCAATTGCAAATAACCCATTTATTCCACAACCACGAATCCGAATGCATATCATGGTTGAAATATCGTTCGAGAATGCGCTCGAGCTCCTGACCGAACCCATTGAACGCGGGAAGCCAAGTTTCAAAGTTTGGAAGCGCGAATGTCACAACCAGGGATTTTTATTTATTTATTTATTAAATTATTCAAACACAGACAAAATGGCCTTTACATTGAATACAAAACATAAAATCTGCAGCTTTAACAAATTATTATTATTAGAGTATTCTACCGATTAAGGTAGGTTTGCATGGAGTACTAAAGAAGTGATCTGGGAGCCTTCCTTTCCTTCCATTACCGCCTTCTTCAATTCACTATAAGGCCTACTTTCCTTCAACCTATCCAAAAATCCTACTCTTTTCCTTCCTCTCCCTCGTTTCCCTAACATTCTACCCTCTAACACCCTTTTCAACATCCCCTCCCCGCTGAGCACTCCCTCCATCCATACCTTCTGTCTCCTCCGAATCTCATTCAAAAGCTGCCTCTCCTCACCCACCATATCCGGCACTTCGTCGTTCCTTTTCCTCTCCGTCCATTTCACCCTTCCATTCTTCTCCATACCCACATCTCGAATGCCTCCAATCTTCTCTCGTCTTCTTTCGTCAGTGTCCACTTTAAAAAATATAAACTATAAAAAAACTATAAAAAGGCTATAAAAAAGAAAAAAAAAGGAATTCAGTTGATGGCTTTTCGAAGCTGCCTCTTGAATAATCTTATGGGCATTGAAAGATCCAGGGAAGGGTGATTACTCGAAATGGCATTGAAAAAGGTAGGGAGTCTGTAAAAAAGTGATCTCTGAGAGAGAGAAAGATGGAATTTAGGTTGGTGTAGTAGGTGGTTATTACGGAAGGAGCGGGTGGGAATGTGGAGTGAAAAGAAAGGCAGTATTTCTGAGGATCGGAACTTGCCATTTAAGGCATTGTAAATGAAGGAAATATCATGAAAATTCCTATGGGAGGATAGTGGGACTCAAGATAGGGCAGACATTACTCCAGAGCGAGAAGAATTGCAGAGGTGAGGAACACGGTGTCGGACTACTGAAGAAATTAACTGGGCGTTCAAGAATTTTAAGGTTGGAGGGACTGGCAGTGGAGTAAATAACGGAGCAGTACTCGAGGATTGGGAGAACGCAACCGGTGAAAATAGCTCTCATGGCGATTGGATCGTGGAAGTGGAATTGAGTCGATAAAGAACTCTCACGACTGACATGGCCTTGGATTTCATTTTGTTGAGGTGCGGAAGAAAAGTTAGTTTGGGGTCGAATGTCAATGGAAACTTAACGACAGTCAAAACCACTCAAATTTCAATAGCTTCGTTCCCGGGAGCGAAGTGTTGAAACGAAACGAAATGGATTTTATAACCAGGGGAGGTAAACTCGGGGTCGAAACGAAATCGGAGTCTAAATTCCTTCGGGTCGAAACTAAAGTAAAACTCTGGGACGAAACGAAACTCAAACTATGTTTCGCACCGGAGGGACCACGTGCTTCACCTTCGAACGGTTTAGTTTCGACCCACCCACCGAGCACGAAATATGGTTGAATCAAGTAGAAGCTCGGCCTACTGCCACTAGATGCATGGGGCACTCATATTTTTACCTCTAACAGGCGAACGGTGAACGCAAACTGGCCATTCGATTTTTAAGCTCAACATTTTAACCTCTTTGCGTATTTTAACCTCAAACGTAATGGGTCCAAACTATTCCCTCTCTTCCCCATCCACTCAACTTCTGGGAATGAATCTTAACTATGAGCAGCGGAGTTCCTTTTAATTTACTTATAAAATCGTTTCAGGCTTAATTTTGTGTAAAAATGCTATATCCATGATTAAAGCACGTATGGTAATATCCACACTATTTTATTTATCACTTAACCGACCATGGTTTCGACACTTGGTGTCATTTTCAAGGTAATCCAGCAAAACACTCTATCGGTATATATACCCAGGCCAAGGTAGGAGGTATATGGAAACCTTGAAAATAACACCGAGTGTCGAAGGCATGGTCGGTTAAGTGATAAAATAGTGTGGATATTACCATTTGCGCTCTAATCATGGTTCGTTTAATTTAGTTTCGTTCCTATGATTAAGTTTCGTCCCGGGTCGAAACTAAACTCCTTGGTGATTTAAATTTCGTGCGGGAACGCAACTAAATCCATGCCTCGGATTTTCGTTTCCCTCCGGGTCGAAACCAAATATTTTCGTTTCGTTTCACTTGCCATCCATGGTTACGACAGAGGATTCTCCCGCATGCCACTAACAATAAGTGTGTTGTCACTCACCACACGTTAAAATGAGTTTGTGAAAGCCACTACACGCGTAGCTGACGGACAGAGAAATCCGAAATGACACGAAGAAATAAGCGGTAATTAGGGAAGTGAACTGAAACTCATATTTTTGAGGGTTTGCTCTATCAAAATCAGAACTTCTCATTGATATTCCTCAAGGTTGCCAGTCATCATCACCGTAAATGAACAATTTTAACAACTTTTCAGACGGATATAGTGGAAGCTCAGCATATTTAAATAAAAGATAGTAAACAAGATAATTTAACGCGTCGTACTCATTACATTATTGTGAAAAAGTGCATTACAAAGTGCATTTCAATAAATCCTAAAGGCCGTTTTAAACGGGGCACGGAATTGCGCAGGTTAGAGCTGCATTAATTTCTAAAATGGCGTGGAATTGCGCGAATGCATGAACGAAATTAGAACAGGGTCTATTTTGCCATCTCACGTCCACGCATCTCGCATGTGTTCTAGCAATTCCCCGCTTTACACGACGCAATTTTGACTGCGCCTTCGTACGCACGTCAGATTGTGCAAGTAAGTGCCCCGTGTAAAACGGCCTTAAGATTAGTTTGACGCAGCTCTTAGTTCCTCTCTCCTATCCGCCTTTTCATAGCAACGTATTTCTTCCTTTTACTCCATTTATAACCTATTCTATGCCACTCATTTGGGGCGTCCCTTGCCATTCTTCCCCTCCAGCTACGATTATTTTCATCAGACCATCATACCTCATAATGTGAACAACTAAATTGTTCCGTCTTCTCTCTAAGATTGTCAAATCATTTCCATAGTTGGATCGTTCTTTGCTCATCGCCGCGATGCCTAAATTTCTGAAAATTGATTGAAAGGCGCCCGAAGTGGCTGAAGAGATGAGGTTTCTACGGGACGATCTGATACCTCCTCTACCTTATCCTCTTGTTTATGAATATTGTGAGCGGATTTGCTTTGAGTATCTTTTAACTCGAAAATAACGATTTAATATTGAAGGGAGGTTTTACAAATTATATTACAACTGAAATTGCGTGAATATATGCGTTATAGACGCTCTAGGGACTGATTACCAATTGAATCTATCGCCGTATGCGTTTTTAAGTTATCATAAAATTGAATATCAAAAATATTAGCATGGTGTCAGCAGGAACCACTAAAAGAGACCTACAAGAGTCAACATGAACAATATGAAAACGTCATTTACTTGCTCTGTTATTATATTTATTCTATTTACTATAATTTTAGGAAGATTCATCCAAATATGAATTAGCAATAATGATGAACCCATATAACGGGTACTAAGGCAATTGTCCCTCTTAAAATTATTACTATTTTCTGCAATAAGTAATGAGATACGTGTGGCTCCCTCATATTATTCTAATTAGCCCTGAACATACGAAGCTCCGGCTGTATTAGATAATGTTGTAATAGCCGAAACCGGTAATAAAGTAGGAAAAAATTAGAAACTTGTGGAAGAAACAAAGTGTTTTTCATTATTAATATTGAGCCCTTCCATCACGTACGTGCTTCAAGTTTCGATTAAATGTTGAGTGATTGTTTTTAAACGTAAAAGAAAAATATTATTTTGTTATTCCGTAATTCTCATCCTCGTTCCTCATCATCCATGTGTAAAACCCGTTAAGCGCATAGCTCCTATTGAGAATCTTTGCTGGCCTTTTAATCACACCCATGGAGAACTATAATACCAACAGCTCACTTTGAATTACTGGCTACTCTTTCTCTTAAGAAACATTATCTTCCTGATATTAATGAATCGATAACAATATTTTAGTGAACCGCGATTGAATCCTGTAAGTAGGCATGTAATTTTTCAGCTGAAGATTTTCGTATTTTTTGCATCCTCTCATTTAATGCTTCCCTTCCTCTCCCCTCATATTTTTCCGTTTATTGCATAATATATGAATAGCAGCAATCAAGCCCTATCTCCTCCTCGTTTGGATCTTAATCGTCTCAGTATCAACTTTGTGGACGTTCATTTTAATAATACAATGAAAAAAACTTTGTTTTATTCCACCAAGATTGGTGCTATCTGATGATAAAGCCGTTGCGTCGAAACTAATCATGCCTTTAAATAAGCTGGTGGCATAAAACAGTTTTTTAAATTTTATTATCCTACTTCTTTGTTATCTTATGCCATAATAATGATAGCCTATTGTGTTTCGTTTGATAAGTCTACGCTTTTACTATGCACATGATCGGAACCTCAATAGTTCATATTTAAATGTAATCAAGAGGTCAAAAATAAAGAAATATTTTGTGCGAAAAATCCACAGAGAAAAAAATCATTCGCCTTGACCGGGATTCGAACCCGGATCCCTCGATTGCGGGTGACTCCCGTAAAAGTTATAACCGTGGCTAGTCCCGGTACACTTAAATTTGTCAAAAAGAAATATTTTATTATGGTCCTTCAACGGTAGATTACGTTTACGTTAGTGATAATAATAAATTATATTTATTAATTTAACACAAAAAAGAGCACGAAGGCCTTTAAATAGGGTTTTATAATCAAAATAATATATGTAAATTTAATTTAAAAAACATTTATAAAAACAATCTCATAAATAGCAACCATTTACAACATATACAATACATACAAAAGGTGGGTATCAAAAAGATAGTCCTTTCAATTTGTTACTGAAATTTGGTGCGGAAGGCAAAGAGGTCAAGAGCAGAATAGGTGTGTGAAGTCTTTGTACCCCAGTTTGAATTCCCACCTAAGGTTATTCGTTATTCTTTTGTTCAGAGTAAGTCAAATTTGTGTTGAATAAGTAAGTCAAATTGTGTAACTGCCCCCACGTGTTCCGGTGCCGTGGGCAGGCAGTCAGCTCGTAGTCGCCAGGTAGAACGGTTGTACTCTAGATTTCTCCTTGTTATATTTTTTGACATAAGTATTATATATCTGAAACATTGCCTTTTCTATTAACTAAAACCGCCTGGTCCTTCGGAACATTATCTTCATACCCATCGCGTAAAATAAGTATTTGAGATGGAATTGAAAATAGAAGCTTTGGTATAGCTATGAATCCCTCACATAGATATTCCCTTGGGTTAGAAGGTTCGTCCGAGATGAATACCCGGGCACTGAACCCGGCTCCGCTGTTGGGCCATTTCTCACTTGCATTTCCCTCTTGTTTTTTTCCCTCCACAGCTCCGGTGCGTCTTCGCCTCGATTGGCAATTTAAATCAGAACATTTTCCTTCATTTCGTAATCTTAAACCACTTCGTCTTCACGCCGAGTCGTACTCACACCCTCATGTTTTAGGGATGCGAATGAATTTTTAATCGGAATCCGTTGTTTACCTCTCGAAGTCACTGCGCAAATCATCGGGGCAGGAAAAAAAGCCACATCCCTCTTAAATAACCGGGATAATTCAGGACGTCAGAATGGTGACTGGTCCGAGAGAAATAAATAGCGTGACGAAAAACTTTTGGAATTACTCTCCGTGAACAGTATTTCGAATGTTGATACTTATGTAGGAGAAGAAACACGTAGGTGCATAAAAGTAGGAGATAGAGATTTAAGATAGGAGAATAGAGATTTAAGAAGAGAAAAAGATAGGAGATTTGAGTGGAATGCTGCTTCTAACCAATCTTAGGATTGTTGACCAGCAATGACGATTGTGATACCTACCAATGTAATAGCCTAAAGAATAAGTCAATTGGATCTACCTCTAAGTGTTTGTTAAAAATGTTCTATACCCACTACATACATTGGTAATTTTTATGTCTTCATTGATTCATGCGTACTTCTGCTTCATTCATATATATGCTACTGTATATTTTTAGCTGTTGTGCATAGAATTTTGGACGCGCATTACTTAAATGTTAGTTGGAGAATCAACTAAATAGTTTTTCGCAACGTTAGTACTCCAATTCCTTATATTAGTGGGTCATATGGTATAGCTCATTATGTAAAGGAACCGTGCTTAAAGTTATCTATTCCAATTCGGTTTTGCTGACGTAGATCTTAATTCATGCATCTTACGGATGACCTTACACTAGTTTGTAACTTATCAGTTTCAAAAAAATACAATATCTCACTGCTTGGTTATTTTATGTCAATAAGTGATTGCCTTCTGTGTTTTTTCTTGTGATAATTTATGTTCCGATTTTTATGTTAAAATTTCATATTTGTTACTGCGTCACTATAAATTAGCAGAAATGCTGTATTTGAGCAACTCCTTAAATAAATAAACCTACATCCTCACTAGCACTTCATTATTCCGCCAAGTAACATACTTCGTGCTCAACTTCCCTCACTCAATTATCCAACTCGAGGGCTGTTTGCAGAGGTAAGGATAGAGCTCATCCCAGGCTTAGGCCAGATTCCAAGACAAGTACACTTCCTCAGTGCATGTGCTAGCTCAAGTACATCATCGGCGCAAACTGGCATATCGGAAAGTACGACCGAAGCGCTCGTACACCGAGGCTACCATTCACGAACTATAAACCAAAACAAATCGTTTCGTGCTGCGTTTCGCTGGAGGACAGTGGCGTAACTAGGAATATGCTTTGGGGGGATGAGGAAGGTTAGTGGGGGCTACCCCTCCCCCAGGAAACGGGGAGAACAGGAAAAATTTGGAAAAATAACATGCGTGAAAATGCATTTAGCATCATTTTGGCACTTAAAATTTAACTTTAAGCAGATGCATTTATTATACCCACAATAATTTCTAGAAAAGATTTTTAAATATTTTTTTGATTTCTCCGAGGCTTTGAAGGGGGGATATGCCCCCTCATCCCTCCCTTGTTACGCATCATACGTTAAGGATATTCATTAAATTCATGGATAAAAGTGGTTATTTCTATATTAGTGACCATCTTAGAATATTTGAGCATTGCTTAGAGAATCAGTGCGTCTATTGAAAGGCTGCAGGAAATAATTCTGTTGAAAAATGGAAAATGAAATGGGTTGGCGAAGAGCTTATGAATATTACTCATTAAGGGTAGTGGGACCAGATCTTTTACATGGGCCCCCTCGCACACGGAGTATTTTATTTTGGGGGAGTCAGCAGGTTTACCTCCAGATTTTAACCCTAACTTATCGATCAGCATCCAAGCACTCTTCTAACTGCCACGCTCCCCGACGAAGTTAGGGTTATGCTTACAGGAATGTAATTATTGATTCGATTTGAAAAGCTATGAAAGGAAGCAATGACACGAAGTCCTATAATGCTATAATAGAAAATTCTGTGCGCAGCCTTAGCAGATGATTTGGTAGTTTGCTTTGCCAATAGGGTGGTTTCCTATTGTTTTTTTATTGCCTAAATCGAAAGATTATTACTCCTGGAGTACCTATTTCACGCTTTTAGATTTTTAAATGACGATATCTATTTTTCGCGATTTAATGAAAAGTGAAAATTTCCAAGCGCGCGAAAACGTGACGGCTAAGTAGGAATGCCGGGAAAACTCCGTGTGACGTATTTCTGGTTCCAGCTGTCACCCATTGAGGTGACCTTGGGGCGAGGCTTTGAGCGCTGATACGACGCAGGATGCTAGCAGGTAGCAGAATACCCTGTTAGCTGGTAGCGCTTGGCTTAAATAAGGAATAGATATTAAAACCTTATCAAATGAAGAAAACTTTCCGACCTTAGCCAGTTTTAATAGGTGATTGTTAAGACATGTTTCCCTGAGCTCTGTGCCTCATACATGCATTGGTAACCTCAGACGATGTAAAACTCCTATCTATTCGTATAGAGACTAGGTCCCTGTGACGTCACGTGGAGTGGCATCGCATGGGCGCCAATCTGGCCTTTTTCAAATGTGGATAAAATTGACCATTGCCATTCGTCTGAACCGGTATTTCTAAAACCAAATAATTTATATATTATGAATACACTAATGGTGGGTAACGAATCTCAATCAATGCCTTTCGTTTTCTTTGATGAAGGAAACTACCCTATTATTCCATTTCAAATCATTTAAAATCGTAATACATTTTCAGTGTTGCAGTTAAAAGGCTACGAATTATAAATCCTAAAAATGTGAAATGAGTCAAGTAGGTTCTCTTTTTCTATCATGGCACGAATCTATTCTGACCTTCTATTTCTCAATGATCAACAATTCGAATTGCTTGGTTTTATTATGAATATACCTATTTGTCTGTCGAGGAAAGTATAATTTTTATGGTTTCAATACCTGACAAATTGTGCAACAAATAAAGTGTTGCGAAGACGAATGAAACAGTGAGTGAAAAATTATCAGAAAGTAGCTAAATTTTGTGAAATTACAATCAGTGCATAAATAATTTATTCCAGCAAACATGTTTCACTGAACTGCAACATCATTAAGACTGAGCACATAGTTACCGTTGTTCGGAGAGTTTTTTTTAGTCCTGTGAAATATGTTGTCCAGAATAAATTGATGATGTACTGAATTATGGAATGTGATATGCATGGAATTTGTTCTAGTAAAATTAATATCTCTTATAATAAAGTTCCTTGTGGTATCGGCCACTACTATTACCATTTATCGAGAGAGTAATTATTGGCGAAACAACTGGAGATTAGCACTTTTGATTGCGGAATGACTCGCTATTGATTGCCGCGTGATCATTCCACTTAGTTCGACACGTATTCAAAAGAGATCGATTGGGTCTTCAGAATCTTGGTGTCGTTGAGAAACGAGGGGAATTTATTTATTTATTTAATCCTGTCCAAAAGCAGCACGAGGCCAATTACAGAGGACTACAATAACAGGAGACACGATTTAGTAATATTAAGCTACGTAACCAATAATTAATATTTAAAAAATATTCAACAGTATTTACAAATAAATAACAAAGAAAAGCGGCATGAATTCCAGTCGCCTTTTCCACGGTTTGGTGTATATGCTTCGACCACGTCAGCATTCTATCCATTTCCACTCCAAGATATCGAGAAACGACTCCGCGCGATATAGTCTGAGGTTTCAGGCGAGATGGTGTGGAAACGTGACATAATGAAAATGAAAAAGCAGGAGCAATTTCCACAATTTTACATTTATTAATACGACCGGTTTCGCTTTTCAGCATCATCAGGTTGATGATGCTGAAAAGCGAAACCGGTAGTATTAATAAATGTAAAATTGTGGAAATTGCTCCTGCTTTTTCATTTTCATCCGCGCGATATATTGGAGTGGTAATGGATAGAAAGCTGACGTGGTCGAAGCATATGTATCAAACCGTGGAAAAGGCGACTGGAATTCATGCCGCTCTCTTCCCTCTATTGAAAACAAACTCTCCGCTTCCATTAAAAACGAAACTCCTACTGTACAACGCTACAATAAGGCCGATCTTAAGCTACACATCACCCGTCTGGCTCTATGCCGCTGCTACTCATCTAAAAAAAAATTCAAACGGTGGAGAACAAAATAATACGTAAAATCATCGGAGCACCCTGGTATGTAAAAAACCAAAATATCAGGAAAGATTTAAAAATCACCCCAATTTTATCTAAACTTAAATCTTCACTAGAGAATTTTTCTAAATCATTCAAAGCCACCGAGAACTCTCTTTTAGAAAATCTGTGGGACTACCTACCCCCATTGAAACCAAAGCACCGCCTTCCAAAATGTTCTCTGAACCCTTCTCATATCCCTATCCCATAATACCCCTCCCCCATATATAATGCCACGAATCTAAATTATTTCATGTGACTTTATGTTCCTGAAACGATTATTCTATGAAATCCTCAGGAGACAGCTTTCAGCTGGGGACTGAGAACTAAATTGCCAAGTGATACTTTGCGTTGCGTTGCATAACAAAGAATAGTAAATTTCATCGGGTGGTGTGAGGGATAGGGGGAAAATTACGACATTGATGGTGCAAGATGGATGAGGGATGAAAAAAAGGATCAAAATTTGGAACACATTTGGCATAGGAGTTAGTGAAAGAAGGAAGTCTGAACAGAAAAGAACGTTTAGAGACAGAAAGGCGGGGGGTGAAACAATGAAATAGGTCACTCGACCTGGTCGAGCACGAAGCGGAAAAAAGAAAGAAGGTCAGATGATTTGTATTTGCCATCAATGATATTAAAGAAGAGTCTCCGGTCATTGAGACTCTTCTTAAATAAATTAAAGCGAATGCGAAAGCGAACGGTTGAATGCATTCACGAGTGTTGAAATTCTTCATCGGGAAAGGCGTTCGCTCGGCCAAACCCCCTTTTTAAAGGGAAAACGGACAGGGGGAGGGGATGGATTTGGAGGGAAAATGCACGCTAACGTTTACCGAAGCCTGCGCATCGAACGACATCTGTGCTCGGCCGCTCGAAGCACCTCCGCCTTAGGCGGGAGATGACGAACTACGATGTACGTGAAAATCATTCGCAAGATATCATGGAATGTTAGAATTGAATCAATGGTAATTCTGCTAGAAAAGTAGCTGGTGTCTTATAACATGTAAATCAGTGATTTGTCACGGGTACCAATTACACTTTGTTAGAAGTGAACTACGAATTTTTTAATATATTTATATATATAGAATTATTCAAAAACAGCCAAAACGGCTTTTACATTGAATAGACAGCTTAAAATCTGCAGCTTTAACAAATATAAACTATTAAAAGGATATAAAAAAAAGATTCAGAAGATGGCTTTTCGAAGCTGCCTCTTGAATGATCTGATGGGCATTGAAAGATCCAGGGAAGGGTGAGTGAATGGTATTGAAAAAGGTACAGAGTCTGTAAAAAAAAGTTATCTCTGAGAGAGAGAGAAAGACGGAATTTCGGTTGGTGCAGTAGGTGATTATTACGAAAGGCGTGGCAAATGTGGAGTTAAAAAAAGGCAGTATTTCTGAGGTTCGGAACTTGCCATTTAAGGCATTGTAAATGAGTTTGCTTGTTTATGTTCAACTGATTCCCATGCAATATTTGAAGCGCGTCTAATGAGTCTAGGGTGTAGATTATGCCATATGCTGCGTATTTCGTTATGCCATTATTTTAATTCGCTGTATTATGTAGTTCTTATTTTTACGAATGGTACCGAAAACTATGGTCTATTCGGGTGATAATTTCCCTGAAGTACCTAGATGATTTTTTTCTTCAGGATTGGGAAGGAATCCATGCAAAAAGCATTTTCACATAATTAACTTGGATGACCATAAAAGAAATAACGGACACTGTGACCCAGAAATATGTCTAGTTTTAGTAATGGATAACGTTAAAACTACATGAAAATATGAGCTGCTCTCTTGAAGATTCAACGAAGTTAGGGGAGCTAATTTCCCTGTGTGCAATTTGATTTCCTTATATTTCAACTTTAAAAAAAAGTAAATCCCTTTATAATCAATGAAACAACGGCGGTCGAATACTGTTGTGGAACTACCCCTTGGACGAGACTACAAAGTAAATGATCATACCCTGAATTGATGAAATATGCTGGCTCCATCCATCAATTCTGTTCCTCCGTATCTCTTCTGCCTCTCCTCACCCACCATATTCTGCACTTCGTCGTCCCTCCTCCGTCTCGTCCACTACCCCTCCCTACACAGACTTACCTCTTCAATAGGGTAGTTTCCTTCATCAAAGAAAACGAAAGGTATTGATTGCGAATCGTTACCCACCATTAGGGTTTTCATAATATATAAATTATTTGGTTTTATAAATCCCAGTTTTGACGAATGGCAATGGTCAATTTTAATCTCATTTGAAAAAGGTTAGATTGGCGCCCATGCGATGCCACTCCACGTGACGTCACAGGGACCTAGTTTCTATACGAGAGGATAGGAGTTTTACATCGTCTGAGATTACCAATGCATGCATGAGTCACAGAGCTCAGGGAAACATCTCTTAATAATTACCTATTAAAATTGCCTATGGTCGGAAAGTTTCCTAAGCTGATGGCTTACTGGCTAATGTCTCTTTAACTTCCGCAAACCTCAGTTATTTGAGCATCATACTTATTTTATTCCAATTACCGAATTAGGGGTTGTAAATCAAAAAACATCAGCTAAAGGCAAATAATTGTGTGAAGATATCTTCCGGGGTAGTGTTTTCTTTACATTGCATCATATGAATACGCGGTGTTAGAGCGAGGTATTTCTACATCTTTTGTAGTTTCTCATAAAAAAAATGAATTTATCACTTTATGTCATAAATCTTCTTCGGCCTACTTGCACAAGAAACGGCAAAAAAGGATTATTTTGAAGTAAAATTGAACACAATACTCAGCGTTTTAGAATTAAAAAAAAACAAATTAATTTCCGAGTTAAATACGGCACTCAAGCGAGAAAATTTTCTCACAATCAACTACTTCCGCTGAACACCATGCTTGTCTTTTTTTTTAATTTTGCAAGTGAAGAAGGCAAAATGTTACATTTGCCATATATGATGTTTTAAGTTCACAAAAATATTTTATGGAACACTTGGAGCGAATTCGAAAAATCGACTCATGTTCGTGGCATCTCTGACCACTCAGTGACATAATGGAATTTCTGGCTCATAAACTCGCTCAGAGAGAATCACATCTAGAGGGAAAGATTTATCCACTAGAGTATAAATAAAAAATGAACCACGTCCTTCATCCATCGTGCAACATATCCATCGTACTTTTCTCCCAACTCCTCGCACCACCGTATGAAGTCTACCATTTTTTTATATATGCCAAACATGTGCAAATACTGTTGAATATTTTTTTTGTTCATTGTTGTTTCACTTTTTGCTCAATATTAGTTAATTGTAGGGATGGCCGGATCGGATACCTCGGATCCAAATATCCGCGGATATTGCCTTTCATCGGATACATCGGATCCAAAGTCTTTGAAGACATCGGATCTGGATCTGAAATGTTAGATAATAGCTTCAGTGAATGCAACGCCCCATAAGGGTGGACTGGCACATAGTGTGACTCTTCCCAAGAGATAAAATTATCATCGGGGGATTCTCAGCGTCAGGAATTTGAAAATGCATTTGGATCCGAAAATATCCGATCCGAGAGATCCGGCTCCGAAAATCAAGGATCCGATCCGAATCCGGACCCGAAAAAATCCTGGATCCGTCCATCCCTAGTTAATTGTATTCTTTGTGATTGAGAGTCTTCTATTTTCTCCCAGTGAGAGAAGGTTTCACTTCTTTCACTGGGAGAGTTATCGAGAGAATGAGAGCAACGTTATCGTCTCGATCTAATATAGGATCCGTTGTTCCATTGTTGGCCCAATTTGAATTTCCCAATGAAGGCGTTAGCCGTTGGGTATTAGAACCCTTTCCATATGCGGCTGAGGTTATATCCATCCTCCCTATTGAAATTATTTGGCCCTTTCGCTATTTCGAGGGTTTCGAGTATGACGCGCGGATGATAATCTTCCCCTGCCTTAGCCAGCACACATGCATGGTTAAATATCATTTTATGCCCAGGGCTGAAGGAGTAAAAAAATCATCAGACAAACGTATAAAATTGTTTCAAGCTTAATTTTGTGGAATAATGCTGCATCCATGATTATAAAACAATTTATTATCTTTTAATCATGGCTTCAGACACACATTAGAGTCCTCTGTAATAGGGTACTTTCTTTCATCAGAGTAAACGAAAGGCATTGATTGCGATTCGTTACCCTCTATTAGTGTATTCATAATATACAAATTATTTAGTTTTAGAAATACCGGTTTAGACGAATGGCAAGGGCCAATTTTATCCTCATTTGAAAAAGGCCAGATTGGCGCCCATGCGATACCACTCCACGTGACGTTACAGGGACCCAGATGCTATACGAGTAGTCGGGAGTTTTACATCGTCTGAGATTACCAAGGCATGCATGAGGCACAGAGATCAGGGAAACATCTCTTAATAGTCACCTATTAAAATTTCCTAAGTTTGGAAAGATTCCTTCGTTTAATAGGGTAATAATTATCCTGATTTAAGCCAAGCGCTACCTGCTAGCAGGGTAATCTACGCTACCGCCATGCTCGGCGGCAAGCAGTCTGTATTGTAGCGGCGTTCATAGCCTCGCACCCAGTTGGCCTCACACAACAGCTGCAAGACGTCACACGGTCTTTTCCCAGCATTCGTACTAAGCCGTCGCTTTTTCGCGTGCTTGAAATTTTTCACTGTTCATTACATCGCGAAAAATATATATCGTCATTTAAAAATCTAAAAGCGTGAAATATGTACTCCAGGAGTAATAATCTTTCGATTTAGGCGATAAAAAATAACAGGAAACCACCCCATCTGCATGATGCTGTTTTTGAACTGCATTAAATAAATAAAGCCTGAATCACTCGATCATTTTTTCCGCTGGTTGTGTCTCAATTAAAAGTTGCCACGAGTCATTGCCCTCTCTCATAATCCTCCCCTCGTGCATATCGCCGGGGGTTGAAGAGGTTCCCTTGTTCGCCATGCCAACACTCGTCCAGCGCGGAGTGCCAGCACTCCAGCCCCGCTCCACGAGGGAAAATAAATGCTCTGAGACGAGAGTGGGGGAGGAAAAAATTGGTCTGGCGATGGATGCCTTTGCTGTTGGGCGGGGATGGGAATGTTTGCATGAGAGAAAGGGAGGGAGGAGGGGGGGGAGTCTCTCTTTATCGAGGCGGGCAAGCCGTCCGTAATGGCGGTGGCTGTGCAGGAATTCGCGCGGAAAAATCTTCACTCCCCCCTCCGTTCAACTACCCCTCCTCTTCTCCATCCCCTGGACCCCTTTTATAATCTCCATTGCATTCATTCGCACAAACACTCACGCACGCATAACCATGACCCTCGCAAAGCATTCCCGCCATGGGATAGGTCTCGCTTCTAAGGTCTCAGGTTTTTCCCCTTGTGAGTGCTGCAGAAGTTCGTGGTCTCATGTTACTGCAGGGCATTATTATTTTTGAACGACACGAGTTTTTGATGACAGTCTGCCATCATCGGCAAAGTGGTCACTCACTGAGTGGTTCAGCTTTAAGGTTTTAGTTCGGGTAGATGATGGTAGAGCTCCCTCCGGGCTAAAGCCATAGGTATTGAAATAAATACTTAAGGTTGTCTATGATCATTTATTTATTTTTCGAGTCGTCCACATACAGCATATAGGCCAGTTTGGCACAATATAACAAACATAAAAAAGTGCAAACACAATTAAATTTAAATAAATAACAATGTATTAAATGTAATCTAATATGCCTTAAGGGTATCTATTGAGATAGGAAAGAGCACGTTTTGGAAAGGTGTGGTTAAGAAAAGAGAACGGGTCAATGTGGTCTGGAAGATAATTTGAGGGAAGAGAGGCGGAAGAAGAGTGTTTTCGAATGTTCGAGTAGTTTAGAATGTTAGTGCATAATCTTCAAGGTAATGCAGTAACGTTGAAATCTAGGTCGGAGTTGTATAGTTGTATGTTATAAATTGTATATTCATTGAAAATTGAAAAAAAAAACTATTTATTTCAAACTAACTATTTGGAAAACTTCCACTCCAACCGCTTGAATCTTCGGATTTAGCTTTAAAGCCATAGGTGAATGAATACAACTCATTCACGATAGGGAGCTCAGTTTCTTCCCCTGAGCCACTTTGTACGTCGAGGATTTTATTTGGGGGCGATCGCAGGCTTCATCAAGGATTTGAACCCGGGCTATTCGATTAACTGCCAATACCTCTATCCACTAAGCTGCCACTTACTCTCCTGATTGATAGGGCTATTGAATATGATGAAATTCCTGAATGTGTGGTATTCATACCACAATGAGGGCGAATGACTACTATGATGATGATGACCGGCTATCATAAAATGAATCCCAAACGATATGCATTCCCCCTCACCGTCAATGAAAGCTACGGGCAACCTTGATTGAATGCGAAAATTTGAATGGAATTTTATCCACACAAGCACAAATTCTAATGGTAATTTCGCATTTCTTTTTTATGTGTAAACGGCTGGTGTCCTAACACACCCTGCCACACACCTTTTAGGCGGCTTGCGGGGTAGTATTTAGATTTGAATGTAGAAATTGCCATATGGAAGTATGTATTTTAAAACGAGTATTTCCTTGTGATCTTAGGCCCACCACACACGTTCCGGCCCGGCCTCAAGGCCTGGCCTCGAGGCCGGCCTTGAGGCCTGGACTGCGCAGTTTGGCCGCCTCCCACACACGTTCAGTTTGGCCTCAAGGCCCGGACTGTACAGTCCGGGCCTTGAGGCCAAACTGAACGTGTGTGGCGATGCCTTGAGGCGGATCGTCGGCCGGACGGCCGGATGGGAATCCAATGAGGTCCGGCCTCAAGGCCAAGCGAAACGGAGTCGGAACGGAGTGTGAAGGGTGAATCCTGCAGTTCGAGACACTTGTTTTCCCCCTCCCACCACATTTTCAACCCTCTCGCATCTACTATTTGTAAAAAAAAAAATGCGAGACGCCATAGTTTGAGGAGCTCTATCGTCTAGATGAGGCAATCAATTTCAATGCAACGAAAAGCTACGAAAGGGAATTTATTTCTACGTTGCATCATCTACGTAAAAAAATTTCCGCCCCATATTGTTTTCTGTAATTTTTTTTTATAAAAAAGTACCCGTTTTTTGCGCCTAAAATCAAGTTTCCCAACTTTGAGCGCTTGGTAGTCCCGTAGTTTTCGATCCAATAACTTGGGATTTTTATATAAGATAGCCAAATCTATTATTAACACGTTGCATACAGATGGCGAGAATTCTTGTCATTTTTTTCCCGAACGTTCCGGACGGATGACGAAGATTCTCGTCATTTAGGCGCGTCAACCTAAACAGTTTTAAAGCTCACAATGCGTAGTTGTTAGTACGTTTTCAATTGTTGTTCGTTATTCATAATGAATTGATGCATCATTAAGTTTGCTTGGGTAAAGTTATATTCTAAACATTAGCTTTTTAACCATGTTTAAAACAAAGGCATTACGCCCTAATAGGCACATATTTCCAATCTCAACACATCCACCCAGAATTCCTAGGAATTTAAATACCCCGGTACGCAACGTGTTAACAATTTGCAGAAATTTAATTTTTGATGCCACGAAAATTGATAGATTTGTTGTAAACAACGCTAATATTTACTAACTTTGAAACCAAAGGATCAATTGAAAATTTATTGGCATTGTTTTGTGCTGTAGAATGTGAGCAATGTAATTACATAGATCATACACGTTAAATGTCAGCAGTATATTCAATAGTGTTTGATATTTATTCTTGTTTTGAGATCTGATTGTTAAAATGGAGCGTAATCAGCATCCTTGTTTATTCAAAAGCATAATAGCAACATACATAGCAACATGCATAGCAACATGGATACATATTCATAAGAAAATCTATTTGATGAACGTATCATCAAAGCTGTCTTGTTGTTGATGGTGTAGTGTGCCTGTTGGCGTTGTAGTGAATTGTGAAGGATTTTGTGAAATACTTTAGGTGAAGCATGTCTTTCTGGTCAAGGGATTGCCTACTTCAGTTCATAGAGAAATACCGGGGCCACGGAAGTATCTGGAAAATTAAAGCCAAAGAATACCGCAACAGGGACATGAGGGAGGCAGCTTATCAGGATTTATTGAATTTTATGAAAAAGATTGACCCGCAAGCAACTAAGGACAGTGTTGTTAAAAAATAAACAACTTACGGAGTTCATACAGAAAAGAGCTGAAAAAAATTAAATGTTCACAAAAATCGGGGATGGGAACTGAGGACGCGTACGTTCCGAAACTATGGTACTTCAACGAGCTGAACTTCCTACGAGATCAAGAGGAGGCAATGGAAGGTGTATCAAACCTTGATGGAAGTGATCAGGTACGCATACAATTAAATTATAATTATTATACTATTCAATAATTACTCATAGATCAATGTTTGCAATGTCTTGACGCAGGCACAGATGGTTTCTAACATATGACTTTATTTTCGTACTTTCTAATTAGTAAATTATTACATAACCTCAGATTTAAGATATGTTATTAGTCTTAATGCACGTATCTATCCTGCCACTCCACGGCTCCTTCGTCGTTGAAGTATTTCACGAATCTTTCCCTTACATCTTTCGCTTTATCACTTTTTGACCGATTAGATCCAGGTGCCAAACTTTTGTTCGGATCCATTCGAGGTCCTGCAGTAAATGTACCTGTTTCCAAATCTTCATTGTCCAACCAGTCAGAAGGGCTGTATTCTTTAGGTATTTTGTTGCGAAGGTAATTGTGTAAATAGCAGCAAGCAACAGTAACACTCTCTACCTTGTCTAAATTTATGAAGGAAATAGGTTTTTGTAAAACTCCGAATCTTTCTGCGAGTATACCAAACACACTTTCAACCACGCGTCGTCCTCTTGACAAGCGATAGTTATAAATTTTTCGCCTTTTGTCAGTGATTTTGCTGTTAAAAGGCTTCATAAGATCTTCACGAAGCGGGAAAGCATCGTCAGCGATGAACACATATGGAAGAGTGACTCCGTCAACAACGTCTTCTTTTGGCACATTAAGGCGTCCATTATTAAGAACTCTGTAAATGTCTATCATTTCAAAAACTCCACCATCAGATACGCGGCCATTGCATCCAAAGTTAAAGTAAAGTATTTCATAGTTCGCATTAACTAATGCCAGGAGTATCTGGCTATGAAAATTTTTGTAATTGTAGAAAAAAGACCCGCATCCTGGAGGTGGTGTTATTGCAATATGTTTGCCATCAATTGCCCCCAAACAATTTGGAAAGTTCCACTTCAGTTCAAACCCTTTGGCCACTATCCTCCATTCCTCTTCTGATTTTGGACACTGAAAAAATAGTGCATGATAAAAATAGCATTAGAAGTAAGCCAATATTAAATGATTTTGTGGAACTTAACATATATGTTGGGTTTCAGGAAGAACTGAGTATTGATGTGACATCCGAGCAGAATACATGCTCTCCGCCCACCACTCAGGTGTCGTCAGCCCAACGCTTTGCCCAGCAGGCTGATAACTTGAGCTTCTCTGAGTCAACACCATCTGGGCCTTCAGGAGCTGTAACTTCCAAGCCATTTAAGCGAGCTAAACCCCTAACGCCAACTGACCAACTTTTGGTTACTGTGGGCCAAAGATTAAAGGAGGTCAAGAAAGAAGACCAGTTTGATCTGTACGGAAAGCATGTTGCCCAAAAACTTCGTCTACTTATTCCTGAACAGCGAATCTTTGCACAGAAACTGATGAATGATGCTCTGTTTGAAGCAGAATTAGGATCACTCCATAGAAATGCTTCAATAAATACCGGTTTCCCTTTGGAATATGGCCCTCCATCACATTCATCAGATCACAGTTTCCAGTCGCAAATATCCGTCCAACAACATCAAACTAATTCTAACTACCGATCAACATCTGAGGAGCAGCAATCTTTTTTTGATACATTATAGAACCAAGTTTATTACACCCATTTACAATAACTTTTTCTTATATTTTTTTATAATTTAAAATATTGGCCCTAAGTACTTAACATAACCAAGGACAGTAATTCGGGTCAATTTATGTTTGAAGTGTTTGTAAACAGCTCTGCATTTGTATTTCCATCGGTTGTTCAATAGAAATTGACTTCAAATTGCGTACATTGCATTAAGAGTCAAGTAAAGTGAGTACCTATACACGAGTTGAACGTATAAATAGGCTAATAATTTGAAGACAACACGGGAGATAGAAAATTTTGTTCATATAGAAGTTATACTATGTATAGCGTAATAACTCATGTAATATATATATATATATATTACTTTAACAGGTGTGCCCACTTATTTTGCTTGACTCTCACAATCAGTTATTTTATTTATTTACCTTACAGAAGTCCTTTAGTGCTTTTGCTAATGCCAAGCAAGTCTCTGGTATAATTTGTCCCAAAGATTGAGGGGAAATTCTAGTAGTGAACTTCAAATCTTCCAGTGTCCTGCCTGTAGCCAAATATCGCAATGTTGCTGTTAACTTTTCGTGAGGCGTTATAGCTTGCCTCATAACAGTGTCTTGCTTGGCAATAAAAGGTGTAACCATTCTTAATAACTCCAGGTAAGTTGGTTCGTCCATTCTTAAATAGTTCTTCCAATCTTTCGGATAACACTGAAGTTCGGTTAATAAATTAACATGAGTAAACTTTTTCCTTTCAAGCCACGACTTCGCCCACATGCTTCTCTTGCGCTTTTTCCTTTTCGCTAGAACACACACTATCACTGCAATTGCCTCAATCTCTTCAATAGTTGACATGTCGAGCACAAAAGGTACACCTTCGAACAGAGCTACCGCGCGACTGGTTTGCGTGGGGGGTGAACACGACTCCGGCCTCAAGGCCCCTTGGCCTTGAGGCCGGGCCTCATTGGATTCCCATCCGGCCGTCCGGCCGACAATCCGCCTCAACGCATCGCCACACACGTTCAGTTTGGCCTCAAGGCCCGGACTGTACAGTCCGGGCCTTGAGGCCGGGCCGGAACGTGTGTGGTGGGCCTTACACTTCTCCGTTTATGGACAGTTGTTTCTGTAGTGTAGTGGTTATTACGTGCGCCTCACACGCGCAAGGTCCCCGGTTCGATCCCGGCCAGAAAATTTCTGTTCTCTAGATGTTTCCTAGTCTTAACAAGGCGCCGAAACTTTTAAGTATTAAGATATTTTTAGGCTTATTATCATTTTTTTACCTATTACATCTGCCGTTAATGGCCAGCTACGACATGAGCTCACTGAGAGCCTCGTAAGTATACAACGGATCAGAGCTCACTCGCAAGGGTTTATAATGTCCTTTCAATCAGAGAGATAGTCCTTTTTAAATTTTAAAGCTTGCCTCGACTAATAATTTTATTGAATTTGAATAGCTGCCCCTTAAGCTATTATATTTTTATTCCCAAAACCCATAACTTATATATTTTTATTCCGTTGTCCAAATTCACTTAAAGTGATGCTGCCGTGTCATTCAGTCGTATTTATGTAAAATTAATACTTTTCATGACATAAACTTGGACAGAGAATTTGGTCTCTATTTTGCTATCAATATTAAAAGTCGGTTGTTAATTTCAGTACAGAGTATGATCGCGCATTAAAATTATGACGTGATAGTTAGAGATGCGTGAAAATCGCAAATGCGATGTGCGCAAATAAATGCGACATAGATGCGATGACTGGACTTTTATGATATTTATACGCAAATTTGCCTTTTCGACGGCAAAATTCGTACATTTTGTGCCGAGCCCAGTTTAAATGCTCCGCTGACACTCACCGCTTAAAGCACGTGAGCGACTGGCCTGCTGCTTATTGGCTGGGACTCTACGTGGCCGCGAACTACTAGTGGGCGCGGGCAAGCTACATATCCGCCACTATACGTCTAATTCCTTATATTATTATTGTACTACAATATAATTATTTAAAATGTTCTGTAGTTTGTCATATAACTGTGTTTCACTACGTTTTATCGTCATCTACCTCATTATGAAAATAAAAATAGACGCTACAACATGCGATAAACTGTCATTGAAAGTGCGATAAAATAAAAATGAAAGTGCGATTTTCACATATCTCTAGCGATAATACTTTGTGATTTCCATTTTTCCATCATTAATGATTGTGAAGTCCTTCACCACGTTCAAGCTTCTAGTTTCGATGTAATTCCTGACTTACCGTTGCTGATGAAAGGTGGTGGGACTCGTTTCACATATGGCGTAATATCTGGTTTCTTCCCGGCGAACAATAGGGGTTAAGATTTCACGGGTCTCACACCGGAAGAAGTCCTCCATATCTCCTTTCAACGTTTCGATGCGCAGTGCAACTCACCCATCGCCCTCAGGGATTCAGGAATTCAATGTCATTGTGGTAGACCGCGGAACCCTTATGAAGTAGGACTAGACTGATGGTTGAAATCGATGGAGTACAGCGCAGGGTGGACATATTTGTCAAGATTTTCAACGGTAAAAAGTCCAGCGTTTCCAATACGTTAGGGGAGCTCGGATTGGAATCTTTAGAGGAGCGTTAGGAAAAATTTAGGCTGAATTTACGTAGTGGATTCCAGGAGAATTTCTCAGACGACGCGAAAAATATCCTTCGTTTGCAGTAGAAACGGGACTCTGGGCGGGTCACACTCCCGGAGTAGGGTCCGTAGACTCTCACTTTTCACCCTCACCACGGAAGGGGTAGGACATGGAAGGATGAAGGAAGGAGGCGCCGCCGCTATAGGAGCCCGACGACGCGACGCCTCCTGGGTTAGGATAGGTGTGGAAGGGTAGGGATGTGGAATCCCGCACCGTCACAGAGGCGAACGGCTCCTACTACTAGCGAAACCATGCTCCCTTTTAGTGCCAACCGATTTTCTAGACACTATACCAAAAGTGCCGAGGCATTTTTGCTGATTCTTCAGTAGGTAAGGGAAAAAACTTAGGTCTTAAAAACAAGTAAAGGTATATGTTCAGAAACTTTAGGAAATCTTTATTATATGTGGTTTAAACTTTTTATTATATTATTTGACGAATTTTTGGTAGTATGAGTTAATTTTTATAATTTAAAGAAAATAGCTAATGTTAAAATAAAATGAACATTGGCAACTGTATGATTAGTTCATTATCAGCATCTAAGAGTGACATTGCCTGAGGAGCGCGATAGCGCTCCATGCACTTTTCGCGAGAGATAGGAGGGGCACGATAGCGCTCTCCTGCACTCTAAGGCTTAATGTTTCTACAGAAAAGAAAAAAATTTCCTATGAGGAAGGAAATTTCTACAATTTTTCGCAGATATCCTTCGCTTGCATTCGTTCTATGATGGACGTTAAAATGATGTCACGAGGGGTGGATGGAGACTATTAACGGGACTCCTTGTGCGATCATCCCGTCCGCCAGCGCTCTCCACCATCCCTTTCGCATCCCTTTCTTGGTAGCAATCCGCCCTTTGGACCCCCGTATTTCGTATGAATATTGAAGAGATGGTAAGGGAAGCATGGGATGAGTTAGAAGCTGGAATGAAAGTGGGAGGAATGATGTTCAAATCAGTGAGATTCGCGGATGATCAGGCGTTGATTAGCCAGTCAGCGAGGGGCTTCAGGCTCTAGTGGATGCGTTATACAAGCGTTGCGAGGAGTATGGTATGAGGATTAATCACAAGAAAACTAAAGTTATGCGGTTTTGTAAACCATCACGAGCGAGGAATGTGAGACTTAAGATAAACGTGGGTGGTGAAAAACTTGAGCAGGTTGAGCAGTTCAACTATTTAGTCAGTACGTTAGAGGGAAACGGATACAGTAGTAAGGACATTAGGAAGAGAATTGCATTAGTAAAGGAGGCGTTCATGAGCAGGAAGGAGCTTCTGAGAGGATCGTTGTGTAAGAGTTTAAAGAAAAGGTTAGTGAAGAGTTTGATCTGGAGTGTAGCGCTCTACGGTGCGGAAACGTGGACATTGAGGAATGAGGACGAGAGAAGATTGGAAGCATTCGATATGTGGGTATGAAGAGGATTGGAGAGGGTGAAATGGACGGAGAGGAAAAGGAACGACGAAGTGCTGGATATGGTTGGCGAGGAGAGGCAGCTTTTAGATGAGGTACGGAGCAGTCAGAATGTATGGATGGAGCGAATAATTAGCGGGGAGGGGATGTTTGAAACGGTGTTAGAGGGTAGAATGTTATGGAAACGAGGGAGGGGAAGGAAAAGAATAGGATTTTTAGATGGTTTGAAAGGGAGTAGGCCTTACAGTGAATTGAAGAATGCAGCGCTGGAAGGAAAGGGAGGCTCCCAGATCACTTCTTTAGTACTCCATAGAAACCTACCTTAATCGGTAGATTATTGTAATATAATGGGAGATTCGAATGAAGGGGGAGTCCTCTCCTTGACCTGTACCATGCCGGTTTGCGCCCTCGCAAGACCCGCGACTCCTTCACCTCCAACGCCGGTCTTCTCCCTCGAAAGATTCGCGGCTCCTTTAGCACCAGCGCCTATCTGTGCCCTCGCAAGACCCGCGACTCCTCCTATGCCCCGCGACTTACGCCGTGCTCCGAACATCTTACTGCACTGTACGTATGATAAATGTCGGTCAACCAATCAGTTACTTTTATTCTTCCCTTAATGTCACTACGACAATAAGAAGAAAATAAAGCAAATAGACTGCAATAGAGAGAGATTTTATATGTCGTTCTCTGCCGGTACTATCAGGGATAGCAACGGTTTCTTGACTTATAAAATTAATAACATCACTCGAAAGGAAGACTCATCGCATGTTAATTTTTTTCATTGATCAAACCATATATGGATTTACAATAGGAAATGCTAATCGTTGCTAAGTTTTGCCTTTCAATGAATTTACACGCTTTTTTTATTATGTCTAATATTTTATGATCGTGTGGTGCGCAATTAAGAATTTTCATTCAGGTGGCAAGTTGGTTCTCGGTCACTCCCTACCAAGCACCGTAGAGATGGATATGAAGGCCTTATGTAGATATACGAGTAAAAGTAACATTAAAATAGGGAAGCAAATACTGATAGAGGTGGATGAATTCGGTTATTTGGGAAGCAACATAACTAGTGACGGGAGAAGCAAGAAAGAAATCAACAGCAGAATAGCCCAGGGGAAGAGAGCATTCCACCAAAAGAGAGACCTGCTTACAGCGGGAAACTTAAATATGGAAGTAAAGAAACAATTTATAAGAACCTACATTTGGAGTATGCTTCTATACGGAAGTGAGGAATGGACAATGACCGCAGCGGAGATAGCAAGGATAGAGGCCTTCGAAATGTGGTGCTACAGAAGAATGATGAAAATCAAATGGATCGACCGAGTTAGTAACGAGGAAGTCCTAAGAAGGGTAGGAGAGAAGAGAAGCCTAATGAAAACTTAAGCAAGAAGACGGAACAACCTTATAGGCCACATCTTGAGACATGATGGCCTGATGAAGACAATCGTCTAGGGACAAGTGGAAGGCAAGAACGGAAATGGAAGACCTCGAACAAAATATATGGAACAAGTAAAGAAGGATGTGAAAGTGAAGAAATACGTAGGTGTGAAAAGATTAGCTGATAGGAGTGCTGCGTGGAGGGCTGCGTCAAACCAATCCTAGGATTATTGACCAGTGATGATGATAATGACGAGTAAAAGTAGTCACGGAGATGTGTCATCGTTGTATTTTTCCAGAGTTTTTTATTGTTTTTTTTTGCTGGCCTCGGTGTCGATGGGACAAAATCATTGCCTGCCAAACCGTAGGTCGCGAGTTCGAATCCCGCCTGGGTAGGTGATCTCTATCCAGGGCGTGGATGTTTATGTCATGCTACATTAATTCCTCCGATGTAAAAGGCCCCTACGTGCTGTTTACGGGGGAATGGAAAAAAATAAAATTAATAAAATGAACTGAAAAATGATGAAAATAAAAAAAATTGAACTTCAGTGGTAACACTTCCCATTTCTTACCATTGCTACAATTTCCTTTAGCTTTATGCACTTGTGTTCTTTAATTTCGAGGTTTTGATTCTCGTTTTAATTTATATACTTCATTATCGGCATATTTTAGGTAGATTTCATTCCCGTTACATTATATGTATTTTGTTTCTTGTTATGTATTATTTATTATCTTGTTATTGCGCCTCTGTAAATTGGCAATAATTTCTGTATGTGGGCTTTTGAAGTAAATAAATAAAATGGATTTAGGTACTGTACAGCGTGTTTTTTAGGACTGGTTATTTTTTTGGAAGCTTTGCACGTCATTCATGTTGTTTTTTTTAATGTGTCGGTTTAAGAGATTGGTGTCGCTGTCTTCTTGACATAACTACATCCTCTCTGTTGGAGAAATCCACAAACTTGAGAACGCCATTCATATGTTTTGCTGACCTGCATTAAGTGGAGGGATTATCGTCCGCCTAACCTTTCCTAATCACTCACTTCCTCACGGCTGGGCACAAGTTGACGTAAATGTGAACGCCCTCATTTCTGAAAGGGGAAGGCGTCTGTCTTCCTCCCCAAGGTTCTTTCTTTCTTCTCGCCATGTTATTTTTCATCCTTTTAACCTCGTTTTTAAGAATTACAATACCCCATGTTTTCAGGCGCAGACACATCTCTGTGACCCATATTTCTTCTGTTTGTCCAGGATTTACTCCGATGTCAACCTCTGTGAACTTTTTGAGAAGACATTGTGCTCATTTTAAGCTGCTTAACACGTGGCTCTAACCATGTCTAAGTTTTGTGGTGGAAACCATAACAAGCACATACCGTGGTCTGAATTTAACCAAGGTCTGCAATCATTTAGGTGCGTTGTTTTTTTTAGTAACCACGAAGAACATATAATGTGAGTGAGTCGACTCGGGATACCACTTATATTATCTCTTTTTTATGAATTTTGTTTTACACGGGGCATGTAATTACACCGTTCAGAACTGCATTTCTTCTCGATTTTGCGTGAAATTACGCGAATACAGTGACGGAAGTTAAACACGGCTCGATTTGCCTACCTGAATTCAGGAATTCTCGCATGGGGTCCAGCAATGAACTGCCTCAAAGGACGCAGTTTGAAATGCGCTTATAGCAATTAAGTCAGATTGTGCAAGTTCTTTCTCCGTGTAAAACGGACTTGAAGACACATATTACGAATTTCTCATTTTTAAAATCAAAGAAAGTTTTACCTACCTCTTTCTTTCGTACTTTTTGAGTTATTTGTGCCTTTTACCTAGTTTCTTTATTAATATATCAGAATTGCACAAGACTGAGCTGGAAGGAAAGCTATATTTCCCGGTACTTTGATCAGGTTATTAGAATTCATCATCATCAATAGTCTTCTTCGAACGTCCGCGTCATTCGCACGATACATGCATTTGATCTTCATTAATTTTCTATAACTCCACATTCCGACAATAATCCATCCTTGATTTCTCCGATGATTCCATCGTCCTTGCCTCACAACCATAGAGAAACATGCTTCATGTAATAAGTCCTAATAAATTGCTTCATGACTGCAGCGCTCATATTTTCAGCTTCAAGAAGACTCCTTCTTTCAGGAAATGCACTCATTGAGTAGGCTTTTTTACGGACTTATTATCCTGACAAAAGTAAATCGAATGTATTGGGTGTGAACACGGAACTAGATTTTTTTTAAGGTGACGAGTATGATTAAGGCTCTTGTTGTGGAGAGGAAGGGGGACTATCGCTTAAGCTTGTGATTTAACTATGACTTATCTATGATTAGAAAAAATATTTTAAGGTTCAACATTTTCTTAGGATATTCGTAATTTAAGAGGAATGTGTTACTATTTTTTTCAGTCCCATTTATGTTGGTTCCAATTTTTTAAATAAGTACCGGTAAATCTGCGAACTTTCTTTGCGATAATTAATGACAATTGATTACTTTCAAAAATATAACCTTATGCTAATCTTATCCCTCATTGTTAACCTTTATGTTGGCACTTAAAATTTCAGAACTCAAGTGGGTCGGAACATGGATTTTTTATATTGACAGGGAGAGAAGTGCATGCAAAGGCAACATTTATTGTCAACTTATCTTTTCCTGACCCGTCAAAAAGGATAGATATGGGCATGCCGATTATTTTCTGATATTTATTCACTGTATAGTGAAACTGGGAAAGTATATTTGAATTCTGTCTGACTACTTCAATCTTCAGATATTTCGGCTCCATTGTTGGGGAATAAGATTATGATCTATGGCGAGGGCTCCTTTCCATGTTCAGTCAATAGATTCTAGAAGAACTATCTGTTATACAAATAGGGAGACTAATCGTAGTTAACTTGTATTTATTGATTCCTGGATTGATTGGTAAGGTATAAACAATAATTATGTATGCGTAGAACTCTGAGAAATATGCTCAAAATATGATCAATCAAAAATAGTTTAACTCATACAGAGGTGTAAAAAATTCGTCTGCGCCCTAAATTATGAGTGGAAACTTGTTTACTGTAGCCGAATCCGGGAAAGAGAGTGAAAATTATAGGTGTTAAAAAATTACGTTCGTCCACGAAAACACGTGGATCGTGGAAGTTGCGTCGAAGAACGCGTCGTTGATGGAATTGTGCAATTTCAGCATCATCTCATCGATCATCGCCGGTACAGAGCCGAAACGCGGACAATGGTGGTTTATCTTTTAAAAAGCGTGAAAAATATCCCTTCATCACCTTCCCCGTCTCGGTTGGCTCCCTTAGTCCAACGATGGCATTCGACCAGTTCCGCCAACGTCAGCGTGACGTAATATACCCCCCCAATGTTCGCGGGAAAAATGGGAGCGATTTCACGCCTCCAATCGGAGACATTAGTTGAAGGAAATGCTCCTAGCGGAAACGTTGGAGTTTTTCTTTATCGCACAACTGCAACGCGCTTTCTCGAAGAATGGGGTCGTAGGCAAGGCAATTTGTCGTCGACTTTTCGTTATTCATTTTCTTTTCTTTTTTTCCAACCCTGTGTCTTTCTTCGTAGTCTGAAAGGGGGCGTTAGCCGAACCGCTCCCATGCAAGAGAATGTAAGCATACAAACCACTCACCACCGCTTAGGCAGAATGCTTTTTCCTCTGAATGGGGAGGGGTCGAGGGACCCACTGCTCCTTTTTAAAAAGTCCTCCAGGGGGCTTGACATGGGTCACCTGCTTTATTTGCAAGTGGCTCTCTATTCACGTAAGGCAGACACGAGGCTTTTCATGCGTCGGAAGAGAAATTGCAGGGCAAGCAAGCGACTATGCTTAGGAGAGTGGTAGATAAAGGTAGTTTCCTGATGTGAAATACTCGCTCCGGAAGTCATCGGTCGCCTCGAGACAGTTGAGTTGACTCCTGTAGATGCTGCACTACAGAAGATATTAATAAGTCAAGAGGGGGCATGAGTTACTTTCATCTCGTGAAATGCCAGTATATGTATATTGAAGGAATAATTTCCCACCAGGTGTGTTTTCGGATAATTGGTCCCAACGTTTCGAAGGCTGAGTCTGCCATCGTCTTCAGGGGTAGAATATAGGTATACCGTAGTATGTAGTAGAATATATACAGATTGTTTCAAGAGGACTCCGCAATAACTACTATTACACTATTGTTACGTGACATCCCACGGTGTGTAGCATGACGATTTTCCATAATCATGTTACGTACAGCATCCACGTTTTCTTGAGTGACGGCGGTTTTCGGTCGTCACTGAGGCTAGAGCGTCCTCGCTGAAACTCTGCATACCAGCGATAAACGGCGCTTCTTCGCCAAAAAAAACAACGAAAAGTTCAATAACGCATTCTTACTGGGCGATGCTTCGTCGAAAGTTATTGAAAATTATGGTGCGGTAGTATTCATGACTTAAAAGGGTGGTTTCCTATTATTTTTTATTGCCTGAATCGAAAGATTATTACTCCTGGAGTACTTATTTCACGCTTTTAGATTTTCGAATGACGATATCTATTTTTCGTGATTAAACGAAAATTGAAAATTCTCAAGCGCGCGAAAACGCGACGGCTAAGTAGGAATGATGGGAAAAAGACCGTGTGACGTATTTCTGGTTCCAGCTGTCGGCGTGTGAGGTGAGCTTTGGACGAGGCTTGAGAGCTGATACGACGCAGGCTACTAGTAGGTAGCTGAGTACCTTGCTAGCAAGTAGCGCTTGGGTTAAATATGGATTATTATTCCCCTATCAAGCGAAGGAAACTTTCCGAACTTAGGCAATTTTAATGGGTGATTATTAAGAGATGTTTCCCTGAGCTCTGTGCCTCATGCATGCATTGGTAACCTCAGACAATGTAAAACTCCTATCCACTCGTATAGAAACTAGGTCCCTGTGACGTCACGTGGAGTGGAATCGCATGGGCGCCAATCTGGCCTTTTTCAAATGAGGTTAAAATTGACCATTAACATTCGTCTAAACTGGGATTTCTAAAACCAAATAATTTTTATATTATGAATACACTAACTGTGGGTAAGGAATCGCATTCAATGCCTTTTGTTTTCTTTGATGAAGGAAACTATCCTATTCCATCTCGTACAGCGACTTGAGAACTTAGGCACGCCACCGTTTTAAAACTATCAGGCCGATCTTAATGAAACTTTGCATAAGCATTAACCAACTAAAAAAGTTGTTTATAAACACCATTTATGGTTTCTAGGTGATAAGGAACGTTCTATTCCCGGTACTTAAAAGGATACCTTCGTATTACTGACCCCAGCGCTCAGTAGTACCCTATTAATATTACCTAGTTGCGTACAATTAGGCTTATAGTTTGTTATCATTTGTCTCAATTCTTTAGCTCGGGATGTGAGTAGATTTGGGTCGAGCAACTTTTTTATGCGTATTTCATAAGACCTAACACCCGAATCATAATTTGCACGTCCCAACATAAGCGTAACTACTGTCTATAAAAAAATCAAGACGCCCTAGTTTTAGGAGCTCTGCCTTTTAAGTGTAGTATCTAAATCCAATGCAGTAAAAAAGGACTTCATTTTTACTGTGGACTCCTGTAAAATACTATCAAATTCCTAGGATATCTTGTTATTATTTTTTTAAATACCCACTTTTTTACGCCTTTTGTTCAACTTTGGGCTCAAAGTATTCCGTTAAGTTTCATTGAAATAACTTTAAATTTTGCTACAGTAAAGGATATTTCATTCTAAACTGATTGTAGGAAATATATTAATTGTACCACAAAAATGGAAGACGTGATTGCAAATAACGCCAACCTCAGCAACCTTAAAAAACCGATGGCACATTTGAGAATATAATTTTTTTATCTTTTATTATTTCATTTCCACATATCCTGAAAACAGCTGCCGATGGTCTTTACAGTGAGGATTCCAACAGATAGCAATTTGACAAGAACGATCACCCATGGGATTTGGGTTGGTGAGGTGTTACGAGTGTTGTCTTCCCACTCCGGTAGGCCCGGGATCAAATCCCCGCGGCGGTAGAAATTATTTGGAGATTGTCCGATCCCTACTTGAGGCCTTGGTGGAGAGTATTTCAAGTGCAATACTCTGTCCGTCGGATGGGACGTTAAGTCGTGGTCCTCTCAAATAACCTCAACTGTCGGTAGACTCCTCCAGCTACTATAAAGGCCGTTTTACACGGGGCACGGAATTGCGCAGGTTAGAGCTGCATTAATTTCTAAAATGGCGTGGAATTGCGCGAATGCATGAATGAAATCAGAACAGGGGCTATTTCGCCGTCTCGCATCCGCGCATTCTCGCATGTGTTTTAGCAATTCACCGCTTTACACGACGCAATTATGATTGCGCCTCCGCATGTACGTCAGATTGCGCAATTCCGTGTACCGTGTAAAACGGCCTTAAGAATATCAATCCCTGCATAGAGGTACCTTATCCAGGTGGGACTCGAACCCGCGACCTTCCGGACTTGTAGGGGAGGACTTACCTCGTCGAGGTCGGCACATGAAAGTAATGATGCTGTGTGCTGTACATGTACAATGTACATGGGATACATGTGGAAGTTCCTTTTTGCACATTGTGTGGTGGCACCTAGTATTTATTAGTAGTATTAATTTTTATTTTCGTAATGGATCGACCGAGTTAGTAACGAAGAAGTCCTAAGAAGAGTAGGAGAGAGGAGAAGCCTCATGAAAACCTTGATAAGAAGACGGAACAACCTTATAGGCCACATCTTGAGACATGATGGCCTGATGAAGACAATCGTCGAGGGACAAGTGGAAAACAAGAACCGAAAAGGTAGACCTCGAACAAAATATATGGAACAAGTAAAGAGAGATGTGAAAGAGAAGAAATACGTAGGTGTGAAAAGATTAGCTGATAGGAGAACTGAGTGGAGAGCTGCGTCAAACAAATCCTAGAATTTTTGACCAGCGATGATGATGATGAAAACTACATGCCATAGTGAGGTTAGTACATATTGGCTAAAACATAGTCACTCCTCACCAAACACAGGAGAGGTGGATCTCGTTTTAACATGTAGATGCAATTTTTTCTATTTTGGGTGGGAAGTAGAAAGAATCTTTAGCATTAGACTCATGTCGGCTTCCATTCTCAATATCAGCCTTTCAAGTCACTCCCTCTGCAGCTGTCCCCGCTGCACGTTTTCACAATGCAGTGACTGCGCCCAAGAGTAATGCCAGTCTTGACTCAATCTCTTCTCTGTACTTTTTTTCCGTGAGCGCTGCGCCCAGCTGGGAGACGTCCAACTTCAGTCGTCCCAATAGACAAGATGCATTCTAAATGCATCTCAATGGACGGTGACTTGGATGCTATTTAAGTATTCTACCAATAAGCGTAGGTTTTCATGGAGTATTCACGCATTCAGCACGTCTTGCAGTATCCCCTCCCGAAATAGTCTTCCCTCTTCAATTCAAAATAAGGCCTTCCCTTTAAGGCCAAAAATCCCTTTAATTCTATTTAAAAATCCCATTTTCTTCCTTCCTCTCCCTCGTTCACCCATAGGTGAACGGAGGATATCACCATATCGTACCAGACCATATCTTCAGGAGCAAATTATGATTTTTATTTTTTTAAATCAGAATTTGCGTTTTAAGATGATGATAATTCATTGAAACCCAAGTCGCGCTCTGATAAAAAAATAAGTGGTATAAGTAATTGTCTGATATACAGGAAAGCTTATGATCGAATACCACAAAGAAAATCAAGAGTTAGTGAATTTTGATTTTGATAATTATCGTATTTAAAAATACACATCAGAGACCTATGACGAGAAACCACTACTATTTTCACAGGAATCGCTCCATTAGTTCTTCATCGAGAGGAAATCCTTCAAATTGGAGACATATACTGGAACATTCATGGTGCCCTTTCCAACGTTGAGTTTGCCTCAGCAACACAATTTACTCATGATATTAATAGCTCTTCCTTTTTCTCTACTATTCCTTTTTTATCGAATCCGAAAATTTTATGTTCTTTTTAATCGCATGCATATTTCATTTAAGGTGTTAAATCGTGGATTCCGATTTTATGCATTAAAAGTAGGCTTGCAAGCCATTAATAGTCGGTAGAGGTGGTTTAATTTCGGAGTCAGCTTTTTAGCCAGCTGCTGAATTACAGCAATGAGTTCACGAAAGAAGAAGTTTTGGCAGAGGTGCTTTCAAACTAATTTTTCGTCATTTTTTGAAAGCGATTCATCCGAATGTAACATAAAACTATTACTAATTTTATGCAAAACTTTTTTGAACATTTTGCTAGCCTTTTTAAATAAATAAAATTTTGTTGCCAGTTTGTTTAGTGTCACAAGCCTTGTCAGCTTATATTTTTCTATTAATAGTGTTTCTCAATTTGGTATATATCCTTATGGTTATCCCATTTTTATGAATTGATTCGAAAAAAACATGATTGTGTTTAGAGTTCAGTTGATGGCAAGTTTGCTTTTGGGTTTTGAAATTATTTGTCATAAAGAAAAATAGGTGTTACTAGTTTTGTTTGTCGTGAGTATATGGTGACTTAGAGGTTCGCTCTCGATACCGTTACAATGCTGATAACCTCAAAATAATGTAAGTAGATGTCTTTGAGTTCAGTAAATATTCTTCGCAAAGTTGTGATCTCCCACTCCTAGCCGACTCAGACCGCGGAGACAGTATGCGCCCTGGTAGCTGTAATACCAAGCCTCCCTCATACATGTTGCCCTACAAGTGAAATATATTGTGTAAGGGTCCATAATCACGCAATTTTACTTCTCCACAAGACTTGTCCCATCTTAATGCAGAGTAGAAGAGCATCATTTCCAATTTGCATTCATTACTCAAGTGGACATGTGAAATGAGTGACATTCCTATTGACTTGTATACTCCTGTCTTCTCATCTCGTCTCGTAATGTTAATCTCCATCCCTGAATGAGCTTCTGCTCCAGCAACAACTTCTTGGATTTTCTCATCGCCCTCATTATAGCGTCCCGCGTCTGAAGAAGACTTGTATTGACAAGATATGAGCAGCTGTAGTAATTTTCAATAAATATTTATTCATCTCAACCGGTTTCGACGTTTATACATACGTCATTTTCGAGACAGCTCTTGAAAATGACGTGTGTGTATACGTTGAAATCAGTTGAGATAAATAAATGAGTCTACGAAACTAAAAATTACTACGGCTGTTCCATGGCCATTGCCCATAAGGACTCTCGGACGCCGCCCCTCCCAAAGATTTGAGAAAGGAAACAAAATTAATTACCCATTCAATTATAATTATACATATACTTAACTAAAGTGTTTTTTCAATCGCATGCATCGAAAATGTAGGAAAAGCACGCAAAAATAGCGCGAGAAGTTCGTATTTAAAGCCGTGGTGCGCTGGCCAGAACGCCCCAATCCGACACCATGCAGTTATATGAAGAGTGGTATATTGGTGGGGGCTGCTGGTGCTATGACGCGTCCAAGCTTGTGCCTTATGGAAGTCTTGGGACGCCGCCCGAGCATGCGCAGAGCGACATATCTAGTGAGTTGACATCGCCGCGCCGCCCGGCGGCCGTATAATCTTGGTGTTGCAGTGCAGTTGCAGAATACCTTGTTTTGGTGACCAGTTGACTTATTATGTCTAAATTGTTTTAATGTAAATAGGCCTAGTTATAGTTGAGTTTATCAAGTTTGTGATTGTTAGCGTTTTAGTGTTAGTGATTGTTTTGTGCATTAGAGCGTCATCATAGGTAAATAAATAAAAGATCGTAACACTTTTCCACAAGATTCTTCTGGTGGAAAAGTGCAACGATCTTTTATTTATTTAAATATGTCTAACTTCCACCAATTGAAGCCTGAATCTGTTGAAATCAGTCATCATAATCTCTAGATTGCCTCAAAAACTCTCTAAAATACACAAAATATTAGAAAATGTTGACCCCCCGGTGGAGTGTGCCCCTCCCAGCATTTGACTCACGAGCCGCCACTGCGGCTGTTCTTATTTTGTTACCATGAGTTTTCAAAAATGTAACCTCGTCGACAATTGATCTGATGACTACTAAAATTTAAAACTAGAGTGCCTGCCACTGCGAAGGGCAACACAATATATATTGTACGTACGTTTAGAATTTATGTTGCAAAGGTATACACAATTATTAAGATTGTTCATTTACAAAATAGTGATGTACACTGTGTATCCTACAAAGAATGGTAACTTTGAATTTATCATCGTATTCATGCAATGGTCGGGCAATATATTATTTGATCTGGTTGTTTTTCTGGTATATATTGCGCTTTGCAAACGGGAGGATCGCTATAATTTCTTTCGCGATGGCATGTGTTCTTAAAAGTCCCAAGGAAAGAAAATGGAGTTGGAAATTTAGGATCGGGGGTTATTAATGGAGGTGGGTGGTATTTTTTATTTCAAATGAGGAAGAGAGAAACTTTTCAAGATCATCTATGTTTATTTTAATGTCACATATCAGCAAATGCATCACCAAAACGTACGAAAACACTAAGTATTGATAAGGAAGCTCTTAGAAACCTACATCATAATTATGATTAGTAGTCAATATCTTACTCAATTCGATATACCGATTTATCAGGCCTAAGAACTTTTTCTCGGAGGATTTATTTACGAGAACCACTGGAACTTACCCTTCCGACTCCATACGTCCTATGCCTCAGACAAATGGTTATGTTATTTTTTTCTTATTTATGGCTCTAATCTCTGGTATTCCCTGTCGTTATTGGTGAAAAGTCCTTTTCTCTCCTTATTTTCAAAGAAAAAACCAATCAGTTATTACCTCAGCGAGCACACGACGTCAATAAAGTAAATTATGTTAATAGCATGGCATTGAAAGTTATCTGAGAAATTTTTGTCCTATTTTTATCTTCCTCCTCCTAATTACTGCGTGTTCTCAACACGTACTAATTGTTAGTGTGATTTTAATATGGCGTATTTTTTTGTTTTTCATTGATGCCAAGATAACTGTGCTATGTACATTTAAATTTGTGTTATTTGGGCAGGAATAGTCATATGCATTTGAATTTGTCCAAATGATGAAACCCACAGCATAAATAAACATTTAAATAGGCTGGTTCACTTCCGAACTATATTTCACTCATCGAAATTCCTCCATAGCAATGAGACCACGTTGCTCGCTCACAGTGCAACACGATAAATGTTGGGGAAGGCCAAATGTTTGCGCCGACGAACTTGCAAAGTGGCATGGTATCTGAGGGGGTGGAGGGAGATGTGGAGAGGGGGATTTAATGGTGCGGGGAGGGGGTGGGGGTGAGGAGGATCCTGGAGGTGGAAGTGGACGTAGCGGCGGCGCTGTGAAGTGGAATGGAGAAAGAATTGCTCGTCCTGTAATGATCCCGCCCGTTTCTGAGGGAATGCCGCCACATGATGCACGATCATTCGGAAGAACTGTCTGCGTCTGTGCTCTAAGGAGGTTGGTTCGAAAAGGATTACCGTCAAGAGAGATATCTTTGGTCCAACTTTTCATGATTCCTTGGAAACAAGCAAACTCATCAAAAACAGTAGAATAACTTTGTAAGGCTCATTGGCGCAGCAAGGGGGAGTTCTGGGGGATAATACCCCCACCAGAGCTCAGAGAATGTTTGTTACAAAAATATTTTAATGTGTCAAACTATGTAAGTAATATTATGGGAAGGGATGACTCAACCAGAAAACCATACTATTCACAGAACCAAAGCTCTTTAAAACTCCTTTCTATTATTATTTTTATTGTTATTCTTATAAAATACTTTAAATTTAATCCATTTTACTTAATTGGATTAATATTACTTAAAGGATTGGTAAACCATGGGAGCATAAAAAGAAATAAAGCAGGCCGGAGATAGAATTATTATTTTTAATTTAAATTGATATGAAAAAAATATATTGCGGGGCTAATGAGAGATACAAAGTGTCGGAGAAGAAATGCAACTGGAGGTTAGGTGTTTGTCAATCGAGTCACCGAGAGGACGGCAAAATGGCGTGCACTGGTTTTCCTGTTCGACCTGTGTGTAGTTGTAGGTACCGACCAATACGGTCTCCACCCTCAAACATGCGAAGAAGAGCTGCTGCCCTCCAATCCTGATAGGAAGAGGTATTGTCAAGTCACGGAATCTTTCCAGGCCTCGGTGTTATTGAAGTGGTCCAGCTTACTTCAAGATAAATCAATGCATCTTCAGATCGCCGGCGCTTTTCCTGCTTAGTATACTTATTATTACACATAAATTATTACGATAGCTTATTCGACGAGTAAGCTTGCTTCTATTGCAGGTAAACTGTACGTTTAGAGTCCAACCAACCTTCCGCAAACTGGTGGACGCACTCGGTGGCATCAAGCTGCCCGCGAGAGGTAACTTTTTATGGGGCATTTGCTTGGGCGAGGTTTAAAGTTTTATTTCAGGGGGCTCTGGAATATCCCCCAGTGAAACGGGGGTATTTGATAGCCCCTAAGTGTTCCTGGAAAATGGTTTGAATTAGCCTTCAAAAATGTCATTTAAAGTACTATCTAAGACTAAAATTAGCAGCTTAAGGCCTGGTCGCCCCAAAACTTCGCCCATGATAGATGGAACGTCTTCTTAAAGTCAAGGGAGCTGCTTCAGTTTGGTCGTTTCATAGCCGTCTGCAACAAATTGGTGAGGACAGAATGCTGCTTGTGTTTCGCAGGATTCTTCAATACATATGTCTCAAAAACGAACTTATTGTTATATTTCCTAGAAATTTTCACGAAATAGAAGTAAAATATGTAGGTCTATACTTGCTTGGGTTTTCCAAATCACCAGTGATTTGGAAACTTACTCACCAATCAGTCCAAAAACTTCTGCATGCTGGTGATTGGCCTCAACCGGCCAAACACCCTTGTGATGACCCTCGTATCTTATTATGTCAAAAAAAGATCTCTTTACTTGCTGCCTTTAGGTAATATAGACCATAAGAGCTTAGGCTAGTGACTCTTATCGACAGCAGTTGCCTGAAGTGATCACTTAAATATGAAAGAAGTGAGTTCCCTTTTAAGGATCATAAGTGCCTCGTTGCAAGCCATAAAGAAGTTCCTTATCAACATGGACGGGCCATCGTCCTCAACATCCAACTTGCCTCCCCATGCTTCCCTCTTACCACTGACCAACTCCTTGACCTCTCCCTCACCAAGTCGTCTGAGAGGATAATAGCTCCCTCTGTCTCCCAGGTTGCTCCATTTCATGAGCTTATTTTCAGTAGAGTGCATTTCTTAGTCACCACAATACTTATTTTAGCGGCTATAGCTTAATTCGCTGGGTAACGCTTTTCGCACGACCTTAATAGTTTTTTTAAAATTCACTCAACCATCCTTTGTATTTTAATGAATTCACTGATTAAGCTTTTCTCCGCCAGATCCCAAAACTCGCTCAGTGGCGTAACTATGGGGGTGGGATGAGGGGACGTATCCCCCCCCCTCAAAGCCTCAGAGAAATCAGAAAATTATTTAAAAATATTGTCTGAATTTGATGTAAAATAACTTCATCTGCTCAAAGTAAAATTTTAACTGCCAAAATGATGTAAAATGCATTTTCAGGCATGTTATTTTTTAAAACTTTTCCTGAACTCCCCCTTTGCTGGGGGCGGGGGGGGGGGGAAGGGGTGGCCCCCACTCCCAAAAGCCCCCTCATCCCTCCACAAAGCATATTCCTATTTACGCCTCGCTGAATATTCAAGGCACCTATGATGATTACGATTTAACGCCATGCTTGGTTTATAATTGAATCAAAGTTGTAAACACGGAAAGTGACGGCGAATAGGCGATTGAAAAAGGGACCGTGGGAATGACCTCCCTCCTTCTTTTTACTCCTTTCGATATTCGCCCACGGTACGTAAAGACCGCTCAGACATTATTCCTCGGTTGTGGAATTAGATAGCGGCGGCGACCCCTAGTAACGTCTGCGGCTTGAGGCGGCAAAGAATTCTGTTGATGGTAGGGAAAGATGAGTTAACCCTAAATCATACGATCATTTTTTTACGTCCGACAGATAGCTTCAGTGATAGGTTTTCAGTGGCCAAAAGAGTGACCATTCATTGACCCATCAATTTCTGAATCACACGATCATTCCCACCGCCCCTTTTTCCGTCGCCTATTCGCCGTTACTTTCCGTGTTCACAACTGTGATTCAATAGGGTGGTTTCCTATTATTTTTTATTGCCTAAATCGAAAGATTATACCTCCTGGAGTACACTTTTCACGCTCTTAGATTTTTGAATGACGATATCATTTTCCGCGATTAAATGAAAAGTGAAAATTTTCAAGCGCGCGAAAACGCGACGGCTAAGTAGGAATGCTGGAAAGAGTCCGTGTGACGTATTTCTGGTTCCAGCTGTCGCCGTGTGAGGTGAGCTTTGGGCGAGGCTTTGAGCGCTGATACGACGCAGGCTGCTAGCAGGTAGCAGAGTACCCTGCTAGTTGGTAGCGCTTGGCTTAAATAAGGATTATTATTATCCTATCAAACTAAGGAAACTTTCCGACCATAGGCAGTTTTAATGGGTGATTATAAGGAATGTTTCCCTGAGCTCTGTGCCTCATGCATGCATTGGAAATCTCAGACAAAGTAAAACTCCTATCTACTCGTATAGAAACTAGGTCCCTGTGACGTCACGTGGAGTGGCATCGCATGGGCGCCAATATGGCCTTTTCAAATGAGGTTAAAATTGACCATTGCCATTCGTCTAAACTGGGATTTCTAAAAATAAATAATTTGCATATTATGAATACACTATTGGTGGGTAAGGAATCGCAATCAATTCATTTCGTTTTCTTTGATGAAGGAAACTACCCTATTATTACCCAAGCGTGGCGTTAAATCGTAATCATCCGACCACATCTTGAATATGCAGCGAGGCATAATTAGGAATATGTTTTGTGGAAGGATAAGGGGGCTTTTGGGAGTGGGGTTGATGAGGGTTAGTGCCCCCCCAGAGGAAACGGTGTGTTCAGGAAAAATTTTGAAAATAAACATGCATGAAAATGCATTTTACATCATTTTGGCACTTAAAATTTAACTTTAAGCAGATGCATATATTGTATATCAAATCCAGACAAGATTTTAAAATATTTTTTTTGATTTCTCTGAGGCTTTGAGGGGGGATACGTCCCCTCATCCCTCCCCCAATAGTTACGCCACTGAGCGAGTTTATGGGATCCGGCGGAGAAAAGCTTAATCAGTGAACTAATTAAAATTCAAAGGATGACTGTGTGAATTTTATAAAACCTGTAAAGGTCGTACAGAAAGCGTTACGCAGCGAATTGAGCTATAGCCGCTTTAAGTTTTCCTGGTTATCAGACAATACCTCATACCACTTATTTTTTATCAGAGCGCGACCCGGGTTTCGATGAATTATCATCATCTTCAGGCGCTAATTATGATTTGTTTATCTTATTATTGTTACCTAGTCACTTAATGAATTTTAAAACGGACGCCAGAATAGGGGAAAAGGATGGGTAGAGATATTCATTTATTAGAGTACTGTCCTGACTTTTAATAATTTTTAAAATTTCTAACTGCTCCCTGGAGTCCAGTTCACGGCCGTCATTGCAAAATTTTAAAATATTCATTTTAAAATCGCTCCTATGGCAGTTGCATATCAAGTGTTTAGCAAAATTACTTTTTTTCATTTTTTTACGTTTGTTAGCGCTCAAATGTTCTTTCTCGCTGATTTCAAAACTTCTTCCTGTCTGTCCCACGTATATACCATTGCAATCGCTGCATTTCAATGAATATATTCCACAAAGTAATACTCCGATATCCAGGAAAACTTATAGTGGAATGCCACAAAGTAAATCACGAGTTAGTGAATTTGATAGCCACTGTAGACTCGAAGGCGGCGCGCTAGGATTAGATTCATTGAGCTATGGATAGATATCTCTCAGAGCGACTTGGAGAATATCATATTAGAACCCCAAGATATAATAGGAGAGATATTTTTCCGAACGGATAGGTATGGGAATACATTTTCCTCGAACTACAAAAGACTATTGAATGGTGGAACTTCTTAGGAGCATTTCCTTTTTATTTATTAACGGCTAATACTTAAAATCTCCCCTACTCTCGCCTACTGAGACGAATTGCGGGGAAGTATGTTGATGTAGATGAACAGTGGTGCGTCTTTATCCAGGCTCTCGCAAAATCTCTGAATCTTTACAATGGTATAAGAAATATAGCAGTAAAATTGGGGAAAATCACAAATATTCATTATATGGGTGGCCCGAAACCCACCCAGTCGAAACTAAAACCCGCGATATTTTAGAGAATTTGTTCACGCACACAAAATTTATTAATGAGCCTCCGGTTTCAAATTGTTATGTACTTCTAACGACAAGTCTGAATTTATGACTCTGATTTCGTACTAAGCTTCTTCTACAACCCTCAGAGACTAATTACTTCCTCTAGATTTCCTTTTAGAAGGATTTCAAATCTATCCTCTCGTATATTTCACTTTGCTTTGGTGTTGGTTGGATATTCCGCGGAGTATTTTCATCGCCCAGAGCCTATAGCGCCGTGGACTTTCCTGGAAGGTCGGGAGACGAGTGGTGCAGGCATTCCTACTCGTTTTCCGCGGAACAAAAGAATCGCGCGGCGCGTATGGTCATTAATTTCATCCCAAGATGCTCGATTTTTTCCTCGCTCATTGTCTTTCCCCCTACCTTTTGGTGGGAGTGAAAGGTTGTTTATAAATAGCCAAGCTTTTTTGATCGTCGGTGGTCTAAGGGTAAAATTTTTTGCTGACATGGAATGTATTCGCCGTCTTAGCACTTAGCCCGCGTTTACCTACTCTTCCAGCAGCTTCATATTTATTTTTATTTTTATCCATATTAGTTTAACACCAAAATAGACGGAAATATCATGTATTCATTATTTATACTGCTATTAGAGCCCTTTCCTGGCAATGCAAAAATATTTAAGAAAAAGCTGAAAAACAATTTTTTTCTAGAAATTTTAATTGAATTTTTAAAATTTGCACACTGTCTAGTTTATACGTGACTTTGTGGTTATTTTGTTTTTTTCTTTTTTGGATGTACATGTTACCACCTGGCCAGTTGCCAAATTGTAACTGATTACGATAATAATAATAACAACACATACTAGAGACAGATACACACATTTTATACTGGAACAGACCGATACTTACAGATAAAACCATAGATTACAATAGGCCTGATATTTTATTGATCCACAAATTACAGCAAAGAGCAAACATAGTCGATGTAGCAGTGCCACTTAATCACAGTGTTGAGTCTACGGAAAGAGAGAAAACACAAAAATATCAGAATTTGGCCGGTGAAATAAAAAATATTTGGAAGTTGAAAGACGTCAGCATTCACCCACTGATAATCTCTGCGGAGGGAGTCTTGTCTAAAAGATAAAAAAAAGAAGTCGAAGACCTGGGAATTAAAAAACAACTGATTAACCTCGGGCAAAAAGCTGTTTTACTACACACCTGCCAGATCGTGAGAAGATTCCTGGGTCGGGCATGATCGGACAGTGTAGGATAGGGTGAATTCTCTTCCTTAACATCCGAGCCTAATCCTAATTTGCCCAAAGGATAGGTGAATATTACCGTCTGGTATAACCAGCTGAGAAAGTGCATGAACTAATAATAATTACAATTTGATAACTGGAGCTCCAACGGCCATAGTTTCATATTATTTAATCGAAAATGACCACGTAGAGTAATATTATCAATGTACAGTGGCGCAATAACAAAATAAGTACTTAAATATAACAGAAAGGGTCAGAAAAATCGGTGATATACAAGAAAATGTATGAGAATTGATGCTATTGATTATCAGGGAAGGTAGATGGAGCCAAGTTTATGAAGACGTTCGTTAGAGAAAAGGTATCAACGTTCGGAGGAAGGGAATTTAGAAAAAAAAGGGAGTTGAAAAAGGAGTGATCATTGAATGAGTGATTATCTGGGGACTATTGGGAAAATGGGTAGATGATGCGTGGGGCGTTCAGTCTGGAGTTCAGGATAGTCTGTCATAGAGTAGTAGTAGTAGTATTTTGTGCTAGGATGCCTCGACAACTAAGGTCATTTGCACCACCGACAATCTATAAAATCAAAATTTAAAAAAAATTTAAACATTTATAGAAATTTTGAAAAAGAAGGGGTAGTCAGATGATAAAAAGGTTGGAATTTAAACACTGTTCATAGGGTAGTTTCCTTCATCAAAGAAAACGAAAGGCATTGATTGCGATTCGTTACCCACCATTAGTGTATTCATAATACACAAATTATTTGGTTTTTGAAATACCGGTTTAGACGAATGGCAAGGGTCAAATTTTATCCTCATTTGAAAAAGGCCAGATTGGCGCCCATGCGATTCCTCTCCACATGACGTCACAGGGACCTAGTTTCTACACGAGAGGATAGGAGTTATACATCGTCTGAGGTTACCATTGCATGCATGAGGCACAGAGCTCAGGGAAACATGTCTTAATAATCACCTATTAAAACTGGCTAAGGTCGGAAAGTTTTCTTCGTTTGATAAGGTATTAATAAACCTTTTTTAAGCCAAGCGCTACCATCCAGCAAGGTACTCAGCTACCCCCTAGCAGCCTGCGACGTATCACCGTTAAGCCTCGCCTCAAGGTCACCTCACCGGGCGGGAGGGGGAATCAGAAATACGACGTACGGAGATATTTACCGGCATTCATACTTAAGCGTCGCGTTTTCGCGCGCTTGAAAATTTTCACTTTTCATTTAATCGCGAAAAATAGATATTGTCATTTAAAAATCTAAAAGTGTGAAATACGTACTCCAGGAGTAATAATCTTTCGATTTAGGCAATAAAAAAATAATAGGAAACCACCCTATTAGCCCGGTCTCTATTAAAAACTTGATGACTCTGCTGATACTAATAGCGTCGTCTCCTAGGATGTGCCCTAGGTTAGGGTGTCCCAAAAAAACCGAAAGTTTGAAATTTGAGGGGGCATTTCCATTTTCCTATGCGAATGCATGAAAAAACATCCCATAAAAATTTTCAGCTCAATCGGACAATATTTGACCCTGCCGAAACGCATTCAAAGTTTGAATTTTTGAGTTTTCCAAATCTCATGTAATGTTGCCTAGCTCTAAGGGTCTTGGGGGATTTAAAATTATAAACTTCTGAAAGAAAATGCTCTCTTATTATTATACTGTCACAATGCGGATACAAATGCACTGTGAACAACAAGCAATATGAAAAACTAGAGTTTTTTTGCCACTTTTTTCATACATTTTCCTATGCCGCTTAACAACTAGTACAAATGTTGTCTCTGAGCCTCATCATTTGTCAATTTTTTCTTGACTAGAAAATATTTTATTAATTGAACTCCTCTCTCTGCAGTATCATTAACAACCTTAAGGTGTTGAACTATAGATAGGCCCTTCTGATAGTCTACGTCACTTTTCCATGTTCACGGATCTCGCAAAAAAAATGTCCGCGAAATACCAATAATTTTGAAAAACTTCACAGAATTTTTCGAAGCGAAGTCAGCGAGAGTCAGCTCACTAATAGGTCGATTAGGTGGAAGAGTAGCCCGAGGTGCGTCATCATCAGACCCCTCATTGTCTCTGCTTGCTTCCGCAATGTCTCTTTTCTCGTCGTCAGAAACAATTTCATCGAAGAGGGCCATACAATTCAAGTTTTCGAAAGTTTTAACCATAGATGGTTACAAAACTTGGCCAAAGCTGCTGCGTAGTGAGGGTCTTTCTTCCGACCAAGGACTTTAAGTAGCTCAAGATCCATTCTCGGAGCGCTCACTGCCACGGGACAGGTGTACCAATGTTTCATAAATGCAATTGCAATGCAGCAACACAATTAGAATAAATTGTCACTGTCATGTGTCGACAAACGCAATTGCTTACCAAAAATCCACGTTTTAAAATCGTAGAACTCCTTATTCATCCACCGTGATTTGTCAGTTGGGCCTGGGGGGCGAGCCACATACTTCTCTTTCTTGGGAACCACACCACCCAACCACACTATACACAACTCCAAAAGTTCTTTGTAGTCGTCTCGAGGATGGTGGTTCTAAAATAATATGGGGCATAATTTTAAATACTAATCCTGAGGATGGACTTTAAATCACCCTGAACATCCTGACATTTACCATTTACGAACCTGCAGCTGAAGAATACAAAATTTGATAAAGTCATCTACAGTTGAAATGTCCTTCAAACAGCCTCTTGTCGTCTTCATTGCTTGGAAGTAATTTTCCTTCCCAGTGCACTGCAAAAGAAACTTGAGGGCGAAAGTCTTGCTTGATAAGCCTAACTGTCTTGGTCCTTTTATTCACTCTCATTCTATGTAGATGAGATTTGGAAGATACTAAATGGATTTCATCCCCTTTTAAACCCAATGCAGATGCTGTCGCATTGGTGACAGCCTGGACTATCATAGACCCAGCGGCAGAGGACGCCTGAGTCCGATCTAGGGAAGCAGTCACAAGGCTGTCGGACATTATACTTACTCTATGGCGCTTTCCGGACCTTGTCCGCATTTTAAATTCTGTAAAAGTAACAAAATGTTATTTCTCCCTTTCTTCCGCCATATTGGTCACCCTTCCCGCACCCGGAAAAAAATTACTTTCTTCCGAACCCGACGAGTTTGTCGTACTCTCCGCAGACATCTGTCGAACGAGGTCCACTTTCTCATCCAATATTTCCTTTTTTTTCTCATGCCGTTTTTTCCTTAAAAATCCTCTTCTTGAGGTCTCTTACGGTTTTCTAAACGCTTACACCACTTTATATGAATACCCGCCATGTATCCTTTTCAATCAGTTTTCATAAATATGTAAAACAACTTGTCCTCCTCCACAGTAATGTTTGAAAGGGCGTCTTTGCAGCCGATGTCAAACAGACGGTCGAGCACTTTGCTGAATTCCTCTCTTGCGGACACTGACTTCTCACTAGTTTTATTTTTGTCTTTCTCAAGGGCACGGTAGTTCTCGTAAGCTGTCAGGAGCTTCTTAATGGCTGCTCGAACCTCCTGCGTAGGAATATTAGACTTTCCCCACACAACAAGTAACTCTTTGATTGCAATCCTTGCTGCATCTGCCGCTGACATCGATCCTGGAGAACAGTGCAGGTTGTAAAAGAAAACTTTGAGAACTTCACGCAGCGTTGGGAGTTTACCATTGCCGGGAAAATGTTTGGACTCATTACCCACCAACCAAACACTTGTCGCACTTCGCATAACAGGCTTCGACTTCACGTTCATTCTGGCCACCGCCGAAACAGCCTCGACCTCGAAACACACGACAATACCTCACGTTATCAGTTAGTGCACAACACTAAACTCCACGAGTATCTGATAGACTAAGCCAGGATATATTTAACATAAACAGAGCGATGTTCCGAAAGAGCATAACTCGAATCTCAACGCGACACGGCGGGGCAATATGCACTCGACTGGCGCCTGGCGGCCGCAACGGCGAGCGGGACTTGTAAACACACCGAGTTGTGGCTATGAAGCTCATTTTGACTCAAGTGTTGCTGTCAACGACTATAGAGCTAGAGGAGATAGTTTGAACTTAAAATTGGTTGTTTTTTAACATTCGAGCCTCCTGCAGGGTAGGCAACATTGCATGAAATTTGTAAAACTCAAAAATTCAAATTTTGAATGCGTTTCGGCAGGGTCAAATATTGTCCGATTGGGCTGAAAAATTTTATGGGATGTTTTTTCATGCATTCGCATAGTAAAATGGAAATGCCCCCTCAACTTTCAAACTTTCTGTTTTTTTGGGACACCCTAGCCCTAGGTCTCCCCCGATGTTCAGCCGATGGCGCACAGAACGGTATTTCTCATACTCTGACAGGAGATGTCTCACAGTAATGGGAGAGTCGCAATCATGTCTGCGATAGAGTTAAGTATATTGTAGATTCCTTGAAGGCCACCTTTAGGGCGTAGAAAAGGAAGATTTTGAATGGAGAGAGAGAGAGAGAATGGTGTTTGTGGATTTATCACACGTGTATGGGCTCACTATGCTTGCAAAAATATGGGTTACAGATTTAAGGGCAGTGATATTTGATTGAGCTGACATCACCCAAATGGGTGAGCAATGAGTTTTCATGGAAAGTACAATTGCTGAAAAATAACGATGAAGAGCTTGCGGACCTTGAATGTCAGAATAGTGGAATAGTAGGCCTACGGGGACATGTCTTTGGATTAATCTGTTTGGATGTGCTCAGAGAAATTTAGTTTATATTCCATTAACACAGCAAGATCCTTCACTGATGACTGGTGGTTTAGGGATTATGGAATTTAAGGTATAATTGAAGTTGAGTGCGACTTTTATAATGTGAACAGATATGGCATGCACTTGCATTGATTTGGTTTCAGTTTCCACTTCTTTAAGAGATGGATCTGAGGAATTTGTACCTTTTCCGTGCTAAATACAAAGTATTTAATTGTCGTGCTCATGCAATATTATTATTATTTAAATAAAGTTACAAGTCGACCATTCTGTCGGGTGATAACATAAATTGTTTACGATTTTACCCAAATTACTACATATTTAAAGTTAATGATTATAGTGTACCCAAATTAATGCATGACTTTGAATTTAGGAAAAAAACATTTACATGGAGAAACACATAAACAAGTAATACAATATAAACTTTATCCCAAGCATAGTAAATATACAAAATTGAAAGACTCTTGCAATTAAATATTATTAAACCTTCTCTTTAAGGTCTTTAGGTTTTGGGGGAAGGGGTTCAAAAACTGCCTTTGGTAGACCTTTCTAATCTGCTTTTGTAGTTGGTTGTATCGCCGTACTGTGGTGACATATCTCCCGAGTAACACCGCGACTGCCCATGTCGCCGCGCCGTGGAATTTTAAATCAAGAGGAAGAAGGCGGTAGGAAGAAAGCGAATTCCTCCCTCATTGGAATTTCGAGGAAAGCAGGGAAACATATATGTTTGTGCATGTTCACTTTCTGCGGATTCCTGCTCCTGCCTTGAAAGCGTTGACTGATGGATGATGGTTCGCTCGTAATTGGTCACGTCTCGTGAACCCTCGGCAGTATTTCAACTCGCGTGATATACGCTTCTGCCGTTTTCACGTAAAAACGATTTCTGAGGCTCGGAGGAGCACATTCTTGCGTCTCAGTATTTTGGCTACCCAATAAGATTTTTTTTACCCGGCTTTTGCGTAATTTTTATCCTCAGTAAACTCTCAAGCTATCAATCACCTAACATTTTTCATCCAAACTGTTTAAAATTACAAACTGCCTTTCTATTTTTTATTCTCTCTTTTAAATGAGTCATCCCGTTGTAGTTTCACAATGCATTCAAGAGATTAAAATTGTCTGAAAGGTGCTTTATCGGCGCTTTATCGTGGAAATATATGTTTCTTCATGCATGTATATTCAGATTAGAATGATGTATCCATAAAGGAAGCAAGCCACGTTATTGCTTAAGTTAAACCAGTTAGCTTAAATAAGCACGTAATTATTTCCGCAAGAAGCAGGGTAACATGTGATTCTAGATTACGATCATAGTAATCTCATGCACTAATCTAAAATAAAAAATAATTAAACAAATTGTTTTTTTAATAAGTCCGACACAATGAAGTGTATATTAACGTATTTGCACTGAAAATACGTATTTTGAACAATTTCGCGAGAGATTAGAGGGGGTCGAACTTAATCTCACGATATCTCACTAAAGGGGGAGGAGGGGTTCAAAAATCGCCCAAAATCACCTCACGAAATGAATGAACGTTTAACTATTGAAATGGAGTTTTGAGGTTCGCTTCGTGGTATCGATGGCCACCCGGAGTAACGAGGGGTAGGGAAACTGAAGTTACTGGATGACGCGTGACGCATGCGCGGGGGATTCCCGCCTATACTCCCCCCTCCCTCTAGCCCACTTGCCTCTTGCGTCGTGCGCGCGAGTAGCTGCGTGGCGGCTCAGGAATACCTCCTGAGGAGGCATGCTCGCCTGGTGTCTGCCGGGCCATAATGCCCCGATGTTCTGTCGCCGCGGGGCGCTTACCTCGCCCCCTTTGCCGGCGCCTAACTCACCCTCCGCCCTTATCTAGGGGCTGCACCGCACTCCGAAAGGGAAGGCGACGGTGGGGACGCGGCGGGAATGTGACGAACTACGTCACCCCAGTAGCGTAAACCGGGAAAATCGTGGCCGGCACGTATATTATGCGTACAATTGTTATAGGGATTCATTTATTAAGTTTTATTGATGACTATAGGCATATTGTTTAGGCCGATATAAAGACGATATTGTTGAAAATCATATTAAATAATTTTTGGTCGATCAATATACATATATTATGCGTACAATTATTATAGCGATTCATTTATTTAGTTTTATTGATGACTATAGGCACATTTTTTTAGGTATATATAAAGAAGATATTGTTGAAAATCATATGAAATATTTTTTTCGATTAATATAAAGCTATTATTTACAATGTTATTATTCAAATTATTATTACTTCAATTAGTATCTTTTTTAGTAGCGATTGCGAAAAAGTCTTTCATCGTTTCATCTCTTAATTTTTATTGATGAATATGGACAAAATTGTTTGGAAGGATGAAAAAATATATTGTTGAAAATCATATAGCCGAGTCAATTTTTGGGCGGCCCGATATTGGTCGATTTCTCAAGAGAATCTGTTCGTTTTTATTTAACATGACGGGTACCCGCGAATGTTTTCACGAAGAAAATCATGTAGGTTAATTATTTTTTGCTGATCAGTATATAACTATGATGAGAAAGCAAACCTAGTAATGACAAATATTTTAAATTACTTTTGTTAATGATTTTAGATTTTTTAAATTCAGAACGTTGTTTTTCTGAAAGTCCTTAAATAGTGCTTCGTAGGAATCATGGTAATTAAATTAAGAATAATGCTAAGAGTCCACAACTTTTCACACGCGTATGTTGCGATAAAAGCACGATAAATTATATTTCACAGAGTTTATGGCAGCATAGGAAGCCAATGCAGTTTTGACACACAGTATTATCGAGCGAGATTCGAATAGATAATAGCCCCAAAGCCCGAAATATAAAATTTATAAACTCGAGGTAATTCCTTAAGAAATATACAGTATGTGAAATATGGTTAAAGAGGATAATGAGAAAAATCGAGGAACCTTATCGAATAATGATTCGGAAAAAAAGAACATTTTTCGATCGTTTTAGCTGACGTACAGGGCAAGTAGTTATTCAAATCATGTTTTTAGTAAAAAATAATTATATATCGTGTTATTTCGTGACTTACTACGATATCGATGAATCACAAATTACGCTTTCCCCTCCTTCCCCTTTATGAGGAACTAGTATTGTATGGACGTTTCAATTAATATAGACTCTCAGAGACGGGAAATAACCGTCAACCACCTAAAACATTTTATGCCGCGAGTTTAACAGTTTATGCTGGAATCTAAAGGCATTAGGTGGTAGGAACGATGGAATAAAAAATATCCATTAAATATTTTATCTAATAGATGTAAAATTTAAAAAATAAATTAACTAAATGTATGCGAGATACGTTTTATGCACATTGTTAATTCGTTAGTTGCTACGTTACGGTATTAACGTCCCTATAATAGCTGCAATTTGATTCACTGATTGGGTGATTGATACAAATTAGTAGCCAAACTGGTGATATGTGTGGGTATATCGAATATTGGACGTAAAAGTAAAAAAAAATTCATCGGGAGGAAAAATCTGAAATCTTAAAAAAGTCGATAACTTTTCGAGATATATCGACTTGAATTAACATGGGAGCCTTATGGGACTAAAATTTTTTAGGTTTTTTTCGGTATTTATAAATGCGTCAGGAACATGAGATACCCTGGACGAAAACTAGATTTTTTGGTTGATTTTTTGGTGTGGTTGGCATTGCGATAAATTGATATTTAGTATTTTTTATGATTTTTTGAAAGTGCCCCATGCTTTTCTTATGGCACTACGTAAAGAATTTTTTTGACCAACTTGCAATCATCACAGGACAAATTCCTTGAAACGCAAGATACTAGATTTTTTGGTTGATTTTTTGGCTATCTCGAAATTTTCATATGTCGAAACAATTCCGAGGAATAAACGATTTCGACTTTCCATTGTAGAGGTGGTCGAATTTTCAATATTGGATTTCGGCGTTGAGACATGTGCCATATGAAAATTTGGAATCTCCAAAAAAAACCGTTAGAGGGTTCTCCGAACCCTCACGTTTGAGCTTACTTTCGCCGTATCCCTCTTGGTTAATTAATAATTAAATTCCGAAAAATGTCCTGCAAGCGAAAAATCATTGACGCCATTTTTTTGTGGAGCATGCAATCTTGAATATCTTAGCAACCGTTTAAGCTAGAGGAATGAAATTTTCAGATAAATAATATTATTAAAATGGTCAACTTTTGCAATGATAACCATTCCGCTCGATCGATTCATGTGCGAGTTATATCGATACGAATCTCCTTGGATACGATTTAATCGCTAATAACTTTTTTATTAATCAAGTTTTGAACATGAATGTCATACAAAATACGAAAAAAAATGTCATTCATCCGACAAATGTTAAATCAGGCGATTCGATTGATTAGACTCGAAGTTATGATCGATACAAGGTTGTATTCGATTGAGCCATTTTTTGGGCTTATTTACATAGTTACGGAAATAAAAATTTTAACAATATGTAAGGAAAAAAATGAATTATGCGCACACATAAATTATTTAGATGAATTATGTTTCCTAATGAAGATACATCGATTTGAATTCATATCTTTTTGTATTAGGCCCCCGTAAGAAATACACGCATCCCGTCTGTCTACGTCACCAATATAAGAACATAGGCTAAATTTTGAAAGCGGGGATATTAGAGAAGGCAGGGATAAGGGAGTGACCATAGAAGGGATATCAATAGGATTGCGGATTTTACAGTACAGATGTCAGCAGTGTCTAAAGTACGATTCGATTAGTATAGCAAATACGCAAATTGGCATAACTTGATAAGTGTGTACGTTGGACCAATGAAACTTGGTAAACAGGTATATCTTGGTATTCCTCACGATACTCTATGGTAGTATGTTTTGTATTCAGTCTCCCGTTCGATATATATCGAATCTACTTTTTCTTAAAATATATCGAATTGCTATAACATGTAGGATTTAACATTCAAGGACATAGTTTACTAGGGATTAAATAGTAGATACCCATAGACTGGATTTAAAACCAATAGCATTGCGGATTTTACAGTACAGATGTCAATATGATCGAAAAATCGATTCGATTATTATAGCAAATACGTAAATGGGCATAACTTCCATAGATTTACCGTTGGATCAATGAAAATTGGTGATTGGGTACATATTGGTATTCCTCACGATGCCCAATGAAAATTTGTTTTGTACGTAGTCTCACATTCGATATATATCGAATCTACTTTTTCTTAAAATGTATCGAATTGCTATAACATGTAGGATTTTACATCCAAGGACATAGTTTACTAGGGATTAAATAGTAGATACCCATTGACTGGATTTTAAACCAATAGCCTTGCGGATTTTACTGTACAGATGTCAGTATGATCGAAAAATCGATGCGATTATTATAGCAAAAACGTAAATGGGCATAACTTCCATAGATTTACCGTTGGATCAATGAAATTTGGTGATTGGGTACATATTGGTATTCCTCACGATGCCCAATGAAAATTGGTTTGGTATGTAGTCTCACATTCGATATATATCGAATCTACTTTTTTTAAATTTATCGAATTGCTATAACATGTAGGATTTTACATCCAAGGACATAGTTTACTAGGGATTAAATAGAAGATACACATTGACTGGATTTTAAACCAACAGCCTTGCGGATTTTACAGTACAGATGTCAGTATGATCGAAAAATCGATTCGATTATTATAGCAAATACGTAAATGGGCATTACTTCAATAGATTTACCGTTGGATCAATGAAATTTGGTGATTGGGTACATATTGGTATTCCTCACGACGCCCAATGAAAATTTATTTTGTAAGTAGTCTCACATTCGATAAATATCGAATCTACTTTTTCATAAAATATATCGAATTGCTATAACATGTAGGATTTTACATCCAAGGACATAGTTAACTAAGGATTAAATAGTAGATACCCATTGACTGGATTATAAACCTATAGGATTGCGGAATTTACCGTACAGATGTAAGTATGATGGAAAAATTGATTCGATTATTATAGCAAATACGTAAATGGGTTAACTTCAATAGATTTACCGTTGGATCAATGAAATTTGGTGAATGGGTACATATTGGTATTCCTCACAATGCCCAATGAAAATTTGTTGTGTGTGTAGTCTCACATTCGATATATATCGAATCTACTTTTTCTTAAAGTATATCGAATTGCTATAACATGTAGGATTTTACATCCACAGGTATAGTTGACCAGGTATTAAATAGTAGATACCCATTGACTGGATTTTAAACCAATAGCCTTGCGGATTTTACAGTACAGATGTCAGTATGATCGAAAAATCGATTCGATTATTATAGCATATACACAAATTGGTATAACTTGAAAAGTATACCCGTTGGACCAATGAAATTTGGCGAATGTGCACATCTTGGTAATCCTCACACTGCCCAACAGAAATATGCTTTGTATGTTGTCTAACGTGCGATATATATCGAATATGCTTTTTCTTCAAATATATCGAACCGCTATAACATAAAGGATCTTACATCCAAGGGCATAGTTGGCCAGGTATTGTATAGTAGATAAACAGACTGAAAATTAAACCAATAGCAATGCGGATTTTACAGACAGATCGCAGTGTAATCGCAAGATCGATTCGATTGTTCTATCAAATACGCAAATTTGCGAAACTTGATTAGTTTGTACGTTGGACCAATGAAATTTGGCAAATGGGTACATGTTGGTATTCCTCACAATGCCCAAATGAAACATATTTTGTGTATAGTCTCACGTTCGGTATTAATCGAATCTACTTTTTCTTAAAATATATCGTATTGCTATAACATATAGGATTTTACATCCAAGGACATAGTTGACCAATATAATTATGTGGAAGATAGCCATAGACTGTAAGTTAAATCAATAGCATTGCGGATTCAACAATACAAATGCCAGTATAATCGAAGAATGGATTCGATTATTATAACAAATACATAACATTGGCACAAGTTGAATAGTGTATCCGTTGGACCAATTAAATTTGTTGCTTGGTACATCTTGGTATTCCTCACAATTCCCTAAGGTAATATGTTTTGCATGTAGTCTCACGATTGATGCATATCGAATATGCTTTTTCATAAAATATATCGAATCGTTATAACATAGGATTTTGCATGCACGTACATAGTCGACCAGGAATTTTAGTGTTGATGATCAAAGATTGGAAGGTTAATCAATCGGATTGCGTATTTTCAATGCACGTGTCAGTATACTTGATAATTCGATACGATTATGATAGCAAATATCAAAATCTTTTTTGCAAATTGGAATATCTTGAGAATAACTATTTTTTAAGACCAAAGAAATTGGAGGAATCGTTACAATTCATTATTTTACAAACTGCATTATGGACATTCGTTTTGCAAGTGGAATATCTTTATATATTTATCTAAAGAATCTGCGTTGAATTTTCAAAAGTGGCTTATCACAATGCTTATGAACTTTAACAGTTGAAAAATAACCACATAATCAACACTTTCTTGAAATTTTTAAAACCTTATTCCGATAATGTGTCAATGGTTAACTTAACGGATCAAAGAATCAATTATCCGTCAAATAAAATCACATTGAAAATAACAAATATTTCTAACAGTGATAAATTTAGTTCCTTACCCTTTCAAAAAACGGCGGGGAAATTTTTGAATATTAAACCACTTATGGGCACATGACTCGAAAATATGTGACACAACTATGTTTCCACCCACCCTAATTACCCGCTTGATGAATTCAAGCGCCCAATCGACTCGTTAACGTCCCTATAATAGCTGCGATTTGATTCACTGATTGGGTGATTGATACAAATTAGCAGCCCAAACTGTGATATGTGTGGGTATATGGAATATTGGACGTAAAAATAAAAAAAAATTCATCGGGAGGAAAAATCTGAAATCTTAAAAAAGTCGATAACTTTTCGAGATATATCGACTTGAATTAACATGGGAGCCTTATGGGACTAAAATCTTTTAGGTTTTTTTCGGTATTTATAAATGCGTCAGGAACATGAGATTCCCTGGACGAAAACTAGATTTTTTGGTTGATTTTTCAGTGTGGTTGTCATTTCGATAAAATGATATTTAGTATTTTTTATGATTTTTTGAAAGTGCCCCATGCTTTTCTTATGGCACTACGTTAGGATTTTTTTTGACCAACTTGCAATCATCACAGGACAAATTCCTTGAAACGCAAGATACTAGATTTTTTGGTTGATTTTTTGGCTATCTCGAAATTTTCATATGTCGAAACAATTCCGAGGAATAAACGATTTCGACTTTCCATTGTAGAGGTGGTCGAATTTTCAATCTTGGATTTCGGCGTTGAGACATGTGCCATATGAAAATTTGGAATCTCCAAGAAAAACCGTTAGAGGGTTCTCCGAACCCTCACGTTTGAGCTTACTTTCGCCGTATCCCTCTTGGTTAATTAATAATTAAATTCCGAAAAATGTCCTGCAAGCGAAAAATCATTGTCGCCATTTTTTTGTGGAGCATGCAATCTTGAATATCTTAGCAACCGTTTAAGCTAGAGGAATGAAATTTTCAGAGTAATAATATTATTAAAATGGTCAACTTTTGCAATGATGACCATTCCGCTCGATCGATTCATGTGCGAGTTATATCGATACGAATCTCCTTGGATACGCTTTAATCGCTAATAACTTTTTTATTAATCAAGTTTTGAACATGAGTGTCATACAAAATACGACTGAAAATGTCATTCGTCCGACAAAAGTTAAATCAGGTGAATCGATTGATTAGACTCGAAGTTATGATCGATACAAGGTTGTATTCGATTGAGCCATTTTTTGGGCTAATTAACATAGTTACGGAAATAAAAATTTTAACAATATGTAAGGAAAAAAATGAATTATGCGCACACATAAATTATTTAGATGAATTATGTTTCCTAATGAAGATACATCGATTTGAATTTATATCTTTTTGTATTAGGCCCCCGTAAGAAATACACGCATCCCGTCCAATTACGTCACCAATATAAGAACATAGGCTAAATTTTGAAAGCGGGGATATTAGAGAAGGCAGGGATAAGGGAGTGACCATAGAAGGGATATCAATAGGATTGCGGATTTTACAGTACAGATGTCCGCAGTGACTAAAGTACGATTCGATTAGTATAGCAAATACGCAAATTGGCATAACTTGATAAGTGTGTACGTTGGACCAATGAAACTTGGTAAACGGGTACATCTTGGTATTCCTCACGATACTCTATGGTAGTATGTTTTGTATTCAGTCTCACGTTCGATATATATCGAATCTACTTTTTCTTAAAATTTATCGAATTGCTATAACATATAGGATTTAACATTCAAGGACATAGTTTACTAGGGATTAAATAGTAGATACCCATAGACTGGATTTAAAACCAATAGCATTGCGGATTTTACAGTACAGATGTCAGTATGATCGAAAAATCGATTCGATTATTATAGCAAATACGTAAATGGGCATAACTTCCATAGATTTACCGTTGGATCAATGAAATTTGGTGATTGGGTACATATTGGTATTCCTCACGATGCCCAATGAAAATTTGTTTTGTACGTAGTCTCACATTCGATATATATCGAATCTACTTTTTCTTCAAATGTATCGAATTGCTATAACATGTAGGATTTTACATCCAAGGACATAGTTTACTAGGGATTAAATAGTAGATACCCATTGACTAGATTTTAAACCAATAGCCTTGCGGATTTTAAAGTACAGATGTCAGTATGATCGAAAAATCGATTCGATTATTATAGCAAATACGTAAATGGGCATAACTTCAATAGATTTACCGTTGGATCAATGAAATTTGATGAATGGGTACATATTGGTATTCCTCACGATGCCCAATGAAAATTTGTTTTGTACGTAGTCTCACATTCGATATATATCGAATCTACTTTTTCTTAAAATGTATCGAATTGCTATAACATGTACGATTTTACATCCACAGGCATAGTTGACCAGGTATTAAATAGTAGATACCCATAGACTGAAAATTAAACCAATAGCGTTGCGGATTTTACAGTACAGATGTCAGTATGATCGAAAAATCGATTCGATTATTATAGCAAATACGTAAATGGGCATAACTTCAATAGATTTACCGTTGGATCAATGAAATTTGGTGATTGGGTACATATTGGTATTCCTCACGATGCCCAATGAAAATTTGTTTTGTACGTAGTCTCACATTCGATATATATCGAATCTACTTTTTCTTAAAATGTATCGAATTGCTATAACATATAGGATTTTACATCCAAGGACATAGTTTACTAGGGATTAAATAGTAGATACCCATTGACTGGATTTTAAACCAATAGCCTTGCGGATTTTACAGTACAGATGTCAGTATGATCGAAGAATCGATTCGATTATTCTAGCAAATACGTTAATTGGCATAACTTCAATAGATTTACCGTTGGATCAATGAAATTTGGTGATTGGGGACATATTGGTATTCTTCACAATACCCAACATAAATATGTTTTGTATGTTGTCTAACGTGCGATATATATCGAATATGCTTTTTCCTCAAATATATCGAACTGCTATAACAAATAGGATATTACATCCAAGGGCATAGTTGACCAGGTTTTATATAGTAGATACCCATAGACAGAAAGTTAAACCAATAGCATTTCGAGTTTTACAATACAGATGTCAGTAGGATCGAAAAATCGATTCGATTATTTTAGCAAATACGTAAATTGGCATAACTTCAATACTATATCCGCTGTACCAATGAAATTTCGTGAATGGGTAAATCCTGGTATTTCTCACAATGCCCAATGGAAATATGTTTTGTATGTAGTCTAACGTTCGATATATATCGAATATACTTTTTCTTAAAAGATATCGAATTGCTATAACCTATAGGATTTTACATGTAGGGACATAGTTGACCAGGAATTTTAAAGAAGTTACCCATACACTGGAAGTTAAACCAATAGTATTGCGGATTTTAAAGTACAGATGTCAGTATAATCGAAATATCGATACGATAATTATAGCAAATACGCAAATTGGCATAACTTGATTGCTTTATAAGTTGGACCAAAGATATTTTGGGAATGGGTATATCATGATATTTCTCACAATGCCCAATAGAAATATGTTTTGTATATGGTCTCACATGCGATATATATCGAATCTTCATTATCCAAATTATATCGATTTGCGTTAAAATTTAGGAATTTACATCCACAGTCATTGTTGACCAGGAATTATAGAGTAGATGACTATTAACTGGAATTATAATATACAGCGTTGCGGATTTTACAGTGCAGATGGCATTTTAATCGAAAGATCGAATCGATTATTGTAACAAATATGCAAATTGGCATAATTTAAATAGTATATGCGTTGGACCAATAAAATTTGGTGAATGGGTACACATTGGTATTCCTCACAATGCCCAATGGGAAGATTTTTTGTATGTAGTCTCTCATTCGATATATATCGAATATACTTTTTCTTAAAATATATGGAATTGTTATAACACATCGGAATTTACATCAATGGGCAAAGTTGACCAGGAATAATATGGTGAATGGCCATTGACCGGAATTAAAATCAAACGCATTGCGAATTTTACATAACAGATGCAGTATAATCGAATGATCGAATCGATTATTATAGAAAATACGGAAAATGGCATAACTTGATTCGTATATTCTTTGGACCAATGAAATTTGGTGAATGTGTACATCCTGATATTCTTCACAAAGCCCAATCGAATATGTTTTCCATTTACTGTCTCATTAGATGTATATCGATTCAGCGTTTTCTTAAAATATATATTGAATTGCTATAACATGCAGGATTTTACATCCGCGGGCGTATTTGGCCATGAAATATAGGGTAGATGACCTAATGGGAAGATAAATCAATAGGATTGCGAATTTATATTTTCACATGTGAGTAAACTTGACAATTCGTTATGATTATGGTAGCAAATATGCTAATTTGCGTATCTTTTTTACTACTGATGTTAGACAAAAGAAATTTTATGAATATGTTTATTAAAGTATTGTTCTTGCTGCACGAATGAAATATATTCGTTTGTTATGCTCCCATTAGACACCTATCGAATATACCTTTTGTAAAATATATCGAACTGCTATTACTTACCAAATATAACATCAACGGAGACAGTTGAACATTCTTCGGTTCTTTCTCCAATTTAAGTATCATAACCGTATTTATATATTTATTGTAATCAATGCGTTTTGTTGTTATAAACCTTCCTTAGATCTAGAAAAATGACAGCATTGAGAGACATACATCGTCAGAGAAATCCGAACATTACTTCATTATTCGAGACATATTTATTCGAATAATCATTTCATTAGTCACTGTTCATTTATTTTCTAATAATGATGTATTTAATTTCATTAAGTCTGCTGTATTCAAACGCTAAAAATCAAAAATAAAGGTGATATAATCCTAGGATAAGGGCTAAAATAAGAAAAATCTGCTACATTTCATAAGTTCATATATCGTACACTATATATTTTTCTACATTGCGCAATTCATTCATATCAAAATGGTTTCCCGAAGCATTGATCACCGTGGTTACTAAGAAGGTCTTAAGTATTGTTGACAGTGAATGAGCGTATTGTCCGCATATTTCACTCATTCAAACGATATTTGGGGTGTTTCTTTCGCTTTTTTAACCACTTATGGGCATATGACTCGGAAACATGTAACACAACTATGTTCCTACCCCCCTAATTACCCGCTTGATGAATTCAAGCGCCCAATCGACTCGTTAACGTCCCTATAATAGCTGCAAACTAATTCACTGATTGGGTGATTGATACAAATTAGCAGCCCAAACTGTGATATGTGTGGGAATATGGAATATTGGACGTAAAAGTAAAAAAAAATTCATCGGGAGGAAAAATCTGAAAAGTTGAAAAAGTCGATTAGTTTTCGAGATATATCGACTTGGATTAACATGGGAGGCTTATGGGACTAAAACTTTTTCACTTTTATTATGTATTTCTAAATATGTGAGGAACATGAGATTCCCTTGACATAAACAAGATTTTTTGGTTGATTTTTTGGTGTGGTTGTCATTGCGATAAATTGATATTTAGTATTTTTTATGATTTTTTGAAAGTGCCCCATGCTTTTCTTATGGCACTACGTTAGGATTTTTTTTGACCAACTTGCAATCATCACAGGACAAATTCCTTGAAACGCAAGATACTAGATTTTTTGGTTGATTTTTTGGCTATCTCGAAATTTTCATATGTCGAAACAATTCCGAGGAATAAACGATTTCGACTTTCCATTGTAGAGGTGGTCGAATTTTCAATCTTGGATTTCGGCGTTGAGACATGTGCCATATGAAAATTTGGAATCTTTAAGAAAAACCGTTAGAGGGTTCTCCGAACCCTCACGTTTGAGCTTACTTTCGCCGTAACCCTCTTGGTTAATTCATAATTAAATTCCGAAAAATGTCCTGCAAGCGAAAAATCATTGTCGCCATTTTTTTGTGTAGCAGGCAATCTTGAATATCTTAGCAACCGTTTAAGCTAGAGGAATGAAATTTTCAGAGTAATAATATTATTAAAATGGTCAACTTTTGAAATGATGACCATTCTGCTCGATCGATTCATGTGCGAGTTATATCGATACGAATCTCCTTGGATACGCTTTAATCGCTAATAAATTTTTTATTAATCAAGTCTTGAACATGAATGTCATACAAAATACGACTGAAAATGTCATTCATCCGACAAAAGTTAAATCAGGCGAATCGATTGATTTAACTCGAAGTTATGATCGATACAAGGTTGTATTCGATTGAGTCATTTTTTGGGCTTATTTACATAGTTACGGAAATAAAAATTTTAACAATATGTAAGGAAAAGAATGAATTATGCGCACACATAAATTATTTAGATGAATTATGTTTCCTAATGAAGATACATCGATTTGAATTTATATCTTTTTGTATTAGGCCCCCGTAAGAAATACACGCATCCCGTCCAATTACGTCACCAATATAAGAACATAGGCTAAATTTTGAAAGCGGGGATATTAGAGAAGGCAGGGATAAGGGAGTGACCATAGAAGGGATATCAATAGGATTGCGGATTTTACAGTACAGATGTCAGCAGTGTCTAAAGTACGATTCGATTAGTATAGCAAATACGCAAATTGGCATAACTTGATAAGTGTGTACGTTGGACCAATGAAACTTGGTAAACAGGTATATCTTGGTATTCCTCACGATACTCTATGGTAGAATGTTTTGTATTCAGTCTCACGTTCGATATATATCGAATCTACTTTTTCTTAAAATATATCGAATTGCTATAACATGTAGGATTTAACATTCAAGGACATAGTTTACTAGGGATTAAATAGTAGATACCCATAGACTGGATTTAAAACCAATAGCATTGCGGATTTTACAGTACAGATGTCAGTATGATCGAAAAATCGATTCGATTATTATAGCAAATACGTAAATGGGCATAACTTCAATAGATTTACCGTTGCATCAATGAAATTTGGTGATTGGGTACATATTGGTATTCCTCACGATGCCCAATGAAAATTTCTTTTGTACGTAGTCTCACATTCGATATATATCGAATCTACTTTTTCTTCAAATGTATCGAATTGCTATAACATGTAGGATTTTACATCCAAGGACATAGTTTACTAGGGATTAAATAGTAGATACCCATTGACTGGATTTTAAACCAATATCCTTGCGGATTTTACGGTACAGATGTCAGTATTATCGAAAAATCGATTCGATTATTATAGCAAATACGTAAATGGGCATAACTTCAATAGATTTACCGTTGGATCAATGAAATTTGGTGATTGGGTACATATTGGTATTCCTCACGATGCACAATGAAAATTTGTTTTGTACGTAGTCTAACATTCGATATATATCGAATCTACTTTTTCTTCAAATGTATCGAATTGCTATAACATGTAGGATTTTACATCCAAGGACATAGTTTACTAGGGATTAAATAGTAGATACCCATTGACTGGATTTTAAACCAATAGCCTTGCGGATTTTACAGTACAGATGTCAGTATGATCGAAAAATCGATTCGATTATTATAGCAAATACGTAAATGGGCATAACTTCAATAGATTTACCGTTGGATCAATGAAATTTGGTGATTAGGTACATATTGGTATTCCTCACGATACCCAATGAAAATTTATTTTGTAAGTAGTCTCACATTCGATATATATCGAATCTACTTTTTCTTAAAATATATCGAATTGCTATAACATGTAGGATTTTACATCCAAGGACATAGTTAACTAAGGATTAAATAGTAGATACCCATAGACTGGATTTTAAACCTATAGGATTGCGGACTTTACCGTACAGATGTAAGTATGATGGAAAAATCGATTCGATTATTATAGCAAATACGTAAATGGGCATAACTTCAATAGATTTACCGTTGGATCAATGAAATTTGGTGAATGGGTACATATTGGTATTCCTCACAATGCCCAACAGAAATATGATTTGTATGTTGTCTCACATTCGATATATATCGAATCTACTTTTTCTTAAAGTAAATCGAATTGCTATAACATGTAGGATTTTACATCCACAGGCATAGTTGACCAGGTATTAAATAGTAGATACCCATAGACTGAAAATTAAACCATTGGGATTGCGGACTTTACCGTACAGATGTCAGTATGACCGAAAAATCGATTCGATTATTATAGCATATACACAAATTGGTATAACTTGAAAAGTATACCCGTTGGACCAATGAAATTTGGCGAATGTGCACATCTTGGTAATCCTCACACTGCCCAACAGAAATATGCTTTTTATGTTGTCTAACGTGCGATATATATCGAATATGCTTTTTCTTCAAATATATCGAACCGCTATAACATATAGGATTTTACATCCAAGGGCATAGTTGGCCAGGTATTGTATAGTAGACATACAGACTGAAAATTAAACCAATAGCATTGCGGATTTTACAGTACAGATGGCAGTGTAATCGCAAGATCGATTCGATTATTCTATCAAATACGCAAATTTGCAAAACTTGATTAGTTTATACGTTGGACCAATGAAATTTGGCAAATGGGTACATCTTGGTATTCCTCACAATGCCCAAATGAAACATATTTTGTGTATAGTCTCACGTTCGGTATTAATCGAATCTACTTTTTCTTAAAATATATCGTATTGTTATAACATATAGCATTTTACATCCAAGGACATAGTTGACCAATATAATTATGTGGAAGATAGCCATAGACTGTAAGTTAAATCAATAGCATTGCGGATTCAACAATACAAATGCCAGTATAATCGAAGAATGGATTCGATTATTATAACAAATACATAACATTGGCACAAGTTGAATAGTGTATCCGTTGGACCAATTAAATTTGTTGCTTGGTACATCTTGGTATTCCTCACAATTCCCTAAGGTAATATGTTTTGCATGTAGTCTCACGATTGATGCATATCGAATATGCTTTTTCTTAAAATATATCGAATCGTTATAACATAGGATTTTGCATGCACGTACATAGTCGACCAGGAATTTTAGTGTTGATGATCAAAGATTGGAAGGTAAATCAATCGGATTGCGTATTTTCAATGCACGTGTCAGTATACTTGATAATTCGATACGATTATGATAGCAAATATGCCAAATCTTTTTTGCAAATTGGAATATCTTGAGAATAACTATTTTTTAAGACCAAAGAAATTAGAGGAATCGTTACAATTCAGTATTTTACAAACTGCATTATGGACATTCGTTTTGCAAGTGGAATATCTTTATATATTTATCTAAAGAATCTGCGTTGTATTTTCAAGAGTGGCTTATCACAATGATTATGGACTTTAACAGTTGAAAAATAACCACATAATCAACACTCTCTTGAAATTTTTAAAACCTTATTCCGATTATGTGTCAATGGTTAACTTAATGGATCAAAGAATCAATTATCCGTCAAATAAAATCATATTGAAAATAACAAATATTTCTAACAGTGAAAAATTTAGTTCCTTACCCTTTCAAAAAACGGCGGGGAAATTTTTGAATATTAAACCACTTATGGGCACATGACTCGAAAATATGTGACACAACTATGTTTCCACCCCCCCTAATTACCCGCTTGATGAATTCAAGCGCCCAATCGACTCGTTATATTAATATTTACATCAACTTATTAATTTGATTAAAATACATTTTGTTTAAATCTTTTATGTTTGTTCATCCATTACATTTTTTTGCCTACGAATGTACAGTATTTATTTAGGTGCATAATATTTTAGATAAATTCCAATCCTCATCTAAAATTTCGATATTATCAAAATCGAAAATGTTGGGTTTAATGATGCATTGTTTACAGGGGCATATATTATATGTCATTTTTTAAAATATATTTTTTGTAGCAATGTAATCTTTCAACACAAGAGTGTGACGCAGAAATAAATGTTTAGAAAGCAAAAATGTTTCAACGGTTAGTATTTGAAATATGCCTATTCATGAAAGGTCATAAGAGCAAAAATACAGTCGATTTGCACTTAATTTCATGTGATTATGTATTATATGATATATATGTATTATATGTTAATGTATTATATGATTTAACGCTTCATCTCTGAATTATGCCATCCTTGCTTCCACTCAGGCAATGAACCCTGTTCCCTTCCATCACTTAATTCATTCATAGAAATCGTTCAGTATATTACAGAGTCCTTTCTTCCCTCGCCCTTGGATTAAATTTTTATTTTAAGTCACAATAGGGTAGCTTTCTTCATCAAAGAAAACGAAAGGCATTGATTGCCATTCATTAGCCACCATTAGTGTATTCATAGTATACATATTACATATTTGGTTTTAGAAATCACAGTTTTAACGAACGTTAATGGTCAATAGGGTGGTTTCCTATTATTTTTTTATTGCCTAAATCGAAAGATTATTACTCCTGGAGTACGTATTTCGCGCTTTTAGATTTTTAAATGACGATATCTATTTTTCGCGATTAAATGAAAAGTGAAAAATTTCAAGCGCGCAAAAACGCGACGCATAAGTAGGAAAGTCCGTGCGACGCATTTCTGGTTCCCCCTCTCTCCTTGTGACGTGACCTTGATCGAGACTCTGAGCGCTGATAGGACGCAGGATGCTAGCGGATAGCTGAGTACCTTGCTGAAAGGTAGCGCTTGGCTTAAAAAAGGTTTATTAATACCTTATCAAACGAAGAAATCTTTCCGACCTTAGCCAGTTTTAATAGGTGATTATTAAGACATGTTTCCCTGAGCTCTGTGCCTCATGCATGCATTGGTAACCTCAGACGATGTATAACTCCTATCCTCTCGTGTAGAAACTAGGTCCCTGTGACGTCACGCGGAGTGGAATCGCATGGGCGCCAATCTGGCCTTTTTCAAATGAGGATAAAATTTGACCCTTGCCATTCGTCTAAACCTGTATTTCAAAAACCAAATAATTTGTGTATTATGAATACACTAATAGTGGGTAACGAATCGCAATCAATGCCTATCGTTTTCTTTGATGAAGGAAACTACCCTATTTTAATTTGCATTTGAAAAAGTCCAGAATGGTCCAGAAAAGTCCAAAACCTATGCGATTCCACTTCGCGTGACGTCACAGGGACCTAGTTTCTATACGAGTAGATAGGAGTTTTACATCGTCTGAGATTACCAATGCATGCATGAGGCACAGATCTCAGGGAAAAATCTCTTAATCATCTCCTATTAAAACTGCCTATGGTCGGAAAGTTTCCTTCTTTTGATAAGGTATAAATATCTTTCCTTTTTTAAGCCAAGCGCTATCTGCTAGCGGGGTACTCTGCTACTTGCTAGCAGCCTGCATCGTATCAGCGCTCAAAGCGTCGCCCCAAGGTCACCTCACACGGCGACAGCGGGAACCAGAATGACGTCAAACGGGGTTTTCCCAGCATTCATACTCAGCCGTCGCGTTTTCACGCGCTTGAAAAAATTCCCAACGCGCCGGAGCGCGTTATGTGGAAAATACTTCATAGGAAATTTTCCAAAAAATTCTTTGGTCGTGTAGGTGCCCCAAGAGATTCCTCAAGAATATGTGATAGGATATAAATTTTTCCGCATTACTAATAGTACAATGACATAAGTACCATCAATATCTGCATCTTTAACTACTCACAAAAAATTGAGCCCGGTATAATTAGACTACTTTTGCCTTTTTACAAATGCAATGAAGGATTTCAAAAATCCTTAGGTCATCATGTCCCGTAGCATTTCTCCGTCCCTGAAACCTCATTTTAAGATTTTTTACCTGTTAGGATTAAACTCATTACGTCTCATCAGCGTATTTCACATGATTTTAGTGTCCTAAGGGGTATCATCCCTTACGACGATCTTGCCGTTTCCATTCGAAGAAATATTTTGATGTCCACCTTCGTTATAAATAATTTTCTTCCTTCGAAAAATGGGTTGAAACGTCCTCCTTGTGTTCATAAACACGTAAAATATATGGGCTTCCTATTCACATATGAAACGGTCATATTTACACAGTTTGACTCCTCTTTCTAACTTAAATGATCGCTGCTGACATTTATTCTTTATGCCGAAGGTAGTCACCTACGCAAATACCGTCATATTCTCTGAACCGGTTGGTACTTACTTGTTAGGACGGCATGAACACCGTTCGAATGTGAACCTAAATGTTCATTTTAGTGTCACGACGCGAGGTATTGCTTGGTAATCAAGCATACGTACTGCTCGAGGTAATTGCTTTTGAGATATGAGTTTGTGGCAAACGAATATTAACTATCGTAAACCGCTGGAATTCAAGGTTTTATGGGGTGGGTATTCGAGATCACAGAAATCGCACCGTTTATTATTGCAGTAATGATCGGTACTTTATGTGTAAGAGGTTCATTTCTTGTCTTTTATTGCCCTCTATTGCTCTTCACGGACTCACTCCTTGTTAAAGATTTTCGTTCTTAATGATTTGGGGTAGTTTGATATTTTTGGAGGACTGCCATTGCTTTCGAAAGAAAATCATCTGCACTTGATCAAGTCTGTAGTTGACAAGTTTGTACATGATCAAGTCTGAAAATTTTAATTTGTACAGGATTTCATTCACCGAATGCAGAATGTTCGAAACCAAATTAATAGCTATCGCTGTAAGTTTGAATTTCACCTAGGGTAATTTTTATCTTACGAAGTGTAACACTACTTTATACCCTCTAACAATGTTTTCTACATCCCATCCCCCTAAGTACTCGCTCCATACAAATCCTCTGTCTCTTCCATATCTTCTCTAAAAGGTGGCTCTCCTCACCCACCATGTCTAGCACTTCGTCGTTCCTACTCCTTTTTGTTCTCTTCACCTTCCCCATTCTTCTATACACCCACATCTCTTACGCCTTTTAATAATTGAAAGAATATGATTGAGGCTTGTAGATGGATCGTCTGTGTGAAGAGTTTCCGTTGGTAATTTTCCTATGCTTACTTAATTAAATTTTTATCCGACACTTTTTTTCCGAGATTTTGCCCAATTTTATCGTTTTGAAATACCACTTCCTGACCACGGTTAACCTTTGAGACGACTTCGAAATTAACGTTTGTTAATTTCGAAGTTGAATTAACGTTAACATTTGTAATTTTTAAATCATTTAAGGGATAGTCTTTCGGGGATATATTTTTTGGTCTCCTGGTCTCCTTCAGTTATATTATTTTGATTTGCTCAAAATTGTTAGAACGCCACAAATATAGACTAAGGTGCAGGTTGTATACCAAGAAGTGAAGCCTTACGCAAATATATATTTCAAATTTCATATGTTTTTCCTGGATATTCCCTGTGGGAAATTTCTGAAACTCCTGTTGCTTTTTAGTGTCGCAACTCACCAGTAAGTTATCTTTTTGGCAAGCATTTTTTCTCGGTGTCTTCGGCACCAACCTTCAACCTCGCTGCACGCATTAAAATTTACCACCAGGATATTCCTCCAAGTAATTACAAATCCTCTTTATTCCCTTCCCTCTGAGGAAGAGGTCGATGCTAAAAAAAAGAATTAGAGGGGTTAACAGAAATGCAAAACAAAAGTCGCAAGCGCAGAAAAGGTCAAGGGAGGAATTAAAATGAGGCGCATTCTCATTTATTGTCCATCCCACGTGTATCAAGCAGAAAACAGCCTGTGGAATGAGATGAGAGCATGTCAGGGAATGGAATAAGAAAACGAAACACGGACGAAAATAAACTTGAAATGAAGGTTTAAAAAAAAATATCAAGGTCTTCGTTCTCTTCGGTCGCAGTTAAGTGCAAGAATTCATTTCGCATGCAACAGCGAGAATTTGCATACGCACGTCGAAAGGAGTCGAAAGGAAGAATAGTCTGCAACGGAATGCAATTGCCTTTCGTAAGGATCACTTGAGTCAACTTTAATTACCGCGGGACTAATTACTTTCGAGATGTATCCGCAGTTTCATTTTTATAGGTTCCTTTCAAGTCGGAGAAAGTCGTGCGGGCCTGAAAAGTTATTTTCAATGGCAAATATCCTTAGTGCGAAATCGAAGTTGACCTATAAAAAATTAACATAAAACGGTGATCCACAAACAAAGCCCCGTAAGAGAAATCGCATACAAGCTACAACCATAACGATGGAGTAATAAAGCAACGGCGAACCTATGCATGAAATGTATGCGAAACAGCTTACCTGTGAATTGCAGCATTAAAAGCAATATCAGACTACAAAATGTACCCTGGAAAGAATCTCTAAAGAGATTTGAAATTACTAACGATTAGCATTAATTTACAAGTCATCTCAAAGGCGAACCGTGAATAGGAATGGGTCTTTCACGGTAGTAAAATTGTGAAAAATAGCCATTTTTCTGTTCCCAAATGCATATTACATTCAATCGATCCTTAGAGCAGCATATAAAATGATCTTGGCTTTTACGTATCAAGTCACCTTTAGAAATCCTCACTTTGTGACGCATTAGTGAAATAAAAAATCAAAATTATCTCTTAATCTTTTTAGGTGAAACTTATTCGAAACGTAAAACTTCAGGTTTCACTTTTCAGATCTTCATCACGACTAAAATGGAAGTTCGATTGTACAAATTTCAGCTTTAAATTCTTTGGGAACAGTTGAAATCGTGGTCGGTTAATTAGTTAATATTCAAGTAGAATTTTACAAATAATTCTTTTACGTATGTCAAAATATATTTAAAAGGACCGGTTCATTGAGCCCACGAGCCAACACTATGGTTCTGGCAGGGGTTTAATAATTTCACTCCAAGTGAATAGGGTAGTTTCCTTCATCAAAGAAAATGAGATGCATTGATTGCGATTCCTTACCCACCATTAGTGTATTCATGATATACGAATTATTTGGTTTTACAAATCCCAGTTTAGACGAATGGCAACGGTCAATTTTAACCTCATTCGAAAAAAGCCAGATTGGCGCCCATGCGATTCCACTCCACGTGACGACCCCAGGGACCAAGTTTCTATACGAGTAGGTAGGAGTTTTACATTGTCTGAGATTACTAATGCATGAGGCACAGAGCTCAGGGAAACATCTCTTAATAATCACACATTAAAAATACCTAAGTTCGGAAAGTTTCCTTCGTTTGATAAAGGAATTTAAATAATCCTTATTTAAGCCAAGCGCTACCTACTAGCGGGGTACTCTGCTACCTGCTAGCACCTTCATTCGCTGCGGTGCACATAACCTGGCCCCAAGGTCACCTCACAGGGTGACAGCTGGAACCAGAAATACGTCACACGGAGTTTTCCCACCATTCCTACTTAGCCGTCGCGTTTTCGCGCGCTTGAAATTTTTCACTTTTCGTTTAATCGCGAGAAATAGATATCGAAAATCTAAGAACGTGAAATGCGCTCTCCAGGAGTAATAATCTTTCGATTTAGGACATAAAAAAATAATAGGAAACCCCCCCTATTTAGCTGATGCAACTTCTGATGCATTGTCTCCGAACTTCCACTTTCATATTTTACGTTTTGAGTTGTCTCCCCTTTTACGGAAAGCTCACTATCTTAATGCGTTTAGTTACAGATTTCTTTTCACGACAAGCAACAGACGTTAGAATTCCTCACATTATCTCTCAATCTCTTGACCATTCTTGCTCGAAGTGACCGCACCTTCAGCCGGTAAAGTTCTGTCAGCATCATTTCTCGCGATACGTTGGATGACGAGAGATTAAATCGAGGTTCTTATTGCCCGCAACCCTCATCAAACGTGAGTGCAGTGGTGCATCTTACGTCCTTTAGACATTTCGCGAGAAGACGGTTTTGTGTTTCTTGACAAGTCTCCCACTGAGACTCGAAGACGAAGTAAGGCCCTTCATAAAAGAGAAAAAGGAAGACTGCGTAAAATACCTCCTCGGCGGTGTATAACTTCATTTAATTCTCTGCACAATATGTCTCTGGAGTATAAAACTGCGGTGCAAACAGTAAAGACAGGCCAAATAGGTGCAATCATGGTTGCAACAAGAACGATATTTTCGGGGGGTTCATTTGGATAGACTTTCATAAGTCTTCATAGACTTTCGTCCTTTTAACTCATGACCTCAACTTCAACGCTGATTAGCGTCTTGGAGTGAAGATCTTTCAGAATTAAGTGCAAATATTTGGCCAACATTCTGGTTTTTCTCATGTATATAAAATATATTACTGTATATTACTAAAGGTTACTTTATATATGAAACCAAAACATATTAATTGCAAAATAAATCTTTGAAGATGGTATAAAAATACAGCGAAACGCAGGACAAACATTTCACCTTTTAATTCTAAAGACCAACACTCCAAGACGCTATGAACGTCTTCATATTTTGATAATTTTTAATTTTAAACGTGATTGGCTGAAATGACTCAGAGGATTATATGCAAATTTTTCGTGAAGATCAGGTAAGGAAATGAGAGCGGTCTGAAAAATAAAATGAAAATAATCGACCACGGGAATACACTCATTTTCAAGTTTTTACATCTACATCTATCAGCATCTACATACTCTTTTGCTAACCACCTCAAATAGGCGTGTGGTGGGGGGTGTTTGGATACCAGCTTTTCTCAAGTGAGACCCCATTTGGAATACGCCACTAGTGTATGCAATTCGAATGAAAAATATATGGTTCCGGATAATGATAGAATACAGAGGCGAGCAGACATATTTTTTAAATATTGTAATCATAAAAATTGTAGCATTATTGAATCAATTCGGAATTTTTGAGTGGGAAAGTCGAACCGACCGAAGGGAATATTTTTAGGTTAATATTTTGCGGAATTGTCTTGTAGAATACTTTTTTCCCGACGTTCAAGACATTTTGATTGAGACTTATTATTATGGCAGAAACGATCTCATGGAAAACATTAGGGAAATAGATAGCAGAACCGATTGATTTAAGATGACGTTTTTTCCGCGTACTACAGTTAGGGACCATAATACTTACGATTATTTACATCTAGAATAGCTTGACTCTTATTAGGTACAATAGTTTCTGCATGTGTAGCTAACTACTAATTGTAATTGTAAACACTAACTATCTGCATGCATTTTATATCTCATGCACGAATCACTTACTACGCCAACTTTTCGTTTTTGTTTTACTAACTTGTAGTTTAATTTGTATGGAAACGTACTCGTATCCTCAGCACACTCTTAGTTTCTGTGCTGACCACGTGTCGTTTTCGTGAGTGTCCTTTGTCCAGCGAACGAGCGCGTTTTTGATCAAGGCTAGGGATGAGTTCTGTATTTCTGGAATGGAATCACCCCCTACCTCACACCCTGATAGTGATTTGCACAGTACCTCATAGATGTAAAAGTACATAATAAAAATAACGCTCTTTCTTCTCTGAAACCATCTTTAGCATAGTGTATAGAATAAAATAACTGTTTTATTCCACACTTTATTATATATTATATTATTATTCACACTTTTTAAATAGCACAACCCTATCACCTGTCGCCTGATGATAGCATTAGATGCTGAAACCCGGGTCGTGCTATTTAAGATAAAGTGTGGAATAAAAAAAGTTAGTTTATTCTACAATGAAGCAATTCCACAAAGTAACGCCTGAGACCGTGTCTTATATTATAGCATAGTGCCTTAGCGACTAGTAATAGAAGTTTATGTATACTGATTAGTAAGGTGATGTTAAGTTTGGAATACAACACCATTCAATGTGACGGTCACGTTGTCCATCTGGCTGCAGCGAATAATGGAAGCACATTATCCGTGGAATTTTGTGCACACAGTAGGTACTTGTCTCCCACAGGTCTCCCTACTTTTTGCCAACACTTCTACTCATTCAGTGCAGAGATGAAACGCTAGGCAAACAATGCATCCGTTCCGTAGGTCGTCATGACACCGTCGACCAAGTCTAGATGCATCTCATCGCAGGCAGCCGTGTACAAGTATGTTTGATGAGCCTTGATGCGTGGGTTTTCTGCCATATCATCGTGCATCCGAATGCACGTTTGCAGCGGCAATGGATCCGTGAAGGGCTCTTTCTTCGTGACGTTCCAAGGTTGTCGAGTGAAAAATCGCGAAATATTTTTCATGTCACCACATAGATACGCTGGCATTATACCGGCACATAGTCACCGATACTCTTATTTGAAAGCTGGGAATTTCATTTCTGTTTTTCAAAGTAAGAAGGATGGCGCTCACTTATCTTAGCGTGTATAAATGTGCACATGCTTCGCGAAAGGTTAAAATATTCGTGGCGAGATGGAAATGATTGCGGTTTCAGATGTAAGTAATGTTACATTGGTTTGAGACATAATTTTTGATGCGGAGAAATGGTGATGTCGTATATGTAATTATGTGACTACTTGTAGTGGCGACATAAGTTTTTAATAAGATAACGAGATTGGCTCGAGTGTGCATTTTTTTTAATGACGAACAAATTTACTTGGTACGGTAGAGGGAGAGAAATAGCCCGTTTTCCATAGGAATGGCAGTCTGCCGTCCGCCAACTAGGTCCGGGAAATGTTCGGAATTGCTCGTCTTGCATTATGGCTGACGGAGCGAGGCCAGTCTGACATCCGCCGACTAGGTTCGGGAAATGTGGATGGAATCCCTTCTTGTATGGTATGGTATTAGGAAGGGCACAGGTAGTGCCCTAATTACAGGCATATGGGACTATGATCCAAGCATCCCAACTACAAACACACTGCCTCAACAAATTACTCGTCTATGAGTGTATCCTATATCTGAACCTCCTTCAATCACAGGTCTTTTATAATTCATTTCATTGTCAATACTTGAATTCAAAGTTGCGAAATTGTGTGTTAAAAATAAATAAAAGAAAATAAATGTAATAAACATTTAAAAAATATATATTGTATAAAAATTGTATTAGTAATAATATTTACAATGTATAAATTGCTTTTCCTAGTAAATCTCAAGTCAAATTAGTTTTTAAGTTTCTTTCTTCACACAAATCACACCACTGACGACAACAACGGATCAGAATCAGAATAAACATTTTAAATTAAGAATAGGAAAAAATTTCAAATGGTGATTTCCGCACTTTTTGTTGAAAACGTAACAACCGACCATGGTTTCAACGCATTGTGTCATTTTCAAGGTTTGTCATTTTCATTGTGTGATTTTCCTTGAATATGACAGAATGTGTTGAAACCATGGTCAGTTGTTGAGTTTTGAATAAACAGTGTGGAAATTACCAACTGTGTTCTTTTATGATGAATAAAATGAATACGTTGAGTTTGGAACTTAACAGGGGTGCGGAAAATAATCAAAATATGAGGATCATTTAAATGAACAATAAAAAGTTATGGTATTTTTTCGCACGATTTATTCAATACAACCGGTTTCGTCGTAGAGGCGACATCATCAGGTACAGAAATCGTTATAACTGTAAAAATAACGATTTCTGTACCTGATGATGTCGCCTCTGCGGCGAAACCGGTCGTATTGAATAAAACGTGTGAAAAAGTACCATAATTTTTTATTGTTCACGATGGATTTTCACAAAGTAAAGCCAGAAACAATCGAGTTTATCATTTAAATGGATTATCTATAATAAGGAAGATCTATCTACCATCCATCATCTACTATCAAGATGGTCGATTCATATTTTTTAATTATTCTAGATTTGGTAGGATAATATTTCGTTTGGTAGCCCCCAATGTTTAGTGATTGCCTTCCTGATTTTAGTGCAATATCGAATGTTGGTAATAGCTTACTATTATCACTACAGTGGTTAGCAAAGTGCTTTTTATATTCGAAAAAGGCTATTCGATCTTCCAGCCGGGTGGTTTCCTCCATTCTGCCTACGTTTCGGAAACTGGTGGAGGAATCCATCGAGATCCGGCTGACAAGTAGCACCCTCAACCGTGACGCCGGGTATTCACTAAGTAATGTGTGGCAACCGGCACTTAGAAAAATAAGATTGGCTGCCTCCCGGCCAATCACATTAGACCTTAAAACCAATTGAAGACTATATAAGCTGGCAAACTTCATCCACTCACCATTAGCCCTGAAGATGGAACCCGACTCGTGTTCCGAAACGTCGTCAGAATGCAGGGAGACCACCCGGCTGGAAGCCCGAATAGCATTTTTCGAATATATTCGCCGGGAAAGCATCAGCTTTTGATTTTTATATTTTTTATTTACTTTCAACGCCCGGAAAACAGTGAATTAGGACTTTATAGCAGGGAATATAACGAATAACAACATAAGATGCAAAAAAAACAATGCCCCGTGTGGGGGCAACTTATCTTGGTGGGACTCGATCCTGGGACCTTCAGTGTGGCAGGCAAGGACTATATCCCTCCGCCACCGAAGCAGGCATTTTTCTCTTGGTTCTGCTGTGCGTTCCAGATTTTTTTTCAAATAATGCGCTAAAATGTGTCCTCTCGTCTGGGGAGAGCCGTTTATGATTCGTCGTCTCCATGGCAATTTATTTCGTCTTCCTCCGGTCATCACCAGCTTCCCACGCGGCCCATAGGAGCCATCTGCACTCCTTCCAAACACCGTTGTTAGTCTCAAATAGGAGACTCGTCGCAGGATACAACTCAAATCGCAGGATGCGGAAGAGGGCAGCTGCAGTCAATTTTTAAAGACTTTTGACATCTAATGTCACCATGACGTTGCCACGAGAAATTTTTTGGTCCCACCATAGAACGTCGTTACATGAAAAGCTCATATGATAGTTAACCTTAAACCAATAGGGTGGTTTCCTATTATTTTTTTATTGCCTAAATCGAAAGATTATTACTCCAGGAGATTATTACTCCTAATAAACGTTTTTAGATTTTTAATGACGATATATATTTTAGCGAAAGTGAAAATTTTCAAGCGCGCGAAAATGCGACGGCTTAGTATGAATACTGGGAAAACCCCGTGTGACGTCATTCTGATTCCCGCTGCCGCAAAGTGAGGTGGCGTTGGGGCGAGACTTTGAGCGCTGATACGATGCAGGTTGCTAGCAGGTAACAGAGTACCCTGCTAGCAGGTAGCGCTTTGCTTAAATAAGGATTATTTATACCCTATCGAACGAAGGAAACTTTCCGACCTTTGGCAGTTTTAATAGGTGATTATTAAGACATGTTTCCATGAGATTTGTGCCTCATGCATGCATTGGTAATCTCAGACGATGTAAAACTCATATTCACTCGTATAGAAACTAGGTCCCTGTGGCGTCACGTGGAGTGGCATCTCATGGGCGCTAATCTGGCCTTTTTCAAATGCGGTTAAAATAAAATCACATAGAGAAAAGTCCTTTACCGTGTATATTGTTTAATAACACAAATTTCGGCAAGAAAATTTCTGATTCATACGTAACACGCGAGTTAAATAAAAAATAATATAATTTGAAAATACTTCAATGAGATATCCCCTGTAATATTTTTGTTGGTAAGTTTCACATTATTTAGGATTTATTCCATGTTCCTTCACTACAACTACAGCATTAAGTTACTAACGTCTTAAAACATAATGCAGAGCTTAACCCACGTTTTACTAATACCATAATTGTAATGGTATAGCGAACATTATTTCAGTTACATGTCAAAACTTTGCTTTCATTTTCGAATTGATCAGCATTCACATTTATATTGTTATTCTCTTTGTTTTTGGCAAACAGTTGTAAATTTTTGGCTCCCATAAAAATATTCGTTTAAACAAATACAAATTTGGTTGGCGTAATTCACGTGAAGTATTTGTTCGTAGATAGTGTGAATGGGGTTTACCCATTACTTTTAGACTACTATCACTTCGAATTTATGTCCCTTCCAGTCCCCATTTCCTCATCTAGGCAATTTCAACGTCATTCCTTCTCCGAAATAACTCCGCCTCTTCATCCAGCCGCTCCTCAGTGTTCCACCGCCTGCGAAACTCATTTTCTCCCCTATCAACCTCCCTCCTCCTCAATTTCCTTCTCCCTCAACCATAATCTCCGCTCGCACGAGGCCAACTAAAGGGATGAGAAGCGGAGGGTGAGAAACAGCAGCGAAGCGCAATCCGACGAAATTGGTGCGAGAGTGGGCGCGAGAGAGACGATTGCGTAGATGGTGGCGCCATTCTTTCTCTCCTCGTCCGTACCGTGACCCCTTCCCCTAATCATTGGCCCCTGTAGTTTACCTCTTGCGTTTTCCGTATTTTCCACCGACGATTTGCCCTCCTCTCCTTTCCATTAGTGTGTGGTCCCTGTTCAGAAGCCGCAATTCCAAAATCGTTAGTCTCCCAAAAAAAAAGTAGTCGTGTATCCGGGTCTGGAGGAAAAGGATGGTGTTGTTTCCACTGCCGACACTCTCTGGTGAAGAGCTGGGTACCTAAAGCCTCTATGACACTTCCCAATTTATTGGCCGATGAATTGGCACGCAATATTGTTTAAAATATTGGTCGTTACGTACCGTACGACACGCATCAATATTTACACCAATATTAGCCTTAATAGTGTTCTAACGTCCCCTTAGAAAATGCCTTAGGTTCTATGAGCATTCGTATGATTTGTACGCTTCAATCAATATTGAAATAATTTCTTTCGTCCACATTTTAGAATATTCAAGCGAATTCTCAGAGCAAAACCAATATTTTTCAGACAAACTGGATGTTTTGCAAGGAGCTTCTTGTTTTGGCCACTAGGTGTCAACATAACTGACTTCTGATTGGAGATTGGCCGCGAGAAAATAGAACCTGCTCTAAATTCCAAATTGGGCGAGAAATTGTATCCAATATTGTGAAACGGATATTGGACTAGAAATTGGTGTGTTTCAGTTGGACCACTATCCAATATCCAATGGATTGTGAATCCAAACTGTCATGCGGGCTTAACTGAAAAGAAGTCGCAAAAGTCGCCACTCGCGTCGCTGACGGACAAATTGATCCGAGTTTCACGGGGAAATATGGTATTATTAGGAATGTTAGCCGAACTTCATGTACATGATGATGTTATTAATAAAATTTATAACTCTTCAATGCTATTCCTCGCATTTGCAAAGGCCGTACTGCAAAACATTGGAAAAAAATTGGATCGCATTGCACTCATCACCGCGCCGCGGACATTTTTGAAAACCGCTGAAAATGCGGCCGAAGTGGCAATAGGAATCAGCCTTCTATGGGATGGCATTGGGCCTCCTTTATGCAGTCCCATTCGAATTGGCGTAATTCGTACGGGACTAGCGGAATTCGTAAGAACTGCGATTCTATGCAGTTCTTACGAATGTGTCGTGTAAACAGGCCTTAAGGCATCGAGGGTAGGTGAGATTTCACGCGGTTCTGCTTTCTACTAAAGGAAATACGCCCAAAAAATATGCATTAAGTCGAAGATTAACAATAGGGTAGTTTCCTTCATCAAAGAAAACGAAAGGCATTGATTGCGATTCGTTGCCCACCATTAGTGTATTCAGAATATACAAATTATTTGGTTTTAGAATTCCCAGTTATGACGAATGACAATGGTCAATTTTCACTGCATTTGAAAAAGGCCAGAATGGCGCCCATGCGATTCCAATCAACGTGACGTCACAGGGACCTAGTTCCTACACGAGAGGATAGGATTTTTACATCGTCTGAGATTACCAATGCATGTATGAGGCACAAAACTCAGGGAAACATCTCTTAATAATCACCTGTAAATGCTGGCTAAGGTCGGAAAGTTTTCTTCGTTTGATAAGGTATTAATAATCCTTATTTAAGCCAAGCGCTACCTGCTAGCAGCGTACTCTGCAACTTGCTAGCTTCCTTCGTCGTATCAGCGCTCAAAGCCTTGCCCCAAGGTCACCACCTTTGCGGCAGCAAGAACCAGAACGACGTCACACGGACTTTTCCCATAATTCCCTCCGTCGCGTTTTCGATCACTTGAAAATTTTCACTTTTCGTTTAATAGCGAAAAATAGATATCGTCATTCGAAAATCTAAGATCGTGAAACGCGTACTCCAGGAGTAATAATCTTTCGATTTAGGCAATAAAAAAATAATAGGAAACCACCCTATTCGCGAAGGTTCCTTTTCAGCGACGACACCGATAAATCCAGAAAGTATTTGCCGTACACATGTTTACGCGCTCACACATTTACCAGCACGTGCATGCGCTCATCAGGAAATATATAAAATATACTAGACTCGTGTCCTTATCGCCATTCTCCGGCAGGCAGCAGCTACGCATTTCCCATCATGCCACACTCCAACTTCCCCTCCTCCCCACTCCACCTTCAGCCCTCTTCCCCTTCAAAGTGGTCTCTTATCATCCTGGCACCGCCACTCTCTGGAAAACACCCTTATCCGACCCAAACACACCCTCATCCTTATCTGCTCGACGTAGAGTAAGGCTGCCTTGGGATAGTGCTCCATCCAGCACGCATCTGTCCTTATTTTTGTTTTTGCTTACGGCTTGGCTTCAACCGTCCACGCATGAACGCTGCAACAGAGTATTATCCAGTCGGCCGCAGTGGCGGCTCGTGAGTCAAATGCTCGGGGGAGCACACTTCACCTGGGGGTCAAAATTTTTTAATATTTTGTGTATTTTAGCGAGTTTTTAAGGCTATCAAGGTATTAAATTTAAATATTTATAAAAATAAATTTTAAACCAAAACAAGGTATTCTGCAACACTGCAGCACCAATTGCCACCGGATAAACTTCAGCAACATCATACGCCGGGAAAACCTCAGATCTTTCTTCCTGCAGCACCAAGTAATCGCCAGACTATAATGCCGCCAGCCGTAGCGGCGATGTCATCATGTCATCTCAATAGATACATCGCTCTGCGCATCCTCGGGCGGCGTCCCAAGACTTCCATAAGCCCCAAGCTTATGTAGACGCGTCATAGCACCAGCAGCCCCCACCACTACCCTTCTTCATATATCTGCATGGCGATGGATTGGGATGTTCTGGCCAGCGCCCCGCGGCTACAAATGCGAACTTCTTGCACTATTTTTTTTCGTGTTTTTCCCACATTTTCGATGAATGCGACGGAAGAAAAAACTTTGGTTAATTAAATTTATAATTATAATTGAATGGGTATTTATTTATTTTCCTTTAAAATCTTTGGGAGGGGTGGCGTCCGTGTGTCCTTATGGGCGGGCCGCCGCTGGTCGGCCGCCTATATTCAAATCCAATATAACGTAAACTACACTTTCCATAATCAAATTCACAATGAGATCACACGGAGAATCTTTCTACGTTCGCAACGGTCAAATGGTGAAGTTTCTGTTTAAGTTTGTGAGAAAAAGATACCCCTTAAAGTTTTCTAACAATGTTTCTTCTTCAAATAGTATTTCAACGTTCAAATGTATGAGTAGAAATATTGAATGAAAATCTACCGTTGGTAACACTTTTTAATTCTAACAATGATTATCTTCGGCTTTATAAGAACGCAAACTTCTTGATCGCGCGGGAAGTACCGAAAACCCGGCACTTTCCTCTTCTCGACCTAGTAACGTACTTTTGATAAAATAATTACACATTTTTATTGCCAACATACACCGCAGAATATAACAACATTTTGATGCATAATAAGTCGCTATCGAGCCAGACGTTACTTCACTTCAGCACTTTAAACTCGGGTACCTTTACTTTTGAAATGCGCATTCGATTAGGGTTGCGAAGTCGCCACTTACGTCGCTGATGGCAGAGTGATCCGAAATTGACTAAGTAATACGAAACAATTAGAGCTGTTAGCCGAAATTGATATTCATGGTGATAAGATCTATCAAATTCATTAATGTTCAATTCCATTACTTGCTAGTGAAGATACCCTATTGCAAATATTCAGGATGAATATATCTCATTGCACTAATCACGGCGCAGCGCAAATTGTTGAAAAGCGAATAAAATATGCCTTACGTGACCAAATGAACCAAGCTTTTACGAGAAGGACTTGAACCTCATCTATGTTCTAATGCCTATAATTTAGTACCCTTTCATCCACTGTCAAATTCTCTCTAAAGCGCTTCATGTCCGTTTATTAAGACTATGGTTCACGAATCGTCAGGTCGAACCTACTACGCATAGCGGAATCAGTCGAGGGCGTTTAGAAAACGTTACTCAGGTCTTAACACTTTTTGTGCCATCGGCGTAATATTACGTCCTGCTAATCCTTGTGAGGATTGCCATGGTCGTAATATTACGTCTATCTATTATATTCACTTTTTTTTGCGTGACGCTGTAATAATTCGCCCGTGGTACTTTTCCAGTTTACTGCTTAGTGGTTCTGTTATTTCAAAAATCAACTGCTCAATGGAAAAAGAGTTATTTTAATGTCTTGAGGACGAAAATTCCTCTGTAACTACCGGCACCCTTATCTCAGCCTACTTTGTGTGAAAATTCTTTGGAGGCAAGAACCGTTCGTTTAGGGTGCTGTGACCCTTTTTGTCATCCAGGATTTTAAATGATTTGCTTGGAACAATGCTTTTGTATGATTTCCATGGTTTAAATTGTTCAAATTGAGCGCAATAAAAAATATTATGCATTTTATGGCGGTACATCATTTGTTGCAACTTTTTTTATTTTTCAAAAACAGTAGGTTTTCATTATTAAAAACATATTTAAAAGGTAGCAATAAATGTTACTCAACTCATTCATAAAGAAGAGCAAAGTCCATATTTATTGAAATACATCGATATAAATATATTTTTGAAGCTAATGTTTAAAAAAAATGCGAATTTAGTAAAAATGGCTGGATTTTTCAGTAAGGCTTTAAAGTTAGCGGCCGGCACTCAAAGTGTTAAAGTTAATACGCTGGGAACTAGGAGGAAACTTCTAAAAAATCGGGAGGCTGCGCGCTAGGCTTAGATTACTTGAGCAATTGAAAATAGATATCTTTCATAGCAACAAGGAGAACATCACATTAGAATCCCACTATATTTCCTGGTGCGAAAGACACAATAAATTAAGGGACATTTTGTCTAACGGGTAGGTGTAGGTTTCCCGGAACGATAACGGACTTATAAGGCCGTTTTACACGGTACACGGAAATGCGCAATCTGACGTACGTGCGAAGGCGCAATCAAAATTGCGTCGTGTAAAGCGGTGAATTGCTAGAACACATGTGAGAATGCGTGGATGCGAGACGGCAAAATAGCCCCTGTTCTAATTTCGTTCATACATTCGCGCAATTCCAGGCCATTTTAGAAATAAATGCAGCTCTAACTTGCAAAGTTCCGGCCTTAATAAAAGCTCGGCGGAACTTCGTTGGAGCATTTTTATTTTTAATTGTCAACGGCTGCTCCCTTAACAACCCCGTCACACGCCTGTTGAAACGTCTTTCGGGGTAGTATGTAGATGAAACACAGAGAAATGGCGCTGGAATGCTTCGCGACCAGATAGAAAACGGGGTCTCTTCGTAAGCAAGCCAGAGCATAAAAATAATGACCATCCCTTGAATACCTGTCGAATATGCTGTCTTCCTTTTCTCCTTATTGAGGATTTTTTTTCCTTTCCTCCCTCCAACTTCTCGATGAGCGGTTTTATACATCGATGCAGCCGGAGTCAACACCCGCAAAGCTTTTTCTTGGTTCTTGACGTTGGATTTGTTATTCCTTTAGAAGTAGGATGCAATTATGGTAGCATACGTGGATTTGCGGGGAAAAGATAATGGAGGTAGATCATGGTCTAACTGGTCGGACAGGCCGTCGCTAACAATTTCCGAGACGAGCAACTAGCAATTTCGTGTCGTTTGATGGGTACTTGATCTCAGTGAGACCAAACAAGCACTCCTCCTGTACTAGTTTGAAGCTGCATTCCTCGTCGTTGTACGGCAATAACGCGGGAACTTAACAGGTAACGAGCGGTGGAGGTTTACCTTCGAGCTTGTGCACGTAGTAGCTTCGGAAACACTATCTCTTTAAATAATGGAATTTCATAATTCTCAGGGAAATATAATTAGGGCTCGCCATGTAATGGCTAGTGATCCAAATATAAGGTTAAGCCTGAACCACACGATCATTTTTTTTCATCGCGAAAGTGATCACTTTCGCGATCACTAGAGTGATCACCCACAAATGTTCGTCGCCGGCAATTGTTTTTCGCGATCGCGATGATCGTATTATATAGCGATCGTATTCCCATCGCTATTTTTCATCACTCGTCCGGTCGCTTTTTCCATCGCCAAAACCGTCCCTAAAACCCCATATCAGCCAATCAGAACGCATGACCGAATGGTGTGATTGCAGCGCAGCGTTTGACAATTGTGGGAACGACATAGATAAACAATCACGCTATATATTTTCGTGATGCGGGTCCTATGACAACGAGCTGTGATATCGGAAATGATGCATAAAGCGACGGCGGGAGTGACCGTGTGATTCAGAAAAATGATCACTAGAGCGATCGCTTTTCGCGACGGGAAAAGTGATCGCGATAGTGATCACTTTCGCGACGAAAAAAATGATCGTGTGATTCAGGCTTTACACAGCAGACCAATGTGAATGTGAGCTAGCTTTCGCGGTATAGTGATCTTATATTTCAAAGCTGTTGTTGGATACGTCGGTTACGCGCTTATTATTAAATACAGTTTCAGTCATGAAAGAACGATAGTTTTAGGCGGCACGAGTAAAAGAATTTAATCAGCTCTATAATGAGCGTATACACAAGTTGTTATGCATGACTTCCATGGTCGTTCTCTTTCTTTTTTCCTCACCAATTCACGTTGAATTATGTCTTTTAGGAGAGGAATATGCCTTATCCTACGCCAAATCACCTTTTCTCCACTGTTTTGTTTTCAACAATGATTTGCCTTCATTGCTTTTGCTGACGCTTAATTATTAATTTTTTATCCTCTTAGCCGCTCCCATTATTATAAATTGCTCGAGGAAGAGTTTAACTCCTTTCATAAAAGAGTATGATTCTTCTCAGCTCTAATTCAGTAACGGTCAGGTTTGCTAAAACTACCATCCATACGCCTATGTGACATACGACAGATATAGTCAATATAAAAATGCTTAATCTTGTTTAACGATCAGATATGGAAAAGGACATGGCATGAGCCAAGCTTTCACATTTGAGATAGTTAAGAGATAATTTCAGAAAATATAATAATATCGTAGGCCGTGTGGATATCGAGAGAATGAAAATGATTAAAACAAGTTTTCTCTTTTGTTTGATGCATGTAAATTGACTTGGTGCTCCTAGAAAATTGGAATTCTTTGTTAAAAGCCAATTATTTTCGTTATGAGCGCAGTTACGTTTTTCCTTGATTTCCTCGACTAAGCATCACTCACGCTCAGCTGACAGCATTATGTATTCCATCTTGCATATTTTGTATGCATATATGGATGCATAATTTGTTCGGAAGTAATGCTATCATCTTGGAAATTATAGAGTATTTAGGAAAGACTTTTATTTGACATTTTCCTATGGGGTGGGTAGTTAAGTATTTGTAGCAGGTGATTTACAGCTAAGGTCATTTACGCCATAAATAACTGTTAAGAAGGAAGGGTGGAAAGAAACCCGGCGTCGGCATTAGCCTGCTCTTGACGCAAGTTGCCAAGGGGACCACGGCTCAACGTTCATTCAACGGACGGAGTGCTGAGCTTGAAGGGCCCTCCACAAAGCACTCAAGTAGGGATCTACATCTACATCTACACAATACCCCGCAAGCCACATAAAAGGCGTGTGGCAGGGGGTGTTTGGACACCAGCCGTTTACAGCAAAAAAAATGTAGTGCTCTAACGAAGTTGGGACTAGCGTTTATTAAAGTCCTTTATGGTTCGGGGGAAAAACGAATTCCCATATCTATCCATTCGGCAAAACATCTCTCTTAATCTATCGCTTCTATCGGACCTGGAAATATAGTGTGACTCCAATATTATGTTCGTCGTGTGTCGCTCTTAAAGGTATCCATTCTCAATTGTTCAAGCAATCTATGCCTAGCGCGCAGCCTCCGAGTCGCCAGCGGCTTCCAGCCTAATTCGCTTAACATCTGGGTAACACTGTCTGTACGCCCGTAGTAGTTTTTGACGAAACGCGCAGCCTTCCTTTGTATTTTATTCAGTTCGCGGATTAAGTCTTTCTGCACCGATCGGGCTTTCTTTCTGCGGGCATCGGGCAGTATCTGAAAATTCTATGTCACCGCCAAGATTTGACCCCTGGTTCACGGGTGAGAGGCTGACACTTCAGTGACCAGACCAAACCCGATCTCCAATTTTCTTGTGTGTCAAGTAATGAAGGTTTCCATCGGAAAAATACTAAATTTCCTGAACTTGTAAACGTGGAGGTGTGAATCTAAAAACAAGCTATAAAAATGGACCGTCATCCACCATCAATATCGTAATTTTCCCCCTATTCCTCACACCACCCGATGAAATTTACTATTCTATGTTATTTATTTGTAAACACTGTTGAATATTTTTTGTTCATTATTGGTTGCGTAACTTAATATTATTAAATTATCTCTCCTGTTATTGTAGTCCTTTGAAATTGGGTAGTTTCCTTCATCAAAGAAAACGAAATGCATTGATTGCGATTCCTTACCCACAGTTGGTGTATTCATAATATACAAATTATTTGGTTTTAGAAATCCCAGTTTGACGAATGGCAACGGTCAATTTCAACCTCGTTAGAAAAAGGCTAGAAAGGCGCACATGCGATTCCACTCCACGAAACGTCACAAGGACCTAGTTCCTATACGAGTAGATAGGAGTTTTACTTTGTCTGAGATTACCAATGCATGCATGAGGCACAGAGCTCAAGGAAACATCCCTTAATAATAACACATTAAAATTACCTAAGTTCGGAAAGTTTCCTTCGTTTGATAGGGGGAATAACATTCCTTATTTAAGCCAAGCGCTACCAGCTAGCAGGGTACTCTGCAACCTGCTAGCAGCCTGCGTCATATCAGCGCTCAAAGCCTCGCCCCAAGGTCACTTCACAAGCCGACAGCTGGAACCAGAAATACGTCACACGTACTTTTCCCATCATTCCTACATAGCCGTCGCGTTTTCGCGCGCTTGAAAATTTTCACTTTTCGTTTAATCGCGATATCGTCATTCAAAAATCTAAGAACGTGAAATGCGCACTCCAGGAGTAATAATCTTTCGATTTAGGCAAAAAAAATTATAGGAAACCACCCTATTGGCCTCGTGCTGTTTTTGGACTGGATTAAATAAATAAATAATAAAGGACTGGACGATTGGGAGCGATGCTTCCTCTCAAGTCGTGGGCTTACGACACATTTTCAAGCGGCCCTGCATTGCATCACCGACCCCAGCCATCCTGGACCTTCTAGTGACTCCACTTGTGGGTAAAAGAACATTTTTAAAAGAGCTCAATCGCTCCTCGTGGCATTAGATTTTTTTACTTCCCAAGTTCTTAAAGTGTTCCACTCTACGCTGCCGAGCAAGCCTCGGATTACCTCAGATACTTTTTCTCCTCTATGTCATACTTCAAGTGTGATCCATGGACAAAAAATGTCATGCTAACCTTAAATGGACCTATTACACTTATATGGTCAACTTTTTAATACCATAATATTCATGCGTGCGCATCTCACTTAATCGGTAAATAATTCAAATTTTGAGGTTAAAATATTATTTTACATTTAAGCCTAGTAAATATAACATAAAGGACTGAACATATTAGTTTATTTGCAAGAATGTTGATTAATATTATATAATGCAACTTATCACCTGAGATAAACTGCCCATTTTGGATAAATATTAATTTGCATAGGCGGAAGAGAAATTCAACAGAGAGTTCGTAATACAGTTATACAATAATTCTGTAAACATTAGAACATGTCCATAAAAAATGATATACACACATAAAATATGCCAATGATTCACGGGTAAGTGGTCTGGTAGCCGCCATGTACAGAATCAAGAAGCATCAACGTATATTAGGAAATCTCCAAGAGATGGCGGTAGTTTACGATGCCCATCGCCGGAAGTGCGAAGAAATACGTGTACATCTCTAAGGCTAGCCAAGTTACATGGTATACCGAACGAGATACACTGACCAATATAGGGTTAAGAGCTCTTAATTGGTTTCTTCTTTCGAGAAATACAAGTACTCGTTCATGTGTGTAGGTTTCTTATAAATGGAACAGTGTAACAGATCTTCATGGTCAAGTGATTGTATATGGTTTATTACTAATGCATTTACATACAATTTTGCATGCAAATGCAATTTTATATGCTTTTCAAAATGAAAATATATGTTGACCAAAATTTTCACAACACTCTAATGACGAGAAATGAGTCGAATCCTAGAAATAGTGTTTCGATAAAGAAAACTTCACTCGATTTAAACAGGAAAAAATAAATTTGGTTATTAACGCCGTGAATTTGAAAATCAGCTTATGTCCAGAGAATATTCAGAGAATTTATTAGACTAACCGCTCTTTCCTTAATTTTCAAAACTTATCATTTCTCTTTAGAGATAGACAAATTGCTTCATAAAATGTCTATTACTAAGGAGTAAAGCATAGTAACCACTTAGAAACCGCAAATATGTGCCTAAAAAACGGTTATTTCCAAATTATTGCCAATTGAACTTGTGAGCGTTTCAGGCTTTTTCATGTAAAGTTTAAATATGTTTTATATTTTACAAAAAAACTTGTATGATATGTGGCAGTTATGTGTAATGTGAAAGTTATAAATATAGGTTAAAAAAGAGATTGTATTAATCCGGTTGAATTTATGTTCGCACGACTTGTTTTGTGGTTTCAACAAAATTTTCATATATTTCTTTCTTCAAGCGCCTCGAAAATGTTGCTGTAACAACGAATCGCGTCTTGTGAAAATACATTCAGTGGAAAGAATACAATGTATTACTTCAAAAGGCCTTCCATTAAGCTAACAGATCCCTCCCGTATACCTAAACGTAACTTGTTGTTCAAGTTCAAGTTCAAAAATAGTTTATTTCACGGGCCAACATAACATTTACATAAAATTTGAAACAACAATAACAACAAAACAACAGATCGTGAAGCTGGTATAGGCTTGCGCCTCTTCAGCGTTACTGGGGAATAGTCACTGGCACGGGAGTGGTATTGGCCCGGCATTTGCCCTAAGGAGGTGGGAATACCGTAAAACCACCGTCAGGCCACCATGGTTCAATAAACTATATACAATAAACTCAACACAGTAGTCACCAACGAGCCAAGGTAGATTACGGTGGTGACTTAACAATAATATATAATCTGAATAAATAAGTAACAAATAAATAATAAAATATATAAATAAAATAAATAAATAATAAATAAAATAAACAAATAAAATAGATAAATAATAAATTAAAGAAATAAATAAATAGATAAATAGCACTAGTGTGGGTCTGATACCCGTCACGTAACTTGTTGGCGGTTTCGATGTCTTTATAAGCGGTCCTCGATTGCAGCATCAAACCCTGCCCCCCCCCCTAGCAATCTTCCGGTAGCTCCCTCCTTTCGGCCGAGAGAACATTTTTAAAAGCTCTTTCATTGTTCGACGAAGGGGTTTCTGTTTTTTCTTACCTCCCTCTCCCATTCAAATCGGAGACTCCCTCCCCTATCTTATTCACAGCTAACATATTCGTCGACCGTGGACGGAGGTGACGATCGAGGTAAAGAGCTCAACGAGCCGCTCTTTTCATTCTCGCCGGGCGGGGGGACAATGTCCATTGCCACCGGTTATTGCGACGCGAGGTGTTGAGTTGTTACTTAATCGTCCGGATGGCCTTTCCTCCAAAACTGGTGCACGCTCCTCCCCTCTTTTCATTTTATTTATTTTTTTGGGATCCCCCACCCCCAAAGTTAGAGTTGGGGGAGGGATAAGATAAGCACGGGTTTGCTTGTGAGAAAGAGACTTCAACCCTCACTCTCCCCTGCACCTCCGTATTTTTTTCAAAGACGCAGCAGCATCGCGGCACCCGATCCATGAGCTGAGCGACAAAAGGCCTTTTCTCGCAGTGGTTGGGAAACCAAAATCCGTGGTTTTGAAAGAAGCGACGATGAAAAGAGTTGCACTCCGGGAGACGATAATGCGGACGGATGCGTTCTGATGGATGCGACTGAGAGTAGTTGCGTTTCATTCAATTTTTTTTCGAACCCGATGCACTTATTTCTCTGTCAAAGCGATGTTTCCTTGTCCGGAAGCTTCTGTTTCGGTCCTCTTGATCTTCCTCTCTCTCACTCTCTTCAGAGGCCACGTGTCCATCTGAAGGGAATTGCCCAAGTGGTCTCATCGAAGAGACCCTTACGCCGTCGACGCGTCACGACGCCGGAAAATTTTGCGCCTTTTTCGACGAAGAGTTCTCTAATCGGTGTCAGTGCTACTGAGCCGCCCTAATTACAAAATTATTCTCATTCCGAATTCTCGAAGTGTAATAATATGTCCAGTGGCGGCTCGTGAGTCAAATTCTCGGGGGGGGGCACACTTCACCGGGGGGTCAACATTTTCGAATATTTTATGTATTTTAGTGAGTTTTTAAGGCTATCTAGGTATTAAATTTGGTATTTTAAAATAATATAATTTAAATATTTATGATAAGAGCATTTAAACCAAAACAAGGTATTCTGCAACACTGCAGTACCAAGTAGACGCCAGCTTATAATGCCGCCAGCCGTAGCGGCTATGATATCTCACTAGATACGTCGCTCGGGCGGCGTCCCAATCCATAAGACGCAAGCTTAGACGCGTCATAGCACCAGCAACCCCCACCTCCACCACTCTTCATATAACTGCATGGCAATGGATTGGGACGTTCTGGCCAGCACCCCGCTGCTACAAGTGCGAACTTCTCGCGCTATTTTTGTATGTTTTTCCTACATTTTCGATGCATGCGATTGAATAAAAACACTTTGGTTGATTGGATGTATAATTATAATTGAGTGGGTATTTCTTTTTTTTCCTTTTTCAAATCTTTGGGAGGGGCGGCGTCCGAGAGTCCTTATGGGCAAGCCACCACTGAATATGTCTTCGTCATTTTCCATTCGAGGGAGAAGCTTTTCTGTTTCTTGTATGGCGCGTGGAACGATGTGGTGAAAGTTATTAATTTTTTCCTTCTTATCTTGACCTCTTTTAATGAATAGTAAAATAGCTCTCGGAGTTTAGGTCAAATGTATGTATGTGATGTAAAAAAATAAATAAAATTACAATTAAAATTAATAAAAAAAAATATTAGGAAATCACCTTATTCCTTAACCATACCTCCTGTCCTTCCACACCAATCTCATTTCTGTTTCTTATTCTATCCTCCGTTTTCCTCCTTTATTCCACCTTTCTGACTTACCGAGCCTTAGCCTCCATCCCAAGTTATTTTGGTGAAATTTTTCAGAAATTTATGCCTTGATGATGGTGTTAATCATTGAAACCTTGGTCGGTTGTTTTTTAATAATAAAATGTGTAGAAAGTTACTTAACAAACACCAAGTCCCCAAAATTGCCCTTGACCATCCCTATATTCCCACTCCTGTTTAACCGAACGTCTCAGCAACTTTAACTTGTTTTAAACTAATTTTTGAGTAAAATTCTCAGTGAACAACAGCAAAGCTGGGAACTTGGGTATCAATTAAAATTAAGGGATATCTCAACGAAGCGTAACGTATCTTCTACTGGTGTATTTAAAACGGTCTTTGATAGAAATGCCAATACAGTGCGAATCAAAGTTGATTGCCTACGTTTCACTCATAAAGGTGCCTGATCAAACAATCTAATCGTACCTCGTAACCTCCGAGTCACTAGCGGCTGTCATCCAAATACGTGTAAAATGTTAACACTCTCTGATGGTTCATAGATGATTTTCATGAATCATGTGTTATTTTTTCCTAGTTATTTCACTTATGAAGTCGGATTGAATTTTCCGAACTCCTACCCTTTTCGTGTAAAGTGAAAAGTAGTGTGTACGTCCTTCAATAATCGGTCCAATCCCATCAGATCTTTCATAGCTAGCATTTTTCATGCATCTTTTATGGAAAAATGGGTATTAAACAGGACCTCAGAAGACGCCAGATTGAGGTTGAACTGAGGTTTGTATTTTATTTTTACAATTTCACTTATTTAGTCCAGTCATCCGTGCCAATCTTTTTTCTACCTGCAGAACAGGTTTTAAATCGCAGAAGGAGTAAAAGATACTTATCTTCGGTAAAAGTCTTTTGATTCTTTTTCAGATTACAACGCTTGTAACTGCGCTCAGTTTTTGCAACAATGGGTTAGTGCCGCCTCATTTTACGGCTATCTTGATGGCGCATTGGAGACAATTATCATTCCGGAACAATCTCTCCTTTTGACACGACGGGCCGCTCGCTTCAATTTCGTGCCCTCGTCGATCGTTATCCTCCACGAGGCAATTTCGTCACAAGACCACCCGCTGTGGGTTCTGATATTCCACACCCTTGTCGTCCCCTCTTCACAATTCGTCCAAAGAAAATATTTTAATTTATAGCTTCTTGCCAATACCAACTAATCTCTTTTGATGGAACTACTTACACGAACAAGTAAATATTCAAAACAATCATTTACAAAAAAACACAAGTCCATTTGGAAAAGTTTTGAAACCAACCGCCACTTGTGCATATCGTCAAGGCTACCTAAGCCATATTTGTAAATTAAAATTTGCTATAAATTTCTTAACAAATACTTTTATTTCACTACATGACCGGTTTCAACACATATTGTACTCGTATTATCACCGGAAAAATCTACATCTTCATAATAACCTGCGAGCTACCTCCAGGGTGTTAGGCAGGGGGTGATCAATCACCAGGATGCAGCAATGCTAACGCTGCCGTTATAATCTCTTATTGATCGTGGTATAAAAAAAGCCAATCTTAATCTGTCTGTTGTACAGTCAACCTTTCTTATTTTATTTATATGATCTGCTCTTCCGCAGTATGTTGGCATTAGTAGTGTTTTCCTTAGTATGTTGTCAAGAAAATGCCGGGCCTGAAGTGATGCTGAGGTGTTTGTGGAAAATTTCCATTAACTTTAAATGTACTAAAGTATTGGAATTCCACCAGATTAAGCCCGAAACAAATCTCTATACCAAAGGTATCAGCTTGACTTATCGTCAAAAGAAATAATTAATCTCGCGACTGAGATTAAAGCCACTGAGTGCGTCCACCTGGTAATTGATAACAAATGTCGTACGACAATGACATATCGTATGCTACATCTGCTGTGTGTCGGTGGCTAGTTACCCTTTACCAAATATCCATGAGGTTGCTTGCAGAGTATTATATACGCATAGATGAAAATTTTAATCAGTAACTCTTGTTAAGTTCGTATTCATCCCGATACGGGCCCAAATACTTTCGTATGTTGCGGATGGATGGTGAGACCTAACCCTTTCTACATGTATGCACGTGTCTCCTTCAATTACTCTGGAAATGCGCAATAATACACTAGTTCCTTGCACATCTGTAACTTCATTCCTTTTTTCGTGCCAGGCGCAATTTCATGAGTAATAAAAAGGTGATGCAATACGCACCGAAGCAGTAGAACAACATCCGGGCTGAAAAGCCCAATCAATGAAAGCGTGCATGCGTGAATGCACGTGCCACTGTGGTAGCACCTTAACTATACTTGGTATACATATTTAGGAGAAACACTGAACCCCGGGGTTACATCCTACACGTAGCTAGCAGAAAATCATGTAGATGTAGAAGCATCGTTCATGGACAGAAGTAGTCCATAAAAATCGAATGGAAATATAAATCTACTTACATCTTCATATTACCCTAAAAGCCACCTAAAGAGGTGAAATAAGATTGTATGCTTTCCCGGCGATTAACATGGGTAAACTTTTCTCGGCGTTTCCAGATCCGACTCGGGGTTCATCGTCATGGCTGCTGAATGTCGTTATCGTTGGCTAAAGGTCTAATGTTGGAGTCTTAAATGCGGTGGGAATTCCGAGAAAAATTTATCCACCTTAAGAGGTGTTTGGCAGGGAGTGAACCATGGACAACGTACACCAGAGGATTAAAATTCACTTCCACGAACAAGTTCTACGCAACGTGCACGCTACATGTGACACATAAGCTATGGGATTAATATAAATGCTTCTTACGAAGGTAATCAGGCTATGAAGCTAGAAAATGCAAAACATACCATTAGGTATTGTAGATTCCGGTTAATTGGGACCTATCGGGACTTGTGCACTTTGCCCCAATCAAGTAGCTGCCCCAATTAGGCGAACTATACAGTATATGGGCATAAATAAACGTTGAAATGATAGAAAGAAGACTAAAGAATGTTTATAATGCAACATAAGTTTATTAAACTATTAATTTGATTAATAAATCAACGAGATTAGTTAATTTATTATCATTTTTAAGAATTATAAAAATTTAGTTAAAAATACTTTTCACAGCCTCGGGCGACGCTGAATGAATGTCTTTTACTAATTGTTAAGTCTTATTAAAGAAAAGTCCTATCCTGTTGCTGATAGTATAACAACAAGAGCTTTCAAAATAGGGCAACAATAGGAACATTTGTGAAAAATAAGAGTAAATCGAAGGGAGAAAATATAAAAAAATAGTATTCTGAAAACAAAAAAATTTTAATTTCGTCGCGAGTATAGAGTCTATGTCGCCGACTCATGGCCCAATAAAGCGGCATGCTGTACCAAATAAGCGGAGAATACTCTGGGATATTCCTCTCTTGGGTTCTGTTCTTCAAGATCTGCCCCAATTAAGCGGCTGCCCCAAGTAACCGGTGGACTCATTTAACGGAATCTACTGTATTAAAAGAGTGCGATGTAACAATATGCAGTTCAGCTCATGCTATTCTTTGACATTCAAAAACCATCTAAGGGTCCGAGATGTGATGAGTTATTTTTTGTACTCTCCAGCAGTTGGAATGAAAATCGGAAGCGCTTAATTACCCACGCTTAGCCGTCAACTTACTCATCGTATTTCTTCAATCTCACACCCACACAAAACTCGCTACGGAGAGCGAAGACTTTTTTCTCTGAACGCTCAATACCGGTGGTCTTCGTGGACTTTTGATCCAGATAACCGAATACACGCTTGAGGCGAACAAGGCGTCGGACTATAAATAGTTGACATTCTCTAGACACGATGACACGATAGCAACGCGTGACCTGTGAGTTGAACTATGAGGATGTTTCCAACTGGACCACACGCATAAGGCATTAATGAATGATGGACGAGATTTCGTCTGAGAATTGGTCTTAAAATTATATCGATAAACTCGTGTCGAAGCAATTTATTAAGTGACTAATAAATCAAAAAGGCTTTGAGAGAATATTATTTAATAAACACCATTTAGGGCGAAATATTTCTGATAGATGACGTTAGATAGCCCTATAATCAGTCACATGAAAAAGCAATCCTGGAATGTGGTGTACCGCCCTTCAAAATTAAATACAGATTTGTTCGAATTCTCGAGTAACTGAACACATTTTCGGTAGTTTCACTAGTTACTAAACAATAGAGACTTGGATGTAGGCACGGTAAATGGTAAGTACCCACCGCTCTGATCATTCATGATGATCGATAAAAGACTGACGAGTGATTCTCGAAGGTCGATCAATTGTGTTAAATATTATAAGACACGGTCTCAGGCGTTACTTTGTGGATATCATTTGTGGATTATAACAAAATGGCTTCGACCCAAATTTGATCGATAAACTTATCGAAAGATGTAACAAAAAACAAGCCATGAATCTTATAACTTCCTTTCAAGTTAATACTGAAAATCCTTCACGCTGGTGCAAGCTACCTTTCATACCCCATGTATCATACAAATTGTGTAATGTTATTCATAATGTAAAAGTGTCATTTTATAATCCTGTGACAGTGGGTAAAGCCCTTTTTAATGCAAAAGACAAGTATGACGATCTACAAAAAAGTGGTGTTTATCAGTTGAAGTGTGATACCTGTGAGATTAAATATATTGGACAAACTGGGAGAAACTTTAACGTGAGAATGAAAGAACATCGACGATGTTTATTTAAATAATGACGAATCCTCTGGAATAGCAAGACATTTGTGTGACGAGTACCATTGGTGTAATTTTGAACCCAGGATTTTACATTGTATTGACAAGGGGAGAAAAATGGACTTTTTGGAACAGTTTGACATTGTGAATTGCCCCACTAAACTTTGTAATGACCATATGTTCCCCTCCCAGTCACCTTTACTTAACGACACACTACCACCGTCCTACGACCCTAAACCTTGATTCCCCCATGTCTTTTAAACCTTTTGAGAACCCCTCCCCCTTTATCCCCCCCATTTTGTTCCTTGTCGTTTATCCCATGCAAGCCAGCCCAAGGCTTCCCCCACTCCTTTCTTCAAAAATCGGCTTTACCCGCCATCAATGTTCCTTCACCCCGCCCCCCCTTTTTTGATCCCTCCCCTTCCACCCACGTTTACCTATTTAAGAGCGTGCCACCCATCTAATTGTACCTGATGATAACACTAAGTGTTGAAACCGGTCGTACGATTTAAAATAAAGTGTGGAATAAGTCATAGTTATTTTATTTCATTCAACATCAACGTGTTAAATATTATTTACTGGTTAGTGTAACTTTCTACTCTCAAAGACAATAATTGGTAATGAACATTAATTAAAATGCTAAGGAACAACTGTAACCGAGCCAAAAAAATATATATTCTGTACCCTACCTACTATCTCTTATGTATGGAATAAAGCAGAACAAGTTGTAGTTCTCGTAGAAAGCCATTGGTCGCCGTTACCGAATATCTCCAAGTATTGTGTTCATTGTATGGGTAAGAAAGAAAGCAATCCTTGAAAACTTTCCTATGGTGTTAGCTTCTCAGTAACAGTGAAACGTAGCAGAACACTGCAGCGAGAAATCAATAAATCTATCACGCATTCCAAGCATGGTCATTCAAAGTAAGGATGGAGTGGGAGAAAAGATTGCCCGAAAAGATTCATTTTTAAAACGTGAATTAACTTAATTTAAGTTAAATGGATTTATATAGCTAATCACATTTTTATCTCCCCTAAAGATATTTATACTAGAAAATACGTATCGTTTTTATGTTCCTCCTCGCCAGTAAACTGATATATCTCTGCTTCATACTCCCCTATTCCATCTTACTATCTCGCAACGCTCCCTTTTTTTACCGGCCATCGTTCTAGTTTAACTCCCTGGCTTCAAAATATCCTTCCCTGGACCTCTTTCCCTAGACCACTATTTTCAAATCCTCCAAGAAATGCCACCTGAACAATTCGCCATTGTCTAGCCCATAATCCCCCTTATTATGTTTGAGGCGAACAAGGCCTAGAACTGTTAATAGTTGACATTTTCTAGACTCGATGGCACAGTAGCAATGCGTGAGTTGAACTATAAGAATGTGTCCAACTGGACCACACGCAAATGGCATTAATGAATGATGGACGCGAATTCGTCTGAAAATTAGTCTACATCTACATAATACCCTGCGAGCCACCCCTAGGGTGTTTGGCAGGGGGTGATCAATCACCAGCATGCAGCATGCAATTGGACTCCCACATGCACACCACACAGTACAAAAAACGTCCCGTATACTAACAAATTATACTACTATATGCTGTTAGAAATAAAAACAAAATTAAAAAACATGCATTAAGTTTTACATAGGTTAGTTGGCTACACCACAAGTCATGAAATCTATTTATGAATTCTATCGCTGCCGTTATAATCTCTTATCGATCGCGGAAAAAAGACATTCTGAATCTGTCCGTTCTACAATCTATCTCTCTTATTTAATTTATATGATCTGATCTTCCGTAGTATGTTGGCGTCCATAAGATATGGTTAACCTCGTCAGAAAAGACACTGCTTTTGAATTTATCTAAAAGGTTTAGTTTATTTTTCAATCTACGGTCCGACAGAGATTCCCATCCGAGTTTATCTAATTGGTCAGTTACACTAACAAGACTATCGTAACGACCTTTCACATACCTGGCAGCTCTTCTTTGCACGCGTTCTAACTCTGTTATTAAGCCTTTTTCATGAGGGTCCCAAACACTGGCAGCGTATTCTGAATCTGGTCTAACGAGGGAAAAGTAGCTAATTTCTCTCACTTTGTCGTCGCATTATATCAATAAACTCGTGTCGGAGCAAATTAAAAAGAGCCAAAATATTGTATCTAAACATTTTTTATCCTCTTTTCTATTTTTTAATGTATTGTATTCTCTTTAAATTGTTATTTGTATATTGTGGTTAGTTAATGTAAAATTCGTTCCGTTTGCGCCGTTTTTGGTGGTGAAATATTTATAATACATAATTAAATAAAAATAAAATATAACAGAGCTTAGTTCGAGGAAACCTTTACCCTCACCTTACCATCCCAACCTCCGGGATGAAACACAGAGTGAGTGAGTCAGTGCTAGTACTTCAATAAACCGGCTTAAAGACTTATTACCCCGCTTATTAAAAGGTGAAAGAAAAAAGCTACCTGACTCTAGTGAGGCCTCACTTAGTATATGCTGCAAGCGTATGGGACCCTTACGAAGTAGGACTAATAGTTGAAATCAATCGAGTACAGCGCAGGGTGGCCAGTTTTGTGATGAGTTGTTACGACAATAAGTGCAGCGTTTCCAGTATGTTACACGAGTTAGGATGGGAATCTTTACTGGAGCGTAGGTCGAAGTATAGGCTTAACTTACTTAGGAAATTCGAAGAAGATATTTTCACAGACGACGTGAATCATATTCTTCGTTTACCATCGTACCATAATAGACGTGATCATGAGAATAAAATAAAAGAAATAGACTGCAAAACACAGAGATTTAAAATTTCATTCTTCCCTCGTACTGTTAAGGATAGCAACGTTGTCTCAATTGATAGGATTAATGGCGTCGCTCGCTAGGATCACACATTGCATATTTTTTTCATAGTTCTAACCTTGCATGTATTTGCTCTAGGAATCACTAACCATTAGCAAGTTTTTTTAGGAATAAGCATTTGTATTTTGCTAGTATGCGTAATATTTCTATGACCGTGCGGTGTGCATGTGGCGGTTCTCTTGCATGCTGCATGTTGGTGATTTGTCACCCCCTCCCAAGCACCCTAGAGGTGGCTCGCAGGGTATTATGTAGATGTAGATGTAGATTACGTAATAACTCTCTGTTTCATATTCCCCTATTCCATCGTACTATCTCTCAACGCTCCCTTTTCTACCGAACATCATCCTTGTTAAATATATAATGTCTTGAGGAAAGCGCACTAATTGTAAGCGATAATATATGTATGTGGCCGATCGAGGAGAACGGACAAAAATAACACTTAGAAAAATGTGTTTCTGTGTTTTTCTAAGTGTTATTTTTGTCCGTTCTTGTTGAATATTGTATTTAAACATTTTTTATCTCCTTTTATATTTTTTATGCATTGTATACTCTTTAAATTGTTATTTATTTATATAGGGTAGCTAATGTGAAATCCGTTCCGTTTGCGCCGTTTATGGTGGTGAAATAATTATAATAATTAAATAAAAATAAATAAATCATAATAGAGCTTAGTTCGGGGTAAGCTTTACCCTCACCTAACCATCCCAATCGTGTGACTCTGAACAATAACAAGCTCCGTGGCATCAAGGATGTAATAGCAGCGTGGCCCTCCTCTTCCCATAGCAATCGTAGAGAGGAGGTAGTACCTACTCACACGGTTGAGGATAGGGCACAGCCCTTATCCCCTGCGTATCTCTTTATTGAAGAGAAAGAACCTCCCCAATGTGATGATTGTAGGTGCCCGTTAAATATTAGGCATATCCTGATAGATTGGGTCAAGTACCGTGACGCGCGAAGACGGATTAATCTAGGGGGAGACCTAGATGCCTTTTTAGGAGACCACCCTACCAACTTAAATTATGCATTTCAGTTCCTCAAAGATATAAATATTTTTAATAAAATCTGATTATACTCACTCTTCGTAAGAAGACACCATATGCAGTGGCTCTCTTTTTACATAAGTTTTGGAAATAATTGACACAGTAGTGGTGTGAAATGACGTACCCTATAATGCCTATAATGCACCCTAAATTTAAATACTACTACTACCACCATCCCAATCTCCGGGTTGAAATACAGATTGAGTGAGTCAGTGCTAGTCTTACAATAAAACGGCTTAAACACTTATTACCCTCCCTGTAGTTCACCCTCACCGTCGACTCCTAGACAGAGCACTGAGGGTGATGCGCAGGAGGAGAAAGCTAATGCAGGCTAGGGTTCAACGAACGTGAGGAAGGATGAGGTCGGGCGGGGAAGAGTCTCGCTGGTGGCCATGGGAGGGGGTGAATATACGGAGTCACAACTCCCCCGGTCCCACCCCTTCCCCTCCGCCCCTTGATACGGGCTACCGGCCTACTCCTTCCGCCTCCAGAGTACACGACCTCTACTCTCGTCACAGCAGCGCCCCCGCCTCCCGCCCCCCGCCGTCCCCATCACGTCAGTCAATCAACCATCTCCTCCTCCTGCCCCTCGAACACAGCGGGCTGACGTCAGCAAGAGTTGTTCATAGAGGTGCTATACAGCGGAAGCTACATTATTTATTCATTGCCAAGCCAAGCCAAGCGGAGTTTTCTTAAGGAGTGTTGATCCGAGCTCCCAGCCAATCAGCTGTCTTCTAAGGGTTTCTGCGATTGGGTGGTTTCTTATACTGTAGTTGACTTCTCTCTTGATGTTTCTGACAGAGCATTGCGGGGGTTTGGTGGGTAAGGGAATATGGGAAGGGTTTAGGGCATATTTGGGTGTTTTGTGCTTGGATCTGGTAGGAATTACGTAATCCCATAGATTCTTAAGTATTTATTCATTGTGTTTAACGTGCATCCAACGTGTAAATGTAATTACAGGATCATGGGTGCAGCTAGGAATTAAGTTGCAGGGGGGGTTTTAGGCGCAACTAATACTGGGGAGTCTGGGGGTATGGAATACCCTCCAAGGGTAGCGGGAGGGGAGGGGGCCCTCCCCCAGAAAAGTTTGAGGTAAATGATTCAAAATGGTGAGTTTTACGCCCTTCTGAGGGATATTTTATTATTTTTTTACATTATTCTAAAAGTAATATTTATCCAATTAAGTAAAATCGACTAAACTTTAAAATTTCTTTGAGCTCTTGGGGGGGTGGTTTATCCCCCAAAACCCCCCATTCGCTGCGCCACTGTATAGGATGAACAGTTATACCGAAACAAATACAAATTCTGTATGTATTAGAGTCAGACTGGTTATGTACATAATATTATATTAATTGACAAGTTCATTTGGCAAAAAAATTTCCTTCAATGCTCAAATAAATTCAGGTCTTCAATTAGTGTATTAAAGTAATAACAAATTTTGTTTGAAGGGGCATTTTTAAAATAGTCATTGTTAACATTCATAAGTTAAAAAGTCCCTCACTTTGTACCTTACTTTGCTATTTGGAACATCATACATTTTCTACTAGTCAGACCACTACTTTCACCTTGATCTATAATGTCGTGCAAAAAAAAAAACAATAAATCTTTTTGTAATCTCCTTACGCATAGTTTTTGAAACTCAAATATTTATATTGAGCAGTCAAACTCTACGGAATTATCAAGTGCAGAGTAGGCATTGTATCAGAAGTAATACATGTACCATTGAAACATTTTTTGTACTATCTCAATCATATCAATGTATTTTTTGTAAACCGATTCCAAATCACGGTAAAGTATTCCAATTTGCTCATAACTATAGAAAAATAAAAAATATTAGGACACGTTCATTCTTGAAGTGCTTAAAAATACGACCTAAAAAACCTAATTACTTATGTGCAGATATTGTAATATATGATATATGATTCGTAAAAGTCATATTACAATGACAATCCAATTCTGTCATATTACAATTACAATTGTAAGTCTTATTGAAATCTTCTCGACCACTTGCTATATCTCAAGCAATGTATGTTAACAAAGAAATATACCTAAATTCCAGCTATTTACGAAATAAGTTAAATCGCTGATAAGTATTCTTCTTATCAGCGATCTTACTCTTCTTAAGGAGCTTCATTATCTTTTTATAGTTAATAGGGGACATTCGAAAGGATCATATAGCGTTAAAAACGCAAGACCCAGTACAAAAATTGTTTTGCAGTTGCAAAGTGGCTGCCTATTTCCACGTGAGGTCGGCGGTGCACATCACAATCCAGTTTTTATCAACTACCCCGCGCCAATTACGAGCGACGATGTCTCTTGAAATAGGGTGGTTTCCTATTATTTTTTATTGCCTAAATCGAAAGATTATTACTCCTGGAGTGCGTATTTCACGCTATTAGATTTTTAAATGACGATTTCTATTTTTCGCGATTAAATGAAAAGTGAAAATTTTCAAGCGCGCGAAAACGCGACGGCTAAGTATGAATACGGGGAAAACTCGGTGTTACGTCGTTCTGCTTCCCGCTACCGCTAGTGAGGTGACCTTGGGGCGAGGCTTAGAGCGCTGACACATCGCAGGATGCTAGCAGGTAGCAGATTACCCTGCTAGCAGGTAGCGCTTGGCTTAAATAAGGATTATTAATACCTTATCAAACGAAGAAAACTTTCCGACCTTAGCCAGTTTTAATAGGTGTTTATTACGGGATGTTTCCCTGAGCTCTGTGCTTCATGCATGCATTGGTAATCTCAAACGATGTAAAACTCCTATCTACTCGTATGGAAACAAGGCCCCTGTGACGTCACGTGGAGTGGCATCGCATGGGCGCCAATCTGGCCTTTTTCAAATGAGGATAAAATTGACCATTGTCATTCGTCTAAACCGGTATTTCTAAAACCAAATACTTTGTATATTATGAATACACTAATGGTGGGTGCAATCAATGCCTTTCGTTTTCTTTGATGAAGGAAACTACCCTACTAGGTACGGTTGTCCTTGATCTAAGGTACGAAGTGATAGGCCTATCGCATTCAGATAGATCTTGATGAGGTATCCTTATTCATGGTTCATGCCAGTCAGGGGAAAGTTGCGAAAATAAGCATCGGTTGTAATAGAAGGATTTAGGGGGGGCACGGGGTAATGGGGCACCCCTCCCTCCGCCCAGGACGCTTCAAAAACCGAGAAAATTTTTAATACGGTTATCATTACGTTCGTTTTATTTTGTATATTTCGGAGAGTCAGTCATTTGATTTAATATATATAACTTTCGAATCAAAATAAAGAGAATAGTTTCCATGGTAATTATTGTATTTTGTTTTCAATCTCAAATATGAGATGAGCTGTCAGACCAATATGCCCACCAAAAAAAATCCTGTGTCCGCCCCTGTCGGTTGTGCAAGTCAGGGACTTGTTCGGGAAATTACGTTATGCTCAGGCAAAAAATCTGAAGGCGCGTAAAAATATAAAAAGTTTGGTTGACTATCTGAACCATTTTTGCGTTAGAGTGGCGAGGTAGGCATGTCTTTGCTGTCTTGACTTTTAGGCTTAAAGGACATGGAGAAATGCTAATCGAAGCTTAATATTAGCACATCTTAAATATGTGTGGAAAATTATTGTGGCTGTTTCCATCCTGGTAGTAGGTACATAGATATACCTTGCCACATTTTTCCTTAAATCCTTACATGTGATGTTCTACTATTGATATGAAATTAGCGAAATTTAAAAACAGTCGACAGAAAATTGAGAGAAATGCAAAGAAATCGAGGTTGGAAAGTTTGTTATAACCCTTTTATTTGAATATGGCAGTTATCCTCATGAGATCGTTATGTGAATGCAGGAAACGGATGAGGTTAACCAAATGATCTTGCGCTGCATTTGCAAAGTTTAAATATATTTGTTTAGCTATGAATACGATGTTAGTTAAAAAATCGTTGAAGATAAACAAAAAAATACTGTAGAAGTGATGCTTTCTCTTAACCAGATAATCATTTGATGGCCTTGATTTTTAGCATAAGCTATTGCAAGCCACTGTGATCGATGCAACAACTGAATGTCTATTTCCCTTCTATGCACACATTAGGGAGTGTCAGGAAGGGTAGACGATGGGAGGTAACCGTGAAATGACAGGTGATTATCAGTGAAATTTCGTATTCTTAGTCAACACAGTGTAAATTAATGTCTGCATATAGGAAAAATATAAGCCAACGATGTTTTAATTTTCCTGAATTGGTATTGATGGCGTAAAAATGTCTTATTTGCGTCACTTATTGAGGAGACACCTAAATCGCGACTTTAAAACTGTTATTCCTCTATTTTTTTGCCTTTCTTTACAAACTTTACGCAGGCAGTCGATTAAGCCTGGCACGCTTCTAACATCTACACCGCATAAAATTTTTCTTCGCTCGATTTGAAGAGGCGAGCGCATTCCCCGAAATTAAAATCATGTGTCGGATTGCCTCGTTCACATTACGATCGTCCGAGCGATCGTCCTAACGATAGTTGGCCGAACTAGCCGTTTGAATGCATGTCCTGACAATAGTTGACGTAGTTCTGAACGTTGCCACTTTACGATGGTTAGGCTCCGGGAGGCCGGAAACGGAAGCTACATGAGAAAGACGAGAGGTTCGTGAAGCTCTTTTCGCTCTATTTTTTTCATGGATTTGTCCAAGGAAGGAAGAATCTGGGTGGAACAAAAATTATTCTGTAAATACACGTTGAACACAGTGATATCTTGACCCTGCATACCCCAACAGCTTTGCTAACCGTCAATTTCTCGTTCACTTTAGATGTCAGCACTAGAGGGCATCACAAGTTTTCACCATCGTCGTGTGAATGCAATATTGTTCCGACGATTGCAGGAACAATCGTAATCTGAACGAGGCAAAAGCCCTAAGACGAGCTGCGCCACTGGCAACCGCGGAGGTTTAGTCCACCCTACAGCCATCTCTCGCGCATTTGGTGAACTAGGGTGCCCCGACGCGTTCGCTCGGTGGAGTCCGTTGGAGGTTGGAAGGATTTGAACTTGGATGGAGCAAAGAGCCAAGTTGTCTGTGCCAGCCACGAGGGGGAGGCCGCTCCTTATCTCCCTCCCCCACCTACTCACCCCTTCCACAAGCGCTCGGCAACCCAGATGGATCTTCCAAGCGCGTACAAGGCGGCGATTGTTGCCGCTACAACGTACAGCACGAACACTACGACAATTTCGTAGGCCAAGATAAGGCATAGTAATTAAGGATGATACAATGCAGGGTGTTTCTTCGTTATTATCTCCGGTCTGCAACATTGTGGTTAATTCGTAACGAAACATAACTTGACTTAATTTCATTGCGAATTTTAGAAGGTAAAGCTCGAGAATATTTCTGAAATTTAGGGAAATCTACATTTATATGATAATCTGCGGGTCGAACTAAGATATTTGGCAGTCATAGTCATCATAATAACTTATTTATTTATTTAATCCGTGCCACCAAATTACCAAATACACTTGCGGTGGTCAATGCACGTGCTTATTCAACATTCAGCGGGCAGGATTGAATGATGAAACTACTCAATATTCATTAAATTAATTTTTAATTCCACGTTTAAGGTCCAGCACAAATTGCTTCCGAGTTCTTAGACTCTCCTTGATGCAACTGCAGCATGACTAATGATGGTGAATACAGTTCGAATAGGAGCCGTTGAACTTCATAGCGGCAACTGTCTTCAAACAGTAGAAATGACTAATTAGCGTTTGCCAACGATAATTGATAAGACATCCGTCGTATCTGATTGTGTTCGCTGCAGTTCCACGCTGGAGGACAACTGTAGGCTGGGGTTTTCGTGATAATGCCAATCGTAGTTGCTTTTAGGCCTTTCGTGGTTTTATCGAATAATGCTGCCGTAGAATAGCCCGCCGTAAAAAACTGCTACATCCACGAGTTATAAAGCTTAATGCAGAGGAGTGCCGCCGACTCCATGGGGCCTGAGGGAGCCCGAGCCCCCTCAAAAATTCGTTATGGGTGTGAGGAAAAAATGCTTCAGGCTTGTCGATTTTCCCCGGGGTGTCCAGATATCGATATTAGAGTTTTCAGGGTTCTAATTTTGATCATATGACTCTTCTAAAAACTTAAAACTAACTACTTACTTATAAAATTTCCTGGGGCAAGATCCCCGGTTTGGGCCCCCCAATATTTTTTGTAAGTCGGCGTCCCTGAAGCAGAGGCAACTTATCAGAGTACTTATTTAAATAAAAGCGGGTAGCACTTTTCCACAATATTTTAATGAGTACGACACGTTTCGGCTCTGTGAGCCGCTCTGGCCCTCATCTACATCTACATAATACCCTGCGAGCCACATCTAGGATGTTTCTCCATCGATCACCAGCTTGCAGCATGCAATTGGACTTCCACATGGGCACCGCATGGTCAAAAAAAACGTCACGTATACTAACAAATTATACTACCATACGCTGCTAGAAACAATAATAAAATTAAGAAACATGCATCAAGTTTTACATAGGTTAGCAGGCTACACTACAAGGCATGCAATCTATTTATGAGTTCTATCGCTGCCGTTACAATCTCTTGTTGATAGTGGAAACAAAGACATACTGAATCTGTCTGTTCTACAATCTACCTCTCTTATTTTATTTATATGATCTGATCTTCCGTAGTACGTTGGCGTCCGTAAGATATGGTTAACTTCGTTAGAACAGACACTGATCTTGAATTTATCTAATAGGTTTAGTCTATTTTTCAATCTACGGTCCCCAATCGACGGTGTTCCAAGACTTCCATAAGGCACAAGCTTAGACGCGTCATAGCACCAGCAGCCCCCACCACTACCACTCCCCATATTGCATGGCGATGGATTGGGACGTTCTGGCCAGAGCCCCACGGCTACAAAAGCGAACTTCTCGCGCTATTTTTACGTGTTTTTCCTGCATTTTCGATGTATGCGATTGAAAAAAAAAACACTTTGGTTAATTTGATGTATATTTATAATTTAAGTATTTAATTTTTTTCCTTTTTCAAATCTTTGGAAGGGGTGTCGTCCGAGAGACCTTATGGGCAAGCCGCCAGTGGTCTGGGTTAACATCTACCCTCTCCAATTCAAAACAGCGCACAGTGGGCTAGAATCGAAAAAAGCTGGCCAAAACCTCAAAATCGATTTTTTTGAGCTAGGAAGTTGAAACTTCGCATACACATTCTCAAATAAATTGTGCATAACTACCCAGATTATTTTGGTCCTGTGTTTTCACTTTAACAATATATGTGAGGTCAAAGTTGAGCAAATTTAGCGAAAAACGACCACCCTCGATTTTTTTCTGAAAATTGCCGACTTTATCCTCGTGCAGTGGTTTTATAAATAGTTTTATTGACAAAACTGTTATACCATCTTAATTGACACTTCTTATTCTTTCATTTGAAAGGTTTTTAAAGATTTTGTATCATCAATAACCATAGATACATAACAAAATGGCGGAGCCTGTTTTCAACCCATTTTTTTACATAAACGTAGAAAAAAAGTAGACATTGTCACCGGCTTACACTAAGTAACTTATATCATGTCATTCTTTGAAGCTTCTACATTGTGAATCTAAAGTGAAACCTTGCACCAATTTGCAACCCCGAATTTTAAATCGTTTTTTCGAACGCACGGACGACTCCGGTTCTGGCCGGCGGCGGCGGAGAGTACGGCGACGCGGCAAGCGGGTGGATGCAATATGGTCTCATTCACTTTTATGTGTGGATAACAGATATATTAGTGACAGAAAATAATCACCAGAAAGTAAAATTTATAAATATTGCTACGAATGACTCTCATTATGCAATCGCTGGGCACTGCAAGAGGTGCACTGAAAGGTGCATTCTTTGAGTGCATTCCATGGAGAATGGACTTAAATCGCGTTCTTAAAGTGGGGAAACGGACTCTTTTACTAACTAATAAACTTTTTAAAAATAACAGTTAATATATTCCTTAAACGTGATGGAAAATGGCTCAATACAGTACTTGATTTTGCCGAATTTTGCCAAATCAAGCACTGTCTTGGTGCTTGAAGAGTTCATTATTCTTATTTAGTTTATATTCTTGATTTAAAGCAATTAATAACTATTCCTTATGCAGCACAATTTACATGTTGCTCTAGTTTAGCCAGTGCAGATGGCCGTCAATTCATGTTTTCAGGGTTGTATCGAAAGAACGAATAGGAGGAAAAAGAAAGCAAAAGGAAGATACAGTGACCATCCTCGGAGGCAAGAAGAACTCTTGCCAAGTGGATAAAATGCAACCCCGAATATTATGTTATGTCAGATTAAGAGGCCCTCTCAATAAGTAATTGTGTCCATGCAGCTTACCAAATTTCGGTGCAAGAATCTTCGAAAATCTGAAATGCCAGGGATATAATATTAACCCCAGCGATGAGAGAGTGACGCGAGCATATGATTTCATTTACCCGAGTGAAATTATTGTAGCAGAGATTATATAAGAAGTTTCCAAAAATGGTTCTGTTCTCTTACTGCGACTCGAATCTTAACGTGCATTTCCACAGATCCTAGTTTCGCGTCGCATATAAAGTGCACTTTAATTTGCAAACACGGCTTTGATAGCAGTGAGGATATGCGAAATATAATTGCACGTGGGAACGAGGGCCTATGTCTCATGAATTATTGCTCGTGAGCACCTTTGTGCCTTCTTGTTTAGGTAAAAAATGCTGTTCGTTAGGCGAAGCATGAAACAGGCACGAGTATTCAAAAGTCATCACAATTATTCTAGATTTCCTCTCCAAATAATTTAATTTTCTCTCTCTCTCACTGACGCTTTAAATACAATTATGGTATGTCACCAACCGTGCATAAGGTCTTCATTCAAGGAGCTGATATTGCAACAGAGTCCATTCTTAATGGCGACAACTGACAGGGGAAGCAATATAGGCACGATATAAGGACGTGAGAAAGTTCCGTGAACGGTTGACTAGAAAAATGGCACGAGTGGCCACAAATAGGGATTTATTTCGAAGACAACTCCTAATGTCATAACTGATAATGACAAAAATTATGCCAATTAAACTGGAGGAAACACACAGCTTACCGAACAATGTAATGGATCTGTTTTTGAAAAAGGAAAACAATGCTTTAGCTCAGACAGTGAAAGTGATAAAAACTCGTCAGATAGTGAATGAAAAACAGTAACCTTTTATTGCTGACAGTGCTAATTGCAGTATGTTAGTTGGGAAAAGCGTAAATTGTGTTGCTTTTGTTTATGTTATGTTTGTATGGTAAAATATTCCTGAAAAATAACCATTTTGTCAGCAGCGCAGTTCATTAAGAATAATGACGTTGATATATAGGTAAGAGATTTAAATCAATACTTAATATTGAGCATAAGACATAGATTAAAATGAACTGTTATTCTTAGAAAGAATACATTATTCGATGTGAGTAATATGCCTTCCGAAGCTTTTAAAGCTAAAAGGAGTTCAAACCAAAAACAAGTTCGAAGGACTCGGCACTACAACAATACTATAAAACGACCGTTGTCCGAAGGCCTTTAAATATGTATGGCAGGTTAGGAAGTGGAGGCCATGGATCATCGAGGGCTCTTGCCTAGAAATAGAGCTTGTTAGTTAATAAAAGAGTCCGTTTCCCCAGTTTAAGCACGCTATATAAGTCCATTCTCCATGGAATGCACTCAAAGAATGCACCTTTCAGTGCACCTCTTGCAGTGCCCAGCGATTGCATAATGAGAGTCATTCGTAGCAATATTTATAAATTTTACTTTCTGGTGATTATTTTCTGTCACTAATATATCTGTTATCCACACATAAAAGTGAATGAGACCATATTGCATCCACCCGCTTGCCGCGTCGCCGTACTCTCCGCCGCCGCCGGCCAGAACCGGAGTCGTCCGTGCGTTCGAAAAAACGATTTAAAATTCGGGGTTGCAAATTGGTGCAAGGTTTCACTTTAGATTCACAATGTAGAAGCTTCAAAGAATGACATGATATAAGTTACTTAGTGTAAGCCGGTGACAATGTCTACTTTTTTTCTACGTTTATGTAAAAAAATGGGTTGAAAACAGGCTCCGCCATTTTGTTATGTATCTATGGTTATTGATGATACAAAATCTTTAAAAACCTTTCAAATGAAAGAATAAGAAGTGTCAATTAAGATGGTATAACAGTTTTGTCAATAAAACTATTTATAAAACCACTGCACGAGGATAAAGTCGGCAATTTTCAGAAAAAAATCGAGGGTGGTCGTTTTTCGCTAAATTTGCTCAACTTTGACCTCACATATATTGTTAAAGTGAAAACACAGGACCAAAATAATCTGGGTAGTTATGCACAATTTATTTGAGAATGTGTATGCGAAGTTTCAACTTCCTAGCTCAAAAAAATCGATTTTGAGGTTTTGGCCAGCTTTTTTCGATTCTAGCCCACTGTGCAGCGTTTAAATTTATATACTGAGTGAGTGATTTAAGGTGTCACCCTGTTCTTGTAAATCTTGCATCGCAAGAAATTTAGTAAGCACTGTCCCGTGGAAATTTTCCGTTGATCTTACCCTTTGAACCGCCTGTGAAAACAGCCCAGACAAGAAAGGGCGTGTGTTTATTCTGCTATGTTATTATTGGCAGCTTTCTTGAGTACCAGACCTCAGCAGTCACTACAATGAATTCTTATGGATAGCCAGAAAGGGGATGAAAGATAAAGTTTCCTTTGAACTTGATTTGTTTGTTCAAGGCTTATCTGCCGAGAGCCCTACGTCGGTTATTGGGTATTATAGCTGTATCTAGCCTCCAGACCGCCTAGATGGGGTCAATCTTGGTTCACCCAGGCATTGAAAACGACTTAGTTTAAGCAGATACATGATCTCAGCATTGACAGTGTTATGTCAATATGTACGTACAATCTAGAGTAGCCTCCTCTGTATAGCATAATGTTCGACGAAAATTATCTTGTGGAGGGTATTTGGTTTTTTATTCGGCATTCGTTCCCTCCGAATCTTTAGGAATCAATGAAGCTACCGAAGGCTCATTCGATTCGATTGCCGATACCTATTACCTAACATTGCATAACCGCAATGGTAACTATTTTAAATCATAAGAAGCCATTGTTTTGTAAACGCATACAAGCAGTTGAAATATATCTTTCTTAAACTTTGCATGTGACTTGATCATTTTTCATTGCGATAAAAGTAAAGGTAGCTCAAGATATCTTTTCCGCCCCCGCCTTAAGTTTTTTCTGCACACGCTACTGAAATTAGCTCAATAAGGCATCGAAATATTTCTGCTGAGTTTATTTTTGAACAACGAGTTGTCTTGTTTAAAGGAAATTTTGAAGTTTTCATTTGTTCTATCAACGAAATGATTCGCGCAAAAATTAATTCAGAGTAAATATTGCAATGTCTCCTTTAATAAATATTATCAACTTCCACCACATCGTGGCTCATATCTTTAAGATACATTATATTCTGAGTTAGTCTGATAATCCCGATGGATTATCGGCTTCAAAAGAATTGTGAGTTTTTCCCCGATAATTCAATCCAGGGCCAATTGCATAGATAGTTGTTATAGCACTGCTTGTCGCACAAATCTCCCTTTACAATTAATTTGAATACCTACTCGAGAAAAAGAAAGCTCTCATTAAATACATTTTAGAATCAGTAGCTTCTAAATTTTTTATATTGTATTGCTTCGTCATTTTACAAAATATTAACCTGATAAAACAATAGAATTCCATATTTTTTAACTTTTGACTAATTGACTATGGTTATATGTAGTAGTGTTATTATTTTTTCTTGACGAGAAAAACAATTTTTAGAAAGCCAGTGGTAAGTTTTTAAAATTTTTAATTTCATTGGATCGGTACTTATTTTTTTAGGCAATTTCAATTGAAGAAAGATCATAAATATTGTTACGGTTGGATAGTGGAGTCAATGATCGGGTAGGCATTTTTTCGCAGCGAGAAGAATTACGTAGGATAGGAACCGTTGTCGGGCAACTGAAATGACGATATTAGCAGGACGTTTAAGAATTTTCAATTTGGAAAGACATGCAGTGGAGTAGATGTATGTGGTGTTCATCTACATCTACATACAGGGGCGCCGACTTATAAAAAATATTGGGGGGGCCCATACCGCGGGTCTTGCCTCGGGAAATTTTCTAAATTTTAGATGAAAAATAATGAGTTTAAAGTTTTTTTAAAGCCTTTTAGAGGGGTCATATGATCAACATTAGAACCCCGAAAACTCGGCTCTCTATAACTCGACACTTCGGGAAACTCTACAAGCCTGACACATTTTTTGTCTTTGAAAAAAGAAACAAAACATCAACAGCACGGTATTTTGGTAAAAAGCTAATTTCATTTACAGTTATAATTATGCTCATAGACTATTACAGAGCAGTGAATATATAGCTCTGAACAAACTAAAATTATATTTAAATAAATCCTAAACTATCATACAAAGAATAAAACATAAAATATTGCTGTTGCTCAGCAATAGCACTTTAATTAATAAGTGATGTAGGTAATTTAAGTTTACTTTGAAGAAGACTCCGCGGTTCATTTAATTAAAACAATATCTCAACGTTAATCATTTAATACAGATAGCAACGTTTATAAAGTACGCCTAATGCTTTCAGTCAACAAGTATGTAAATAGCGGGTTTTAATTGGGTCTTACACTCTAAAAATACTGAAGTACTTGAAAATAAATAATACAGTGCTATAGTACGAAACATAGATATAATCATAATTTATAAATACTGTACTGACCTAGCACTAACATTTTGAAACTGAAAATGTAACATTCTGTATGTATATATCTGTTTTATAAAGATTTTTAATATTTCTATAAATAACATTATTAGTGCAAGAGTGTATTTAGAAAGGTGCAAATGTCGACCGTCTGACCGGATTACTGTATATGAAGTCGTTGATGACTGGTCGGATATCCAATTCATCCAAAACATCACGGTGGGCATGGAGAACAGCCAAGTTGTTCAATCGCTTCTGTCCCATTGTTGATCGAAGATATGATTTCAGACGTCTAAGGGCGCTAAATGACCGTTCTGCTGTCGCTGTCGTTATTGGAACTACTTGGAGAAACTTAATGCACTTCACTACTTCGCATAACATTTCTCCAACTGCAGGCTCTTGTGTAATGTACTTTCTTACATCACGCATGTTTTTTAAGACCAGCTGTTTTTTATTAGTGATATCGGCTAACATATGCAAGTGTAGGCGCAATCTCTCAATGTCGAGGTCATTTTTGAAAAACTCAGTTGAGTTTACGAAATTTGTTTCCCCTCTGTTCACTAAAAGTAAACACTCTTGTTCAACTGCAATAACCTGCGTGAGTCCAGTGGATGAAAACCGCTCATTAATGCATGATTGCACCGTTTCACAAACTTCAATGTAGATAGCTTTGTAGTAATCCTTTGGAGTTTTGAAAGTGTGCGGTGAGCTGGCTTTGTCGTTTTCATATTTCTTTGTCATAAGTCGATTACGAGGAAGCGAAGGATCATTAACTTGTGAAGGTTTCTCTTCTAAACACAATTCCCAAAAGTGTTCAAAACTATCACGCCTTCCATTCAATATATAAATCAAGCCCTCATATATTTTTCCGAGATCAGCAACACTTAGATCAGGGCATTGAATTTTTTCATTGACATCCTCTACTGGGTTCATTACATGGCAATAAAGACTTAAAAATAAATGAGTCTTAAATTGTAACATTGACTCAAGGTAGCCTGCACATTTGTAACCAGCCTCTGTTTTGTCCTCTGCACTAAATGTTTAAAAAAACTCTAGAAGTTCTTCAAAGTTTTTCACTATTCTCAAAATACTGGAAGCTCGCATTGTCCATCGAGTCGGGCAAAGAGGTCGTAGACCAGGTTGATCGTTGGCGCTGTCACAGCGTATGCTTCTGAAAAGTCCCGTCCTTTTGGTGAATTCCCTTACGGTGTTTATTAAGTCCTTGGCAAAAGCCATAATATCCCTCATACACGTAAGAGCGCGGAGACTGTCTACAACTGCCAAGTTTAAACTGTGAGCAGTGCAGTGCACATAACGTGCTTTTGGTTGTACATCCAAAACTAACTTTTGTAGTCCTTTGAGCCTACCTCTCATATTCGAGGCACCATCATAGCACTGTCCTCTCAAGTTATCCATTGACAAATCAAGACGAGCCAGAACGTCTTTTATTATAATAAATAGAGTCTGTGATTCAGTGTTGGGGATCTCGTATAAGCCAATAAAGTCTTCGTTGATGATTAAGGAATCATCGACAGTACGAATACAAAATGACACTTGTTCGTGAATCGAAGAATCACTTGTTTCGTCAACTATAATAGAATAATCCTCAGTCTTCTTGATTGAAGCCAATACCTTTCTCAACACAGTCTTTCCTAGTAGATCAATGATCTCGTTTTGAATATCGTGGGATGTCCACTTGTACCCCGAATGCCCAAACCAATCTTTTAACTCAGGTACGTCATTCTTTCGGAGTTCCAACAATTGAAAACAATTTGAGTTTACATCTTCGTGCCCTCTAATTGCTATTCCTTGTCGGCATAGAAATTGCACGGTAGTAAAAATTGTCTCAAGAGCAAAACGGCCTTTCGTCATATCACTATCTAACTGTTCATTCAGTTGGGAGACCACACTTCGGTTAGGGATAGAATTTAGTCTCAGAACACCTTCTTTATGCGTAAACGTATTTTCATGAAGACGGAATTTTTCCAAAGCCTTTTTCCAGTTAGAAAAGCCTAGGGAAAGAAATGCATCTTCTTTTTTTGAAGAAAATTGCAATAGATTTTTAGCATCTGCCTCTTTGCAGGTTTTGCAATAAACTTTTATCGGTAGATGCTTCATATTCTAACCATGCATATTTGGTCAACCAAGGCTTCTGAAATGATCTTCCCTTGCCGGATTGTCCAGGTTTCGGCTGTGAGTACTTCTCGCCTGAAGACGATGAAGCAATTGACGACACAATAATTGTCGGAGGTTGACTAACAGTACCATCAACTTCCAAGCGCGCCTTTTTGGTAACAAATTTATCCATTGCAAACTTAATTCACAATACACTAAGAGACTAAAGTAAACAAATAACATATAGCCACATAAAAGAGTCTCCTAAATACTAAAGTCGAAATGCTAAACACGTCTGCACTGAAAGGAAATATCCACACTGAATGACTGCTCCAGCAGGGTGAACTCCATATTGCCGAGGCGTCGTAATGTCTTGAAGTGTCAAGGCACCGCGATGCGGAGGCGCGCAGGGTTTCAGGTGCTTCTGATTTCTGATTCAGTCCTTTTGCAGTCGCCGCGGCCGCAGCGCTGGCCCGCAGGGCTGCAAATTATTATTATGTCTAAATTAAATTATTAATAATGGTCATTATTACCATTATTGGCCATTATTTCTGCTGATTTTGATCATTAAAAGTCATTATAATTCTAAAAAGTCTCTAAAATTCAATTCTATACCGTATTTACTTACAAGTAGGATGAGGATTCTTGTCGCATTTACTCGCCTAAATCGGGGTTGTTATATGAGCGCGAGAGAAGGATTCGCGGCAGACGACTCCAAGCTGCGTATGCTTCGGAAGCGAACGTGTAGATGAGCCCGGTGTGGCGGCAATGTCATCTGATACCCAGGCGCAAATCGACCATTTCTGGTTAGCATCTTTGTTGCACCTTCCACAACAATGTAGTGAGGTGGATTGACCAATCCATCAACCAATGTCTCCCGCATACATTCTGTTTTGGTTGGCCATGAACATAGGCGGATCCAGGGGAGGGGCACGGGGGCACGTGCCCCCCCCCAGACCCTCAAAAATATGCAAGGTTTATAATTCGGTCCCATTATTATTGCGTTCGTTTTGTATTGCGAGATATCCTTGTGACCCCCCCTGAACAAAATCTTGGATATGGCCTTGCTTGTGCCCCTCCCAGAAAGAAATCCTGGATCCGCCCCTGGCCATGAAGGTAATGTAGCCAGGCAGTCAGGTGTTAGATGAGTAGCATTATGGTAGGGGTGAGATTACAAAATGTACGAAAGTAGCGAGCGAATGCTTAACCTCCACAACTAAGTTTTATTGAAGAACAATACAATGTTACAATACGGACAATATCTTACGTTATATGGTTCCAGTCCCTCGTTACGTAAGACCATGTAAGACAATCCTAACCCCCACTCTCCCTCAAAACGTCACCCATAATACTTAGTAGGAGCAAGAAGGTCCAATTTCTTTTTTTCTCTAAAATTCTATATTGCTCTTTTTTCAAAGCCATCTTATGTGTGAGTAACTACGGTAACACAAAGGGTCCAAAACGCCACAAACCTCCCATTATTATCTGGCCGGTTTCAGTAGGGTTTATGTCGTATTTGGTCAATTTGTGATCATTATTGGAGATTATATTATCTAGTTTGTACCCGAAGGTTCACGCACAGGGAAAAATTCAAAGTGTGTCGCAGCCCCGAAACACTATCACGATTCACACCACTTTTTTCAGTTAACCTGTTTAATACCGTAATAATTATTTGTTTTATATCATCACTTAATGTATTTTAAAAGGTTACTATCGTCAAACAAGGAAAATAAAAAATACCAACATATTTTTGTGATTTTACAAAGCATAATATAACTTAATTAATATCTTGAATTATTGGGGGGGATCCGCCCCCCCAAACGAATTATTGAGGGGGCTCGAGCCCCCTCAGGCCCCATGGAGTCGGTGCCTATGTCTACATAATACCCTGCGAGCCAACTCTAGGGTGTTTGGCAGGGGGTGATCAATCACCAGCATGCAGCATGTAATTGGTCTACCACATGCACACCACACGGACCAAAAAACGTCACGCATACTAACAAATTATACTACCATATTCTGTAATGTATGCAAAAAGTAGCTAATTTCTCTCACATTGTCGTCGCACTTTCCTAATATTCTTTGAACGAAACCCATTTTACGATTGCCTTGACCGGTTATTTCCCAAATATATTTATTTCACAATCGATCATTATTGAGTCTAACTCCTAGATATTTCACGCATTCAACTGCCTTTAATTGGGTGCCCCGAATGATATAGCTATGTTAGCCATGTGGTGTTTGGTGAAGTTCCGATGAAACGGTGCAAAAAATTCATTTCGAAGACGATCCGAATCGGGGTCACTTAACTCATTAACACTCGTTAGCACTCCGTTATAGTCAAAAGAGGCTCCGAGAAAATCCATTCCTCCAGCACACACCTCATCCAGGTGGTGTGTTTACCTTAAGCCCCGAATGTTGGTTTATGCGGGTCGAATTGGCGTATTTTTGTCTCTTATTTGGATAACGGTTTCTTTGAGGAACCGCCTATGTAGCTGTGCTCACCTCGACGACTTCATCTCCTCCACACAGTGTGTGAGTGCGCAGACTCATTCTGTTCATCGGGCGAGGTGCAAAGGGGAGGAGCCGTTCATCGTTTTAACGGTAAATTTGTTAAAGCAGGGGCAGCGCCAATATTTCGAATGCAAAGTGGACTGACTCAGCTGCCGTTTTTCCCGATTCCTGTTTCACTTTTGCTTATGCCTATTTCAGAGGGCACTTACTCAAATACTATTTTCCCTGATGGATAGATTTATTCTTATTCCTGGCCGCCGACAGGTTTTAACTTTCTTTCCAAGTATATTTTTACTACTGTCTTGTATTGCACGAAGTAATGCTTACTTGATGCAGACTCACGTCACGTGCACGAACGTGTACATCTTATTTTATTATTACGTACATATTTATAATTCGTAGCATAATTTTTCAAGCGAAGAGTGCCTTTTACGGAAGGGAAACTATGCTTGCTCCTGTAAATGTAGAACTTAGTATAAATAACAGACCGTTGAAGACTTATATTTGGAGCGTGGCTTTACCTGGAAGTGAAACATGGACAATCGGAATGGTGGGAGAGGAAATGTTAATGGCTTTTGAGGCTTCGTGTTGGAGGACCAGTTGGGTATATAATGTAATGAATGAGTTGGTGTTCAGGAGAGTTCCCCCCTTATGATAAGCGAGAAGCTTTATCGTAAGAGAAACATCATTGGCAATAGGGTAGTTTCCTTCATCAAAGAAAACGAAAGGCTTTGATTGCGATTCGTTACCCACGATTAGTGTATTCATTATATAAAAATTATTTGGTTTCACAAATCCCAGTTTAGACGAATGGTAATGGTCAATTTTATCCTCATTTGAAAAAGGCCATATTGGCGGCCATGCGATGCCACTCCACGTGACTTCACAGGGACCTAGTTTCTATGCGAGTAGATTGGAGCTTTACATCGTCTGAGATTACCAATGCAGGCATGAGGCACAGAGCTCAGGGAAACATCTCTTAATAATCACCTATTAAAACTGGCTAAGGTCGGAAAGTTTTCTTCGTTTGATAAGGTATTAATAATCCTTATTTAAGCCAAGCGCTACCAGCTAGTAGGGTACTCTGCTACCTGCTAGCACCCTCGTCGTATCAGGGCTCAAAGCCTCGCCCCAAGGTCACCTCACACGGCGACAGAGGGAACCAGAACGACGCCACGCGGTGTTTTCCCAGCATTCATACCTCGCCGTCGCGTTTCGCGCGCTTGAAAATTTTCACTTTTCATTTAATCGCGAAAAATAGATATCGCCGTTTAAGAATCTAAAAGCGTGAAATTCGCACTCTAGGAGTAATAATCTTTCGATTTAAGCATTAAAAAAATATTAGGAAACCATCCCATTTTTACTAATGGGTAGAATTTTTTCGAATTCCCGACTGCCGACAGATTTTAAATTTCTTTCTAAGTGTAGGTACATGTACTATTTCCTTGTATTGCATAAAGTGATAATTGCTTGATGGAGACTCACGCCGCGTGCACGAATGTGTACATCAAATTTTATTATTAGGTGCATATTTATATTTCAGGCGAAGAGTGCCTTTTACGGAAGGGAAGCTATGCCTACTTCTATAAATATAAACATTAGCATAAATAATAGAATATGGGAGACGTATATTTGGAGCGTGGCTTTATCTGGAAGTGAAACATGGACAATCGGATCGGTGGGAGAGGAAATTTATGTGGCTTTTGAGGATTTTGGTTCGAGGATCAGTTGTGTAGATCATGTAAAAAATGAGTAAGTGTTCAGAAGAGTTCTTCCCTTAGGATAAAGGAGAAGCTTTATCATCATCATCATCACTGGTCAACAATCCTAGGATTGGTTTGACGCAGCTCTCCACTCAGTTCTCCTATCAGCTAATCTTTTCACACCTACGTATTTCTTCTCTTTCACATCTCTCTTTACTTGTTTCATATACCTATTTTGTTCGAGGTCTTCCTTTTCCATTCTTGCCTTCCACTTGTCCTTCGACGATTGTCTTCATCAGGCCATCAAGGAAGCTTTATCATAAGGGAATATTCATTGGCAATTATAGTGCAAATGCTGCTTTTTCTAATTTACAATTTCTTCTTGCTATGTAGGGTGATGCTTGGTCATTTAGACCGCCCATTACCTGCAAACGGGTCGATGAAGTGAAGAATGTTATTCTTGTAACAGCTATGAAGGGTGTAGCATTGTGCTTGTAGTTAAGAACCTAACGTCCTTGGGGAGAAAGTTGTTATGTGGAAGCGTATCAGGGGACATGTAATGGTCCCACCAGGGCCACTCATACTGAAATAAAACATGGGCCTATCCAACCCCAACATACCGCCGATCAAATACAATCCCTCCGACTACCTAGTAGTACATCCAAAAATAACTCCGCAAAACAGTTTTCCAGATAGCATCGAAAATATACTAACATACGTTGACCACTGTGTGGGCAATGAATAGAGAATGTTAAAGGAAGGTTAAATACGCAATGAATAGAGAATGATGAACTAAAGGAAGGTTAAATACGGTAGTTAGTAGTAAAATATTCTGAGAAAGGATACGTTAACATTATGCTTATTGCAAATAATGATGAGATAAGATCAAAACCGATTTCACCGCAGCATGAAAAACTGATCTTTAAGTAGATAGTTTCATTACTATGTTAATTTTTTACTCCATATTAACAAAAAATATGCTCTGTGGTATTGACGTGTCGACATTTCCGTAGAATATCTTTTATGTCCTTTATTAATGATGGATGTTGATATGGGTCTAAATACTGTCGTAGGTAATGCAATGAATGGTACATGCCCTCAGAGAGCTAACGCCTGCCAAATAATTGGGTAATTGTGGTACCACGAGAAGTATGTTGTGAATAAATAGTCATCCCATGCCAAGCACCATAGAATTGACTCACAGAATGTTATTTAGATGTACATTGTGTATCTTATCCTTTGCGGAAAAAATTAACCCTCATACCTTGGATACAAGCCTTCCGAATTCATTCTCAATACCCAAGGTCGTATATGAAAACATTTGGTGTTTGTTTGCCTTTGAAATGTACATATATATTTTCCTCAGCACAACACATTTCCACCTTTGACGGTGACTTCTATGCCTGGCGTCGCGGTTCTTAGTGGAGCAAACAGGAATAGCATAACGGTAATCGTGGTAGGTAATATTCCATTAGCGAGTCGTTCTGCCCGGGACCCTCGGGGCCCAAGCGAAAGTCTTGGCAGACAGCTAATTGAAGATCGCAGTGAGGGATTTTAGCGTGGGAGAAGCGGCTGCAACTGTTCCATGTGTTCCCATTCCGCGGACCAAATGCGGAGAGGCAATCTAAGTTAATGAGCGTTCGATGATAACGGTCGACCGTGAAAGAAGATATATAGACCCAACTGAAAGGACAGAGCAATTGCATTCCAAATTTAACGGTAGGCTGGCGGTCATTAGTACATAACACCCCATATCACGCTATTGGACTTATGACAGGATACAAAAGGAGTAATCGTGAATCAAAAGTAACGGAAGTTTCGGAACACGTAAATGAATACAAGAATGTTCTGAATATTACTTATATGCATCACGCCTACTTTTGGGCTTATCCTGATGTCATTCACATATTTATTTTAAAGAATCCTTTGTTTGAAAGAATGATTTGTTCTTGCATGTGACGAAAAGGCCAAGAAAAGCACTTTAATAAAACAATTATTTTCAGCGTTTAAAGTACTGACATTGAAGTCACAGCTGGTCGTAGTTTCCGCATTTAAATCGTATTTACCCCCATTTCGTCAGCTGATAACGCTTCAGTAAAATATTTTACGCGTTGTTTTTTTAGAAAAATGAATTTCTTAAAAAATTATGGCTTTTCTTTTTGGAAACTAATATTTGATACCCTTACACTCCAATAAGCCTGCCTTTAGATGTATTTGAACACTTCCTGAATAGCTTATTGAATTTGTTACACCTGATAATTGTTGCTGGAACATCTTATATATAAAAATGAATCGCAAAATGTGTTGGTAAGCGCATAACTCAACAACGCCTGGACCAATTTGGCCAATTCTTTTTTTAAAATGTTCGTTGAAGTCCAAGGATGGTTCTTACGGCGAGAAAAAAATCGAATAATTGCCGGGAAAACCCTAAAAACAGCCCTTTTCTTTTTCACATACAAACGTTCTCTAACTAAAACGTAGAATCAATTTGAGCTTTATTGCTATTATATAAAGTTCATATTAAATTACAAGCACTCACTGTTATCTAAGAAATGTAGGTGTGTTCTTAACGTCAAAAAGTAAATTTGCACTTTCTTACCGCTATACAAAGTTCAAATTCAATCATATCTATCAAAACAGTGTGCGTGTGTGCGTTGGAGCACAGAATACGTCGTTGGAGGATTTAATGTCGCGTTCCGAAACTAAAAAAAGTGATCGCGGACCAAATATGCAAATCAGTGAAGAAATTTACAACGAAGCATTGATTTCAATTGAAGACATGTGCTTGATGATGTCAAACAAACTATTAATTCAATTAGGCCTGGCCGCGCCTAATCGTCCAATGCATGAATCTTTTAACCAAGAGTTGCACCGAGAAAAACTGTATGATCTCAACACTTTGAAAGAATTAATTCAAACAAATCTTCCACTGTTGAATGAACAACAGAGGTATGTATTTGATACTCTTATGAAAGTAACAAATGATGAAACTGGGGGGATTTACTTCTTAGATGCACCTGGTGGTAAAGGAAAAACTTTTTTGATTTCATTAATATTAGCAACAATTCGCTCACAAAATAAAATTGCACTTGCACTCGCTTCGTCGGGAATCGCAGCAACTTTGCTTGAAGGTGGTCGAACAGCCCATTCAGCACTAAAATTGCCATTAAATATGCAAAGCAATGAAACTCCAACCTGCAACATTTCGAAAAACTCTGCAATGGCAAAGGTTTTGCAGCAATGTCAATTGATCATTTGGGATGAATGCACGATGGCACATAAAAAATTTTTGGAGGCTTTAGACAGAACCTTAAAAGATCTACGGAGCAATCAGAACCGATTTGGTGGTGCAATGATTTTATTAGCAGGAGATTTTCGTCAAACATTGCCAGTGATTCCACGATCAACGCCAGCTGATGAACTCAACGCATGTCTAAAGTCATCCAATTTGTGGAAATATGTCAAAGTACTTCATTTAAGCAAGAATATGCGTGTTGAGTTGCAAAATAACCAATCTGGAAACATATTCTCTAAACAACTCATTGACATTGGTAATGGCAATTTTACTATTGACATGTTGACTGGATGCATTAACTTTCCTCAAAGTTTTTGTCATTTAACTCAATCAAAAGAAGAACTTATTCAGAAGGTATTTCCAGATGTTGCTCAAAATTACAGAAACCATGATTGGTTAAGCGAACGAGCTATATTGGCAGCCAAAAACATTGATGTAAATGAATTAAATTTCAAAATTCAAGAACAAATTACAGGCGAATCGAGGATATATAAATCAGTTGATTCGGCAACTAACCAAGACGATGTAGTTAACTATCCACCGGAATTTTTAAACTCGCTGGTTTTGCCAGGATTGCCACCTCACAATCTTCAATTAAAGGTTGGATCGGTAATTATAATGTTGCGAAATATCAACCAACCGCGCCTTTGCAACGGCACACGATTAGCGATAAAAAAACTACTAAACAACGTGATAGAAGCAACTATATTGAAAGGAAAGTATAAAGGAGAAGATGTTCTCATACCGCCCATCCCAATGATTCCGACTGATGTGCCATTTGAGTTTAAACGACTACAGTTTCCAGTGCGGCTTGCTTTTGCTATGACCATAAACAAGTCCCAGGGGCAATCATTAAGTGTTTGTGGTATTAATTTGGAAAACCCATGTTTCTCACATGGTCAATTGTATGTTGCCTGTTCCCGTATTGGAAAACCATCAGATTTGTTTGTCTATGCGCCAGGTAATCAAACAAAAAACATCGTTTATCACAAAGCACTACAATGAAAATAGAACTGATTTTTTTTGTTAATAATTATGATTTACATGATTAAAATTACTTACTTTTAAATGCTTATAGTGTTTTATTTAATTATTTTTAATTCACACCGAATTATTACCAGGGTGACGGTTCTGTTCAGGATAATTTTTTGCAAAGAATATAAAAAAGGTAGGAACAAAACACTGCCACATTACAAATTTTTTTGACAGGACGAAGTCTGTCGGGTCAGCTAGTTATTAATATTATGAAGACCCAACGGGACGGGGCACCCCTCATGGCTCGACTTCATCAGGACAACATCATTCCGAAGCCCCGCAGGACCAATCCTTTGGACACCGCTCATGAATTCTTTAAAACCCTACTTTCCTCATAGGTATTCCTGCCTTTCCATAGACACGACGAACGAATTATCGCTCATTCGAGTAAAAGTCCTGAAGGAGCAAAAGCGGACATAATATTTTGACCATCGGCATCGAGCTTTCTCAACCAATGAGGCGGGTGTCTTTAACGTGGCGGCACTCCAAACCACTCCCAAAAAGTCGCTCATAGGCGCGTTCTTTTGAGGTAAACATCTAGACTGTTACCGACACCCTTCCTCAGCCGGTAGGCACTCGTAACGCAGGCTGGGCAAAGTCAAACGAGGCATGCACGACAGTGAGGAAAACATATTCTAAGCGCCCACGGAAGGCGGTATGCTTTTTCTTTTTACGGCAGTGCTTTTTTCGCGTCGTTAGATTCGATTTGTTGTTCACTGCTACGGTAAATAGCGACTACGTTTAGATACACAGAGAGCTGACCATCTCCAGGAGCTAGGTAAGCTTTGCTGCGAGTATTCTTCCGCTACCCGTCCCCGGGAGGTTAATGCTACAAAAGTGCCGACGTGTCTCTCGGTAGGGACTTCACAAGGATGACTCGGTGGGGGTCTAATACCACGTAATGACCCCATGGTGCGCCACTACTACTGGAGCCAGACTCCTTTTCAACGGCATGCTTGAACCGCAAAGGAAGCCGCATTTGGCTGCTGGATGGCTTTCACCGGATAAACGGCTAAGTCCGGGGTCCCACGATCAATATTTTCGTAAATTTTGCTATGAGTAAATCTTAAATACATCTTCTTCTTAAAACTCGATATATTTTATATTATTAAAAATCGATTTTTCCATCTCTGATCTGATGCAGATGAAGAAGTGTAAACATAAAACGGGCATCAAGGACCTGAAAGAATTAACCAAGGAAAATTGTAATGGAGGGCTACAGTATGCCAATAACCGGAACTCCCGTATTGTTACCTACATCTCCATAATACCCCGCGAGCCACCTTTCGGATGTTTGGCAGGGCTTGACCAATAACCAGCATACAACAAGCAAGACAATCCTTACAAGAAAATAATACGATCATAAAACTGTTACGCACTATGATAAAAAGACGCGCTCACTCATGCAAAGCCTGAACTTGCCAACGGTGTGAACGGTGTGATTTGTGAAGGAAGGCGCAGTGAAAATTGCATCTTGTAAAGCGGTGAATTTCTAGAACGCGTACGAAAATGCATAAATGTGAGATGGCAAAAAAAAACCCTGCTCTAATTTCATTTGTGCCTTCGTGCAATTGCATGCCATGATGAGAAATTAACGCATTTCAAACCCGCGCAATTAAAATCCCTGCGTAAACCGGCCCTTAGGATTTTTGACTAATGAACTACAGCTACATCTACATATTACCCTGCAAGCCACCTTTAGGGTGTTTGACAGGGGATGATCAATTACCAGTATGCAGCATGCAAGAGGATTCCCACATGCACACCACACGGTCATAAAATGCTACGCATACTAACAAATTATACTTCCACATTCATGCAAAGGCAAAACTTGAGAATTACTCATGAAGAAAATATACCAATAAAGCTAGGTCACACAAAATATGCCGTTAGAAATGTTAAGAAAATTCATAAGCATGCATTAAGTAATACATAAGTTAGTAGGCAATACTACAAGTCAACTAACCTATTAGCAAGTCCTATCGCTGCCATTACAGTCTCTTAATGGCCGTGGAAAAAACGACATTCTGATTCCATTTGTTCTACAGTCTACCTCTTTAATTTTATTTATACGATCATGACTCGTAAGGATAGCAAGGTTGTCTCAATTGATAGGATTAATGGCGTCGCTCGCTAGGATCACTCATGCATGTTTTTTTATAATTCTAACCTTGCATGTATTTGCTCTAGGAATTACTAACCATTAGCAATTTTTTTATTAATAAGCATGTATATTTTTCTAGTGTGCGTAATATTTCTATGACCGTGCGGTGTGCATGTAGCGGTCCTCTTGCATGCTGCATGTTGGTGATTTTTCACTCCCTGCATAACACCCTAGAGGTGGCTCGCAGGGTATTGTGTAGATCATCATCATCAGTGATTACTGTCCTTAGACAAGTTTCCACTGGACTTCTCTCCATCTTTCTCTATCCTGAGCATCCTCCTTTAGGTCTTTGTATTTTCTTCCTCTTCTTATATCATCCAACATTCCCATCCTCCTTCTTCCTCTTCCTCTCTTTCCTTCTATCTTCCCTTCTATTATTCTCCGTTCCAAACAATTCCTTCTTAATATATGCCCTAACCAACTTGCCTTCCTCTTATGAATCATATGTATTAATTTTCTTTCCTCGCCTATTCTTCTTAGAACTTCCTCATTCTTCACTCTGTCAGTCCACTTCACTTTCAACATTCGTCTCCATACCCACATTTCAAAACTTTCTAAATATCTCTCCTCCTTCTTTTTAACAGTCCATGATTCACATCCGTACAACACTACACTCCACACAAAACATTTCATAAACCTCTTCCTCATCTCTATTGGAATTCTTTTTACTGTTAACAATGCTTTTACCTTTCCATACGCTCCTTTACCTATTGATATCCTTCTTCTTATTTCCTCAGTACAACTTCCATTCCATCTTACCAGACTTCCCAAATATTGGAAAGTCTGTACTTGCTGTATGATATTTCCTTCTAAGGATATACAAACACAACCTTCTTTTCTGCTGATTCTCATCACCTTGGTTTTATTTATGTTTAAGTTCATTCCAAATTCCCTCCCCACATCCATTATATCATCCATCACTTGTTGTAAATCTTCTTCACTTTCTGCCAGCACTGCCTGATCATCTGCATATTTAATTGTTTTTATTCTTTCTCCTCCTATTACAACTCCTCTAGCTTTTTCTAAAGCTTTCTCCATCATTTTTTCTGCATAAACATTGAAGAGCTCTGGAGAAAGGCAGCACCCTTGCCTATTGTGTAGATATAGATGTGGAAATCAGCAGCTTTGTTCTTAATACTATGGCAATTTACAACTACGATCGATAAAGCTTCTTCTGTACGCGGTTTTGTGAACTTTTCTGATAGTTTAAGTTTCTCATTGCATACTATCATAGAGTAAGAATATACTTACTCTATGATACTATATCTGATTTTTCTGATGATCTATCACTATTTTCACAAGGGCTATTTTGACGTTTTGAACACTTTGTTGCTGTTTGAATGAAACCCTTGACTCAATGATTTACTATCCCCATATTTACCCTACACTCTGCTCTACTCACTAACCTAAAAAAGGCCTACAATGCTCGAAGATTCTACTTGCTACACACCTCGCTGACTCGGCCGTGTAATAAACTCTTGCTACCCAGCAAGTCAACTAAACAATTAGTAAGTCCTTTCGATGCCGTTACGTTCGCTTTCCTTACAGTCTCTTGTTGGACGTGGAAAACACGACATTCTGATTCTATTTGTTCTACACTCTATCTCTTTAATTTACTTATATGATCGTGAGACTGACTGAGACCCAACAGTTTGCATTCGTAACCGACTTCGCAATCGTCCGGGAAGAAGAAGAGAAGGAGGATTCGAGGAGACGCTCGGACATGTTTGAACAAGTTTTCCTCTCGCTGGGTGCCAAGCGGAGGAGTCAGAAGAAGCCTCGCTTCCGAAAACCCGTTGGTGATTTTTGGAAAGAGTGGGCAGTCGGAGGGGGTGAGGATGTTGGCCCTACGCCCCCCTTTTTCCCCCTTTCCCCTCTATCAACTCCTCCTTGGTTTAAGAACAGGCAATCCGGCTACATTTCCGACGCTTGTGAGACGTAATTTGAAAGGACAGGGGAGTGGAAGATATCGAGAACACGCGGACGGAGAATATAGGTTTCAAGATAAAAATGAAGTGCGCCTTTAGGTTGTTTCCACTGGCATCGCAAAACTCCATCACGCATATCGGTGAGGGCATAAGATTTTTTTCGTCCCCGGTTCTGCTCCTGAGCACCTTTATGTGATCCGTGAGCTGGTGGGATATTCAGTACTCTCAAAACGACTTTCGGAAGAGATTGAAGGGGGGGGGGGGAATTAAATAGTAGACGTGATCATGATATTAAACTAAAAGAAATAGACTGCAAAACAGAGAGATTTAAAATGTCATTCTTCCCTCGTACTATTAAGGATAGCAACGTTGTCTCAATTGATAGGATTAATGGCGTCGCTCGCTAGGATCACTAATTGCATGTTTTTTCATAGTTATAACCTTGCATGTATTAGCTCTAGGAATTACTAACCATTAGCCATTTTTTTATGAAAAAACATCTATATTTTGCTAATGTGCGTAATATTTCTATGACCGTGCGGTGTGCATGCGGCGGTCCTCTTGCATGCTGCATGTTGGCGATTTGTCACCCCCTGCCAAGCACCCTAGAGGTGGCTCGCAGGGTATTATGTTGATGTGTAGATGTAGAAATAAAATAAAAGAAATAGACTGTAGAGCAGACATTTTAAGAATGTCTTCTTTCCACGATCAATAAGAGATTATAGCAGCATCGTTGGAACTCACAAATAGATTAGAGGACTTGTTGTTGAGCCTAATAACTTATGTACCTATTACTAAATGCATGTTTCTGAATTTTATTATTATTTTTAACAGCATGTGGTAGTATAATTTGTTAGTTTTCGTGACGGTTTTTGGACCGTGTGGTGTGCATATGGGAGCCCAATTGCATGATGCATGCTGGTGATTGATCACCCCCCGCCAAACACCCAAGAGGTTGCTCGCAGTGTATTATGTAGATATAGGTGTACGCTTATTAATTAACACTTTTAGTTATAATTGATTTTTTTAAATAAAAGTATTCTACCGATTATGGTAGGTATACTTGCAGGATTATGCGAACCCCCCCGGCCTGTCTTTCTCGCCAAAGTGTACTTCCATCTTCATTTCAGAATAAGCCCATGATTCTATGCGTAAATCGTATTGCATTCCTCCCCATTCCCCGTTTTCCTTACACTCTTCTCTTATGCATTGTTTTCAGCATCTCCTTCTCACTAAGCACTCGCTCCTTCTACACCTGCTGTTTCCCTCGTATCTTCTCTTGAAGTTTCTTGTCCGCGTCCACCATATCGAGCACTTCGTCCTTCCCTTCCCTCTTAGTCTTTTCCACACCTACATCCCAAACACCTTCAGTATTTCCCCGTCCTCTTTCCACGGCGTCCACGTTTTCCTGCCGTGAAGCGTTGTACTCCGAAGCAAACTTTCAGTTTTTAGCCCTCTTACGTAACAATTCTTTCATCAGCTCTTTCCTTTTCCTCAATGAAAACTATCTCTTTGATGTTGAAACGTAGTTTTCTGGAAGGCAACTGACTGAAGTTAAAGGTGAAAATTCTTGTATCAAAAATAAATTTTGCTTTTCTGAAGTACAGAGGAGCGTTGTAGCCTAATAGGTTGGAGCACTTGGCTGCTGATTGAGGTGTCTGGGTTCATATCCCGAGCGAAGCCTTCGGAGACCCCAAATAAAATCCTTGAGGCGCGAGGTGCCCTCGAAAAGGAGCTAGGCCCCCCTACCTTGAAAACGAGAAGTTCATACGCCTCTGACATTGCTCGAGGTGAGGTCTACTCTCTCCAATCCAAACCAGTCTTCGATTGGAATCTCTGAATGAGTGATATTGAGTACTGAAAATTATCGATAAGTATTCCAGGCTGTTCTTGAGGTTGTTTTAGTCCTACGGCATATATAGTCTTTCCTCCTAATAAATGAAATCAGTGGGTAGTGGTAAGATTATCTACAGGATTATACCTAAAACAAGTTCTTCCTCATCATTATTTGAACCTAAAGCCCTGAGGGAGGAGCCAAAAACTTGGCTACCGCGCTTGTATACCCCTTACAGCGATGAAAACAAATTGATTCCCTCCAAAAATCCACGTTAGGAATCCACACCTGTGCAGAAGCCAAGTCGCTCTGCCTGCCTATCCCCACTCTGTGATCAAGAAGGATTAGGTCCACCGGTGTCCCCACCTAGCGTTTCCCACGGACAAGGAAAACTGGAAGGCACAGGTGGACGGGCCGCAGAAGGGGGGATCTGAGGCATTTGGGGGAAAAAAGAATAAATTTGTCCCCTGGCTCCAAAGGTGAGACGAACGGACGGGAAAGGAGGGAGCTGTTTTGTATCGGGTGTTTCCGTTCGTAAAATTACGTGATTTAGTGACCACGTTTCGCCGTGTTACCAATCGCTCTCCCCTCCGTTCACACCTGGGCAGATCCTCCCTAATATCCTCTCGAAAACCTTTTCGAATCCGTGCTGTCCACTTCGATTTTATACCTTCCCGTCAATGGAAATCATTCCCATCCCAGCGTCGTATTTCCTGCGTTTTATTTGCGGCCAAGGATATTCCCCTGCGATGCGTCCTGTGTATTTATTTTCTCCGGCAGTTTTTTCAGTTTGAATTCTTGGTGGACCGCAAGGAAATGAATTCTCTTCGTTCCCACTTCACATCACTCTCAAAGAGTTGATATCAATTTCAAACTTAACAATAGCATCCTCTTACTTCAATGGTGACATCAATAACATAGGAATTCGTCGGTGGCAAACAGAATTTAAAGGTCCTGCGCTGAATAGTAGACTGCGTGGGGCCCCTATTGATAGAGAGGCAGCTGCTGAGCAAAGGGCCAAAGGTTCAAAGCCCAGATACGCATTCGGAACACTAAAGCTAAGTTGCCAGTTGGTCGAGGAAAATATCTGTCCACCCACCCAGAATATGATTACCTGCGTTCTAATAGGGTGGTTTCCTATTATTTTTTTATTGCCGAAATCGAAAGATTATTACTCCTGAAGTGCGCATTTCAAGCTTTTAGATTTTCGAATGACGATATCTATTTTTCGCGATTAAACGAAAAGTGAAAAATTTCAAGCGACGCGAAAACGCGACGGCTAAGTATACATGCTGGGAAAAGCCCGTGTGACGTCATTCTGGTTCCCGCTGTCGCCGTGTGAGGTGACCTTGGGGCGAGGGTGTGTGCGCCACTGCGATGCAGGCTGCTAGCAGATAGCGCTTGGCTTAAATATGGATTATTAATACCTTATCAAACGAAGAAAACTTTCCGACCTTAGGCAGTTTTAATAGGTGATTATTAAGACATGTTTCCCTGAGCTCTGTGCCTCATGCATGCATTGGTAATCTCAGACGATGTAAAACTCCTATCTACTCGTATAGAAACTAGGCCCCTGTGACGTCACGTGGAGGCTAAAGAAAATACTGCATCGAGAACCAAATATCAAAACACTAGTTAAAAATAAAAAATGCCAAATATCGCATTGATTGATTGAAATTTTTTTGCTGATTAAGATTAATGCATTTTGAAATTATGTTTTTAGATCTTTTATTGATGCAGTGGGACAGTGACTCGGATCATTGTGGCCCTCCCGACGATGTGAAACTAATAGGGTAGTTTCCTTCATCAAATAAAACGAAAGGCATTGATTGCGATTCCTTACCCACCATTAGTGTATTCATAATATACAAATTATTTGGTTTTAGAAATCCCAGTTTATACGAATGGCAATGGTCAATTTTAGCTGCATTTGAAAATTGCCATATTGGCGCCCATGCGATGCCACTCCAGGTGACAACTCATGGACCTAGTTTCTATACGAGTACATAGCAGTTATACATCGTTTGAGATTATCAATGCATGCATGAGGCACGGAGCTCAGGGAAAATGCCTTGATAATCACCTATTAAAACTGCCTATGGTCGGAAAGTTTCCTTCGTTTGATAAGGCATTAATAATCCTTATTTAAGCCAAGCGCTACCTGCATCGCAGTGGCGCACATACCCTCGCCCCAAGGTCACCTCACTTTGCGACAGCCGGAACCAGAATGACGTCACACAGGGTTTTCCTTGCATTCATACTTAGCCGTCGCTTTTTCGCGCGCTTGAAACTTTTCACTTTTCATTTAATCGCGAAAAATAGATATCGTCATTTAAAAATCTAAAAGCGTGAAATGCGTACTCCAGGAGTAATAATCTTTCGATTTAGGCAAAAAATAAGAAACTACCCTATTGTTGGTCCTTGCATTGAATATGGTTGAAGACCCATGTTTAAAATTTTGTAATGTTGTTTTGCCTGTGGCTGCTGTGATCGATGGGTAGTTGATTCGTTTTGGGTTGAAATGATGCGCGTCGACGCATACCAGAAGAGGGCGAAGCATCTGCGCAAGCCAGCCAGACTTTAACACTAGAATGCCGGGAAATTGGCTTACCCCAAGAATGCCGGGAGGGTGCCATTTTGACACCCATGTTCTTATAACCGTTTTATGTTGCAGATAATTATTTTCTTAGTTGCTAGTGTTAAATCGTCATCTTCATTGTTTTATTTGATTTCTGTTCCTTAATATTTTCAAAAAAAATAATGCCTTTTTAAGAAATTTCCACGGCAGTAAAAAAATATTATGCAAAAATTTCTGTTCTCCTGGACTACGGCATCTTTTTTTTGCATCTGGTTTTAGTCTTCGAATGTGGAAATTTGCTTTTAAAGGTGGAAATTTGAAAATAATAAAATCAATTACGACTCTTTCACTACACCATTGTAGAAAAGAAAACACAAAAAATTTGTAAAAAAACAAACAAAATCGAATACTTTTTTTACAGACTTCCAAAATGCTTGATCTAAATTGCAGATTCATTGAATTTCTGGCACTTTCGGCTTCCCGTCGCTTGGGGAACACTTCCGCGTTGGACATCGCTCGCTAGTCTTGCAAACATCCTCCATCACTTATCCCGCCGAAAACCTCTCTCTCTCTCTCTCTATCTCTCACTCCCTCGTGAACTTACGTCACTTCCGCATTCGCCTCTATCCTTTTCTCCCCCTACTCCCTCCATGTCGCATTTACGCTCCTCTTTTTATTTGTTCATCTTTTTTTTGCGTCCGGCCAAAGTCCTTTCGGAGAGAGAGGAGAAGGAAGGAGGGGGTTCGGAGGCGGGCGCGAGGAGTTGAAATTGGCGGCAAAGACGACAATGCGTAGAATCGAGCGCGTGTTCCTCTCTCTCGGGAGGAGCTCAGTGGCGTAGCCAGGGGGGAGGGTCCGGGGGGTCGGGACCCCCCCCCCGCGTAATATAGAAACAAAATTATTTTCCTATGTACAATACAACAAATTTAGTTCTATATCATATATAGTATATCCTCCTCATAAATGAAATCAGTGAGCAGTGGTAGGTTTATCGGCATGATTAAACCTAAACAAGTTTTTCCACATAGTACGAGAGAAGATTGGAGGCTTTCGAGATGTGGGTATGGAGAAGAATGGAGAGGGTGAAATGGACGGAGAGGAAAGGGAACGACGAAGTGCTGGACATGGTGGGTGAGGAGAGGCAGCTTTTAGATGAGATACGGAGGAGACAGAAGGTAAGGATGGAGTTAGTGCTTAGCGGGGAGGATATGATGAAAATTGGTGTTAGAGGGTAGAATGTTAGGGAGACGAGGGATGGGAAGGAAAAGAATAGGATTTTTAGATCGATGGAAAGGGATTAGGCCTCACATTGAATTATAGAAGGCAGTGCTGGAAGGAAAGGGAGGCTTCCAGATCACTTCTTGAACACTCCATGGAAACCTACCTTAATCGGTAGAATACTATAATAATAATAAAACAAAATATTGAAAAATTATGAATTTTCAAAATATTTCTTTAAAAAATGAAGTTTTTTCGATTATGAAAAGTGTTAAAATTAGTTTAAAACCCTCAACTTAGTACCCTGTTTTAAAAAAATTTCTCCCCTGGTATGGGACCCGCCCGAAAGAAATTCCTGGCTACGCCACTGGAGGAACTCGAATAGTATTTGATTGGGATTGATGTTAATTAATCAGTATAAATGGATATGTATTGTAAAGTCGGCCTTGGTGGTGGCGGGATAAATTCCTCACCTTCCTAAAGGTTGCTGGTTCGAATGCCGCATAGGTAGGTTGCCTATCTAGGGCATGGATGTTCTAGTACGATTTATTGTTAAATGTTATGAAAGCCCGATAAAAGGCCAAATAAAGTTTTCGGTGGTGTGGAAAAAAATTAAAAATAAAAGTGATATATGGTAGTTTTTTTCATCGAAGAAAACGAAAGGCATTTTTGCGATTCGTACCCACCGTTAGTGTATTCATTATGTAGAAATTATTTGGTTTTAGAAATCTCCGTTTAGAAGAATGATAATGGTCTATTTTAACCTCATTTAAAAAGGCCAGATTGGCGCCAATGCGATTCCACTCCACGTGACGTCACAGGGACCTAGTTTCTATACGAGTAGATAGGAGTTTTACATTGTCTGAGATTACCAATGCATGCATGAGGCACAGAGCTCAGGGAAACATCTTTTAATAATCACAAATTAAATTCTCGTAGGGTCGAAAAGTTTCCTTCGTTTGATAAGAGACAGACTAATCGAAGATCGATTGAAGCAATCTTAACAAAATCAAAGCAATTGGGTACAAGGGCGTACCCAGGATCAAAACTATAGGGGGTAAGCCATATATGTTCAAGTTGTAGGTAAGATTTAAGCATGGAAAAGGTGAATGAAACCAGTGGCGCAGCGAGGGGGAGAGGAATTGGGGGATAACCCCCGCCCCCCCAGAGCTCAGAGAAATTTTAAGTTTAATCTATTTTACTTATTTGGATTGATATTACTAATATAATAGTGTAAGGATTAATAAAATATCCCTAAAAAAGCCGCTAAACACACCATTTTGAACTTTGGAACCATTTTATCTTAAAATTCCGCAATTTATTAATCTCCCAACTACCGCTTATCCTGGTGGATATTCCATATCACCACACACCCCGGTATTAGTTGCACTTAAACCCCCCCACAGCCTTAATCCCTAGCTGCCCCCCTGAGCGAAACAAACATTTCAAGGAAACCGTAACAACTCGTTCTGAGTTTTTAAAATTATTTGCTTAAAAAAATAGTATTTTCCTTAAAGAAATTTGCTATTTTTGCTTCTAATGGGGGGCAGCTGCCCCATCCTGCCCCTCGCTGGGTACGGCCATGCTTGTGTGTTTTCACACTTTTTTCTTTATGTCGACCCAGGTTTCGGCATAAAATGCAATTTTTTAGCCTTGAAGATGGCTTTATGTGCCAAAACCTGCTATTAGTTTTAGTATGTTAAATATCACAGATTTCCGCCGAATTACGCCGGAATCTTTATCTTTTAAACCGATCTCAACATTTTTGACTTTTGATGATGACATCTTTTCGAGTGTGCCAAGTTGATGGTGATAAAATTTTCAATGGATAAGTAAACGAATTGAATAGTAAATAAACCAACACGAGCGTGCAATGCTGTCGATGGAATTAGCTAATCCGTGGTCATCTTTTGACGGAAAGGTCGATTGGATGGGATATCGATGTGGACAGTGGCGTAGCCTGGAATTTCGTTCGTGGGGGGTCCAAAACTAGGGGTAAAATTCTTGAAAAACAGAGTACTAAGTAATAGGTTTTAAACTAATTTTAACACTTCTCATAATCGAAAAAATTCATTCGTTAAAGAAATATTTTTTTAATTCATGATTTTTCAATTTTTTTTCTTTCATGAAGGAAAATGATTGTAAAATAAATTAAAATAACTTTGTATTATTCCACACTTTATTTTAAATAGCACGACTAAATTTAAAATGAAGTGTGGGATAAAACAAAGTTATTTTACTTTATTATGAAGCAATTCCATAAAATAACGCCCGAGACCGTGTCTTATATAAAAATGATTGTGTTTTTATATTTCGGGGGGGGGGGGGGGGGCCGGACACCCCCCCCCCCCTGACTACGCCACTGGATGTGGGCTAGGGGATAATCTTTGCCCGTCTTGGCCGTGAATACGCATGTCAAAACATGTTCTTCCTTATCATTACTCGGAGGGAGGCACTACTACGATCGCGTGATAAGAGCTGGGCTATATTTGGATCTAGCGCTGCGCGGCAAAGGCGGGTTGGGTTCACTGCCAGACCCTACGAGATACAGTTTACTCTATATCGTTGGTCGGGCCAGAGGTCGAACCACGAGCTAAGCGATTAACGCACGTCGACATAACATGACGCGTAAAATGGAAGAATAGTCCTATATTTACACTTTGATCGTATCCCTTGAGTCTTTCAAATGCCATTCTAAATGACTGAGGAAATGATGAAGTGACTTCACCACTCCCTTTGTCACTTGGAGAAATCAAGTGGAGAAGTGCGATTGATTCTTAATCTAACCAAATTTCATTAGGCCCAGCGCACACGGTGCGGCTGTTCTGCAACTACAGTTGAAGACCAGTTGACCGTGCAACTGTTTTGTGACCTCGACAATGTATTGGAGTTGGGAGTCGCACACGAAACGATTGATATTTGACGGTTCAAACCAATCTGAGGACAGTGGCATACAACCGTGGGCCCTCGGTTGCAGTTGCGTTGCAGACTCGAGTTCTACGAGACCAATTAGTGTTTTGCCGATGTTTTGACGGCCGTATAGTGTCAATATCAATAAGGGTGATCAAGAACTCAACATGAACCTCTATGGAGCAGGAGAGAAGCATGAAGTTCTGTACAACCATAAAATATCTATCGCTTTCAATATTGACAATAGTTAACAACGTCATCTTAGTCTGAGCCCGACATAGTAAGCGCACACGGCCAAGCCAAGGCCTTAAATACACGTACCGCACTAAATAAACACCTCACTGATTGCACAATAGACGCATTTGATTCACAACCAGCCCTTTGTCAGTACAATCGTGTGCGGACAGAAGTTTTATTTCAGTTGTAAACTGGTTGCCGACGCAACTGGTTTCCAACTTTAATCACAAAATAGTCAAATCGTGTGCGCTGGACCTTATTGATTTGTTTTGCTTGCTACTCAAATTCATTTTTGAGCTTCTGCTGGGCATTTCCATTCAAATTTATCCAAGCCTCAATGAAAAGTGCGGGGTCACCATCATGGATAAAAATGATGTTGTTTACCTACAAGTATGAAAATTTTAACTACCCAAGTCCGTAACTCATTAAAATGAAAAACATTTAAAGCAACACCAAAAATTACCGGCGTGGCGAGCAAGGAGAAGCGGTCAATTTTGTACAAGTCCACAACAACCCAATAGCAAGGCTAGAACGTTGAAATTTACTTTTTTTATGATGTCATACTTGCACTATAAGGTAAGAAATAAGTTTTATGATTAACAGGGAGTGAAATATATTTAATGTTTGCTTTAAATTGCAAGTTTCCTTTACTTGACAATTTATACCACTACAATTTATGTATGGGAACAAAGTCCGTTTAATATGCATTAGATTCTTCTGCAATAATGTTTTCATAATTTATTTTTTAATTCCTGCAATATAGTCGCGGATTTATAATGCATGGGAATAATAGGATAAAATACACTTTACAGCAGCAGTAATAATTATTGCGATGCAGGCTATATTCTTGTTTACATTTTCCTTTTATTTAGAGTATGCACATAACAAACATTAGCCTAGCTAATACTAATTGAACACTGACAATACAGTTAGCATTAATGACAGTTAGCATTATACTTCCAAATTGTATAATGTAATTCAGAATTAATGTATCTTTTATGATATGAGCCCCGATGTGATGGAAGTTGATATTATTAATTAAAGGAGACATTGCAATATTTCCTCTCAATTTATTTTTGCGCGACGCATTTCGTTGAAAGAACAAATGAAAACTTCAAAATGTCCTTGAAACAACGCAACGCTTTGTTCGAAAATAAACTCAGGAGAAATATTTCAATGCCTTTAGCTAATTTCAGTAGCGTATACAGAAAAAACTTGGGATGCGCAAAAGATATCTTGAGCTACCTTTACTTTTATCGTAATGAAAAATGATCAAGTCACTTTATTCAAGTCAAATTATCGATCATTTTCTCTTTATATCTCCTCCTGAATAGTTTTTTTCATTCTCATACTAGCGTATCTTTCATTATCCTGTAACCATATTTTTCTGCAGTAAAATAATATCAAAAATCTAACGCAGGAAATGAAAGACATTCTGGTCACAATAAGAAATGCAGGTTAACAGTCTCAAGCATCAAGACCAATTTCTGCCGGAGCCATAGAAAAAATTTCTCAGAAGCAGCCGACACGGAAAATGAGGACGAAATATTTACTGCGAAACTATTACAGATTTTACTCAATAGATAATCGTAATATAACATATCTGGCCATGTGTAGCAGAGAGATTTTCACGGAGTGCCCTTATGCATGATTGTTGGCTATAGCCTAAATATCAATTCAGAGATTATTGAAAATGGATGGGGCTCTAAAAACGGCTATTTTCTTCTCTACCTTCGATGTCGGACGTAATACCCTGAATTTCAGGCGAAGTATTAAACGAATGGGCTTTTACGGATATTTTTAGCTTCGGCAAAGGTTCTAGCGGTGGCTAAAAAGGGTCCGGGCGGCAACCAGTTTTCAAAGTCGGGAGCGGCTTAGGACATTGGAAACGTCTCATTACTCGCACTTTATGACCCCTTTCGATCCCGTACATAACGCAAGAATGCGGCGATATGCATACGAAAAAGCTCCACTGGCAATTTAGAGGGGCTATGGTCGCACTATATCGGCAAATCACCGCTTGTCGGAATCCTCCTCTTGACAATTCGTTCTGGTCGTTCTTTCGTCAGTTTTTTTACCTCTCATTTCTGCCGTGAGGTGGAGCTTTTAAGGGACGAAATCTACTTCTTGATGCTAAAAATAACCCGCTCAACTTTCCAATCGCCAATTTATCATGTGCATCTGTTCGAAGTGGAAAATATTTCCAGCGTCACCCGATATTGAAACTGTTTTGCATGTGATCTTACCGAACGTGATTTCATTTGCCAAACGAAAGGATTTATATACTTTTTTTAACTTTCGGTTCGTTTCTTTCCTCTCGCTGGCGACAGAGGTAATGTAAATCTTCGGAATGGCAGGGATTAGATGCGAGTTAATTGCAGGTACTCGGAGCTACATAAGCCGACTGACCTTTTAAAAATTCTAGTCGGTATTTAAATAGAAAAAAATTGCATTTTCCATCAACGACAAATATTGTTCTATTTTCATTTTTTCCAGAGATCTACCAAGTAAATTTTATTTTAAATAGCCTGATATTACCCAGAAAAAACCTTTGTAGTGATGCATGGAGGAGTGTTTGAAATATTTGACTCCCTCCTGGAGCCAAGAATCTATTGAATTGTGCACCTTGAAATACGAATATGACATACCTGCTATAATTAGTATTTACAAATAAGGAACACATTTAAATACTATTCTTTGTTGAAGCATTCACATTATTAATGTGGATAATATATCGCGTAGTTAATGTTTGTTGGGTTGTGCTTGTTGGCACAGTAGTTCACAGAAAGTAACTAATACTTTCAGATAAAAAAGTGAACAAAGTAAAGCTATGGCAGGATTTTTGAAGACTTTTACGATTGTATTTAAAAGTCCCTTCAACTTTATTGCAACTATTAACTCTTACTCCTTAGCTTTGTTTTAGGCTAACGTGATATTCATTTCTTTTATTGGTCAAACCTTTCAACGTTGCGGAAATGGAAAGTTTCTTTAGAAAGCCAAATATTTTTCAAAGAAAATTCTGATTGCATATAATATCGAATCACAACGCGATTCACCAGATCTTCAAAACGTAACGTTCATTTTGGTGTTCGGAAAGCATTGAATGCTTCTCCTTCCGCGAGATCTCTTGGCCAGTATCAGCTTATCACAGCAAGGCACGTTTTTGGACACGCTGGCTGATGTGGCCGGCATTCTTTTGTGATCGCCTCCCGAGCGTCAGCCAGGAAGTCGCGGGGACCGTTCGCTAAAAAATATGCGTGTGACCACCAGGAACATTCCTCCTCGAAAACGATTTCTTAAGGCGATGCAGGTGCCAGATATTCTCCCGCGATTTATCATTCGTAGATAACGTTTGCTAGGACCCTGACAGATGAACAGCAAGAGAAATTAGCTAGAGGCAGCGTGTATTTGCTGTGTATTTTAGATAAAAGGTGGTTTCCTATTATTTTTTTATTACTTAAATCGAAAGATTATTACTCCTGGAGTACGTATTTCACGCTTTTAGATTTTTTAATGATGATATCTATTTTTCTTGTTTTAATTATCTTTATTTGTTCTATTTAATGGCTTAGTGATGTAATTGGTAGCATATTCTAGTGATTTTTGGAAGATCCAGGTTTGAATCCTGTCTAAGCCAAATGCTTATTTACACGATGTGTTTCATTCGTCTAAAAAAGTAAAATATAGACAACTATGCACGCTAGTTATCTATTTTTTGTTTTAGTTCCTCAGTAGGACTTTTGATTAAATTTTGGTGGTATTTACAATTAATTAAAAATTGCTTTACTCATGATCAGACTATTAACTACCCTTTTCTATCAAAAGTAAAAAGGCTCTCCTAATGTAGCTTAACGATACACTCTGACTCTTTCATATTCACTATCGGCCGGTAAAAATAGTATCAAGTGACTTGATTATGATACTAATTTTAGAAATATGTATTAAACTCATACTACAATTGAATTATAAAAACTTGCACAAGATGAAGTTATTCCAACAGAAAAGCGGGTGGAAAAAGCATTTCAAATTAATTTAAAATATATAGTAAATTCCACTTGCGCAAGGATTAATATGTACCATTCTCAAAAAAAATTGCTATTAAGTATTTGCTGTACTGCGAGGTTGTGATGGGAGCTCTTCACTTAAAACTATGAATGGAATCAGTCAGGAAATAAGTTTACCAATCAAATTTTCAATCCAATTGAGCAAAAAAATCTTTGCTCAAGGTTATTTGCATTCGCAGTTTGCATTGCATTTGCATTTGCATTGCAGCCCCATTGCTGGTTTCCAGAAATGTCGGTAGTGGGAGGATGATAAACGGTGACGTCACGTGTCCATTCCAGAATAACCGTGATGTAAGGCGGCTTTTGTGGTAGTCGTTTTTAGTGAGAAAAAATAAGGAATCGCATCGATATGCTGTTTTCTTCCTTCATAAATTATTCATCTCACCCGCTGCTGCAAATGGATTTTTTAGGGCCCGCGTCCACTCGATGGAAAGAACCGGCAGGAGAAGTACGTAATCGATCATGAGTTGGTGATTTGTGCGTGCGATCACTCTTTGAGATTAAAAGGCTGGCAAAATGTGAGGCGAATCCTACTGTGGCAATGGCCGAGCGAAATCGTGGAAGCTTAGCTGGGGATAATAGTTCGTAGAGATACGTGAAAATCGCACTTTCATTTTATCGCACTCTCAATAACAGTTTATCGCATTTTGTAGCGTCTATTTTTTATTTTCATAATGAGGTAGATGACGATAAAATGTTGTGAAACACAGCTACCTGACAAAATACAGAATATTTTAAATAACCATGTTGAAGAACAATAATAAATTAAGGAATAAGACATATAGTGGCGGAGGTGTAGCTTACCCGCGCCCACTTGTAGTTCGCGATCACGTAGAGTCCTAGCCAACTAGCAGCTGGCCAGTCGCTCACATGCTTTAAGCGGTGAGTGTCGGCGGAGCATTTAAACTGCGCTCGGCACAAAATGTACGAATTTTGCCGTCGAAAAGGCAAATTTGCGTAAAAATATCATAAAAATCCAGTCATCGCATCTATGTCGCATTCATTTGCGCACATCGCGTCTATATCATATTTATCGCATTTGCGATATTCATGCATCTAAAATAATTCGTCTTCAATGGAGAATTTAACGGCTGCTAATGATTTGGGGAACTCTCCTGAAAGGCGATTAAATCCTGCGTTAGTGTTTCGGTCATTTTGCGTTTAGAGGCGTCATACATAGGAAGCCACCGGTGTAGCTCCTGTTTTCGCTAAGCTTTAGACTAATTTGTCCAGGAAATAGCCTATAACTGCGTTAAGCTTCAGCAGCAGGCAAGGGTGTGCTGTTGCACAGAACGTAGGAGGGTTCAATAAGCAGGAAGCAGTTGGTGTTACTTTTGGCATATTTAATATGACAACAATCACAAGTACAAAGAAATCACAAGAATAATAAGTACACAGTGTTATTAAGTACCCTCAGTAGCTTAACTAGCTAAAGCACTCAACCGGAAATCGGGGAATCTGGGTTCCAATCCCGGTCAAGGGGAATGTTTTTTTGCTCTGTGGATCTTTCGCACAATGGTGCATTGCGGGAGATTCCCGTACAAGTTTTCACCGTGGCTTGTCCCGGTATACTTTAAACAGTTTGCTCAAGGGAGGCCGGGCGAAGGCCCTAATACAGACAGGACGGGAAGAAAGTGAACAGCCTGGTAGATGACAGGAAGGGTTTTATAAAAAGAGAGCCCAGAGGAAAAAAACGATTTAATCCCTTTCCCGTGCTGCACTTAAAAATAGCCCTTGAGAAGATCGGGTAATCAGCGGGAGGCGTAGAGGTGAAGCGGTTCTCACTTAATCATGCCAGTAATCATCGGTTTCTTAAAGATTCACCCTGGATAAGAACTTATCTCTCATTTGGTAGTGATTAGTTGGGAGGAATCAGGCTTACCAGATGGGCTGTTTTCGAAATCGAGTTTCGACGGCTAAAATTAATCTAAGATGTCCTCTGGAACTTGTATTGTTTTCGGAAATAGATATATTTAGATGCACTATTTATATACGCGACACAAGCGAAACCCTAGCTTCAGTATTATAATGAAAAAAATAAAATGAAATATTAATAAATAGAATAAGAAATTATAACACCTCTCCTTCCTCTTGAGTGTTAAATCAAATGGAATAAAACAACACAAATGTGTATAAAATTAATCAGTTAGGAGTGATACAATCATCAACCCGTCATTGACGTCAGACAATATTTTCGCTTGAGAGGATCATTCATGACCTGGTTAATTTCAAGTTGCACTTGCGCAGCGCCATTCACTATGCTTGAGACGCGATTGGCCCAGAGCGAAATTCTCATGTATCCTCATGAAAATTTTATGATTTCATTTTTACCCGCTATGTTATCATAGATCATCACGATTATCTTTTTTAATTTTCAAAGCTCTGTGGGCTATCAAAAAGCTCTCATATACTATATTTTTATTCATTATCTCGATGGTAATTGGCGTGGGGCATCAGTTTTTTATACTGACTTATAATATACACTTGAAAAAGTCATGAGATCAGTGACGTAGTCAGGGGGAGGTCCGGGGGGCCCGGAACCCCAAAATATAAAAGCACAATTATTTTACTTCACCAAAGAAAACAAAATATTGAGAAATCATTAATTTGCAAAGTATTTTTTTAACATGTGAAGTTTTTTCGATGGTGAAAAGTGTTGAAATTAGTTAAAACCCATTACTTAGTACCCTATTTTTAAAACACTTTTCCCCCTGGTTTTGCCCCCCCCCCCCCCCCCCGAACGAAATTCCTGGATACGCCACTGTATGACCGTGCTACTCGTAGTTTTATTCATTGCCATCATCAAGTTATTATCTAGTGGTTATTTTAGGATTTGCAGAGTATAGAAAGTTGCTGACGTCATTCACTTCTTCCGCCCAATCACCGTGGAAGATTAGTGTACGGGGAATTCCTGCCGTGATTCCCAGTGATTATAGGTTAATGAATTTTATCACTGATTGTTGACAGAAATTTTCGAGAATTTTTCACTCTTGCAAAGCGAGTGAGTCTTTAATTTTAAAATAACCTTTTTCGCAGAACAATCATTTTAGCAATTACCTATATGTATATTGAATTCAATTAATGTTCATTTGAACGTATGTGAAAGTTCTCTTTTTTCCTAATGCTCGTGAAAAGGTTTACTCGGAAAAACGTGGTCAGAAAAATACGCAAGATATTAAACTGGAAAAACCGTAAAATTAGTTACCAATGTCTTTTGCCAATACTCTTCAAAGTGGTCTGGAAAGATTTAGTAGGCATCTTAGCTAGAAAAAAATTACTTTCATGTTGTTGGAACTAAAATTATGTTGGTGATGGAAATCGTTACATCATAGCCGATCCACACTGAATCTCGTCAAGCTAGGCTGTTGATTATCAGCAATTCCTTATTGGTATTTTTATTAGAGCGCCTGGCTGGAATTCGGGGGATCCTAGTTCGAATTTCAGTTAAGGCACTTCATTTTTCCTTTCTGGGATATCTGCACATGATTTGCAGTTGAAGGTATGAAATGACTCCTCCTTGATGTCGGCGGGGAACAGCCCTGGTAAATCAATGGTCGCGGGTTCGGATCCCGATTGGGTAAATTACTCCTAACCAGGGCATGGATGTTTTGTGGTCATCCATTGTAATTTGTTGTTGCCGTCTGATGCAAGGCCAAACAGTGTTGTTTTCGGCGTGATGAATATAAGGTATGGTATGGTGATGGGAGAAGGCGACCGACAGCTGAGGTCATTGGCGCTTTGAGGGAAGGGTATGGAAGGAAGTGTGGAGAGAAACCCGGCTTCGGCATTAGCCTACTCTTAGCGAAAGACACCAAATGACCTCTGCTTAACGACCCGTCCGACGGACGGAGGGCTACACTCGAAGTTCCCTCCACAAGGCACTCAAGCAGGGATCGGGTAGTTTCTGAAAAATCTCTGCCGTTGTCAGGATTTGAACCCAGTTCGATTGGGTAGAAGTCAGTGCTCTGGCCACCACGCCAACCCGATCTCCGTGAAGGTTATATATATATAAAAAAGATGCATTTCTTCGATTTCGTGGTAATTTTTCAAAGAAAAACGTACTGGTTTCGTACTCATCGCTTCCGGTTACGTTATTGGCGGCCTCGCTTTGGTTTAGATGCGACAAATTGCATCGGTTGGTCTGACTGATACCATAAAGGCTGTATTTTACGGGGCACGAAATTACGCAGGTCAGAATTGCATTAATTTTTAAAATGGCGTGGAATTGCGCGAATGCATGAACGAAATTAGAACAGGGGCTGTTTTGCCATCTCACGTCCACGCATTCCCGCATGTGATCTAGCAATTCACCTCTTTACACGACGCAATTTTGACTTCGTACACACGTCAGATTGTGCAAGTACGTGCCCCGTGTAAAACGGTCTTAAGAGAAGTCGACGAGACGAGATGAATATAGATAGTGAATTTTTAATGAATTTTTGTGGTCGTCCATTGATATATGGGCTCTCGATTAAAAGACCAAATAGCGTTGTTTTCGTGGTGATAAATATGAATAAAATTAAAAATAAACATCCAAAGCGGTGTGTGCGGAACACCAAAGATCCGTGTTCGATTCCCAGTCCAGGGGAATTTTTCCCATTGCAATTCTTGTAAAAATGAACATGTTTTGTTTCGATTTGGATGTTATTTCTCAAAGAAAAACGTACGTAAAGTTTAAAGTTACATAATTGGCGGCTTCCCTTTAGTTTTTATGCGACAAGTTACATCGAAAGTACTGATTGATATCGTAAGAGAAGTCGGCGAGACGAAATGAATGTAAATAGAAGCATTAGGATGACTTTATTTCCTCCCCTCGACGTCTGGCAGAAGGCAGCACTGGATCGTCCTGCATGCCGCCACTCAATACTGCTACTCCGATATATTTTTTTCCTCTCCTCCCGTTCACTCTACCCGACCAGTCTGGGAATGGCTTTAAATGCATATACGAGTAATTGCGGTCTCCAGCTTCTGTTGAGCGCGAGAGAGACTCTCATCATCGAAGGATTAACATTTCATCGGTCCCAGCAGATCCTCATTCATGCGGTCACGCCACGTCGGCGCTGGGAGTAATTTTTCTTCATTATATTTAGCGCTTGGTAAGAGGGATTCTGAGATGTTCAGTACTTTGCGGTTGTTGGGATATTAATAATTGCAGTGATGAGAGTATGGTGTATCCTTTTTTTATCTTCTCAGAAATCAGTGGCATGCATTAGTTCGACTCTGTCCACGCTGATGAATTCATCTTCACCGTGAAAAACTATTGCGCGTTCATCGAAGATAACAAAAGTTCACCGTCGGATTATAAGGCAAGAGACGATTGGTGAACGGCATGTTTAACTAAATCTTAATTAAAATTAAATCATAATATAAAACATTGGTATTCGGCTGTTAACTCGAAGGCTGAATGGTTCGAGTCTAACCCAGGGCATTATATTAATTTTCTTCCGGTGACGATTTTCTTTCCACGATGATGATGCCGCTGCGTCGAAGTTAGTTGTACCGCGAGAATAAATAGGTGGATAAACACATAGTTTTTCCTTTCATTTGTTGAAATGAACTTCCACAAAGTTGAACCGGAGACTATAGAGATTATAAGCCTAGCACAATATGTTTTGTGCAAACTTTTACAGAATGTATTTAGGCTTCTGCCTATCGAAATTGCAACCAATCGAATCCAAAATACGGAAACATGTTGCAATTTAAGTTGGGAAACAGCATTTTAGGCAGAAAAACGGTAATTTTTTGTGGGAAAAATTAGGCATAAGAAGTACTATGGGGCCTATGAATTTTTCAACAATGTATTATAATAGCATATTCAAATGAAGTCTCTCACTTGCTTTCTGATACGTTGAGATAGATCACTTGACTAACCATATCTATTGCTTTATTTACCTAATTTCTTGAACGAATATATTCAACTGTCTGTGAAAAACTGTCGTGAATTACAGATATTTGAGAAATATATATCATATAGTATTTATTTTTTAAATTTCGGTAAAAAGTAAAGTTTCTATCAGCAGTATGGTTCTCTTACTTTAAAGGCCAGGTGGACTATTTTTTCATTTTTCCATTGTAAATAACTTCCGAATATTTAGCCGCATAGGTATACTCAACTAACATCCCTATCAAATAATTTTCTTTGTAGAATAATTTTTTTTCTAGCCTTTTTCCTTTCATAACTCGCGTCAAAATTTCTACGAAGATAATAACACCGACCTCTTTAAACTTCATCGGTAAAATATAAGCACATGAGTAGTCTTAAAAAAGTGAAACGCTTTAGAAAATTAGTCTACTTTTTGAAAAACTTATTTATGCATCTCAAAACAGCATGTATATTAAAAGCTCGGGTGTAGAATAATATCTCTTTTCACCGAAAAAAGTTTTTTTACAAGGACTTAACCTATTGTTTTCTTAATTTGTGAGTACGTTCCAAATTATGTAAATTTATTTATGAAATAGTGAACTGAAACTATGTTGGAAACAAGTAAAAACTTTGCAAATTTTTAATCTTTTTGCCTTACATCATAATAAGTTTTCTGTATCACTAAAAAAAAACACCCAAAGCATCCTTAGTGAAAGAAAGTTACCCATCACTGTGTATGTAAGTTTGAGGTTTTAGAACTCATTTTTTTTACTGAAGCACTTTTGACTCTTTACCTGTAGTGCTTTCAAGGGAAACAGAGAGCCATTTTCATTCTCGGAAACGTGCGATTACGCGATCCAGCGGCAGGAAATTCCAGACCACAAATTTGGAGAAACTAAAGCATTTTTATTCCGTTTTTACGATACATCCGTCCCGAGGGACGAAACCGCGTGCTTTATCGTCTCGAACGAAAATGGTATCGTTCGTAAAACATTTTCGCTGCGCAATAATTTACAGGTAACCGCGAAAGTGTGTGGCGTACAATGAGTTTCCCTCTCGTTAACGACGTTAAACCTTGCATTGTTTAAGGCTACTAGACCAGAAAAATAAAAGTTCTCAGAAATGGAGTGTTCTATCTCCTAGGCTATGCGTAATGAAATAATTGTCCAAGCGAAACTCGGAGCTGCATAGCCGTATCATTAATCCACGTCGAAATGCTTTTCTTATAATGACACACATTGAATGACACACATGGATGTATTAAATTAGCTTGTAGTCGTAATTGATTACTTATTTTGTAAAGCAACCGTAATCGAGCTCAGTTAATTTCTCTCAGTACTTATACCAACACTGCTCCTATCTTGAATATCGATGGCTAAGTTCTAACAACACGTATCTCAAAAATAGCAACTTTTCAGGGGAGCAAAAAAAAAACTATTATTTTTCTTTGCTGTACAATGAAATTAAATACCAGAAGTTCAAAAAACTGAAAAAGAATCATTTATATGCCAGCAAAGAGTTGTTTTTTGCTTGTATTTATTTTTAAAATGTTATTTTACTATGAATAGAAGACACGGTGTCCGGCGTGATACGGTGGAAATCTTTGATATTCAGCTTAGTAAAACCACTTGTCTGTTTCCAAAAACTTTGATTTAAACCGACCATGGTTTCGGCATATTGATAATGGCACAAGTTGCCGAAACCATGGTTGGTTTAAATAAAAGTATGTGGAAACAGACAAGTGGTTTTACTAAGCTTAATTATTACACTTTGTTTAAGATACCTGTCTCAAACCGGCCGAATTTGAGATACGTGTTGCTAGTACGTAGCCATCGATATAGATGTCATTGATCGTCGTACGCTGTTACTCCTTAAATTTCGCCGCTATAAAGTTCTTCAATGCACTGTTTTCGGGGCGTTGTTGATTAAAAACGAAATAGTAATAAATTTAGCAATGCAGCATCACGCGTGGTGGATCGTCGTCACAGGAAAGTGATTACGGGGGATATGGGGGTGGTAGTGTTTGCTCGGGCACTTTAAACGGAGGGATGGAAACGGTGGACTTTTAAACCGTCCATTCCTTTGTTCTCTTTGGACGTTTCCTGCAGGATGTTCGTCTCCGTCGTTTTTTTCCGCGTTTTTTTTGTATTCCACCTTCCTCTTCGCTTTCGCCGTCGTCCAACCCTTTTCACGAATGCTCTCTTCGTCTTCGCGTGGAAGCAGAACCGGACGAGTGTTTTATGCGGACGCATTCTTTCACGGCCCGATGCACCGCTGATGGGAGTCTCTCCGGCCGGCAGATGGGGTTAATGGCGTCCGCGCACTACTAATGTAAGTGCATCTCGAGATAATGCACCACGCCGACACGGTGGCCGCCTCCAGTGCTTTATGGCTTGCGACGAGCGGAGCGGGAATCGTCATTCTTTTGTTACATGCCCTGTCGTCGCATTAATATTTTTGTAACTCAAGCTCGCCACACTTATTCCCTTCTCCATCATAGTAAATTTGTCCCACAGTACGAGGTACCCAATTATGAGGTTGATAGGTTCTCTGAAAATCTCGCATTATGGATTTCCACCAAGTTACGCCCGCTACGATTAATTATAATAAAAATTTAAGTTTAAATACGAACTCTTGTAGGTTTAGGTTTTTAACAGAAATGCATTTGCTGACGCTTCGGATATTCATTTTCTCTTTTTGTAGTTTTTAGTTTGTTTGTATAATAAACAACTTTATCAACTTTTTCAACCTCATTACACCTTTTAAGCTCTTGGCAATGCTCTTTCCAATTCTTTCTAAATCTCAGCCTATAGTATAAGCCATACAATTTTTATTTTGTGTCATTTTGTGAGTTCAGCGAGGTGTTGGTGTTCTCTTGCTATAGATAAGTTTCACAAGGTCTTATAATTTTCGGCTATTATGCAGTGGTATGGATTAAATTGAAAGTCAAATCGTTGCGTCATATAGAAGAAACCAGATGTGTAATAGGATGCCATTCTTTGGAAAGCGGGTGCTGAGGTATACGTCGGACAACACGCTGAGTCATCGTAGGCCTCATCTTGTGTTGCTAATGAATTGGAATGGACACTTGAGGTGGCTATGATGCTTTACGCGATTACGAAGTACATTCAGCCCTAACAAAAAATACCATTTATAGGTTCCTTTGACGTGGAAAATCTGTGGATGTTGACGTAACTTTAATTTTTACTACACTGCAAAGAGTTCTAGTTCTACCTGATTTCTGGTTAGCCATAAGATTAATGCTTTTAATTTTTTCCTCTCACATGCACTGGACAGCATGTACTTTCCTAACGCTTGATTGATAATAATTGGACTCATATTCACGCAACAATTTGTGTAATTGGCCCTTGATGGGTCCTGTTGATCCCTGCACTCGTACCAACCTTCATTTTTCAGTTTAGCAAGTGATGGTTTTCTTAATATTTTTCATTATGGCAGTATTGAGCTTGATAGTAACGTTTTATACGTACATTTTCTTAAGTGATGCCACTTCACCACTCACCAATAACGCGCCAACTACTTCATTCCAATAGTTCATTAACCAAATTTGTGATAACTATCGGTAGTAATTTGACCCTTCTCTTATTTAATAGAGTTGTGGAAAATTCATTTTAAAAAATCCGGGATGAATTGTTAATAAACCTTCAATTCTAAAGGCCTGGTTACACGGTACATTAAAAAGTACAAGTTAATGTACCTTTGCGTGGATTATTTTGGTGGACCGGAACGGGACATGTGCGAAAGCATGAACCAAGTTAGAACAGGTTCTATTTTCCGTTCATGCATTCGCACAAGTTGGGTGGTTACACGGTGCATTTTCGTGTTCATTCACATCTACATCTACATCTACACAATACCCTGCTAGCCACCTCTAGGGTGTTTGGCAGGGGGGTGACAAATCACCAACATGCAGCACGCAAGAGGAACCTCACATGCACACCGCACGGTCATAGAAATATTACGCATACTAGCAAAATATACATGCTTATTCATAAAAAAAAACTTGCTAATGGTTAGTGATTCCTAGAGCAAATACATGCAAGGTTAGAAATATGAAAAAAACATGCAATGAGTGATCCTAGCGAGCGACGCCATTAATCATATCAATTGAAACAACCTTGCTACCCTTAATACTACGAGGGAGGAATGATATTTTAAATCTCTCTGTTTTGCAATCTATTTCTTTTATTTTATTCTCATGATAACGTCTACTATAGTACGATGGTAAACGAAGGATATGATTCACGTCGTCTGAGAAAATATCTTCTTCGAATTTCCTAAGTAAGTTAAGCCTATACTTCGATCTACGGTCCACTAAATATTCCCATCCTAACTCGTGTAACATACTAGAAACGCTGAATTTTTTATCGTTACAACTCAACACAAATCTGGCCGCCCTGCGCTGTACTCGATTGATTTCAGCTATTAGTCCTACTTCGTAAGGGTCCCATATGCTAGCAGCATATTCCAAGTGAGGCCTCACTAGAGTCAGGTAGCTTATTTCTTAGGTACCTTGTATGATCTTAGGTTTTCCCGGCGTATCAGTTGCAGAAACTTTTCTTAGGTAGCCTATTCACGCGTTCATACATTTAGACATTAACCCGTACGTGTTGATGTATCGTGTAACCAGATCTTTAAAGGGTCTCTCCCTTACATTCTATCTAAAAACCCTATTCTCTTCCTTCCTCTACCTCGTTTAACCAACATTCTTCCCTCAAACTCTGTTTCAACATCCTCTCCCCGATTAGTACTCGCTCCACCCATTCATTCTGTTCCTCCGTATCTCATCTGCCCCTTCTCACCCGCCATATTCTGCACTTCGTCGATCCTCATCCTCTTCGTCCACTTCACCCACTCCATTATTCTCCAGACCCACATCTCGAACGCCTCCTATCTTTCCTCGTCTTCTTTCCTAAATGTCCATGTTTCCGCACCGTAAAGTGCTACACTTCAGATCAGACTCTTCACTAGCTTTTTGTTTAAACCAGGGGTCCCCAAAATATGGCCCGCGGGCCGGATCCGGCCCTCGCAATCGTTTCAAGTAGGTAGCACGAGATTCTCGCTCGTTTAACTCTGTGAGACTCCGCTAGGAGCATTGCAGCGCTATACTGCACGCCAAAGTCGCCTTCAACTGTACTAAATAAGAAATACGCCACCGGATCCTTCAGTAGACGTTGTAATCGAATACTTCAGTCATCGGCAAATTGGCTATCCGGCCCACGGGGCGATTCGTGGCCTACTAAATTGGAGACCCCTGGTTTAAACTCTTGCATAACGATCCTTCTCATCTAATGATCATAAGCTCCTTCCTGTTTATAAACAAGCTATTTTACTAGTAGAGTATAATTAGCAGAGAAAAATTTCAAGATCACCTCCTTTAGGAAAGAGAAAAATTCATACCTCCTAATTCTTAAACGTTTTGCTAGTCACGGCCGAGAGATGCCATGCCGTCGGATGCTGCGACGATTCTCGGAGACGGCGGATCGGTCACGGGAGAGCTTAGCACAAGACTGGCGCATTATAAGTGCACGGATGCCCACCGCACGCATTGTTTGAGCATGACGGTGAGTTTGCGGGTGCATTTGCAAGCGCATTTCGTGCATGCAAGTCGGTGCAAGGGGCCTCAAAAGGGACAAAGGGGACTTCCGACTTAAGTGCGGGGAGCAGCGGGGATTGTTTTCCCTCGGAAGTGGAAGCACAAAAGGAGAAAGGAAGGATCGAGGAAAGGTCGAAGCAAAACGGGGTAGGCACAGTCTTCAGCGAGAATAATTTGCAAGGAAAAGGGGAAGATAAGGGGCGATGGCCAAGTTTACGGAAAGGGGAGGCTTCCTCGGGCTTCACTTGAGGAATGGCATGAAGCTTACTTCTAAAATACACAATATATAAATGCTATATTTTAAAACATTATGAGGACCAATTTGGATTCAGAAAAAAACAAAGGCATAAGGGAAGCAATATTGGCCCTTAGACTGCTCATAGAGAAGAGAATGGAAAAGAACAAGCCAACGTTCGTTACGTTCGTGGACTTAGAGAAGGCATTTGACAACGCCGATTGGAGCACAATGCTTGGAATCCTAAAGGAAATTAGGGTTCTTCACAATGACAGAAGAATCATCCACAGTCTATTCAAAAACCAAGTAGCGGTGAGAAAATCAGGTCCCAGCTGTGAAGAATCAAGAATTAGGAAAGGAGTGCGACAAGGCTCTACACTGTCACCCGTATTTTAAACGTTTACGTTGAGAAAGCCATTAATGGAATCAAAGAAAAGGCAGTGGGAGTGAATATCCATGGAGAAAAAATTAGCAAGCTAAGATTTGCCGATGGCATAGCCGTAATAGCACAGACAGAGACGGATTTGAAAAATATTCTGGTTAATATGTGTAGGCTAATCGGTAAATATCAACTGAAAATAAGCACGAAGAAAACCAAGATCTTAGTATGCAGCAGAATAGAAGAAGTCAAGACTAACATTAAAATAGGGAAGCAAAAACTGATAGAGGTGGAGGAATTTCGTTATTTGGGAAGCAAGGCAATTAGTGACGGGAGAAGTAAGAGAGAAATTATCAGAAGAATAGGTCGGGCGAAGAGAGCATTCCACCAAAAGAGAGACCTGCTTACAGCGGGAAACTTAAATATGAGAGTAAAGAAACAATTTATAAGAACCTACATTTGGAGCATGCTCCTATACGGAAGTGAGGCATGGACAATTGCCGCAGCGGAGAAAGCAAGGATAGAGGCCTTCGAAATGTGGCGCTAAAGAAGAATGATGAAGATCAAATGGATCGACCGAGTTAGTAACGAGGAAGTCCTAAGAAGAGCAGGAGAGAAGAGAAGCCTCATGAAAACCTTAATAAGAAGACGGAACAACCTTATAGGCCACATCTTGACCCATGATGGCCGGATGAAGACAATCATCGAGAGACAAGTGGAAGGCAAGAACGGAAAAGGAAGACCTCGAACAAAATATATGGAACAAGTAAAGAAGATTGTGAAAGAGAAGAAACACGTAGGTGTGAAAAGATTAGCTGATAGGAGAACTAAGTGGAAAGCTACGTCAAACTAATCCTAGGATTGTTGAATAGTGATGATGATGTAAACGTTTGCGGAGAGGAGAGACGAATGAAGAGCTGCGTCAGACTAATCTTAGGGTTGCTGACAAATGATGCTGATGGTGACATTTGAAAAATTTGAAAGCAGTTTCAAGGGTGTTGTGTGATCACAGGATTGGGAACAGGATCAATGAAAATGTATAATAAACCTTTGTGCGGCCAGCACTGTCATTTGGCAGTGAAACGTGGTCTGGTGACAAAGTGCATGGAAAGACTAAAGTCTGAATCACACGATCATTATTTTCGTCGCGAAAAGCGATCGCTCTAGTGATAATTTTTCTGAATCACACGGTCACTCCCGCCGTCGCTTTTCACATCATTTCCGATATCACAGCTCGTTGTCATAGGACCCGCATCACGGAAATATATAGCGTGATTGTTTATCTATGTCGTTCCCACAATTGTCAAACGCTGCGCTGCAATCACACCATACGGTCATGCGTTCTGATTGGCTGATATGGGGTTTTAGGGACGGTTTTAGCGACGGAAAAAGCGACCGGACGAGTGGTGAAAAATAGCGATGGGAATCCTCATTGCGATCGCGAAAAACAATTGCCGGCGACGATAATTTGCGAGTGATCACTCTAGTGATCGCGATAGTGATCACTTTTCGCCACGAAAATAATTATCGTGTGATTCAAGCTTAAGATAGCCGAGGGAATGAAAATTGATTTCGCGGAGATTAGAATTCTGAGATGGATGATGGGGTGGATAGTAAGAGAAAGGATTAGGAATAAGACCATAAAAGAGGTGGCAGGAGCGGCTGAGGTCTTAAGTAGGGTACAGTAGGGTTCTTCAAATTGTACTCTATTAGTTATGTTCCGTAGCAGTGGCATAATTTTAAAGGAATATGCTTTGGAGGGGTTGTTGGGGACTCCCCCTCCCAGGCAATGGGCGTTCCGGGAAAATGTTTGAAAAATGTCATGCCTGAAAATACATTGTACATCATTTTGGCTCATAAACTTTAACTTTAGACAGATGCAATTATTATATGTAGAAAATAGACAATAGTTTTAAATATTTTTTTTATTTTCTGAGCCTTTGAAGGGGGATCTATCCCTTCATCCCCCCACATAGTTACGCCACTAATCCGTAGACTGGCGGCCAAAATTGTCTAGCTTTCCGCGCTATACTACCTGGAAATTGCAATAGAATGCCCGAATACACGGGTCCTTTTGGCGACACTTTTCTAAGCATACGAAAAGTCTTTATTTGTGCTACGAAGTACAGATTGTTTTTACATACAGCTGTTACAATAATGCATGTACCATAAAAATCATTAGAAAAAAATTATTGGATATTTTTTTATTATTGGCAAGTAAATACTGTAATCAACGTCTGATAACTTTAGCTATGTAAAAATTGCGTAAAATTGACTCAAGTAGGTGCATAAAGTCTACTTACCTGGAATCATTTGTAAATAATTCATATAGTGTGTGTGATTAAATCAAACATAGATTAATGGAAGGCAAAAAGTCTATTTTGCAAATACATCTCTTTGCATAAGCAACACATAACTAAAGATTTGTATAACCCAGAAAAGAGCAAGTAACTGATGGGGTTGAATTATGGACCCCATCAGTTGCTTGCTCTTGCCCTCCACCCGTTTACTCAAATATTCATATTGGGATGTAGCTTCCGAAATTAATAAGTCTATTGGTGGTACGAAAATATATAACTGAGCAACTACGTAAGTCTATCGGTTCTGTAGATAGGCAATTGCTTGCGAAATATGTCTCTAAAAATTTACGATTATTTCGATTGTGTTGTTGGAAATGGAGGTTTAATCGCGCTATTTCATGCAGTAACATACCACTCTGTTGTCAAGCATTTTATGAACACGACATTCCATCTAATCAACTTAAAAATTTATCTCCATGACCAACTAGACAAGTCTGAAACACACATAAATAAGTTTGATAGCCACTCTTGTGTATATTTTTTATGACTATCATGTGAACCATTGCATTTAAGTTACCACTAACGTGAAGAATCGCGTGAATACATTCGTGCATTGAGTTTATGACAACATTTTATGGACGCTGTCTGGAATGAATTTTTCGCGTTTCGCGCTTGTACATTTTAATGTCACATTCCTTGACCAATACCTGTTGTAAACTTCACTTTCTTTTTAATAACCAGCTGCTAAGAATCAATTTTTTTTTCATTTAGAATTTCAACTCGAGTCGCAGACCACAGACTTTTGCACTACTCATAGTCCTATGAATCTGCCGTTTAGCATAACATTCTTTTTTTAACATCTAATAACTTGGAAAAGTCACATGGAATACGGGAATGGCGGTCTTATTCGCGGGCGGCATTATTATTATGGCGAACGTATTCAATCGCATGAGACGTCAGCTTACTTGAGTGAAATGGAAGTTAAAAATATAAGGATTTCGACGCGAATCACATATTATGAGAATGATAAAAGTGTTTCTCCTCACTTGCCTGCTTCTAACATGCGTCAGAATGAAACGCCCTTCCTTGGTAATGATTTAGGAAACAAGTCATAAGTTAAAAGCCATCTTACCCGACATGCGAAGTGAATGAGGAGTCTTTAAATTCTTAAGCGGTTTTACGGGGAGTTACATTGCAGAGTTATCGCTATTGGATCTGCGTAAATTAATGAGGGATGTCGAGGTGAAGACGCTAATACCCAGGTATCAAATTAAGGTGAAGTTAACAGCAGCAGAAGACCGTAACTGCTACAATAGTTAATGAACATATAAAACCCCTGTAAATTTTCACAGCACTTTTTAAAATTTGGTACAAGTTTCGACGCTAAGGCGACATTTTCAATTTCTCTGGATGGCACGTTAGAGTTGAAACACGTCGTATCAAATAAAAAATCTATAAATATTTACTAAGGCTGTGTATCTTCATTCAGCACGAAAGCCGAATCGATCGATTTATGTTAGATAGTGTTACGTATCTAAGCATAGCACTGGCGAGAGTGCTAGGATCTTTCGGTATATTTTGAGATGTTTTGGCCTTTCATTTACGTCAATTAACTTTTGAGTAACCAGAAATTCCATCCTAAAGCACCGTCACTCGTCTCTTAGTCTTCTCCAGCATTTTGTGTGCCAACAATGTTGAATAATTGCGGCGTAGCAAACTTTCTTTTTTTATCTTGGTGTGGGTATGCATACGGAAAAAAATGACCATCTGGATTACGCAATTTTTCCTTCGTTGCTATTATTCCCATCAATTTTCCCGTCGACGAATATCTTCACCTTGCTGACTTAAGGTACGATCAATTTAGATGAGACTTTTTAGACTTTTCCTTTAGGTTTTTAGAAGACTTCTATTTTCTTCACAGCACTTCCTCAATGGTCACTTAGTCAATTCGTTTCATATCCACCATTATTTTGAAGTGCCACGTGTCGAATGTTTTCACTTTTATTATTTTAAAGGGGGCTTCAATTACACGTAGCAGACTGTAAAAATTCGTTGGTGGCCGTTCGCCATCATACGAAATCTAAGGCGCGAATTTGTTATTGTTACTATTGTAGTATTCTTTCAATTAAGGTACAATTCCATGAGGTCTTTTTACAAGTATTCAGGCAGCATTCCCTCCCTTTGTTGACTTCCCTCTCAAATTCACATATAGAATGAGTGTTATATTCTTCGGAGAAATAAAAGTGAATCAATTCCTTTGCACCCAACACGCTCTCATAATGGTATTATACACAGCGAATCCTATTTCCAACAAAGCAGAAATATCTGCCATATTTTTCGCGTGGAAATAAAGTACTTTTCTTTTTTTATTAAAAAGCCACAGATTCCGCTTCATGTAAAAGGCGATGTGGCGTAACTAGGAATATGCTTTTTTGGGGGAATGAGGGGGATGAGTGGGGGCTACCCCCACAGAAAACGGGAAGAATTGTGAAAAATAGCATGCCTGAAAATGCATTTCACATCGTTTTGGCACTTAAATTTGACTGATGCAGTCTGCAAGGCAGTTGCAGTTATAATATATCCAATCCAGCCAAGATTTTTAAATAACTTTTGGATTTCTCTGAGGCTTTGGGGGAGGGGGATACATCCCCTAATCCCCCCTCCCATAGTTACGCCTCTGTTTAGGAGTATTCTGGCAATCTTCCCTTCCTCCTTTAACTTCCTTAATAAATTAACAATAATGCTTAGCCCCTTTCATTCTATCTAAAACTCTTATTCTCTCCCCTCCTCTCTCTCCCGTTTACCCAATATTCCATTCTCTAACGCTATTTTCAACATCCTCTCCACGCTTAGTTTCGCTTTATCTATACCTTCTGCCTCTCCCGTACAAAAGCTTTGATATAGAAACTCGGCATAAAGATGGGAATGCTTTTTTGCTAAAAAAGGTGGCACAAGAAACAAGCCATCATGTATTTCCGCCTTGACTAGGTCTAGCTAAGAGAACTTATTCAGAGATACGATCCCATAACGATGTGATTTTAAAGGCCATTTTACACGGGGCACGGAATTGCGCAGGTTAGAGCTGCATTTATTTCTAAAGGCTGTTTTACACGGTACACAGCATTGCGCAATCTGACGTACGTGCGAAGGCGCAATCAAAATTGCGTCGTGTAAAGCGGTGAATTGCTAGAACACGTGCGAGAATGCGTGGATGCGAGACGGCGAAATAGCCCCTGTTCTAATTTCGTTCATGCATTCGCGCTATTCCACGCCATTTTAGAAATTAATGCAGCTCTAACCTGCGCAATTCCGTGCCCCGTGTAAAACGGCCTTAAGAAGTGATATGAAGTATGGGTCAGAGACTTGGTCGTGAATTCATATTTTTGTATAGCGAGAACGGGCGTAGAACAAACTGTCTTTGGAATTTTCGGTCCGAAATTCAAAATAACGAGCCATTTATTCCGGTTCACTGTGGTAGGCACTCAATCACGCCGAGCAATTAAGTGCCTGCCCTCTCCGAAAATTAGAGAAAAGGCTAATTTCATGCTCGTTGGATCCAGTCACCTGGATTCAGCGTGTAAAATTACTATGGAAGATTTAAGGTCTTAAATTTATTACATTAAACTACAACCTAGCATTATAACTAATGGTTATGTGACCATAATGCAACGCTACTCTCGTGAGCCTCCAAGTGGCCTCATGTTAACACAAGGCTTTCCGATTTTTCGCCCTTTCAAAAACCTGAATGACGGGTAAAAATTATTCGATTTACGCGACGTTTCATTCTAGAGCTATTGTTGGGGACCACAGGAGACTCTTGACGCTTTCTTTCATTTCGAAACTCTTTATTGAGTTACCCTCCAAACTTTTTTAAATTTCACTATGCTATAAGTGCGGGTTTTTGTGAATATACATGTGGGAAAATTGTACGAGGAACTAATAAATCATGGCGTCGCGCTAATTTAGCCTCTTTGTGCGATTGTGTACAAGTAATACTCAGAGGTGTATTCGCGGCTCATCCTCACAATTGTGTTAGAATTCTGAAGTAACGTATTCATTGACATTTTCAGGTTATTTTTCGTTCCAAGCAACGTGTTGATATACAAAAGGCGATGACTACACGACGCTATCGTCACTGATGTTACGGTTCATTTCCCTAAGTTTAGCTAAGTTACTTGAGTGCATATCACTACTTTTTTTTTGTTTAGTTGGTGGGTTCATGCAATGGAATTCGCCAACTTACCAAAAATTATTTGCAATCGAAGAATACGTTTGACAACGAAACTCTCTCTTGCTCATGATCATTAACATAATGCTTATCAATAGGCTTGTTTTTACGCACTAGATCAATATTGAAACAAGGTTTTTTCGCCGAGGGTGAAATTTTCCATAGAAAAATTCATTAGGCTTAGCCAGAAATCCAACATGGACGACCCGATTGCCGGCCAGGTATGCTGCCAGTTACACCTCCTATACTCTGTTCATTTTTTCTCTGCGGATGAGCTAGTGTGATGGGAGCAAGTGGAGATGAAGGGAGGGAAAGTGACATGTGACTTTGCCTTTGCCAATCAGCAAACAGTAGGCGTGGCCTCAGTGAGTCGCTCTCAGACCTCCGCCGAGTGAACATCTTGGAGCAGTGTTGCCATACCTCACACGTCGTAGGTGCCTCATTCAGCATGGTAGCTGACAATGTCATGGGCTTCCCAGAAAGGATTATACCCAATGCCTTCCAAATGGGTAGGTATATTGTCTCGGCGCCGGGGCCAAAATACCTGTGGCCACCTACGACGCGCACGTTTTCAGTGAGAAAGTAAGGCGACTATATACATTTGGCAACGTTATGTTCGCTCCTCCTCTCGCTCTCTGTACAAACTCTCCCCTATCAGCGAAGCCATTCGAGAGTGTCCGGGCTCTCACGAAAGCTCACCCGCAGACAGAAAGTGAATAGACTATAGCTAAGTGCTAAGCCTCCACTTTTTTTACTCTTCCCGGAGGAAATAGAGCAGAGATATTTTCCATCAACAGTGCTTAATGGCACAATAGAAAAGATATTACAAATAAATTTGTATGAGCATTAGAAAATTGAAGTAATCAAATATCGTGAAAGAGTGGCGCCACTCCATTTGTAGGGGATTTATTTTGACCCGTAGTGCGTAGAGCGCTGGTAGATAAGTGGTGCAATGGGTAGAGCAATGAACTACTGGTTCACACCCCTGCAGAATCCCTCGGACAACCCCAGAAACGAAGGGCGAGGCGTCTTTGTGAAAGTAACGGTGAAAGTTACCCTGAATTTGTGATTTGCCACGTCTGTAGCTTAATATACGGTGAGCTCTACTCTCACATGTTCAAACCATGGGAGCTATGGTGGGGAGAGCACTGTATTACTAATCGGAGAGTTTTTGATTAAATTTTTTAAATTGCAGGCTAAATTTACTAGGTAAACTCGGAGAGGATTTTTTTCCCGGATGACGTGAAACGTATCCTTCCATTACCGTCGAACTATGGTAGAAGTGATCTCGAGAAAGAAATAAAAGAAATTTACTTCAAAAAGTAGAGATTTAAAATGTGACTAATTCGTCGTACTATCAAGAAAGCAATGGAGTGGCGATAAATAAAATTAAGTGTCACTTGCTAGGACGACTTGTTGCATGCTTTTTATATTTCCATTGTTCTGACGATGCATGGATTTACTTCAGGAATTACTAACCGTAGGCAAGTTAAGCATTTATATGCACGTAAATTTTGCTATTTAGCATAATATTTTAATGACCGTGTGGTTTTATTGCGGGGATTGTCTAGCTTGCTGCATACCTGTGATTGATCACCCCTAACCAAAAACCCTAGAGGTGGCTCTATATACAGGTCCAGTGTGAAATTTTAATGCCTATGACTTCCTCTAGGCTGAGCTCAACCCTAATTTTTTCATACGAGGCCTCACGTTGCATTATTGAGTAAGATGTTTTTTAAGAATGACTTCGTAAATCTCTCTTTTTAAAAGTAGATTTCCTTTATTTTCATCTTGTGATCACGTCTACCATAGTACGGCTATGAGCGATGTTTCACCTTGTCAGGGAAAAAATTTTCTCCAAAATTTACTAAGAAAATTTAGGCTATAATTTGCTCTATAGCAGGGGTCTCCAAAATACGGCCCGCGCACTCGTTTCAAGTAGCGCGCGATTCTCGCTCGTTTAACTCTGTGAGCCGCCGCTAGGAGCATTGAAGCGCTGTACTGCACGTCAAAGTCGCCTTCAACTGTTCGTAAATAGGAAATACACCACTGGATTTTTCAGTAGACGTTGTTATCGAATATTTCAGTCATCGGAAAATTTGCTCTCCGGCCCGCGGGGCGATTCGGAACTTGGAATGTGGCCCTCGCACTTTGCTACTTCCTACCAAAGTACCTACTTTGGCAGGAAGTAGCAAACATTGCCGTTGCGAGAGGCGAGGGAGGAGGCGGTGCATGGTCGCGGTGATTTTCACGACACGCCGCCGAGGAAGAAGATTGAGACGTTGATACAAGAAAAGAGGAGAAAGAGGGAATGGGCCGATTAATGGCTTCGGTGCGGGAGAGGTCTATTCCGTGTTGAATGGGGGACGATTAGTCGCATTGAAGTTGAAGTGGGTCGGGTTGGAAGGGAAAGAAGAGATAGAGGGAGTGAGGGAATGGTAGATCAAAGGATGACTCTACGCAAGAGAGAGGACAGTGTCTCCGAAAAGTGGTGGTCAATGGATTTTCAACTCCACTCGACGAAAAGGGATGAAAGACGAGATGATAGCTCAACAATGAGCGCGGGATATATAGTACCCGGAGAATGCAGACGGTTATCTCCGCCTTAAGGTTTTGTCTGGAAATGGATGGGGGTTGGAACGTAGAGAATGATGTTAGACGGTGGGTCCATCTTTTAAGGAGGACGGGAATTTTTTAGAATATGCCTCAGAACGGAATGTTTGGGAAGAAATGATATTATGCAGCACCCAAGTAGAAGCGGTGGTGCACTGTTAAATAAGGCTTGGATATAGTACGCGTAAACTTTTGTACTCTGATTTTCTCTCGTCACTTAAGAGTTTAAATCACAGGGTGGAAATATATATCTACTTCTATGCACTATCCCGCAAGCCGCCTCAAAAGGCGTGTGGCGAGGACCGTTAGGGCGCCAGCTGTTAACAATGGGTAACATGTATGAAATTTGTTCATCATGCTAGTAAGTCTTATTGAATAGACAATTTTCTCACGAGTCCAAATATATAAGCCAAAACTCTCCTAGCACTACACAAACGTCATTAAATGCTTATTAAAAGTGATAGAATATCGCTTGATGTCACGTGACCTGTAACTCCCTCTGACGTCATCGCACGGTACAGCATTCACTTCGCTAAGAGAGTAGAAGGGGTTTTCAGACTCTTGATTGCATTATATATTATGCATTGACTCGGAGGCTGCGCGCTGGGCTTAGATTGCTTGAACAATTGAGAATGGATATCTTTAAGAGCGACACAGAGAACATAGTATTAGAGCCACACCATATTTCCAGGTCCGATAGAAGCGATAAATTAAGAGAGATATTTTGCCGAACGGATATATATGGGAATTCGTTTTTCCCCCGAACCATAAAGGACATTAATAAACGCTAGTACCAACCTCGTTAGAGTACTTCTTTTTTTTTTTAGCTGTAAACGGCTGGTGTCCTAACACCCCCTGCCACACGCCTTTTAGGCGGCTTGCGGGGTATTATATAGATGTAGATGTAGATATAGAAGAAAAAATCATCAACGAGCTTTTTAGTAGTTCCTAAAAGGACAATTTGACTTAATAGGGGTTAAGAAAGCACAATACGACAATTTACTTTTGGTCGACTTCCATGTGGCGTCTGATTTTCTGAAAAATAGCGATTGCTTCCAAATCTCACCAAACAATCCCCTTCATTTGTTTCAATAGCGCCTTGACAACCCAGCATATTCACAATCTGCTGTTTGACGTTAAAACAGCAATTAATTTCGCCATATTTGCGTTTGAGCCCCTGCATAGACCGATTTTTTGTCCACTTTCTCAGTCTGTCATCAGTGGATTCCGTACCGTGACGTCACGCTCAGATAACGTCGTGTTTCCAAGTAGCCGATGAAGAATAATTTTCAAAGACTCATAACTCAGCTAAAAACATTATTCATCCGCGAAATTTTCGGTGGGTACATTTGAGATAGGGACCTTCTTATTCTAGTACTTTGAAAAAATTGTGCATGTTCCCCTTTATTGTTCATGGGAAAAAATAAATTCCCTATCCGTTTGACAAAATGTCTCTCTTTATCTGTTTTTATCTCTATTTATCTGTAGGACTTGTAAATATAGTGGGGCTCCTTGATATATTTTCCTGTATCTTTATTGATTCATTTATTGTTCTAAGGCTAAACGAAATCCCATACCTATCCGTTTGACAAAATATCTCTATTAATTTATCGTTTCTGTTGGACATGTATATGTAGTACGGTTCCTTTTTTATATATACCACAATCTTTCCTGTTTCCTTTATTGTTCAAAGGTAAAACGGGCTTTGCCGCAAATATTACTTAGGTGTTTACAACGATTTAAAGCTCTGAGCGTTGTGGGCGAGGGGAAGCAAATGAAGATATTGCCGAAGATGAGTTACGCAGATGCTAAACGAATTAGGCTGGAAGCCGCTAGACTGGATGGCTTCATGCTACCCTGATATTGCTTGAGGAATTAAGAATAAATATCTCTCATGGTGAATTCTGCACTCTTTTACTTGTTCTTCCTCTGTTATTTGATTCGCATATTCAGGTAGTAGTTTATTATTTATTTTTATTCCTTGCAGGCATACTAAATTTTTATTTTGAATTTTCTGCAGTTTCCCATAACTTCAACTCATGTTGGTACGACCGAAGTAGGTATATCTGAAGTCCTTGGACAATAAAAACCCACTTAGCAGAGAATGAGAAGCGGCCAGTGATGGGCGATGATGAAACAGGTAAGCGCAAAGATTTTACACCCTCTGTGGCACTATTAAGTTATCCCAAAGAAGCATATTAATATTATTCTGATTCATTGCAATTTCATTTAATTTCTACCCCAAAGAGGGCACTCCGAGCTTACGTATACTACAAACTTATTATTTTTTTCTATTATATACGAAATATTTCAGGGAGCGATCAAAAGCTACCGCTGGCAAATAAGATAAATAAGGTATCCGTTGCATATGAGGTAGTATAATCGTTTATTTACGATTCGCTGATTGATAAGTTAATGTATTGAATTCAATTTGGAACTACCCCTAAGAAGACCGACTATTTAATTACCAATTCCATTTAGCCTCCAATGCCTACAACTGGATTCCATTATCCACCCTTCTCCAACCCTCATTTCCCGTTCCATTTCCTGAATACTAATGGATTTCTTTAATAAAACCTGCATCAGTTACTATCATAGACAGTTGACGATGCTTTACGCACTGAATTACATTATCAACAGCCTAATGGCCCGGGAGTCCCACTCACTAATTCTCGAGGAAATTAATATGAATACTATTATTCAACAGCGGAATTGAGGCCTAACTCATGCGTGTATTAATTTGTTGATGTTCAACAGTATTATGGAATGCCTTCTGCTTCTCGACTGAATTATCCATAATATTAGTCCCTTGGTTTCCACTGGATAGGTTGGGCAATGTTAACTATGGTTTGCCGACAAACCTCCCTTGTACATATCATTAAACATATGATAAGTACTAGATGAAGCCTAATCTTAAAAAAGAACTACAGTTTCTTAATGGTCTTCCTGTCTTGGAGGCGTGATTTAATCATGGGAGCATGCTTCAGACGTGTGTTTGTAGCCTATGCTAACCACTGATAGAAAGTTCTTTCAACTAAAAGAATAATGGCTATGATGTTAACCTGAAATAATTTCAGAATACCGTTTTTATCTTCAACTATGCCTTGTTCGCTGCGTCAACGATGTTTAGCATGTCGTTTGAAAAATATTGTTGGATTTTAATATTTTTTGTGTAGTTCGTGGAAGATAGAACAACTTGCAAAAAAGTCGATTTTTTTAGAAAGACATTAGAAGAGGAAGGTGTCCGGGATTAGTTTAACTGTAGAGATAGGTGTATTGTCCTCAAATATTTGCATACTTTGAAGTATGTACTAGACAAATACTACCAATAATGCCACTAATAAAAATATAGTAGCATGAAATCATGAAAAACTATTATATATCTACCTTGTAAACAACATACAGTGTAATTTATAAAAAATGCTTTGATTCATGTTCTCGGTGTTTAATTTTTTAACTTCGGCTACCACAAACAACACAATACTCACATAACACAGGTATACGCGCAAAAAATTATTCTTTTTCCAACTGGCTAGTTGTGGTGAATGTGGTTAAACGCGGCAGCTTATGAATGCACCCGTGGCCAAGTAGAGATAGACTTAGTACGCGCATCTCTTGTTTAAACTTTTTCTTTTAGGGTTGGTTTCCTAACCCTCACCACTAGCGAACCGCGACACAACTTAGGTGGCGGGCCATGACGTTACAACACGCTTAACGAATCCTTACGTATTCACAGCACTTCCGCACCATGTGCACTTCCACCGCCAGGAGTGTTGTTCCGGGCGCGGGAATACGCGCGGATGCGTGTCTCGAGAGTGGTGCCGTGCACACAGAAGCCAACGATAATCGCACTCCCTTATCCACACTCCGCGCTCGAGACCCTTTTCATAGCCCATCTTCAATTCCCCAACCCACTCCCCCCTCCCCAAGGGGTCTGTCTTCTCCTCTTTGCGACGCCCCCGGTCACCGCCTCCGCTGGACCCTCCTCCCTCTCACCCCCCCTGAATTTCCACCCGCTCCGGTGACTGCGAATCCGAAGGAGAGAGAGAGAGAGAGAAGGCGGCCAGCTATACAGCAGGAGATTGGGTTAGGAGCACCATCCCTCCCCCTCCTCCCACCGAGGCCTTTAAGATGAAGCGAAGCGGCAGAGGCGGCCTCCTTTGATCTCCAAGGAGGCGGCGCCCCTCCCCCCTCGTGAAGCTAGCTACAACCCCACACCCTCGTCCCCCTCAAAAGAAACACCCCCTCAACCTGGACTCGGCTGCTCTAGCCTCAAAGCACGTCCCGCGCATTGAGTGAAAGCCTTCTTGAGAGTCTGGCTTCAAATCTTTGAGGCGGAGTGGAAGGGGGTAGGTGCCGGGGTTCTTCATACATAGTACTACAATCCTAAGATTGATTTCCTGTGCATCCCTCCCTTTCCAGTGCTACTCCCTTCAGTTCCCTGACTTTCCTCTTGCTCGTGCCCATCTTTATCTGTCCACGCACTAACCTCTGGGTCTTTCTGAAATATAAAATGTAACATGGCTTGTTTTATGTTCAATCCCTTTAAATGTGGTAGCCCTCTGTACTTAAAGGATCTTTTTCTCCCCAGTTGTAAACACACTAATGTTGTTACAAGACAAGACCCCTATTTTTTGTATGCCTAACAGTTCCGCACAGCTACAGTTCAGAAATCATTTACTGTTGTTGCCTAAAGCTGTGGAAAGATTTGCCGAAACAGGTAAAAGACAGTGCATCACAGGAAATATTTAAGAAAAGGATTGTCACCCACCATATTTCTTGTTACCCATGAACACTGATCATGTAATTTAATAATCAATTATGTGCTCACTGATGTGATTAATACCTATTGTTGTGTTACAAGTAATAACCTAGTTCTTGTTTCACTTGTTAAGCTAAATTTCCTTTATTAAGGTTGTGTTATTTATTTCTTGGTGTTTAATGTTCGTTTTTCTGTTTGAAAAAGAAATTATTCTTTTCCAGTTTTACTATGTTAATTGTACGACTTAGTTCCAAAGGAGTAAAAACTCCTACAGCAATAAATGAGTTCATTATTATTAATTATTATTATTTCTCGGAGTAATATTCTTCAATTTTCCCCTCCATTATATTTATATCGATATTTCTATGTCTATTGCCTTAGTAGATAGCATTACATTCCAAAGGTGCCAAGACTCAAGTCCCAATAGACGAGAGTTACATCGAAAAGTAATAGCAAGAGGCAGCAATTAAAATTAGAGTCCTGCAGGGAAATATATGTTATTGGGCCCTACATAAGATGTTCCACTAAAGTAAAGAGTAATATTCCACTAAAAACCTAAAAGTAAGGCTCTGTTATCATCAATGGTTAAGGTGGGTTTTCGTCTAGTATTTGAGAAGTGATATGGAAGTCTCCGTCCCTTCAAAGACTTTTCTCTGTAAACAACAATAAGGGCTACTCCCTTTCATTCTATCTAAAATTCATTCTCTTTCTTCCTTTTTCTCGTTTACCCAGCAACCTACCCTCCAACGCTGTTTTCAACATCCCCTCCCTGCTCAGTACTTCCTCCATCAGGTAATTGCAAACCTAATAAATGTATTAAATAGGTCTATTAGAGTGAGAAAACGATTCAAAGTTCCTAAATGTTGAACAACTGTATACCAATTGTCCACCATTAATTCACATACAAGGGTGTCGAATGATATTCCTGACTACATAACGAAAGCTAAAACTATAAATCACTTCAAAATAAAAATGTTTGCGTACCTGATTAATGTATGTTATGGTGATTGAGCGTTTACCTCTACCGTTCAATCATTTATTGATTTTTTCTTTCTTCCTTTCAAAGAATCTACGTTAATTTCATTACAGGTTTTTGTATGTTTATTTTGTTTATTCTATTGAATTGGCTCGATATTTTCTTGGTAAATTCTGTCATTGTATTTGATTTTATATTATGTTTGTTTTTCAATGATCCTGTTGTTATAGCAAGGTGACTTGCATGTATCTCTTGTAATACCACAGAGCTTGTTCTTTTTCCTTATGTATTGGATGCATGTTCCATACGCTTTGCCTTGAACAATAAATTTGTCTTCTTTACTATTCTATGCAATCAGAACCTTCTATCTCGACTGGATGATGTCTCTCGTAACCCACCATGTCCAGCACTTCGTCGTTCCTCCTCCCCTCCGTCCCCTGCACCTTCTCCATTCATCTCCATTCCCACATCTCGAACGTCTTTGGCGTATGGTGTTCCACAATGCCCTTTATTCTCCTTTTTCTTTGGTATACCAATAGAGTTTCTCACTCTTTCCGCCATTTGAGTCTACAGCACTCGCCGCCTGAATAAGGTCTTGAAGCCCTCAATCTTTTTTGCTTAACTTTTCCCAATGTCTAGGTCTCCGATTCGTAGAATTTCACTGCCCACACGAATGTTTTCACTTGATATCTCTGTTCTGTTTATCGCGGGACAAAGTAGCGGCCTTTTTGACGGCCTTTCATAGGTAATGCATATCTTCTATAGGTACAGTATCTTATTCCTCTATACTCCTTCCAGTCAATTGGCCTTCTTAAATAAGCGGTTGGGGTAAAGGGTATTCAGCACTCGTTTCATCTTTTCCTACTATCTTTGCACAGGAGACAATAGCGGAGTTTTTTATTGTTACTTTCGTCGCGATCTGGCCTTGAACAAATAAGTAGGAAGTGCTATAACCAAGTTCCGCCTAGCAGTTAGTGAAAACCTTAACTATTCGGGGGAAAGCAAATGTCCATACCTATCCGTTCGGCAAAATATATGTCTTAATTTATCGTTTATACCGCACCTGTGATGTTTTCGGAGTCGCTCTGATAGATATTATCAATTACTTCAGGAAATTAAGCTTAGCTTGCAGCCTCTGAGTCTTCCAGCGCCTTCCAGCCCATTTATTTTAACATATTTATAACGCATTCAGTACACCTGGTGTGTCATTTGATGATTCGCGTTGCCTGTTGTATTTTATTTAGTGCACGAATTATGTATTTCAAATATTAAGCTAGTCTTTAAGAAACATAAAAGTACTAGAATGAACTTATTTCACGGTTTGCAACGGATACGCTGATCCATGACAACCGGAGTTTTGAGGCATGAATCTCTCATCGTCATCTTAAAAAATTGAAGCATAAAACGAAACGCACGAAGCCACTTCAATGCTCACCTCCTTTATCACTTTCAGTTACTTATCGCATAGCATGACCATGTCAATGTGCACCGTTGTAAATGAATTTTTTATGCTGGTAGCAGACATGAAGTTCCATCCCGAAAAAAATCCCATAATTGTCCAAGGGGTGATGTGACGGCTTTTGCTATGGGAATGCCATCATATTGTTTCTTGATTGCCATTCATATTATTTTTTTGCTGCAACGTTTTTATTTCTATCGCTTCAATTATTATTTTCTGTTAGCATATTTGTAATGGAGAAGTGAAGAACTGTTACATTTTAAAGAAAATTCATTTTTCTGCTTGGTTTCAGAATATCCGTATCATATTTGGAAATCTCTGGGAGACAGATTGATTCCAAGACCTCTGACAAGCCTTCCGGCAAAAATCGTCGCTGCTTCGAGGCTAAAAAGGTAAAACAGCAACTGAATGCGGGTAGTTAATAAACTTAAAGGCACATTCACGGAGACGTTCCAAGTCCGTTTACCGTATTCCCAGAATGGGCAAATTTAACGTCCATCAGCTTACCGAAGAGCTGTCATGGATACCGAAGACGTAATAAATTCTCCAAGGCGAGTTAGTAGGCGCTGCCTTCCCGCCAATAACGATCGTATTTTTACGAGCATGTCGGACATACCTAACTACTAGCGGTGGCAAAGTGCCTAATAGCATTCGTCGCAGTAGTAACGATTTTAAATCTGGAAGCCAAAGACATAATTTATACTTGGCGAACTGAGAAATCTGGTCGTCAAAGGTCGATTAATAATTAGTATTTATTTCAAATGTATAACGGCTATTAATAGTATCAGTTAGTCATTAACCTGAAATAATTTAGAATACCGTTGTAATTTTAAAATATACCTACCTTGCCAAACTCTGAGTGAACCATAACATTTTCCACCAGTAATTAGCTTCAGTCATTTAGACGTTATTTTTTGGAAACCTATGATGGAATATATCGATAACTCAGTGCTGTCGATATTTAAACCTTCACATAATGAATATAGTATCCACTCAATTAAAAAGGTAGCCTGCATTTATAATTTTTATAAGCATGGGAAAGGATATGCATTTTTTTTCGAGAAAATGCGGCTCTCCGTAAGCGAAAATTAAAATCCTAGTTTTGGACTCATTTTATGTTGATTCATATTTTCCCATAAGATATTAATACACGTTTGGTAAAATGAAAGGGGTATGGAGAAAAAGAGGGCTGAGTTAACCAATACTTGGATAGTTTGAAAACAAAACTAAGCTTATAAATATTTGAATAAAAATGTATTTATCGAGTTAATGCTATGTTAGCGATTATTTGAAGAAAATGATGGGGAAACTTTGGTTACATTTTTCTATTCATCTTTTTTAACTTTGGCTCGTTTGAGTGTCGCATATTTTATTCTTCGCTGGTGATTGATTCATTGGTTAATAATGAATAATTATTACTGTTCGCGTAATGTGAGCGTGTAACCAACCCTACCTTAGCTGCGCTCAGATGATAACGGTTTCAAACATGTATTGAGTGGTTAACTCATTTATCTTGCCGTTATTTTAATGTAATGTTATATGTATATATGTAAGAGTGAAATGCACAACAAACAAAGAGTAAATAAGTTTTACCGAGATATATTTTTGCCCAAGAAGAAAACAACATGCATACCTATGTGTAGAATTTTTTGTAGAAAGATGCATTGTTAAAATTAAGCCTTTGGATGAGCTGAAATTCTTTTTATTTGGATACGCTTGTTCGATGGATGCTTAAATTTTATTTTGACTTTCTATCCTTGGTGATGCAATGCTCATCCTGGAAATGCATAACAGGAATCAACTTTTTTTTATGATTATAAGGACAAAAAATTAATTTCTTATTTTGATGATCAACGGATTATAGTCCAGTTTCCCTTTAATACTATGAATAGATATAAGAAGACCATATTTTCCGACGAGGATTGAGAACCGGCATAGATCGTTGATGTGGGCAGACGATAGAAAACCTATGACTGTGTGTAGCAAAAATAAGCCATTATCGTTGACTTCTCATTATCAAAATTAGATTCCTTCTATTTTTTATTCCTTCGACAAAGAATCCAACAAATTGCAAGGGCTTAAACGGCGCACATTGGCTGTGAACGGAAAGTCTGACACACAAAATCAAACTACTAGTAATAAATATTGACCACCTCTACTTATACTTGAAATCTTGCCATCCATTCCATTTATTCAAGAAACAATTGCATATCACCTTAGACTATTTCCTTGCACAGTAATCTTTCGTGACCATTTTGCACATAAGCAATCTCTAATGAAAGCATTCATGTTGGAAATACTTTTCGAACCTATAAGATGGCATTGCGTCGCAGAAACCAGAGTTGGCTTCAGTATTAAATATGTTTGGTTAGTTATCAGTGCATGTTTCATCACATGCGATTTTCACCTGGAATAGCATTTTTTTCTGCTATGATTGAAATTTATGGATATGAGGAACGTGTATCTCAATTTATTGGTCTGACGCATGCATTCATTAATATTTAATTTGCGGAGTTATAAATCGACTGTATCTTGCATTTATTGAGGAAAAATATGCGAGAAAAGTTAGAATTTTAATTTGATTTTATTTGCCCGCGAAGGTAAAAAGTTTTATCCTGACCAATCTGCCTAATCTATAAGATACAGGTCACATTTATAAAAAAGAGCCCCGCTATATTTCCAGATCCAACAGGAACGATAAATTAAGAGATATATTTTTTTCGAACGGAAAGGGGATTTGTTTTTTCCCTGAAAAATAAAGTACTTTAATAAATGCTAGGCGGAACTTTGTTAGAGCGTTTCCTTTTTACGGCTTTAGTTTACGGCTGGTGTCTTAACACCCCGGCAACGGCCGGTGATTAATGCTATGAAGTTAAGGATGGGAAATTGATATTTTTAATCTCTAATCCAGTGGCGGTGCTTGGGGAGGAGTTCGGGGGGTCCGGACCCCCCTGAAATTAAAAAACACAATTATTTTCCTTCATAAAAGAAAACAAAATATTGAAGAATTGTGAATATACAAAATATTTCTTTAACAAATGATGTTTTTTTGACTATGAAAAGTGTTAAAATTAGTTTAAAACCCATTATTTAGTACTCTGTTTTTTTACAAATTTCCCTCCCCCTGTTTTAGGACCCCCCCGAACGAAATTCCTGCCTACGCTACTGCCCTAATCCTCGTTCAATTGTATTAGGCTCAACTATGTGGAAGTAAAAGCTCGAAAATGAAAACGAGACTTCGTTGATTTGATCAAGTACTTCATAATGACCTCTATGGTTCGAAACGTGTCATACGGACGAAATAAATCAGTGGAAAACAAACGAAGTCTCATTTTCATTCTGCCCTAATCTCTTTCTCTGAAACATCTCTCCAACGCTATGTAAGGAAAATTCCTAGAGTCGTCACGTTTGAAAGCGTTTAAAGAACGCATGAAACTGTTTCAGGCTTGACGTGGGGTGGAAATGCGATGTATCCATGATAAAATACAAACTACAAATTGTACCCTTGTGGCCGAGCGGGCGTGGAATTCGGGCTGGACGAAGAAAAAAAAGCGTCCGCTACGGGTGTCCACCAGCGGTATTCATGAGATATATCGGTACACTGTCACGCTTGTCCGTCGAGATCTTATGGAAATGAGAGTGGGGGAGCCATGCAATAATTAACGAAAGTGTCAGACGTTATGGGAGCGAAGCTAAGACGCGGTCATTATTTTTTCGGCCGGAGAGAGATCTCGCTTACAATCACCGAACTGCTCGTTCTTCGTCTGGACTCAATTCCCTGCCTCACCTTTATCCTTTACGGAAGGTCTGCGTCGCAAACCTTTTAACAGTTTTCACAAATACAGAAATTATGCCAGTTTAGCATCAACACGCAGGTGCTAAACTTGAATTCTTTATATAACCAGCAGTAAGAGCAAAGAGTGTAACTTGTTAAACATTTGTAAGTAATAATTTGAAATAATAAGAATATTGCCCTAAATTTAACGGAAAGTTCATGGAAACCGAACTAAGCTTCGATAAAACTGCGCCGTTATCAACTTTTGATGACACAATGACGGCGGCATATTTTTTGCGCCGAGGGATTATCAGTAGTCACCTTTTACTCACACCGTGATTCAGTCTGAAAGGTAGTTAGAAAGTTAGGATAGGATAGGGTAGAGCTCAGCCCATACTAACCGAAAAACGTATGAAATGCACATATCAGGGTAGTTGGTATTCTTTTTCCGATGCAACACTTTTCCATTTCTTCGGGGGGTTGCCAGCTGGTTTCTCCCGGGTTCAAACACTTCAAACGCTTCCACCCTAATCCCGTCCTTCCTCTGCGTCCAAATTTCCGCCCCATAAGGCACTACGCTCCAAATCATCATTAGCCTTTCCAAATCACCATTACAAAAAATCTATCCTCATCAGCTCTTTCTCAGATTGTGTAAATAAAATGAACGTATGAATAAAGAAGGTTGTCATATCATATATTACATATATATTACATATATATTACATATATATTACATATATATTACATATATATTACATATATATTACATATATATTACATATATATTACATATATATTACATACATATTACATATAAATTACATAAATATTACATAAATATCATATAAATATTACATACATATTACATAAATATTACAGTATATCGTCGTTTCCAGCTCTCATCTCCCATTTCTCGATGTCATTGCATTTCTCTTCTCTCTTTCCTATTGTTTTAATTGCTCTCTGTATTCTCTGTCCCCAATTCACCCTCTTTTCAGTTTTTCTGGTAGACTCCAATGCAATATTCTCTCGGGTTTCCTTCGTTTGGTAGGGTATTAATAATCCTTATTTAAGCCAAGCGCTACCTGCTAGGAGGGTACTCTGCTACCTGCTACCAGCCTGCATCGTATCAGCGCTCAAAGCCTCGACCCAAGGTCTCCTCACACGGTGACAGTGCGAACCAGAATGACGTCACACGGGGTTTTCCCAGCATTCATACTTAGCCGTCGCGTTTTCGCGCGCTTGAAAATGTTCACTTTTCGTTTAATCGCAAAAAATAGAAATCGTCATTTATAAATCTAAAAGTGTGAAATTCTTACTCCAGAAGTAATAATATTTCGATGTAGGCAATAAAAAAATGAGAGGAAACCACCCTATTTAGTTCTTAAGTGCTCCATGAAAACTCCTTAATCGGTAGAATACTTTAATAATCGAAAATGAAATGGATACTTTGTTGCTTTCCACAGATTTATTTCGTCCGTACGATATGTTTCGAACCATAGAGGTCATTCATGGCGAGAGGAAACATGTCGTACGGACGAAATAAATCTGTGGAAAGCGACGAATCTCCTTTTCATTTTCGTGTATTAATTTCCACATACTTGAGCCTTTTACAATTGAACGAATTAAGTACTTTAATAATAATACCTCCCTGGAAATGGGGATATTATTCCTTGTAACAATACTATTTTCTTGGCCATTCACCACGGAAAGGAAAGTTTGTTTCCTGGTTTGTCCGTTACCTCTGCTCGCTCAAGCGTCTACCCATGGTCAAGCACTTATCTCGTAGGTACTCTTTTCCCCTCCCCTCCCGCATGTATCCCTTGCCCCTTTGGAGCTAAGGATCCTTCCTTTTGAGTCCATGCCGCCTCCAAATCTTCCCTTTGAATTTTTCCCACTGCCTTTGTTCCTGCCGAAACCCTTAAGGAACCCCTTTCCCACCGCCTCAGTCTCCTTTTCAACTACCTGACGTATTATGCCTTCTCAAGGGTCTTTAACGCACGATCACAATAAACCTAATTTTCACCTTATTTATGTTCCCTATCCTCTCATATAGCTATACTTGTTGAGTTTTGTCTGTTATTCATATCGTTTCCCTGAAGTCTTTTCGGTAATTGCACCAGTTTAATTCGTAGTATATCACCAGCATTTCTACGGACGACTCGTCTATCGTCATCAGGGTGAATGAATAAGTTTGATAGATCAAAACAACGTCTACAATGATAGATTCAAGAATGAACATGGATATGTTTCACCCAATTTTATTAAAGAACCACTTGATAGTTGTAAGAATCTCAAGTGATAATTAAACGCAAAAGAACCCCTTGATCATGACCTGAAAAGGTCGAAACCGGTAGGTCTTTTTAATAATTATTGTTTGGAACATAACTAAGTTTATTTTTTAATCTACCATGTCCACGATTCCACGAAGTGAACTCGCAAACTATTGATTTCGCAAAACCTACAATATCTATGCTACATTTCAAAATTATTTGTTCAGTAAAGCTTTTTCATTCACCCTGATAACGATGGAAGAGGCTTCCGTTTAAACGTCGGTGATATACGGCGGTTTAAACCGGTGCAAATCCCGAGAAGACTCGACGAAAATAATTCTCCCGGAAAGAATTACCCCTTATTTTCCTATTCATCCCTTATTGCTTATCCTTTTACAGCCCATTCGCGGCTCAAGGCTAGCATCTTTTAAGAATATTTTACATGGGGCAATGTCATTATTTAAGTTGGAACTGCATTAATTTCTCATTATGGGTGCAATTGCGCGAATGCACTAATGAAATTAGACTAACGTCTGTTTTGCTATATCACGTCCAAGCTTTATTACAATTCATCGCTTTACATTACGTAATTTTGACTGCGCCTTCATACACACGTCCAATTGTGCATTTTTGTGTCTCGTGTAAAACGGTCTCATGAGTTTACTTTACGCATGAGCTTAGCCGAGACATGACTATTGGTTGCTATGGATAACAGACAGCGGTTGAAAAATATCGAATCTATATTTTATTTTTAACGGCCGCCATTGACCTTAGTACCTATTGCCATGGGAAAAATTAATGGAATGCATTATAATAACGATGCAATCAATTCATGCAGCCATTTTTGTATTTTTAAATTTTAATTCTTCGAAACTACTCTCAATTCAATGAAAATTTCTCAAATGAATTTTCAATAAAAATTATAAATATATCTTATTGCAGATATTTGCATTCACTGAGTCCAAATACTACCATAACATTTATAATGGAAATGAAATAGGTTCCCTCAAAATAAATTATTTTTAAATGTTTGATTTAATGGGCCCGCAAACAGAAAAATGAAGTTTGCAATCACTGAATTTGTTTCACCAAATATTTTTATTCTCTTTTATTTAAGTGAGAAAGTATCCATGACATTTTTTGTTATAATCATTTTTATTTTTCTATCCATGTGCGCTGATTTTGAAGTTTTACAATATTGAACACTTTTATGTGCATTGACGTGGCTTGATAATTATAAATTTTTGCTTGTCTGCCATGTGCATCGCATGGCAACCTCACCGTAAGAGTGCTCTTCTGGGGTGCCTAACTTCATTCTACTAATGCTGATGCTTATTGAATGCTATGAATCATAAAGATTAAGGAAACTAAGGCATATATAATCCCTCTTTCCTGTTTTCTTTGTTAATTTTTGACTCTTCAGTATACTTTATTCTACCGGTTTTAGTGTATACATTCTATAATTGTATTTTAATGAAAATCAACATTAAGTGTGTTTTTAAGATTAAAAAATATTATTTTGTTATTATTATATTATTAATATATTTAAGAAAACAGTGAATATAATAATAACAAAATAATAGTATTAATAATTTTTTAATCTTAAAAGTTCATTTTAATGTTGATTATCATTAAAATACAATTACTGAATGCATACATTAGGTACCGACAGAGTAAAGAATACTGAGCAGTGAGCATCATTGTTTTTTTGAAATATATTTGTTGATAATCAATAATAAACATTAATAATATTCTTTTAAACTTGGAATCCATGTCAGATATATTTTGTAAGTACGTAATCGTCCCGTGCAGTCAATGATGCACCGTTGTGGTGGGTATGTGGGTAGATGATGCTGCCGTCAGATCAACTCCCACGCCCTCTCCCCCAACCCCCTAAATCCCATCTCCAACCCGTGCACAGACCTCTCATCGCTCCGATGCGCCGATCAGATATGTCACCCCGTCCAACCCCTCCAGCCGTTGTCCGTCACTGACACACCCTTAGCCGATCCGAAACAGCCACGCGGTGAGGGGCCCCAAAAGGGCCCGCCGCCGCCGGGACTGGCCCGCTGACCGCCCGAGCGACCCTTCAAAGGGCCCGAGCACGCGTGGCGGTATTTCTACCTCCCTCCCTTTGTTCGAGCCGCGTTCGGGTGATCGCTTTTTTTTCGACCGCTCTTTGATACTCCTGGGAATGAAAAAAATATAAATGGAGGGCAAAAATCGGGCGATGTCTGCGGAGAATTAAAAACGAATAAATAACTGATGCGATGTCTACGAGCGAGATCATTGGAACCGTTTCAAGCGAACTATTTGAATGACACAGGAAGCTCCTTTGACAGTTCGGTCAACTATATTTTATATTTATTTCATTTTTTTCTTATAATTATTTTATTTGTTCCCGTCCCACCGAAAGCAGTACCATTCTCCCTTTACATCGGGTTTCATTAACTTAACCCTTCCGTGGCTGTACCTAGGAAACTTACGCGAACGAATGTGTGGGTTTTCTTAGGTAATTGCCGCCTTTTATAATTCATAAATTATATGTTGTATTTTAGTCTCTCCTTTAATTTAACGATATGGAACTTTTTAACGATATCATACTTGTTTTGTACAATTTATAAATACATTGTAGGTTGCCGGCCTCGGTGGCGGCGGGGTAACGTCTTCGCCTGCCAAACAAGAGGTCGCGGGTTCGAGTCCCGCCTGGGTAGGTTACCCCGGTCCAGGGCATGGTTGTTTGTGTATGTTTACTGTTACATACGTTGAACACCCCGGTGTAAAATGGCCAATGAGAGCTGTATCCGGTGGTTTTAGAATAAAATAAAAAATAAAAATAAAAATATTTAGGTTTCTACATTGATTTTGTGCGAAATCCCACGTATCTTTCATATGTCGCTATTGTAACTGTACATCGTCTATAATTCTATGAAAAAGAAAGTACAAAAGGTGCTGTGATGTAGAATATTGGCGTTACTGAAGTTATGATATAATCAAATTTATTGCATTCAAATTTTATCCCTGCACTCATTAAACAAACAAGTTTTTTTTTCTTCCCGACAGCAGCTGTGCGGGGTACTGAGTTACCCCACCAATAAAAGTTGAAGTTTTCAAAAACAGTTTAAATAAAAAAACATTCGTCGCCTAAATAACGACAAAGTGGTTGAGTTCAAGTTAAAAAAATATCAAAGCGACAAAAAATATAAAAAATTAATGTTATTTGGGGTAACTGAGTTACACCGCACAGTCACGGAAGGATTAACATTCAAAGTATCGAATGTCTGTTGATAGTATGTTTAATCGATATTCAAACCAGTCTTCGGGTTGAATCATTGAGTGGGTTATAGGTGAAATGTTAATAAGTTCCTCTTCGGGTTACTTCCTGCTAAACGACAATAGGGTGGTTTCCTTCATCAAGGAAAACGAAAGGCATTGATTGCGATTCGTTTCCCATCATTAGTGTATTCATAATACACAAATTATTTGGTTTTAGAAATCCCAGTTTAGACGAATGGCAATGGTCAATTTTAGCCTCATTTGAAAAAGGCCAGATTGGCGCCCATGCGATTCCACTCCACGTGACGTCACAGGCACCTAGTTTCTATACGAGTAGATAGGAGTTTTACATGGTCTGAGATTACCAATGCATATATGAGGCACAGGGCTCAGGGAAACATCTGTTAATGATCACCTATTAAGACAGCCAATGGTCGAAAAGTTTCCTCCGTTTGATAAGGTAGTAATAATACTTATTTAAGCCAAGTTCTACGTGCTAGCAGCCTGCATTGCCGCGGCGCACACATCCTCGCCCCAAGGTCACCACACACGGCGGCAGCGGGAACTTGAATGACGTCACACGGGCTCTTCCCAGCATTCCTACTTAGCCGTTGCGTTTTCGCGCGCTTGAAAATTTTCACTTTTCATTCAATCGCGAAAAATAGGTATGGTCATTTTAAAATCTAAAATCGTGAAATGCGTACTCCAGTAGTAATAATCTTTCGATTTAGGCAATAAAAAATAATAGGAAAGCACCCTATTCACAGACACGGATTCTCCTGAATTAACCTTGCCCTTTACGGAGAGGATTTACTGTATCACATTATCTTAGTGCTTGTTGGGTGCTATCTATTAAGATGAATTACTTCTGTACTTTTTTTTGGCACATTTGACTTGTATAAATTTAGACTATTAAATATAAAATAGTCTTAAAATATTTGGCAATACAACATAATAAATGACACTTGCCTTTATCTCAAATTGGAAAATATATATCTTAAGGTATTAGTGAAGTATAGGTCACTTTTTATTGAGTAAAAATACATATGTGACCAACATTTCGTAAATTTATTTTTCGAATTTCAACGCCCTCAAACAATAAGTAATTAGTGGTTACTATGCTACAGTGCTTTTATGTAATGAGTGGTCGAGAAAAAAGTATTCCGTTTAAAAATTCTCCTCGTTTTTTGCGTCAAAATTTATTGTTTTTTTAACGGAGATACAAGCAAACTTTTGCAAAGATGTATTCCATACGACCTAAAATTATCAAGAATATAGGTATATTAATTTATGTATATAAATATAAAATATCACCAGCTCACAATTAGTGAAAAGATACGTTCCCTTATGTGAAAAACATAATTTTTCTTTCGATGTGAAAACTGGCACCCAAAGTTAGGGAGGACTGAAAACGTGGTGATGGTCCGTATCGAGGCTCCCCCAATCCGTATCGATGACTTAAAGACTTCGATGGCCGATTGTGTTTGATTCGATCACGCTCCTGTGGTCGGCTGTTCGTCTGCCCAACCATCCCACCCCGTCACCCGGATAGAGTGATCCTACCCTTCCTCGTCGACAGAATGACGGGGACATGAGGGAGGATTGGATTTTGCGTGCCGCCGTCCCATGTCCCGAATGGCGAGAAGAGCTGGGTTTGGCACGGAAGGGTTAGAGTTAGAGGTATGTGCCGCCGTACTGCCGAGTCTTCTGAAGAATTAATTATAATAATATTGATAATAAAAAATGATTATAGTCATAATACCAAATAATTATAATAGTATGAATATATATTACAGCAGACTCCCGATTATCCGGCTGTGGTTTATCCAGGTTGCGGATTATCCGTGGTTGATTTTCACTCTCGCTGATTTTTTTCCGCGATCTTTGTAAAAAAAAAAAATTGGACGCAAAACCATTGGAATTACTGAATTAATGCTAGGATACACCGGGCTTATTATTTCCGTTAGAATTTCCTTCGTAAAACGGAAGCGATCGCATGCTAGTTGCATTCACGAGAGCACCGTGTTCGTGTTTTCCAAGCATCGCAGTGCGCGACCGCGCTCCTTGATCACGGATACACATCCGGCTGCAGTTGCAACCCAGGCAACTTGTGTGAGATGCGACTGCGTGGTGTGGTGCCTGAAAATGTAGCTTCCTACATTGAGCAGTGGTTTTGAAGCATTCTTGCAAAACTTTTTTTCTGTATCCGTGATCACACAGCCTCGGATGTGTGGTTTTCGCAACGAGGCCTTAAATGGAGCACCAATAATACGAGTTCAACCACGTTATCGCCGCTAAAAAGATCGCAAACTGGCGAAGAAAGCTCTCAATGAGTTTAGGAAGCACTCTTAAATAACAGAATAACAGCATAAATAATAATATATTGTTTAAAAAAAAAAACATTACAAGACATTAAAGTGAAAGTTTGCGTTATCCGTATTTTCCGATTATTCATGCCGTCCCTCCCCATCATTAGCCCGGATAATCGGGAGTGTACTATATATTAATATCTGATATAATTTTATAGTAATGATATTTTTATTTATACGTTTACTTCACAATAATTTATGACTTTTTTCATTCCTTTACATATTTCATAGCATACAATAAGTAAGGCACCCCAGAGCACTCTGTTGGTGACGTTGCCATCCAAATCAAGTGGTAGCACTGACAAAAAAATATATATGAGCTTCAGGGCAAGTTAATGCACAGAAATGTGTTCGTTGTTATAAAAATATCAAAATTAGTGCAAAATAATAACAAAATATACATCATTATATCAAAAAATTATGCTTAAAATGCTTCTCAAATCAATCCCTGGCCAAGAGTAGAAAACATTTTTCAATTTAAGCGTTTATTTACCAGAATGTTGTCAGTACTTGGATTAGCATCGGATCTTTAATTGTATTTTTTCACTTCCCCAATCTTCGTAACTGAATTTTTAATAGGTAGTGTTCAAATATCGCCGTGGAATATAATCGGCGTGGAGGTCGGCGAACAGAGGACGCCGCAATTAATGTGCACGGACGTCACTGCCGTCAAAATTTTCTGTCAGCTTTCATGTCCAGTTAGGATACATATGTCAAGAGAAATAATACGAATTTATTTATATAAATGGTAGACGTAATACATTGATGCGATTAACGAGTTGTACACAAACAGCATACAAAATACCTCAATATCCTTTTGCTTCTGTTCAAATTTATTCTGTAAATACTTGTACGCTAGGATATTTAGAAGACATTTGGATATTTTACTTTCTTCTCACGTCGAAACTTGGACAACAATGACCCACTAAATAATTTTTTAAGGTGACAAAATTCTTTATTAGTCTCAACTCCGCGCATTATTATTATTAAAGTATTCGACCGACTGTGGAAGATTTCAATGGAGCATTTGAGAAGTGTTCTGGCAGCGTCCCCTTTCGTCATCGACTTGCCTCTTCAATTCACAATAATACTTACTCCCTTTTATTCTATCAAAAATTCCTATTATTTTCCTTCCTCTCCCTCGTTTGCCCAACATTCTACCATCTAAAACTGTCTACAGTATCCCCTACCCACTCCATTCATACCTTCTGTCTCCTCAGTATCTCATCTGGATGCTACCTCTCCTTGCCCACCATTTCCAGCACCTCGTGGTTCCCCTACTCTCCGTCAGCTTCACCCTCTCCATTCTTCTCCATACCCACATCTCGAGCGTCTCAAAACTTCTCACGCCCTCTTTCCTAAGTGTCCATCCTTTCCACGTCGTACAGCTTTAAACTCCAGACTCTTCGCTAGCCTTTCTTTAACACTTTGCGTGCCATGGACGTAATATTACGCCTATCTATTTTATTGACTTTGTTTGCGTGAAGCTGTAATATTTCGCCCATGGTACTTTTCCAGTTTACTGCTTAGTGGTTCTGTTATTTCAAAAATCTACTGCTCGTTGGAAACAGAGTTCTTTTAATGTCTTCAGTACTAAAAGTCCTCCGTAGCTACCGGCACCCTTATCTCAGCCTACTTTGTGTGAAAATTCTTTGGAGGAAAGAACCGTTCGTTGAGGGTGCAGTGACCCTTTTTGTCATCCAAGATTTTGAATGATTAGCTTGGAAGAATGCTTTTGTATTATTTCCATGGTTTAAACACTTCAAATTGAGCGTAATAAAATATATTATGCATTTTATGGTGGTACATCATTTGTTGCAACGTTTTTATTTTTCAAAACGGTAGGTTCTCATTATTAAAATATATATTTAAAAGTTAGAAATAAATGTTTTTCAACTCATTCATAGAGAAGAGTTCAAATTGAGCATAATAAAAAATATTATGCATTTTATGGCGGTACATTTATTTATTTATTTAAGTAGTTGCTCACATAAAGCATTTCTGTCAATTTATAATCATTTGTTGCAACTTATTATTTTTTCAAAGCCAGTAGGTTTTCATTATAAAAAGATGTATTTAAAAGTTAGCCATAAATGTTATTCAACTTATCCATAAAGAAGAGCAAAGTCCATTTTTATTGACATACACATCGATATAAATATATTTTTGATGCTAATGTTTTAAAAAAAATAGCGAATTTAGTAAAAATGGCTGGATTTTTCAGTAGGGCTTTAAAATTTGCGGCCGGCACACAGAGTGCTAAACTCGTTCATATCGAGCATACCGTACTCATACATTTCTCTTCTCATAAAATTCTTCCTTTTCAAGAATGAGCTTATGAAACGGCCATTATGTAAGAATGTTAAGAATAGGGTAGTGAAGAGTCTGATTTTTTTGCGCATGATGACTGGAATTTTACCATCTATGACCAAATTTTTACGCCCAGTTCTTTTTTCCCGTAATTCACCTAGCCTAGTCTTCGTATCGGTGGCGGGAGTAAAGTAGGTGTTATTCGACGGCAGGCATAAGAGCCAGGGCCGGTTTCTTCGTCAAGGTGGAGGCTATGAGGCAGCATTAGAGGGTCAGCCATGCGAGAGGCATCGGGTTCGAGTCGGGATAAAAAATACGAAGTGACAAGGTCGGTGCAAGCCGACAAAGAGTTCGACCGACTGCGATAACCGTGGCATGAGTGGATGGGGTGCTGCGCCGCCTGCAGGTCGGTGGGATGCCACGGGCTGCGGTGAGCCTGCACACCAAGGGAACTACGTCTGCGTACCACCTCACTATAGTCTGTCCACTTAATGTCTGCGGGTGAGCTTTCGTGAGAGCCCGTACACCTTCGGATGGCTTCGCTGATAGGGGAGGGGTAGTTCCGAGAGAGGGAGGAGGAGCGAACACAACGTTGCCAAATGTACATAGCTGCCCTACTTCGTCACTGAAAACGTGTGAGTCATAGGTGGCCACAGGTATTTTGGCCCCGGCGCCGAGACAATATACCTGCTCATTTGGAAGGTATTGTGGATAGTCCTTTCACAGTAGCCCATGACATTGTCACCTACCGCACTGGATGAGGTACTGTTGGTGGAAGGCATACTTAGTCGCATACAAGGAGAACACGTGAGGTATGGCAACACTGCTTCACGAGCAGATTCACGATGTTCACTTGGCGGATGTCTGAGAGCGACTCACTGAGGCCACGCTTACTGTTTGCTAATTGGCAACGGCAAAGTCTAATGTCGAGAAAATTTCTCTCCCCTCATCTCCACTTGCTTTGGCCACGCCATCTCACCCGCAGAGATAAAATGAACAGAGTTTAGACGCCTCAATAGGCCTGTGGCGGGAGGTGTTAGGACTCCAGCTGTAAGGGTACGGCCCGCCACCTTAAGTCTCAAGTCGCACGCTTTTATAAGTGTGGGTTCTTGCCCTTGGTGTCGGGAAGCGAAAAATCACACACAAATGTTGAAAGTTTTTACCCAAAGTTTATTTCCCATTAAAAATCTCAATTTCCAAATCAGTTCAATGAAAATACATAAAGTAATGATGAATTTGTGCGTCCAGAATAGCCAATATTTAGAATATTACCAAAAGTCTCGGGAAGGAGATGAGGTGCTGGTGATGGCACGGGTGGATAGCGAGGCGCTTAGGTCGCACGAGCCATACGGCCCGCGCTTCGACTCCAACCGACGGCTACATTGCTGACTGACCACTGGCTAGGCTTTCTCCTGGTGAAGACAGAAAATAATATTTCCTTCTTGAAGCCACTTCTTGTTTTTTATTATCTCCGAGCTTTAACTTTCTACAAGTAAGTCACTTTGCTGGTCTGAAGCAGTGACTACATTGATAGACTACTTGTAATATAACTTTGTATTTAATGGGGGAGCAGGAGAGTTGTATTGAGAAGAATTTAAAATTTAAATGAATTTTTGACAGCGCACATTTTCCACTAACTCTTAACTTTTCAGTATTGAGGTCAATGAGCCTTAATTATGAAATAAAATTTTTGCCCACTCTGAAATGGGAGTATTTTAGGAATGGTTGGAAGGAAATTACTTTGCTTTTCTACGAAACACACACTTTATTGCCGACTAGTTTCGGTTACACTGTACCATTTAGTCTTGAAAATGGTACAGTGTAACCGAAACTAGTCGGCAATAAAGTGTGTGTTTTGTAGAAAAGCAAATTAATTTCCTTCCAACCATATAATGGAATTCTACAAAGTAAAGGCCTCAACAATTCAGTGCATCGCGTATTTTATGAAATTAAACCAACCATTTTTAAAACATTTATATAATACAAATAAAGAAATTCCTCCAAATCCAGTAAATTCATATAAATTGACGTAAGCAAATACTTACCTTGAAATTGAGTTGAAAACTACTATTCTACTTTAATTAGGAACAGAGACATTAGGAATTGTGTAATTCAAGGCACATTTTTCTTCTGGAAAAAAGTTCAAATGTACGTAAGTAAGCATAAATTCGACGGAAAATGAGAGGAAATATATATTCTTTATATTTATATTCTCCCATGCATGGCTCTCCACCTGACACCACAATAATAAATTATTTTATATAAATGACCAGAAAGACTGCATAATGGACCTCCTGAACAATCTGAGATTCACAATTAGCAAGTAGGTGATGTAATGTGTAGCTTGAAACAAATGAATGGAAAACAGCGAGTTTTGAAACCAGAACCTTCGTCAGCCGTCACACATCACCCGATCACCAGGAAAGAGCTTTTATTTTTTGTTTCGACAGAAAAATTGGCGGTTCACAGCCGGGCAGGGGGGAGTAATGTCTGCATTCCTTTTCGGATGACTGTGCTTCGCCATCAAAAGACTTCAACATTTTTTCCCCTGAATATATTCGCCCCTATCCTCGCGACTATTGGATCCTCTTTGTACAATCTACCTGCAAAAAGAGCCCAAGCGGAGTTAGTGAACGAGCGCGGTATTTCCTTTTAGTGGACCGACTTGCCATTATCCGGGCTGGGAGAAGGCCTTTTACACCGCCCATAGCTTTCACCAAGGAAGGCGCAACAGGCCTGTGCGGAATGCTCCCTCGCTGCTCAAGCGACAAGGTCGGTATGCTCTTGCACAAAACGTTCACCTCGCGGACGTAATGACGTTTGAAGCTGGGAACCTTTCCCATCCTTGCCTTGAAAACTTCTAAGGGGACCCTCTTTCTAATCCACTTCCTTGCCGAAAGATGACGAAACCAGATACACTTCGGGTCCATAGGGTCTTTCTCTTCTCTTCAAAGGTTTAATTCTAAAGCACCGCAATGGTTCATTTTCCTCCGCCCTGAGTCACTTAAGGAGGACTAAGTTCTCTAGCGCTAAGCTTGGGGAAAGCTATTGCCGCAGTTTTGGTGCGTTTATCTTTGGCGCAAGAAATTCTTTAGCGGTTCGAAATAGGTGTTTTCGTCGCGGTACAGACAATAGTCCGGGATCTTTCAAATTTATGCTTGTAGAATTTTTCAGTTTTCCACTAGCAAGGATTCTTGTCGTATTAGTAATGGGTATACGGCGTTAGGTCTATTTTTTCACAAATTTTCTGCTCTTTGAGGTGATTCTGAGCTGTTCATCTCAGGGATTTTCCCTTCCATTGTAAATATTTTAAGGGGTGACATATGACCGATTTTTTACAGTTAGGGATCAGAATTCAACTACTAAAAATAAATTGTCGCAAATAGCGCAAGTTCGTACATCAATGTGCGATCGTGAAACAAATTTCATTTTATATCACCGATGGGTGCTTAATGGCACGCATAGTAATATTTCAACGCCTATGAGACCATTCTCTATACAACGCCTATGAGTCCGACTCGGATTACAATGTCGAAACGATAAAAGAACATGGGAAAAATTATGATTATTATTTCATTTGGCATATTTCATCTGTTAGTCATTCCCAGAGAAACTATTATTTCGCTCTGGACGAACAGGAGAGAAAAATTTTAACGGAATTTCTACGTTTTGGCGGATAAAAACTGTGATTGTATTATTTTATAAAATATAGAGCATCTCTCTGATATGTATTATGGAATAATTGAGTTAACGATCTTGAAATTTCAAGACCAGTATCCTTATAAATGCCGTCTAATATGTGTTTGTACCTTATATAACAGAAAATTATCTCTACCAACAGTAGCATTGAAGTGCCAGAGATATCTTGTAAGTACACTTATCCTGAGAGCACATGCATTAAGGCACGCGGTTAAGTTTTAATACCAATCTGGAAATATATTACTGGATCTTATTTTGATTATTGCTGTCTGTTTCCTCAATGACATTAAATTTCAAATCATGGTACCAATAATTTTACTGAGGAGAATGTTAACCTCATAAAATTAACAACCATTATAGATCATGAGCAGAAAAGGTTGAACAAGGAACTGGACGATGCATTGCCTACGGTTACAAATGCATTAAGTGAACTGTAATTATTTTACGTGCCCCATATAACCACCATAAAATAAATTTGAGGGTCATAACTGCACTGATTAATGGTGCAATTACCTGAATGCTTCGCCCTAAGCACCTTTTCTTTGCCTTCTCCAGCAGTTTCGGTGAAGATGCTGGGATTTTTAGTTTTCGAGACATCCATTTTCCGACGAAAATTCGTATTCACGTGATACTCAATGGCAACTATTCATTACGAGAACAATCAAATTTATCTCCCTCATTTTTCGCTACGTGCAAGACCCCGCTTTTACGGTGGGAAAGGATTATTTCGCTGGAAACGTGCAATTTTCAATGGCTTTAACGTCCGTGGGACCTTAATTTTTTTTCCTCAAACCCTCCTTTCCGAGACCTACCGTATTCTAACCACCGCGAATACCCTCTGGCGGCGAAACCTTCAATTTTGGGCTCATTAGCCGCAATGGCGAAAATTTCGGTGGGTTTCGTGCTGTACTCGCTTCTTGCTTTGGGAAAACCTTCCCTCCCATCACCCGCAGAACAATCGCTCATCTTTGTCAGCTCTTCCTCGTAGTCCTTCAACTTATTTTTCTTCGTATGCCGCTGCCGAAGAACTATCAAAATTATACGTTCCGTCCACCTTAACAATAACCAATTTTTGCGTTCTGTGTTTGGAATCTCTGACGTTACCCCATTTAGGCCGGGGATCATGGGCATCGAGAAGATGGTACAATCGAACGTTGATGCGGAAAAGATATTCCCGTCGGTTTCCGCGATGATTATTACGATCGCTGAGAATCGACCTCGTGGATCGGGTCTGCAGAGCAGTGGCGCTGCGAGGGGGAGTTTTGGGGGATAAAGCCCCCCCAGAAGCTCAGAGAAGTTTTTAAGTTTAATCCATTTTACTTAATTGGATTAGTATTACTTACAGAATAGTGTTAGGGTTAGTTAAATATCCCTCATAAAGCTGTAAAACTCGCCATTTTGAACCATTAATCTTAAAAATTTTCCGGAGGAGGGCCCCCGCAACTCCCGCTACCCTGGCGAGTATGCAATACCCCCATACTCCTAAGAATTAGTTGCGCCTAAACGCCCTACTACCCTTAATTCTTATCTGCGCCCCTGCTGCAGAACATCTCCTTTTTTCCGCTGCAGGATATATGGAGAAATCTATGGGTGCTACGCATTATTACCACTCATTTAAAGCTAGAAAACGTCAAGCGTGGTATGGGGAAATTCTAGGATGAAAAAATGAATCTTTTATCGATTTCTCGTTGACTATGGTGGAATATTGATAGCCAATCACTGTTCTCAAGTCCGTACTGAATTCTGTCCCCTTCATGAAACAGCAATGCTAAAGCTTATGACTGATTTTTATGTTTGAATTATTTCATTAAAACTCTGGAATGATTTAAATGCGCCAATGACTTACACGATTCGAAGTTTTTATTTTCCTCAACAGCCAATACATTATCTTGAAAGAATACTGATTTCATCGTCATAATTTTATGCCATGCCAACAAACATTTCATTATTCTTCTAGTAATTTTTTGTCCTTACCAATCGTCAATCACATTTACATTTGGAACGGTTCATACGGTTCCGTCCAATAATTTTTCGTCAGTGTCATCGGCTCAGATTGCGAGCGCCTCCTCCTGCCCACCCACGCCCCCACTGGACCGCTGACCCCGATGTTTTTGAGTCGAATGATCTCACTCTGCACGCTCAACTTCTTGCCGGCCCTCTTGCGCAGGGGTCCGCTCCGGAAACCCGCGTCCACAGGTGCCATGCGGACCCCACGATTTAATTGAGACCCCCCGGAATCGTCTTTGAGCTGCACCAGCATGGATTTTTTGCTTCTCTTGGCGTTTTTCTGTGGTCCGCATTTCTGTTGTGATCCCTTGTCCTTTTCCTCCTTCGTGATGCATTCTGCCTTGATTTTTGGGCTCTCGTGCTTCGTGTCAATTGCAATTTTGGCATCCGTCTGTTCAGGTTCAGGACCACAGTTCTCGTTTCCAGATCGAGGAGGTCCTCTATGAGGTTTCTCTCCCGGTGGCCCTGCATGGGGTCTCCCAGGTGGTCCATCTGATTTCCAGGGTGGTGATGCTCCTGTGTCGCTGCCGTTGGGCGCATCTTTGCAGTCCTCGTCGTCATCACCTTCATCATCGCCTTCATCGTCATCGCCTTCATCATCCTCATCTTCATCTTCACAACTGGAGCCGTCAGGGTCGCAATCGCTCTTTTGCTCTTTTATGTCAGACTTCCCTTCAGGACCCTCGCAGCCGTCTTCCGACGGGCAGATCAACTCTTTCGGGGCCTCCTTCATGGGAGTCCGCGGCTCGCAGTCATCTTTATTCTTTTGCGGGAATTCTCCAGCCTCGGGGCAGGCCTGTGGGGGCGCTTTGGGCGGTGGAGCCGTAGGCGCTGGTCTCGATCCGCCGCCAAAGTCTTTGGCGTCGCACGACGCTCCATTCAACGAGTCGCACTCTAGTCCCTTGGCATCGTCAGGGTCCCAGTTTACGGGCAAGGTCTTCCTCGTGCGGCCGTGAAAGAAGGTTCGCCTGAAAAGGTTAACACCATCAGTCTTGATATCCTATCCCTTGACGCACTATCACACTCCTTGACATCCTATCCCTAAATCCAGCCTTGGACATTTTCCCCATTTTAGAATCTTCTAGTCATTATACTACAGTGCGTAGAAAGTTTAAATAAAAAATGTCACGTTTAAGACTACCGTTTAGCGTTTTTTACATTGGTTAGCTCATCTAGAGAAAGTAGATATCCGACCGTAATATTACGGCGGAAATATAAAACACGATCAAATTCAAACAGACGTACCTAATGTCACGATTCCCGCAGCTCTACGAAGTTCCGCGAGAACGTAATATAGTCATTAGCACCCAAAGAAATTAAATCCATTATCATTCAATGCTCTAATGTTTGAAAAAATCGTGCATTACTCTTATAAAAAAAAAACAAATACATTTTTCCAGAATCTGTCCCAGGCATAGTCGAAAGGAAACCACTTATTTTTTCCAGGGTCAATTTTAAAGAAAAAAATAAAAGTAGCATGTGATAATTCCACAATTTTGTCACGTAGAGAGCAGTAGCCTTTTTAAAAGACTACAATTTGAACCCTCAATACCGTAGCAACACCCCTGGCCTTCAGTTTTAAAAGCAATGTAAAGATGTGTGCAGTGGAATCGTTGACCTGGGAATCAGAATAATATGAGGCATAGCCATATTAAATGCAGTTGGACCGGAGAGAAATAAAGTTAGAAAGAGGGTAGGAACTGCCATAGGTTTTTTTATATGTATCCTAGTTTTATGCAGACCAACTCTGAAGATTAGATTGAAAAACACATGAAAAAGCATGATAAGGCCAACATGTGTATGGATATGGTATTGAATCAAAAGTTATAAAGTTAATTATAATGGATAACGTATGTCCATAATCCAGGTCATTAACTGGTTGGATAATATCAAATCATAGAAAATACTTTTTTTTATTTTATGTATAAAATAATTTATTAACTTCTGTCCCAAATGTTTTCAAAATTGTGGCGTAGGAAGTATGTTTCGATGATAACATGATATAACAACATGAAGATAACGAGAGAAAACAATAAAGAAATATGAACTATTATAGTTGGTGGATGCCATGTACGACACACGAAAATAAATTAAGTAAACTGTCGAATTGTATAGGAGATGCATTGATTTTCAGAAGAAAGGCATAAATATAATACAAAGCATTATGAAAGAAATATTGCTCAGAACATTTACGAGATAGTATTTCATATTGAGTAGGGTGAAGTTAAGAATTTGATTTCTGCTCGGTTAAATTGAAATTTTACAAATTACAGGTCAAACTAATCATTTACCGATAATTCCGGGACATGTTTGGTTCACTGACTAATGTTAGAATAATTGCATATAATTTAAATAGTTCTTTGTTTTAATGTATGAAATTCAAAATTTAAAAAATATATATATTAAGAAAAAAAGGCCGAAATAGCTTGCAGCGAAAGAATGTGAAAAATTTTAATCCGTGGTTACTCCCGCTCGCAATGACCAAAGTATGCAACTTATGAATCATTTACTACCTAAAAATGTCTGAATATACCTAAGCTGCCCTAGATTTTTTCATTAATGACAATGTCATAAATTAATATAACAAATTAATATACATAATTTTAGTGTGTTAGATAATCATAAGGCGTATCAAGTTCCCTGATCAAATATTTAATTCTACTGCCTATATTAAGAATTATTGTTTTGACTTTTGAAAATTTGATATTGGAAGTACACCATTAATTTAACTGTCACCCTTAATAAAAATCATACATTCTAATGCTGCGATATCAGGTTCCTAGGAGTTATAACGAAATATTTATTACAGTGCTCATTTTCATGTTCATTTGTTATAGTGCTCATGTTCTAATTTTAATCTACATCTACATAATACCCATCTCTGGGGCGTTAAGGTACTGTAATCTTAAAACGTTTTGGTACTGTATCGGTTATGAATATATAAATTAATTTCATAGTTAGTTATTTAACGCTTAATCTTAGTAAATTAAGCAAGGTACATAGCATAGTTTCTAATGTAATTAATATTTTCCTATTGTAGAAGTGAATATATGGAAATAACTACAATTATTTTGTGAACGCAATTGGTAGAAATAAAAACTATCACTCATTCCAAATTCTCTGATTGCAAATTACTTTCACTTAGTTCTCCAGATTTAAATATTTAGGGACCCAAATAGCTAGCTAGCTACCAAAAATCTGTCGCGTCATATTAGATAGCCACACATGATTTAAAATTACGCATGACTAACTATTAACGTTCCGGTCATACTTTGTTTCATTTAGCACTTGACATATCGTACGTTTCACACATGCCTTCCACAATAGGCATTTCGGTAACATTCACCCACACTTCTAATAGCTTACAGAAAATTATCGTCAGTTGAATATCATGATGCTAGGGAAGGAGCCGCTATCTCTACTATAGATCATCTAGAATCTTTTTACGCGAAATAAGATAGTTCACAAATTGTACTCACGCTTTCCTGTGGATGTTGGCTTGAGGATGATCTTGTAGGGCCCCCGACAAATTTACGACTAACACAATTATAAATATTAATTGCATAGTGTGTAAATTCAGTGACAAACCTAACAAGCTCTTTTCATTGCTGTGTTGTTGTGTTTCCACGCATGACAACCGTCGCGAAGGGAGTGTTAGTAAATATAATTTATTTCACTATTGTTTTCCGGCATTGATTTCTTTTTGGGGTATTTTTCATCTAGTTTTTAGCTTTATTTTGCATTTAGGACATAGTTTTCAGGTATGAAAGTGGAAGAGATGTTGGCGCGACCTGAGTTTAGGCCCCTTGGCGTATTGGCGGCGGTTTCTAGAACTATTTTTCTCCTGCGAAAAAACATTATCATTATTATTTAAAACGATTTCCCGTTCCTTTTAGTACAACCCGTCCTACCCAACCCGCCCGGGCGATATTACGTGGATATATATTTTATATTAAATATATATATCATTATATTTATATATTTTATTTTTCCTAAATAGTTCTAGAAACCGCCGCCAATACGCCAAGGGGCCTAAACTCCGGTTCACCCGAGATATGTTTAACGTGTATTTTCATCAATAAAAAATTCAAAGGTATGTTCATTTTTATTACTTGTTGAAAATTGTCTCTGAATATCTTGACGTTGGAGTTTTTATATACTTATCTAATAAAATTTTTAGTGATTTTTATTTTTATCTGACTGCATTTTTAGACTAAAAATGCGAGCGTTAAAGGTAAAAGTAAACTATAAGTTAAATATAGGATTATAATTTTTCCACTGAATTTATTTTCGCATGTGGCACTTGCATATGAAAATATAGTTCTAGCAATGATAATAAATTCAGAGTAAATATTGCAATGTCTTATTCAGCTAAGATTGCTAACTCCCAAAAATCGTGCCACATGTCACTAATGATAAAAACATACTGCTACGAGCATAACTGAGGTATGTCGTGTCAAATAAAGATGCTAAAAGAGCCTGGCTTCTTCTTGTAGAACATTCGTGCGAGAGCTTTTTATTCTTTCTTCAGTATGCATTGTGTGTGCTGAAGTTAACATGATTATCCTCAAAAGAAGGACCTATTGTGGTTATAAATATATCCGATAATTTTTATTGTACTTACATATACTTGCAACTTAAATTTATTGATGCACTGAAAGACGTCTCATGGTTTGGCAGAGGTCACTACATCACCGGTAGGATCTTCGCTGAATGCAAGATTAGTTATCGTTTGTCAATCCAGGCTAAGCTAATGATTTTTTAAAGGCTAATTTCATTCTTGGAATTAAATACCGTCATCATCTTAATTTTTTATGCTTTTACTAGATTCCCCTTTGATTATTCTATCTGTTCAGGCATGATGATATACGTTGTGAATGAGGGATTTATGTGGATAAGAGCTTGTGTGAGATGTGATAAGCATAAGTTGGTATTTGCTAATTCAAGTCACGCTGCAGTTATTAAAAAAATCCACGTCCGGAGTCCCGCATGTGATTTGGTGGTGTGATTTTTTCAGGCGTTAGTTAGGGTCTAACGAGGGAAAAGTAGCTAATTTTTCTCACTTTGTCGTCGCACTTTCCTAAGATTCTTTTAACAAAACCCATTTTACGATTAGCTTGACCGGTTATTTCCCGAATATGTTTATTCCACGATAGATCATTATTGAGCCTAACTCCTAGATATTTCACGGATTCAACTGCCTTTAATTGGGCCACTGAATGATCGTGCGCATGAAGGTTCATTCGCGAATTGTTCCGTCATACCCGGTGAATGATCATGCGTATGAAATCATTCGCCGTGCATAGCGGCCTTTAGTGAGATATCGTGAGATTTGGCTCGATCCCCTCCCTCTAATTTCACGTGAGATTGTCCAAAATGCGTATTTACAGTGTAAATACGTTAATCTGTGCTTCATTGCGTTTGATATATGAAAAAACAAATTGCTTACTTATTTTTATTTAAAATTAATTAAGACTAGCATTTCAGATTGCTAAGATAGTAGTTTAGAATCAAATTTACACTGTTTCTTGCGGGAAAAAATATACTTGATACTTGCCCCCCCCCCTTTCCCCGCGTGAAATTGGGTAGTAAACTTTTTTACCCCCTACCCCCTAAAGGTCCTATGTCATTAACCACTTCCCTTTCGATTAATTTTCGGAATACTATGTTCCTATTCTCTATTTATGTTTTTTCTGTGGTTCTCTTTTAAATGAAAGGTAGTGAAATGATGTTTTCTAATCAACGTAGAACCGTGAATTAAAGTGTGATTGTTAAACATGGAGAACACAGCTATCGCTACTCGAATAAAATCATTTTGATCCTTCCAATGCATCAGGTTTCATGAAATATGAATTATTCATTTATACTATGAGCATTTTAACATTGTTAAGCTTTCAAAATAATTATATTGCTCCTCTAAATAGTGATATAATTGTGTGAATCCGATGACGAGATACGCTCGTCATTGAGCGGTTTGGCATCGAAAGTTCATGACGAGCTAGACTCGTCATTACAGCGGAAGGGGTTAAAGGATGCCCCCTTACCGATAAGATATAAATATTCCAACAACACGACTAAATCACGGTCACACTCGAAGTCCTTATTGCCAGGAAACTGATTCAGCTCGGGGCATAGCAGGAGAGCAACGCCGACTGGAGTCCCAACGGTCATCGACAGCTCCCCTTGAAGGACGCCGCTAGACGCGGGCGGAATACTGAATCCGCCGCGGCGACCACGCCACTAGCCTCTCTTCGTTCTCATAAGATGCGAAGAAAAGTGGACTCCGAAGCACTACCCCTCTCCACCCACCCACTCCCTCTACCAGTTCGCCTCCGTGTACAACCGCTTCGTTTTTTCTCCTTTTCCAAACTGCGCGGAGTCTCTGGCAGCAATATTGACCCTCCGTCCGTTTCCATTTAATTTTACAGAGGTTTCCTCCACGACCCCTCCCTGAGTCGAGTCCTCCTCCACGGTAGCGACGTCCGGTGTTAAGTTTTACCGTCTTTCCGCTCCAATGGATGTATCCCAGCAGGTGCTGTTCCGCGCCGTTGGAGAATACGCAGAGAGAGAGAGAGAGGGTAAATGTGCATACGTAGTCTGCAGAGAGAAAAAACTCATGGTGCATCCGAGGGCCCCATTTTCTCTCTCGAATGGGCGAATGATAAATGAAGGTCATTTTCACGCGCGGTTGCGAAAGTAAATATTCGCCCTTTTCCGCTGCTGACATAAGGAGTTCGCCGAGTCCCTCCGGGGGTAAAGCCACCCCATCGTTAGGTTTTTAATTTGAATCGTTCACTGGCGGAGACGGGGGAAACTCCCCATGTGATTTTTAACTTTTCATTGTGAAATACTGTTAGAACCTCCACCTTCATTTGCAATGTCGCCTCTTATTTTGTGTGGGACACAGGTTTTATGCATGAAATAATGGTATGCTTAACGTGGTGGAAATTGGTAATAAATCCTTGCCAAAAAGAAAAACTTATCGCAAATTTCCTTTCAATGGGCTCGGGCACCGATGTTTGCTTATCATCGATTGTGAAAGAGTTTCAAAATTAAAGGAGGCCGTATTTTATATTTTCTGATTCGACATTTACTATAACCCTTTCAGATGAGTTTAGCATCACAAACTCCTCTCTAGATGGTCGCTTCAACTCTCGCTCAACTTGTAATAATTAGGCTTTTTAATTGATCAATTTCTTATTTGAAACTCATGCTATCATCTTGAAATTTTCATGTCATTTAGAATAAATAAATGACAACGTTCACCTCTACATTGTATTTATTTAGATATGTAAATGGCTCCTCTTGACGTCTTTAGTAAGCCTATTCCAGAGGTTGTGGGAACGGAAGATTAATTTGGCGCACTCCCATTTTATCTTCTAACTGACTTATTGGGTTTTCCAAGTGAAAATTGCCTCCGATGCTCTTTAAGCCTAGTGGCTGTAGTCCAACCAGCCCCCATAACTACCCAACGTAAATTTGGTCACATTCGCAGGCAATCTGGTAGACGCAATAGGGTGGTTTCCTACTATTTTTTTATTGCCTAAATCGAAAGATTATTACTCCTGGAGTACATATTTCACGCCTTTAGATTTTTAAATGACGAAATCTATTTTTGGCGATTAAATGAAAAGTAAAAAAAATTCAAGCCCGTGTGACGTCATTCTGGTTCCCGCTGTCGCCGTGTGAGGTGACCTTGGGGCGAGGCTTTGAGCGCTGATACGATGCAGGCTGCTAGCGGGTAGCAGAGTACCCAGCTAGCAGGTGGCGCTTGGCTGAAATAAGGATTATTAATACCCTATCAAACGAAGAAAACTTTCCGACCTTAGGCAGTTTTAATAGGTGATTATTAACAGATGTTTCCCTGAGCTATTTGCCTCATGCATGCATTGGTAATCTCAGACGGTGTAAAACTCCTATCTACTCGTATAGAAACTAGGTCCCTGTGACGTCACGTGGAATGGCATCGCACAGGCGCCAATATGGGCTTTTTCAAATGAGGAATAAAATTGATCATTGCCATTCGTCTAAACTGGGAATTCTAAAACCAAATAATTTGTATATTATTAATACACTAATGGTGGGCAAGGAATCGCAATGAATGCATTTCGTTTTCTTTGATGAAGGAAACTACCCTCTTCTATTTTATGTTCGTTTCAACTCATCCCTGATGACGATAGAAGAGTCATACGTTGAAACATTGATGGTATATTTAATGGAATTGATATTAATGATAAGTACAGATGATTTTACCTTCTGTGTCTTTTCCCACTTCATGTTCCTTCGCGCACGACGAGGTCGAATGACCTATTTCATTGTTTCAATCCCCGTCTTCAGTCTCTATATATGTTCTTTTTTTTCAAATTACCTTCTTCCATTAACTACCGTTCAAAATGCGTTCCAAATATTGATCATTTTCTTCATCCTCATCTATCTTGCACTATCTCCATCGTAATTTCTCCCCTACTCCTCATACCACCCCATGTATACTACTATTCTTTGTTTTTTATTCCATAATAATGCTGAAAATTATATTGCTCATTGTTGCTTACGTTTAAATCACTTTTTAAATTGATTTCTCTCTTACTGCCAGTCCTTTGTAATAGGCTTCGTGCTGTTTTTGGACTGCGTTATGTAAATAAATATAAAACGATTTTTATTTTTCCTAGTGAATACTTGTGACGAATATTTCTCGGGTTTTCAGCCAAGTTAATGCTTTTAGGTAAGCCGACGTTTCGGGATTCCGAAGTGTGAAATTGGACTTCCATTAAGTTACACAGCTTTGAGGATGGGAGGCAAGTCGTATCCCGAAACGTCGGCTTACACCGAGAAATATTCGTCAAAAATATAAAACATTTTAAACCGGTGGATATCCCTAAAAAATTTCCTTGAGATATCTTCCACGCTTTTCTTTAAAACCCAACCGGTTTCAGTGTTATAGCGTCATTCTCCTTTCTCAAAGAGTCTGCGGAGATTGTGTTTGCTCACTCACCCTCCTCCCCACCTTATTTCCTTCCTATCTTGCTTTCACTCCGACCACGTCCGCCAGCGCCATTTAAGCCGTGCATTAGTCACCGAGTTTACAATCGCGCACGGGCAAGGGCTTTTCGCATCGCCTCGAGAACTTGTTTCGCTCGCCGTTTTCACGTAAATGCAGCGGAGCATCTCTTTCCACAGAATCCTCCCCGATGACTTCGTATCTGGCGGCCTCAAATGAGAGGGGGACTTGGAGAAATCCATAATAGCGAGAGGCCGCAGAGCGGGCGAGTTTCTACTGGCTAGTCGTACTCTAACGTAAATTTTCCTCAGTTAATTCCATCTATGTGATGTATTGTTTTATATATTCATTAAGAAATGGAGTGTTGGTCGTCAGTTTGGGTGATCAAAAAATCGATCTTTGAAAACTTTTCGGAATTTAATTAATTCAATTTTCATGGGTAGAATAGAGTGGTTCCCTATCATTTTTTCATTGCCTAAATCGAAAGATTATTACTCCTGAAGTACGCATTTCATGTTTTTAGATTTTTAAATGACGATATCTATTTTTCGCGATCAAGTGAAAAGTGAAAAATTTCAAGCGCGCGAAAACGCGACGTCTATGTATGAATGCAGGGAAAGGCCCGTGTGACGTCATTCTGGTTCCCGCTGTCGCCGTGTGAGGTGACCTTGGGGCGAGGGTATATGCGCCACTGTGATGCAGGCTGCTAGCAGGTAGCAGAGTACCCCGCTAGCAGATAGCGCTTGGTTAAATAAGGATTATTAATCCCTAATCAAACGAAGGAAACTTTCCGACCATTGTTAATTTTAATTGGTGTTAATTGAAAGATGTTTCACTGAGCTCTGTGCTTCATGCATGCATTGGTAATCTCGGACGATGTAAAACTCCCGACTACTCGTGTAGCATCTAGGTCCCTGTGACGTCACGTGGAGTGGCATCGCATAATCTGGCCTTTTTCAAATGAGGTTAAAATTGACCATTAACATTCGTCTAAACTGGGATTTCTAAAACCAAATAATTTGTATAATATGAATACACTAATGGTGGGTAAGGAATCGCAATCAAAGCCTTTCGATTTCTGTGATGAAGGAAACTACCCTTTGGGTATTTGTTACATGGGTACATCTAGATCAACAAATTACGCTGTGAGCCATCTGTTGGGTGTTTGGCAGGGGTGCTGAATCACGAAAATACAGACTACGAGAGGACATAAACATGCACACCACTTGCTCATAAAATGTTGTTTTATGATAACAAAAAAATACGTGCATAATTATGAAAAGGCAAAACCTGCCTAAGCTTAGAAATTCCTACAGAAAATCCATGCCAGTAACGTATACGGAAAAAAAGTCAAGGGCGAGGGCGCAAAAGTTATTTTGAGCGTCCTATACTTTTATCGTTATGAAAAATAATCAAGTTACATGCAAACTTTATGGTAGTTTTATTTTAACTGATTATACACATATACCTGACAATGCTATCTTATGATATAAAAAAGTTAAAATTGTTGTTCTGCAATGTCATCATCTATTACACGGCGGTCTACGTGGGGTTTTGCCGGTTTCCCTCACGTATCAGACGATTGTCGGACCAATAGCCATCCCGGAGGAAAAGAGTTCCAGATAATATGTATTACAATTGCTGCTACAAGCTCACAAACACCTGTAAACTTAAAATACATATGACAAGCCCTGGAGAGGAAAATTGTCCTATAACAGAGTTCGTGCTATATGTCTAATACTACAAATACTATGTAAATATCCATGTACACTGACAGCATTGGAAATAAACTTATTTTGAATTGAAATTAAATTGGTTCTTGGAATTAGAACTACAGAAAACATTAACATGATGTCACTGAGACAGGGAATTTTAGTAAATTATAGGCAGAGTAACGCACAGAATTTGAATTTTCAAGATATTTTAAGAAACTTGGGAGATTCATCTGATGTAAGACGTTTTTGCAACATTAAAATACCTAAATTACCTGATGAAAAATTCCTCTACACTGCCATTATTGATAAGGAATGCAAGAAAATAGGTTTGCCCTTCACGAAAAAGAGCTGGAACACTCCGCTCATGGGACACGCAACAGGTAATTCACAACGAGGTTTTCTCTGGATAAACTTTACTCTGGATCATTTCAGAACTTCAGCACTCAAATTACGCCTGGTATGAAAGTTCTGTGGCGACAGTGAAATAATAAATTCTATATTATTTGGGGAAAAAGTTAACAAATGAGATATTTATTAATGAATTTATTCATGTACCACCGAAAACGTCACTATTGACATCTTACATCGGGGTATTTAACTTAATTACTAAACGCACTCGAACATCCATCCCCTGTATATGGCAGTTTACACAGACGGGGTTCAAACCACCGACCTCTTGTATGACCGGGAAGGGCTTTACCTCGCCGCCTCTGAGGCTAGTGATAAATATATTTGGTAAAAACTCGGACACTTATCTTTCACGTGAGTAGTATAAATGAAAGTAACGTTTTAAATCAAAGAATGTAATACGACGGTAAATTTCAGGGCTATACACAGCAAATCCAAACGACTTCGCATGGTTGGGTAAACGTCATTTTAATGTCGGTCTCATCGCCAAGTCCATAAATCGTGCTTGTTTTTATTTTTTCTTTGATGAAATATCCTCTACAATAAAAAAGAATTCCTTCTCATAAATTAAGAAGCAGAAAGTGTTTCAACAATGCGTATTATTTTTTCCCACGTTTTTTCGTATCGTTTTACACTTGGTAAATTTATCTTTGTTCACTTTTCATTTTTTTTTATATTTTATCACACCTATATTTATATCGTGGAAAAGTGCTACGGAGTATATTTCCACAATATTGTGGAAAAGTGCTGCCATCTTTTATTTAATTATGTCGAACTTCCACCGTAAAACGGCTGAATCTGTTGAACTTAATTAGGTAGGTGTTTTTTATGTGATAATCTTAGACTTAGCCGCGTATTTCCTTCGCTTTGTAAAGTTTAATTTTCATGATGTGGCCAACTAAGTTGTTCCGTCTTCTCCATGACATTTTTGGAAGACTTATATTTTTTCCAACCCTTCTTAGCACTTCCTCATCACTTAATAGACAAAACTTAAAAAGTGCAAAATAGACATTGCGAAGTCACACACGCACATTTGTATATTCCTGAGAATTGTATATATTGCCACCTTGAGTAGTGGTGAGGAAGCAGAGGTTGGACGCCGGTGTGTGAATGCAGAGAGAATGATTATAGTCCATTCACTTTGTGTCTGCAGGTGAGTTTTCGTGAGAGCCCGGACACTCTCGGATGGCTTCGCTGATAGGGGAGGGGTATTACAGAGAGAGAGAGAGAGAGGAGGAGCGAGCATAACGTTGCCAAATGTACATAGCCACCCTACTTTGTCACTGAAAACGTGTGAGTCATAGGTGGCCACAGGTATTTTGGCCCCGGCGCCGAGGCAATATACCTACTCATTTGGAAGGCATTGAGGATAATCCTTTCACAGACGCCCATGACATTGTCAGCTACTGCGCTGAATGAGGCACCGTTGGAGGAAGGCATGTGAGGTTTGGCAACACTGCTCCACGAGCAGATTCACGATGTTCACTCGGAGGAGCTGTGAGAGATACTAACTGAATCCACGTCGACTGGTTGCTGATTGGCAAAGTCACGTGTCGAGAAACATTCCCTCCCCTCATCTCCACTTGCTTAGGCCATACCAGCTCACCCGCAAAGATAAAATGAACTGAGTATAGTATTGAGGGAAGAGGGAGGTATGAATCACCAGCACGCCTCCGATCACCTTGCGTTCTTTTCAAACGCGTTTAGCTAACTCACTCCATATTCGCAATCCTCGCATCCCTCTCTTCGCTTAAATGGACTTCCCAGCCCCTGCCCCTCTTAGAGTATAGTGGCGCGGACACCAAATAAAGCCAATCTCCACTTTCCAAAGCTTTCTTTGTCTTTTGTTTCAGACACACCCCCTTTTTGTCAATGTCATCCCTCCCCTTCCACGCTGTACCGTTACAATCCTACGTGTTTACCCTTCTCCTCCTCCCTTTTTTGTTATTCGTTTTCTTCTCCTGAGGTGGATCCGTTGCGAAATGCCTTAAGCCTGAATCACACGATCATTTTTTCAGTCTGCCGGAATAATTCTCCGGTATCTCACTGAGTATGGTATTGGGTTGATGAACCCAACGTAGCTACGTTTCAACGGCTATATCTGCCATCGTTTTCAGGGGAATTATATAGTGCCAAGTTCCTATCGGTATATCTACCCGCAACTGCCGTTCAAGTATGTTCTGATTGTTTGGTTGCCAATTGGTTTTGTTTTAGTACGTTTTGATGAGTTATGCTCATACAAGCATTGATTAAGTTCAGCCTTTTTCCCTGCTGATGGTAGTTTTTGCTAGGCTAAGTTTTAACGGTCCCATACGCATAGGGATACGATCCCAATATTTGCGACTGCAGCATAGATTTTAGTTGAATTGGTTAGTTTAAAATGTGAGATGGATTATAGATTTTAACTAGGTAGACTCTGAAGAAGGAGGATGAGAAAATACTGGAGGCGGCGTCCAATATGTGATTTTGGAGAAGGTGAAGTGGATCGGTTAGGAAGAGAGGAACGAGGAAGTGCTAGACATGGTGGGTGAGGAGAGGCAGCTTCTATATGAGATATGAAGGAGACAGAAGGCTTGTTGACAGTGATACAAGTGAGTTAAGAGAATTAAATGCTGTGTTAAAGGAAAGAATGTTAGGTAAGAGAGGGAGGGGAAGAAGAGAATAGGATTTATAGAGAAAAATTAATGATAAAAATACTCCGTAGCAATTTCAAGCCTCATTTTGAAGCACAAAGAGAGTAGTTTTGGGTTTATTATCGTGAAATACTAACATTTTACAGAATTAAAAATTACTGGCAATTTTCCACTGATACCATTTCCTATAGGTACAATTACTAGCTTATCAGCCTCAGCTTGTTGGCCTCGGTGGAGGCGGGAATAAGCCCTCGCCTACTATACCGAAGGTCGCGGTTCGAGTCCCACCTGGGTAGGTTGTCCCTTCCAGGACATGGGTTTATGCATGTGTGATCGTCTGTTGTTAATTGTTTAGGATCGCGATGTAAAGGAAGGCCTAATTTTCCTGTTTTCGGGGGTCATTGAGATAAATAAATAAAGTAGGTACCCTTTTTTGAGACTAGGTGTATCGGAAGTAGTCGTTCAACTTAATGAAAGCAATTGCCTATTTTCACACTTCTTTATTTCTACCGACCCAGGTTTGGGTACATAGAGCCATTTTCAAAGGAATTTGGAAATTAGACAAGTGCTTTTGTTATGTGAAATATCAAATATTTACACCGAATTACGCCGGGAACCGTATCCTTTATCGTAAATATTCGTCATTATTTTTTTATAAAAGTGTAAAATTGAAAACGGTTTTCTTTTACATGTTGGAACAGTTACTCCTTATTGACCTTATACGTTAATAATTGAGGAACCCTACCAAATAGTAATATACTCAACCCGAGCCACTGATGATACCGTCTTTAGCCGTGGTGTCTTGGGCATTGGAAACTGTCTCTCGCTTCTCAGCGCGACTTCCACCCGTGAGCATCATCCCCTTTTGTCTTTCGCGTCCGTCCACCTTCCCTCGCGTCTCCAGAGCCACCCCTTATCGCTCGGTCCACCCTCTCCGCCCCCCACAACCTCCTCCGGCTGTCCGTTCCTTCACCCCTCTCCTTCCAGCTCTCATTCCAGGACAGCTCTCATCCCTCGCGACCTCCAGCACACAACCAACCCGCAACCCTGCTCCATTACCTCCCCCCTCGGCCTCTTGCCACGCCCCTTACCCCTTATAGTGCGGGCATCGACTCCAATGCAGGTTCTCTCAACAATCCCATGAGCTGTGAGTCCGTTGTTGTGCCCTCTTGTACGAGAATGGGAAGGTCAAAAAAAAGACTGACGCCATGTAGTATCGCTCGATCTATCTCGGGATCCTTGGACTGGCTTGTTATTTTATGCTGTGAAACCTTGTATCAAATCTTTGATTGTTGACTTAGTCTCCATGTTCACTTAAAAGCAACCTTTTCCACAGGTGAAAGAAATACGGTGAAATCGTATGCGAATGTACCGCATGAGACTTCGTTGGTAAATGCTACTTGGGATCGCTGGTTTCAAAGATATCATTGTTAGTGGTACAGAAGTAGTAAATGTTGAATTTGAGAATCCTATCTATATACAGTAGGGCGGATCGGAAAAATCGATTTTTTTCAAATCCATCTGGCCCAATGAAAAAAAGTTGTGGGACCGATCAAAAATAAGGCCTGAAAAATTTGAGACCTCTAGGTGAACCCCTGACCCTCGCTCAAATGCAATTTAGGGGGGGAAGGTCGAAATTCGAAAAATATAGTTTTTTATGGTCATTTCCTATAGATTTTGCCGAGTTACTGCCCTTTAGGGCAAAATTTTCATGCATTTTGACGTATCTGCCACCGTTTAGCCACAAAATGCCTAATTTGAGTCCGCGTCCGCGAAGAAAATATTCCAACGCCCACGCAGCGTCGCGGATACAACAGCCGCAGGCCGATCCCCTCCCCTCCCCGCTCGCTTCTACCCCTCCCACGCCTCCAATACAGCAAAATTCATCCCGCGTATGCTGCTAGGAGGTCGTTTATCTTTGATAATATAAATCGGAAGATGGTAGAAGGTAATAAAGGAAGCTTAGTGGGACGACTTGTCCCTTATTAGGCGCCTCCTTGGGGTTAACCAAATCGATGTTACCAACTTTTAGAGAAGTGATGCAATAGTTTTAGATCCGAGAACGCAGGAAAGGAGCCTACGGTCCATGAAAAGGCCTCTCGAGTGGCTATAAAGGTGTGCGAACTATGGTGACGCTTCCCTTCCATTATGTGTGTGACTAAATGGATTTAGCGGTACAACAGAAAGTACTAAAATTTACGGAAAATGCGAATAGTCCAAAAGTAGGGTTTTTGCTGAAGTAAAAACTCAAGCACTTTTGAAAGAACATTTGAAATTATACGATATTTTTGCGTCTAAGTGCAAGAAGGAGCATAAGGTTCCCCCAATGAAGTAGTATGCTGAGAGACCAGCGGACGAAACTAAAGATGATGGCTGCTGGATTGAGTCCTTAAGAAACTCGACAACTGAGGAAAAAAAAGAGAATCGTCGTAAAGCGTTGAGTCGACATCTTCAATTCTTGTATGGGAAAATAGTATCAAAAATTTTCTTCACCAGTTCATCCGAAGAAAATTAAACTGAAGTGAAATCATCCGATTTTTATCTCTACGTTCCTCATCAAATAAAAATTCAGGACTAAACTCAAACTGGAACTTCTGCGTGGAAAATGCGTCTGCCAAATGTGATAGATGTATATTCCAGAAGTGATGTCTGATGTATAGAAGTATACTCCAGAAGTGATGTCTGATGAAAAAAGGCAAGAGCACTTATCAATCCCAGTTTAGAGGGGAATGTGTTATGATAGTTGAAAAAACAGGGTCCCACTTTTGGGTTTGCGTTCCCCGTCGGAGGATTAGCAAAAGTTATAAAATCTGCGATTCTCGATTCCTTTCCGAGTGAAAATTAGATACACAAAAATAAAAAGGATTTGAATGCGATGGTGAATACCGCTAAATGTGTTAGAGGTATATTCTAGAACCAAGAAACAGCAATGATCGTCCCCGCAAATTTAGCGGACGCAAAAATCATAACTTCGTAAGAAACATCCAAGGTAGTGTGCAAGAATTACTTACGTAGACAGAAAAAGATGCTAATTATTGTGAATACGAAAAGTAAGATATCAAAGGGTGTCATCAAAGGGCTACATTTTTATGGAGTGAAAGACTATACTTTTGTCGGATGAAAAAAGACAAGAGCACTTATCAATCCAAGTTTAGAGGGGAATGTGTGATGTTAGTTGAAGAAACAGGGTCCCACTTTTGGGTTTGCCTCCCCCGTCGGAGGATTAGCAAAAGTTATAAAATCTGCGATTCTCGATTCCTTTCCGAGTGAAAATTAGATACTCAAAAATAAAAAGGATTTGAATGCAATGGTGAATACCGCCCAAAAAGGAGGCATCATCCCTATGCTACAAGCATAATTCCAACATCCCTTGCTATGTGAGTAAACTCTTCTCGGGATTCCCACCGGGTTAATTTTTCCATAATGGCAAACGTTTCAAGCTCCGACTCGGGGCTCATCATCAGGGATAAATTTCGTTTAATCCCGAGAAGAGTTTACCCACATCATTCGCGGGGAAAGCATCAAATCATATTTCATCCCTTATAGAGGTCTATTTGCTAATTGCACTAAGTTGACTTAGATTTGCGACATAAACATTGGAAGGGCAATCTAAGGACAGAATTTGCGTTGTTGACATATTGGAGAGAGACCACAGTACCTCCGGCTACATCTGACCTTAGTGCTGTGGATTTTCAAAAATCTATTGATGAACGTTCAAATTTGAAGTTAAATATTTCTTTTTATTATACATACGGACGAGAGATTCGTGAAAATTTTCACCAAAACTTTGTTGACAACAGCGAAAGACGAGGAATGACACTGATATAAGAAATACAGATTGGAAAGCAGGTAATTGAAAAATTCTTTCGTGATTGTTCCTCCACAGACGATACTGAAAAATTAAATATTTAGAATAACGAAGTAAGAGGCACTTGGTGTGAATTTTAGTGCATTTGGCGCGTAGGAGAGGCTTGCGGGGAGGGGACGCGAGCGGCTTTCGCCCAAAATCCATTTAATCATATCTGTCGGACAATGCCGATATTGGAGCGCATATTCGAAGTTAGCACACCTTTACAGCCACTCGAGAGGCCTTTTCATGGACCGTAGGCTCCTTTCCTGCGTTCTCGGATCTAAAACTATTTCATCACTTCTCTAAAAGTTGGTAACATCGATTTGGTTAACCCCGAGGAGGCGCCTAATAAAGGACAAGTCGTCCCACTAAGCTTCCTTTATTACCTTCTACCATCTTCCGATTTATATTATCAAAGATAAACGACCTCCTAGCAGCATACGCGGGATGAATTTTGCTGTATTGGAGGCGTGGGAGGGGTAGAAGCGAGCGGGGAGGGGAGGGGATCGGCCTGCGGCTGTTGTATCCGCGACGCTGCGTGGGCGTTGGAATATTTTCTTCGCGGACGCGGACTCAAATTAGGCATTTTGTGGCTAAACGGTGGCAGATACGTCAAAATGCATGAAAATTTTGCCCTAAAGGGCAGTAACTCGGCAAAATCTATAGGAAATGACCATAAAAAACTATATTTTTCGAATTTCGACCTTCCCCCCCTAAATTGCATTTGAGCGAGGGTCAGGGGTTCACCTAGAGGTCTCAAATTTTTCAGGCCTTATTTTTGATCGGTCCCACAACTTTTTTTCATTGGGCCAGATGGATTTGAAAAAAATCGATTTTTCCGATCCGCCCTAATATACAGCCCTTGTGGTGACTGACTGACTGATGGATACAAATTCCCGACCACTTCTAGAAGTGCTGGAGAGCTGAAATTTGGCACGCGTGCGGGGAACCCGAAATGATCCGGAGGAAAAATCCGAAAACCGGAAGTTTCCGCCACGTGTCGTCACTAGGACGACAAAATGGCCGAAATCGGGCTTTTTCCGGTGACCGTCTTTCGGTTTTTATTTTACTGCGCGCGAATCGTGCGTGCCACACGAGTCGTTAATGCATTTTTTGAAAGCTGATGAACAAAGGCACGTAATAAAGTAAATGTATTAGTTTCCGTTTGAGAAAATTACAGCCAAAATGGCGTCCAAAAATTGATTTTTCGAAAACAATTTCAAACTTTCCCCTCCCCTCGACTTAATTTAAGTTGTTAGATGACGAAAATGATTATTATATATGCTCATAACATCGTCTACGAAATGTAGGTAACAATTTTCTTTCATCGTGCTTGGTTACTCAGAAAACAATTAAAGTATTCCGAAAATCACCGAAAATTACGATTTCCTAAAGATTAACACAAGGTTTTGTCAATTTATACCCGACTGATTTCTTTAAAACTTTATAGTTACATACAACTTTGCATTGCTTTTCAGAAAACATAAACATCTAGTAAATGATTTAATGGATTTAACCGCGAAAAAATAAAAATGGCGGGCACTACTCACTTTTTTCGGGGACTGGATTCCTTTTTTTTTTTGTGTTACTCCTGAAATATGGATGTCATAGGGCACACTACTGTTAGATATGACAGTAAATGAATGTGACCATATGGTATCGTCATCTTTAAACCCCCCAAAACCCCCGTAAAAATTAAAATTTGCATATAAGTAGCCTTTTCGGGTATTTTTGTCACGATTCCGCCGCTTTTCCAATCCTTACCACTCATCGCTACGGAATTGATGTGGACGATTGATGACCGCTGGAAGAAAAAACCTAAACCCCCGGTAAACCCTCAAACACCCCCCCAAAAATAAAATTTTGCATATAAGTCTACTTTTTGGGCACTTTTCGTGACTATTCCACCGCCCTCAACGACTCATCCCCCCGAAATTTATGTGAATAGATGGTGACCGCCAGGAGTACACACATTTAAACCCCCGGTATCCCCCTGAAATCCCCCCCAATTGTAAAATGTGTCATTTAGTCTCCTATTTGGGAACTTCTCGCAAACATTACGCCGCACTACCCGTCCCCTCTGAGCTCTAGATCCGGAATATTTGGTGAGGGCGAGCCACCGTAAACCATACGGGAAAAAATACCAGAAAACCCCCGATTACCTCCTGGAAAATCGCCGAAAAAAAAATAAAACAAATTTAAACTTGCCTCTCCGAATAGTTTTCGACACAATTTAACCGGTGCCCCTACAACTTATTAAAACCCCCGATAACCCCGTGAAACCTCCCAAAAAATTTCAAATAAATAGCCTCTCCAGGTAAAAGAATCTTCAGACCACTCTTCCGGTCCCCTATGACTTATCGGCACGGATTTTATGAGAACGATTTGTGTCCACTGGTTTAACACAAGTATAAAACCCCCGGTATTCCGTAGGAACCCCCCGAAAAAAAATGAAAAACTTGCCATTAAGTCTTCTTTTATGGGTACTTGTCGCCACTATTAATCCGCATTGCACTACCTTTTACAATCGTCGCTACATGATCACTGTGGACTTTTGGTGACCGCATGCATAACACATTAAAATCCCCGTAACCCCCTGGGCACCCCTCTCGGTGGGGAAGACCATTTATGAGGACCAGGCGGAGCAGCCGCGGGGGGCTCCTCAACCCCAAGGCGGCGAAGCCGCCCCACAACGAGGAACTGGCGTAGGCGAGGGGGAGCTTCAGTAACCCCCGGGCGGCGAAGCCGCCCCGATGTTCAAGCGGCGCAACCGCTGTGGACTCCCCCCACCTCTGGGCGGCGAAGCCGCCCCTTAAACGAATAACGGTGAAACAGTTCCGAAATGCCCTCGCCCTCTGGCACACTAAACACCCGGGCGGCGAAGCCGCCCTCCAGCGAGGAACGGCGAAGCCGTTCCGAGGAATGAGTGGGGCACCTCCCTACCCCCTGGCCGGCGAAGCCGGCCCCTAGCCGAGTTGAGATTATTCGAACTTCAAAAGTCTCCGAACGACCACAAATGTAGACGGCGAAGCCGGAACCGGGGTTTTAAGGGGCGGAGCCCCTTAACGAGCGCGCGCAGCGCAGCGAGTTAATCATTATAAAATTAATAATGTGGGCTATAAAATATGTCCGATTATTTAGTTTTGTGCGGTAAAATCTCGGATAATTGAAAGTAACGGTTGGGAGATAAGTGGAATTAACTCTATACCTCAGAGCACTGTGTTCGCCCTCATATATTTTCGTGTTAATAATTTCGTCTTCTATAATTACGGAAGTTTTGGTATGCGCTTAATACAATCATTTGAAATTTTGAGATGGGTATATTTACCTACCAAAAGGTGGGTAAATCTCATATTTTCAGCTCAATTGAAAACAATGTTTTATCGGCCATACCGTGGTAGCACTGTACAGCGTGATATTTTGAGCGTTATGGACTGATCTCAAATATTTATTTGTTAAATTTGTTAAAGGAAAACGACAATTTTTCTCAACGTTCCTTGCCCCCTCGCTGCCTAACCTCCCGCTTGAAGTGCGGGCATCGACTCCGTACTGGTTTTTTCACCACTACCTTACTGAGACGTGAGAATAATGTTATTCCCACTGTACTAGAATGGCAGGTTTTATTGCGCAGGACGCCAACGAGAGGTTGATGCTTCCCTATGTTTTTCGACGCAATGACATGACTAAAAGATAGATACAGATGTTAAATATTGTGGCATTTTATTGGAGATGAACCGCCTATGAGGGTTTTGATGAAGTTACCAGTACATTCTCGTATTTGGTGAACTATGAATTGCGGGCCAAGAGGAAGAGATCATGATGGGGTATACTTTTAATCGTGACAGTTATTCTTTGTTTTTGTAATAATGGTAGATTCTATACGGTTGGTAATTACATCTTTTTTTAAAGATTTATTTTATATAAAGAGTGTTTATATTAATTTGTTTATATTAATTGTTTTCAATTTTTGATTGTTAAATAACTTAAACTATATAAGAACTGGGATATTTTTCTCTGGAAGGTACATTAGGAAAAAATGTGATAAGCCAGATGTATTGTGATACCAGAATGGGAATGCGATATGTATTCCCTGGCTAAAAACACATGCGTAAACCTCATGTGTTTCCTCCGATTCATGTTTTTGGAGAATTTTATAATTAATCACGTATTATTTTTGTAAGTAATTTATTGTTGTCAGTACATATTAATGAAGAAATATACATCTTGTTTTATCTGATTGCCAATTGAATTACCAGTAATAATCACATAGATTCCAACATTACTTGGCACCTAAAATATTTTAGAACTCTCCCTTCATCGAATTTGCATTGAAAACTCAAACTTAAGGCGCAATATTTTAACCATTTCTTTTTCCTCTGGTCATGCAATTTATGTCTTTTGAAAACTGATGATTGGCCAATCAATGACTGTTTTCCAATTTCAACAAAAGTTAATGGCTATTTAATTTTACCTGTGCAATATTAGAAGCTCATCTCTACCTCGGTGATTTGTACTTCCTTGTATTACCACAGTTACAATGCAAGATTTTTAACTCAAGATTTATGGATTTTCAGTAGATGGGTTTTGGATGCCATCAGTCAAACTGGGGAGGCGTACCTAATACGGTAGTTTCCTTCATCAAAGAAAACGAAAGGCATTGATTGCGATTCCTTACCCACTATTAGTGTATTCATAACATACAAATTATTTGGTTTTAGAAATCCCGGTTTAGACGAATGTTAATGGTCAATTTTAACCTCATTTGAAAAAGGCCAGATTGGCGCCCATGCGATGCCACTCCTCGTGACGACACAGGGACCCAGATGCTATAAGAGTAGTCGAAAGTTTTATATCGTCCGAGATTACCAATACATGCATGAGGCACAAAGCTCAGTGAAACATCTTTCAATAATCACCAATTAAAATTAACAATGGTCGGAAAGTTTCCTTCGTTTGATAAGGTATTAATAATCCTTATTTAAGCCAAGCGCTACCTGCTAGCAGGGTACTCTTGCTACCTGCTTGTAGCCTGCATCGCAGCGGTACACATATCCTCGCCCCAAGGTCACCTCACAAGGAGATAGCAGGAACCAGAATGACGTCACATGGGCTTTTCCCAGCATTCATACTCTGCCTTCGCGTTTTCGCACGCTTGAAAAATTTCACTTTTCATTTAATGAAGAAAAATAGATACCCTCATTTAAACTTTACCGTCATTTGCCGGCCTCGGTGGCGGTGGGGTAAAGTCCTCGCCAGCCAAACCGTAGGTCGTGGGTTCGAATCCTCATGGGTAGGTGATCCCTATCCAGGGCATGGATGTTTGGGTTGTACTTAGTTAATATTGGAACTCCTCGTTGTAAAAGGCCGTCATGTGCTTTTTACGGGGCAATTGATAATAAATAAATAAAAAGCTAAAAGCGTGAAATGCGTTCTCTAGGAGTAATATTCCTTTGATTTAGGCAATAAAAAATGATAGGAAACCACCCGATCACGTTTATGGTTTATTTGTGAAATAAAAATGAACGCTACACCACCGTGCATTTCTCTTAGCATTATTTCAGTTTAGGTAGGTTTACATGAAGCATTTTATGCCGCCCCCCTTTTTTCCTTCCCCAAATTGAGCATTCCTCTCAACTCCAAGGAATGCCTATTCCATAAGATTCTATAAATGAAATTCTTGAGACCTAGCTTACCCCTTAAAAATAACACTAATTTGTCGAAAATGGTCGGGTCCAGCCCCCGGAATTTTCATACCTCTACCCTTAAGACTCATCGTCCTTTTCATGTCTGCTTAGTTCGTCATTTTAGTCATTGTTGCCACTTGTGCATTCGCCCGACTTCAGGCATGTGCTTGCACGTAAAGTAGGCGTTTTGGTGCTTCAGTGCGATATGCTATGTTTTCCTTACAGCTTTTTCAGTAAAGAGAGCCCCATTTTCTGATTGTATATCGTGTGCACGAGTTTGAAAAACCGTCTATGTAGGTAAAATAAGAAAATAGCAGGGAAAATAGTCATTGCGGCAGTTGGTACCGCTGTTTACAAATCCAACCCAGAAATAATCCATGTCTTTTTGGTTCCGAGAAATGAAAGGAATGAAACATGGGAGGGTCGAGTCCAAGAAAAAATAGTAAATAAGGCAGCATTGTATTTATTTAATTACGGTACAAACTTCCACAGAAACTACCCTGCGCCCTCGACGGAATATACCTTCCATCGAAAGGTAATGATTGTATTACCAGACAGTGATTGAAGATTCTACAATGAAATAGGGTGGTTTCCTATTACTTTTTTATTGACTAAATCGAAAGATTATTTCTCCTGGAGAACGCATTTTACGCTTTTAGTTTTTTAAATGACGATATCTATTTTTCGCATTTAAATGAAAAGTGAAAATTTTCAATCACGCGAAAACGCGACGGTTAAGTATAAATGCTGGGAAAAATCCCGCGTGACATCAATCTGGTTCCCGCTGTCGCCGTGTGAGGTGACCTTGGGGCGAGGGTATGTGCTTTTCTGCGATGCAGGCTGCTAGCAGGTAGCAGAGTACCCTGCTAACGGGTAGCGCTTGGCTTAAATAAGGATTATAAATGCCTTATCAAACGAAGGAAATATTCTGTCCTTTGGCAGTTTTTATAGGTGACAAGTTTCTCTGATCTCTGTGCCTCATGCATCCATTGGTAATCTCAGACGATGTAAAACTCATATCAACTCGTATAGAAACTAGGCCCCTGTGGCGTCACGTGGAGTGGCATCGCAAGGGCGCCAATCTGACCTTTTTCAAATGAGGTTAAAATTGACCATTGCCATTCGTCTAAACTGGGATTTCTAAAACCAAATAATTTTGTATATCATGAATGCACTAATGGCGGTTAAGGAATCGCAATCAATCCCTTTCGTTTTCTTTGATGAAGGAAACTATTGCAGAATTTTTTTGAGGTAACCAAGACCTTTTCTCAGAGCCGCCAACAGTCCTTGATTGGAAAATTTTCCCATACCTCTCCCTTCATTACGCGTTTGTCTTCGTCGGTCTATGTCGACGCCATACCTGCATGAGATCGCTCGTCAATTGTTTGATTTTTCCGTATTTGGCACTCGTTGAAGTTTGCCGCGCTGGCGTCTGGACGGCGCCTCGCGGGATAAGGCACCTGGTGTGCATTCTTCGACGGGAATTCTTTTCAAGTGACCGTACATGTATGATTCTCCCTCAAGGTCCTGCTCAATGTATGCCTTCTTTCGGACACGAGGATATTTTTTCGGCGGCGAGCGTGTGTAATTTCACCAATCATGGCGGTGTACTTCGTGACTCATATTTTCGGATTGCATTAAGTGTGGCTGTGTGAAATACAGACTCCATGTGTCTTAAATAAATTTCTTCTTTATTTGGGAGAAAAATAAAAAAAGTTTTTTTTTCTGTACCAGTTATTTCACATCTTTTTTTCCTATATAACGTCTTTATTACGGTTTATCAATCATTTGAAACAAAAGTAGATACATTTGGTGGAAAACTGCGAGTTCAATTAGGTAACATTTATTCCTCAAGGATCAGTGAGCAAGGAAAATTTGTGATCACCAGATCAGCACATTTAAAGAATGTACACCCCTGATCTATGTTTTTAAAGGTGTTATATTTTCATTTAGTACAAATACGTAAGGCCTTGCTAGCCACTTCTAGGCTGTATGGCAGGAGAGCAAATCTCACCAACATGCGCTCGGCTACTAGTAGGTGGTACCGCAATGGCACGTGTTTTTTCTATAAATCGGCATTATACGTCTATGAGTTAGCATGTAAGCCACCAGTAGAGTGTGTGGCACCGGTCAATTCCCCACCAGGCATGCAGCACTCATCTTAGCCTAAATCAGACACGCGCTCATTCGCCGGACACAGGAGAAGCACTCACGACTACGACATGTCCCAACACGCGGTCAGACTAGAAACTAGGAGAGTGCCAAGGATACGAACCCTCTACGTGCAAATAAAACTATTAGTTATTGATGCAAAACTAAAATTTAGCGTAGTAAGTGATTCATGCATGAGTTATAATGTGCCAGGAAATGGATACAGATGGCTAGTATTGACAATTTCAGTGTGTTCAACCGCACATGCAGAGCTCCCAACGATTTGATCAATGGATTTTTCTCTTTCATTGAAAACTCTTCCAAAATCGTTGGTACGACAAATAATGGTTTTGCAAATAGCGGGCCCTGTCGTCTATCATGTCGGCGAGGATATTCCCTATCCTACCCTTCCATCCCTATCCCTATCCTGAAGGCGTCGTTGGGCTCCTGTCGCGATGGCGCCTCCATCCTTTTTCCTTCCCATTCCACTCCCCTCCCCGGGTGCGCGGGCGTATCAGTTGCAGTACTGGGTCCCGGTCCCGTTGCGATGTAACCGTCTAAGGACCCCCCTTGAGTTCTCATTCTCTGTACATACAGAGCCTATTTTACCCTGCCCAAGTCAAGCTGTACCAAAGCTTAACTATCGCAGTTATTATGGCCCCCTACTATGCGCGGAAAATCATCATCTTAAATCTATCGGTTCTGCAATAAATATCCCTAATCTTATCCTTCTGATCGTTTCTACCGTAATAATAATCAGGCTCCCTCAAAATGCCTTGAACATCAAACAAAAAGTATCCTACTTGAAATTTCCGCAAAAGATTTCATCTAATTTTCCGTACGATCGGTTGGACTTTCCCATCATAAATTCCTAATTAATTCAGTTACACTACTAAGTTTGTCGTAGTCATGGTTTGCAAATCTTGCTGCTCGCGTCCGAATCCTATCTATATCCGAAACCATTCGATTTTCACACAGTTGTCATACACTGGCGGCCAACTCCAAATAGCGCCTCACGATAGACTAATACCACCGATCTTTTGCTTTTTCATCGCATTTTCCAAGATTTCTTTTTAATAAATCCTAATTTAAGATTTACCTGCCCGAAAATTTCTTGAACGGGCTTTCCCCAGCGTAAGTCCTGGTTAAGAATTACTCCTTAGTACCAGGGATGGCGATAGAAACTGAATGAGAGTGAAAACCAGTAAAATTTCAATGCTTTCGTTCCCAGGAGCGAAATGTAGGAAAAAAACAAAATGGATTTAAACCCGGGCAGCTAAAATCAGGGTCGTAACGAAATCGGAGTGAGAACTACTTCGGGTCGAAATTTAACTAAACTCTGGGACGAAACGAAACGCAGATAATGTTTCGCACCGGAGGGACCGCGTGCTTCACCTTCTAACCAGGCCCGTCGCGTGGGCGGGGCAACCAGGGCATTTTGCCCTGGGCGCAGCAAGTTGGGGGCGCACCGTGTTCGCCGACGAAAAATTTTTTTTAAATATCCTTGTATGTTTTACTTTCATAACCGATAAAATATCTTTATTACGAAAAAATGTTTTCAATTATATTTTCAACTCTCCCGATTGCAGATATATCAACTCGCACGCTCCGCGCACTCGTTAAGGGGCTCCGCCCCTTAAAAATCCCGGTTCCGGCTTCGCCGTCTATATTTGTGTTCGCTCGAAGACTTTTTAAGTTCAAATAATCTCACCTAAGCTAGGGGCCGGCTTCGCCGGCAAGGGGGTAGGGAGGCGCCCCACTCACTCCTCGGAACGGCTTCGCCGTTCCTCGCTGAAGGGCGGCTTCGCCGCCCAGGGGTTCAGTGTGCCCCCCCGGGGCTTCCCCGCTTAATACTCGGAACGGCTTCGCCGTTCCTCGTCTAAGGTCGCCATAGCCGCCCAGAGGGCGAAGGCATTTCGGAGCTGTTTCACCGTTTTTCGTTTTAGGGGAGTCCACAGCTTCTGCGCCGATTGAACATCGGGGCGGCTTCGCCGCCCGAGGGTTACTGAAGCTCCTCCTCGCCTACGCCAGTTACTCCTCGGAACGGCTTCGCCGTTCCTCGTTCTGGGGCGGCTTCGCCGCCTTGGGATTGAGGATTTTTTTTGGTGATGTTCCAGGAGGTGATCGGGGGTTTTCTGGTATTTTTCCCGTATGGTTTACGGTGGCTCGCCCTCACCAAATATTCCGGATCTAGAGCTCAGAGGGGACGGGAAGTGCGGCGTAATGTTTGAGAGAAGTTCCCAAATGGGAGACTTAATGGCACATTTTACATTTGGGGGGTATTTCAGGGGGATTCCGGGGGTTTATGTGTGTATTCCAGGTGGTCACCATCCGTTCAAATAATTTCCGTGGGGATGATTCGTTGGGGGCGGTGGTATACTCACGAAAAGTACCCAAAAAGTAGAGTAATATGCAAAATTTTATTTTTAGGGGGTGTATGTGGGTTTACCGGGGGTTTATAGGTTTGTCCTACCAGGGGTCATCAGTCGTCGACATCAATACCGTAGTGATGAGTGGCAAGGCTTGGGATAGTGGCGGAATCGTGACGAAAAATACCCGAAAAGGCTACTTATATGCAAATTTTAATTTTTAGAGGGTTTCGGGGGGTTTAAATATGACGATACCATATGGTCACATTCATTTGCCTTCATATCTAACAGTAATGTGCCCTATGAACTCCATATTTCAGGAGTAATACAAAAAAAAGGAAACCAGTCCCCGAAAAAAGTGAGTAGTGCCCGCCATTTTTATTTTTTCGCGTTTAAATCCATTAAATCATTTACTAGATGTTTATGTTTTCTGAAAGACAATTCATAGTTGTATGTAACTACAAAGTTTGAAAGAAATCAGTCGGGTAAAAATTGACAAAACCTTGTGTTAATCTTTTGGAAATCGTAATTTTCGGTGATTTTCGGAATACTTTAATTTTTTTCTGAGTAACCAAGCACGATGAAAGAAAATTGTTACCTACATTTCGTAGACGAAGTGATGAGCATATATAATAATCATTTTCGTTATCCAACACCTTAAATTAAGTCGAGGGGAGGGGAAAGTTTGATATTTTTTTCGAAAAATCAATTTTTGGACGCCATTTTAGCTGTAATTTTCTCAAATGGAGACTAATAAATTTACTTTATTACGTGCCTTTGTTCATCAGCTTTCAAAAAATGCATTAACGACTCGTGTGGCACGCACAGTTCGCGCGCAGTAAAATAAAAACCGAAAGACGGTCACCGGATAAAGCCCGATTTCGGCCATTTTGTCGTCCTAGCGACGACACGTGGCGGAAACTTCCGGTTTTCGGATTTTTCCTCCGAATCATTTCGGGTTCCCCGCACGTTTGCCAAATTTCAGCTCTGCAGCACTTCTAGAAGTGGTCGGGAATTTGTATCCATCAGTCAGTCAGTCACCACAAGGGCTGTATATAATAGGGATGTTATGGGGCGGGGGGGGGGGCACGATCCCAGTTCGCCTCGGGCGCCAGATCAGCTAGCGACGGGCCTGCTTCTAACGATAGAGTTTCGACCCACACACCGAGTATGAGGTATGGTTGAATAAAGTAGAGGTTCGGCCTACCGGGATTAGATACACGAGGCACTCATATTTTTACCACTAACAGGAGAACGGTGAACGCAAACTGAACATTTGATTTTTAAGCTCAATGCTTTAACATATACCAATCTATAACCTACACACGCATGACAAGCGTAATGGGTCGACACTATTCCCTCTGTTCGCCCTTCACTCAATTTCTGGGATCGCAACTTAACTATGAGCAGCGGAGTATCGATTAATTTAGTTTCGTTGCCGGGAGTAAAGTTTCGTCCCGGGTCGAAACTAAACTTCTTGGTGATTTTAATTTCGTGCGTAAACGAAACTAAACGTAGGTCTCGTATTTTAGTTTCCCTCTGGGTCGAAACGAGACATTTTCGTTTCGTTTCACTTGCCATCCCTGCTTAATACTTAACCGACTTCAAAATTAATAACTTTTCTTGATTATGAATACATTTCATTTGGAAAGTCTTCCTTTTTCCAAAACATCGTTAGTAGACATTTGTTAAGATTTTACTTTAACTTCAGTCCCACAGTTTATCTACAGTTATTTTTGGTCTGAAGCTCATGTTTTCTGATAAATTAGATGTTATAAAACAACATTAGCGATTTCTGTGAATCGTGCTTCTGTATGATGCTGTCAGGTAGCACTGATCAATTTGCAATAGCAACATTTCACTTAGCCAGACGGGAAAAATTCAAACGTCGATGTATTGTACACAAAACACCAGAACCATGGAGGCTAACTTCCGAAAACCACACCGGGCGTTTGAAGCATCGAGATCTTTCTTAAGCGCAATAGGGTGGTTTCCTTTTATTTTTTTATTGCCTAAATCGTAAGATTATTACTCCTGAATTACAAGCGCTGATACGATGCAGGCTGCTAGCAGGTACCCTGCTAGCGGGTAGCGCTTGGCTTAAATAAGGATTATTAATACCTTATCAAACAAAGGAAACTTTCCGACCATAGGCAGTTTTAATAGGTGATTATTAAGACTAGTTTCCCTGAGCTCTGTGCCTCATGCATGCATTGGTAATCTCAGGCGACGTAAAACTCCTATCTACTCGTATAAAAACTAGGTCCCTGTGAGGTCACGTGGAGTGGCATCGCATGGGCGCCAATCTGGCCTTTTTCAAATGCGGTTAAAATTGACTATTGCCATTCGTCTAAACTGGGATTTATAAAACCAAGCAATTTGTATATTATGAACACACTTATGGTGGTTAACGAATCGCAATCAATGGCTTTCGTTTTCTTTGATGAAGGAAACTACCCTATTCTGTCGGACTCGTTGTTTATACCCCTGGAGCCGTACGTCAAGTTAAGTCGTTGTGAACGAAGTCTAGCCCTCTCTGCTCGCTCTTGGCAGTTTTTTTGAGACTTAAGTTTCTTTCTTGGAGGCCCCGTTAAAATACTCGATTCCCTGGACTTTTCCCCCCGGGAATGGTTCTCGGCTGTCAGTCACAGAACGAGACCTCGAGGGAACGAGGGAGTCTGGCTCAAGATTTATGGGAAGCACGTGTTCGGGAGGCTCCTCCTGGAGATAAATCAGAGCCTGTGCTCACAAACATCCCTCCCACCCACCCCCGAAACGCATTTCCAAGGGGAGGGAGGTGGTAGACCCACAAAACCAACCCCCTTCTCGCAGGACCAACCTTCGTTCCTAATGCCATCTCGTCTTCCCTCTCCTCTTCAGATCTTGTAATGCCTCCCCTAACTCCCTCATTCTTATAAAATTTATTGCTTCAGGGTTAGCTTGGAGGAAATTTTGAAAATTTGTTATCAAAGGAAAATTTTGTGTTTAATTTTAATTTAGGCAATTTTTACGTAGATAGAAATAGCGTGTGTTTCCGTACAGACGATCTATGTAAAGTGAAATTTTTGAAGCGTAAGATAATTCTTATTGTTGATTACCACGGGAAGAATGCACGAAAATTCTCTGTATGTGTATTATATATTTGACAAAGAAATTTGGAGTTAAAATAAAATTTTCAGACTTGCTACTCAGGTACAAATTTTTTGTGTTTCTGTTCGAAGGTTCTATATTAATTTCAAGCTTTCGAAGCTTGAGGTTTTAAAAAACATTTAATTTTGCACAAAAGCATACATGAATAACATTCAAATATTTATTTTTGTGAAATTAATACGGCTTAATGACGTTTACTACCTTAATTAATGCATGCCGGGGAATATGTGGGCCAATATATTTAATTGCTTCACGGGTTTTACGCCGCATTAAAATCACCGTAATTGCCGACGTTTCGTTAGATTACCTATATAACTTTCTCAGGGCTGAGAATGAAATGTGTGGATGAGGGATCGGGTTGATATGGTTGCTAGGGTGCTGAATTCCCATACGTTTCAGTCGAAGACACGTGAGAACGGGATCTTCAGCCAATCAGAAGCCTGGAATCCTTCGCGTTAGTTCGCGCGAGGTATAACAATGATTCAAGTTTCGCCATTGAGGAGACACTTCGGGGAATTCTCCTATTTTCTGTAGATACTTATATCGGGTTGAACCCTGATATCGTGTTCAACTGATCACCTAGTTTCCGTGCGAATTTTCCGAAGTGTAATAATATTCATTTATCACACTACTCTTTAGGTAGGTTCAAAAATACTGTTAAAGGGTTAAAAAATTTAGTAAAAAGTTAATATTTCTCTGTGTATACTCCAAATCTCCCAAAAATTTGCGAATTTATTTAAATATTTTCTCGATAGCGCTACCCTGAGGGCACACCTGATGAAAAATTGGGCTAATTAATAGGTTTTTGGGAGTTTTGAAAAATACATAGAAGATAAGCGTGTGCCACGTGAGAAGGGATTGTTGAAGAAAAGCAGTGTTAGCGTGATGAATGTTAGGTGTGAGGAGAAGGGAAGGAAGACAATTGGATTCATAGAAACAATTTAGGAAAATAGGGATTACTTGAGGCGGAATATTCATTTTAAAAAAGAGAGACAGTCGGAGGGAGTCGTAGGATTTGGTGGCGCTGGGATAAAGTTTTAGGCTGTCAAATAGAAAGGTCGCGGGTTTAAATTCTGCCTGAATAGGTTACCCTGTTCAGGGTTTGGGTGTTTTTGAATGTCCGTCGTTAATGGTTTTATTCAAATCCCGTGTTGTAAAGGTTTTAGTACTCTTCTCGGGGAAGTGAAGATAAGTAGATATTAATTAAGAAAAACTCCACCTAAATCTATCTTAACCAAAACAATAATTATAGTCATTGATCATTATTATGATCTCTATCGTAACAGGCTCAACTTTGTGGAAGTTCATTTTAATAATGAAATGGAAAAAACTTTGTTTTATTGCACCAATTTATTTGAGGGTACCTGATGATGACGCCGCTGCGTAGGAACTAGTCATGTCTTTAGATATATTGGCGTAATAAAACAAAGTTATTTTAAATTCATTATCATCGACAATTAATACGAACGGGAGCTAGACTCTTCGAGTAGCATTCATGAATGCATGAAATTATTTTTATGATGATTCAAGAAGTCGCGGAAGAATTATTGCCAAGGGCACTTCTTTATTGAGTACACATTTTAACTAGCAAAACTTGGAATACATTAACGAGCGTAGCTTCATTTCAAAGCCCCCGTGGAGCTAGACCAGCTCCTAGTGCCCCTCCATCCGGCTTCTCCTTTTACTCGCACGGTGGCACCCGCGATCAGTCAACTTCATCCCCCGGGGAAGCGAGCTGTCTTCACCCCAGAATTTGTCAGTCTCCCGGCGCACCGCAGGGTGGCAACCCCCGCTTGCATTTCCAAGCGTGCCCTGCTGCGAGCATTGTTGTCCTTATATTTTCCGCCCTATGGGTCGAACCACGCCCACTGTCAGATCTAGAATCTAGATGCCACAAAACCGAGGTATATTCTGACGGAATTTTCTTCGTTATGTGCCCCATAGCTTCATTTCATAACTATTTAATAGTACCTGTTGCCAGGATTTTGACGATCCATACTGCACGCTGGGGTCTATGATATGAAGTAAATAAGGAGAAAAACCTACAAGATACGTGCAGGATATATGCTTTAAGTTCAAGTAATTATTATTATTTGATACATTTAGCTGAGGTGGAATGAGGTGGTTGATTTTGGTGAATGTAGGGGGAGCTATCCGCGGAGCTATGTTGTTCTTCACTGCCTCTCAACGTAATACGGCTGATATGTGTACAGAAGCATGCATATAAATTATTGAAATGATTTATGTGTGCGTATATGAGTGATTCATTTACGTAATACCTAGCAAATAATAAGCGTAATAAGCATCAGCTATAACAGAATGGAATTAGGCAGCCCAGGAGAGCTCTGTTTTAGAGGGGTTGCGACCCAATGCATATGGAAGTATAGACAAACAAAAACATCTAAGCATCAAGGAAAATTTTTGTACAGAAAATTGGCATTTTTCATTAAAATATCAAACTGAGCGTAAAACAATAGCAAAATACAAATCATTATAACAACAAATTTAATGCATACTTAAATAGCTTAATTTTTTGTGATGATGAAGGTTGAGTTGTGAAATACATATGATTCGAATTACGGTCTCGGGGATTTTTTTTCTCGCGAAAATTAATTTGACTTTCATGGTTACTTTACGGGTAGTATCACTTTCTTGAAATGTCCTGCCGCGAATTATGAATTTTTTGGTGAAAAAATTGTTCTCCTCGAATCGCAGCGGGGACTTTGCAAGAGTGCAATGCAGTAATTAAGCACTTACTCACTGAAATATGCATGAAGAAGAAAATTCATCCCTAACCTTACAGCCTTGAGGTAAACAATATGGAATATGGAAATGTATCCAGTCTGCTTCTGAAAAGAACACTGCCAGCTCACTGTCTCGAGTTTTTCTCTCCCGACAAAAATATTTCATCCCCTTTTCTCACTCTCGGAGCTGTATTATTACCGGAAATATTTCCCTCTCATGTCGAAGCTAATGTGACATGCACCATTATCTGTGGGAAGTTGCGAAGGTAAATGGAAACGCGGCTATCATCAGGACCAACGTATCCTTTTGGTCCAGACCTGTTGGATATTTTTTGTCATCCTCTCGGTTGCTTTAGCACGTGTAACATTCACCAAAAACTCCCTTGTGTGAACGTGGACCGCGGCTCCTTCCTGGAGTATCTCAGTGAAACCGGAATATATATAGGAGTTGCTTTTGTTCCTAAGCTTTCGGATAGGAGTCACTAGAGAGGAAGAGAATTTGGTAAGAGTGCCCTAAGTGAAAAATAGAAGGGGATTATCTCTTGGCTACCGAGAAAGGTTAGGGCGGGGTTGTGCTAGTGGCCCAGCCGTTGAGAATCAACGGGGAACCTTGATGTACGTCCCGTAGGATATATCGAGGCGGCATCATACAGGTTAGGGAGGGGGTAGCTAGGGGTGGCTGTGGAGATGGGTGGAGAGTCTCCACTGTAGACTAGTAGAGGCTAGGAGTCACTATGAGAGTGGATTTGGCCCTGCCCTACGACTAGATAAATTGGGCTAGTTTCATGTGCTTACGTCGTTTGATGTAATTGTGCTTATATCGTTCGATGAATTTTGTTAATTTAAATTGCAGGTCAATACGGTGCAAATGAGCATTTTATGATCCATATCACTATGAAGAAATATTATTGGATATTTTTGTGGCATTTATGAGGTTAAATCATTGTTAAGTTTTGGTATGGCATGTTTGTCTAGCAAATACATTTGCTACTACATATTCTTTTTTTTGAGCATTCTCGTGATCCTGATAAGATAAATGAAACACCGTTTTCTCCAGGTTTACTCCACTTGACTCCATTTTTAGGACGACACTTTGGCTCGTATTGCAGTCGACTTCTTCACGCCAGTGATGTGAGGACAAAAATGTTTTACGGCCAATATATTTATGCCTCATCCATAGGGGTCGGGTTCATTATGTTTATTGTTTAATGACTAAATTCCCATATTTTCCAAGAAAACCTCACTATAACGAGAAATAATTCCCGTTTTGTTTTCTTAATGGCCTTTATTTCAATTGAAAACGGAATCATTTTATGAAAAAAATGGAATAATTTCAACCAGCTAGACAAATCCCCTCTCGCAAACTTATTGTTTTTCGTGAAATTGATCCGTAGTTTTCCGCGGCGTTGTCTAGATGATGTCTCCATGCTTCTGGGTTTCCCCGCGTGGATTTTCTTTGCGACGACAGTTTCTCCGGTATTCCAACCGGCGCGGCGTCTTCAGGTCGATGTCGGGATTCAATTTTTGGTGACTTATATAGTGCCAAGAATGCACTATATAAGTCACCAAAAATTGAATCCCGACATCGACCTGAAGACGCCGCGCCGGTTGGAATACCGGAGAAACTGTCGTCGCAAAGAAAATCCACGCGGTGAAACCCAGATGCATGGAGACATCAACTTATTGTTTTGCGATTCTCGAAAATGCATTGATCTGCAATTATTTAGGAAATTTAGAAAGCAACCACGGAGAGGGAGACAATATCGGATTAAATATACGTATGAATTGACCGAAAAATTTGCATCATATTTTCGATGACTTCAAGAATCTGACCTTTACGTCAGCGAAACTATCATCCTACGAATAGATGCATACACGCAGAGTAAACCCCTGAAATAAAAAATGATTCATTGACCTGGGATAAAGCAAAGAAATAATGGAGAATGAACAGGGGTTTGAGGATTGAAAAGTTTGAAAACGGGGAAACTAGCGCATTTGAATTGCATGATACATTGCATATTAATATTATTGATGTCATTATTAGAACTTACGTTGTCAGAGTCGGTGGCGGCTGGGTAAAGTCCTTGCCTGCCAAGCAAGAGGTCGCAGGCTCGAGTCCCGCATTGGTCGATTTCCTCTATCCAGGGCATGGTTGTTTGTACACGTGCAGTTGTTAACTTGTTGTAAAACCCAGATGTAACAGGTTGATATGTACTCTTCTTGGTGATATGGGAATAAATAAAAGGAGACACGCTTTGGCCGGGGGCCCCAGCGGTGATTACCGCCTTGTTAAGTCCGCCCATGAACTCTTAGAGATAGGACGACCATTAATTACTTGACATTAATTCACATTTCTATTGAGGTCACGAAGAAGCAAAGAGATAGTTTTGGTTCTCGGTAGAAACTGAAATATATTCCTTGCGGCTATTATCCCTTTAGAACTTATGGATCACGTCTCGCATTGGAGGCTATTTTACGGCTTAACTACGAAATCTGTCTTTTCGTTTATCTACATCTACATAATGTCCTTTGAGCCACCTCAAGGGTGTTTGGTATGGGGTGATCGATCACGAGCATGCAAGATATTTTTCGACATGCACACCTGATGGCCATAACAATGTTACGAATGCTAAGAAATAATAATTACACATTCATGCAAAAGCAAAAACTTGCCAATTACTCATGAAGGCAATCTGCCTATGAAGCTTGAACATGCAAAAGATCTGTTAGAAATATTATGAAAATTCAGAAATGGAATTATTGTGGAAAACGTAAGTTATTGGGCTACATTGCAAGTCAGCTAATCTATTTTGGAGTTCTAACGCTGCAGTCTATTATCGGTCGTGGAAAAAAGCGATATTCTGAATCCATCACACTGCAAGTCAGGTAATCTATTTGTGAGTTCTAACGCTGCCGTTATAGTCTATTATCGGTCATGGAAAAAACAGTAGTCTGAATCCATCTTTTCTACAGACTCTCTCTCTTATTTTATTTATATGCTCTTTTTTTGTTTCATTGCAGACGAGGCATGACTCTCGCTTCGTGTGAAATGAGCAAAGTGCAAGGTAGGTGGCTAGAGGGATTCAGAGGCGTAGCTGGGACTTGACTTAGAGGGGGGAGAAGGATCAAAATGATTCGTGGGGCAAAGTTTTCTATCTTGTGGGCACCCCCTGCCAGTCACCCCACTCATCCGTCACCCTTTGCGTCCGTCAACCTTAGCCTACTGGACACATTGGACAGACAATCACTCCCCGCGGGGAATAGCTCAGCTGGGAGTGGGGTGACAGGACTAGACCTAGGAGGGATTTTGACGGTGTCCGCCTGGGAGAGCGGTTGTCACCGTGGGTAAGGTCTAGTCACCACACCCCGTGGGGGTTTGCTCTTCTACTATTCTGCTATCGTAGTCTTACCCTGGTTCCGCTCTTTGCATTCTAGCGGAAGAAGAGGAATCGAGGCCGTGTAATGACTTCGTGTTAACCTTGGGAAAACAGATCTGGAAATTTTGGGAACTTCTGCATTATTTGCATACTTGCTCAATTGAAACCGCGCAATGCATTTTGAAGTCGGAACAAAATAATTCGCTTTCCCATTTGGAGTAAAGTTGCGTCAAAAAACCTTTATATTTTAGAGAACTGGTTAGAATATAAACCAACATCAAAGAGTAAAAAGTTAATTGGTAGTAACTCAAGAGGATGTTCTGGTGCCACAGTTTGGTTGGTTAATTAAAACTGCACAGTACCTTCTGGAGACAGGACCAAATGGACCACACTCTTGTTAAATATGGTATTATAGTTAACGATTGAGAGGCATAAAAAATGTTTAATATTGACTTTTTTAAAGGATAGTACTAATAATCATGTTTTCGCTCAAACTTACCATTGAACCACACACATGTTGACCATGATGTTATAGTTAACAATTGAGAGATATGAAAAAATGTATATTTACTTGTTTTGAAGGATAGTACTAATAGACACTTTTTTCGCTCAAAGATACACTGTACTCTTTTTTGTCATTATTTAATTCACGCTGGTCTCCTGGTTCCCCAGTGATTCCTTGCCCTCTGAATCAACCTAGCGTTAAAATTAGTCGTAAATTTTTTAGACGAATGTTACCCGTCCTTATCTAGCTTGCAGCCAGAATTGCTTCTGGCTGCAAGCTAGATAAGTACTCCTGGCATTGACATTTCCACATAAATTTAACGTTTAAAGCTCAAAGCAGGAAATCATGCCAAATTCAGGTAGAAAGATTAAAAAAATAAACTTTGTTCTATTCCACACAGTATCAATTAAAAAAAACCTCTGCCGTTTTCGACCTTTTCCGGTCATTATCAAGAGGTTAAAGAAAATTTATTGATGGTTAATAATTTATTTCAGGTAAAAAATTGAATGATTCTGCGTTATTTATGATGTATATTTGCAAAAAATGAAACCATTAAAAAGCGTAATGCTGATTTCATAATCATTTTCTTCCCAAATACTTTGTACCTACACAAATTATACTGTCTAATAACCATGGAAAGATATGAAACAATAATTATAATATGAAAAATTGATTCAATATAATTTCACATCGATGATTGGGATAATGTTAAATTCTTAGTTGTATGAGATTAGAATAAGGGTATTATTTTTATCATGGATATATGTTCTGGTTCTGTTTCTTTGTATTATGTACTTCCTGATTTTATGTTACCACCCGACATTATGGTCGACTTGTAACAATTTATGTAATAATAATAATATTAATGCTGTTTTGAAAATTATTGTGGACATGGTATTTCATAACACTCAACTACATTTTTTTAGTATTCGTGAGCAAACTTACGACTGATTTACCAGCACTTAAAACCGCAACCTTATTGACGCGACTTACTGGGTGCTTATTTAATGTTGATTCATGTAATAATTAGGAACTCCACGTATCAGAAGGAGTGGATGGATTCCAAAGGATTGTATCTCCCGATGGAATACAAGTGTTGTTTATTCATTCATTATGCATTTACTCTTTCAATGTGTTGAAGATGAAATAACTCTCTTTTTAGAACCACATGTCGCAGACACCTTAAAAAAGTTGATTGGTAGTCTAAGAAACAAATACACGTTTAGTGTTAGGCTACAACTTCTGGCAAAGACAATGTCTCAAAAAAGTGTATTATTATCACTCACTCAAATAGTGATTCGATCCGTAGGTTGGTTTGGATTGGTGAGGGTAAAGCTCACCCCAGATTAAGCTTCAGGCGTGAGTATCACCCATTCAGGGTAGGGGGATAGAGGGTTTCTTTCCCTTGGCTACCTCGATCTTTGAGGATGTTATATGGGGGCGAATTAAGGCTTCACGCGGTATTTGAAACCGGGACCTTTCGGCCAGCAGCCAACGTTCTACCAAATAGGCTATCATGACCTCCGATGCATTTAGTTTATGTAGTTAACAGAAATCAATGATAACGAGCGTGCTGCGCCCGCCCCAAGCGGGCTTCCCCCGCTCTTTTCAATGCAGGTTCACAGAGGGATAGGCGCGTTTCTAATTTTAAAATGTAGAAAAAAAAGGCAGGGTCTTATTTACAAATCAACAGGAGACTTGAATGTGGAATCAGCTGCATTTTGATAAAAGTAATTTCAAAAATGCGAGATATAGTTGCAAATGAATAAATGTATCAGTTTTTGCGCCGTTAACGTCAGGAATATTTACCGGTTTTTGTTTTTTTTTATTACTTAAAAGCCAATTTTAGGAAACAATAGCAATATTTAGGAAGTAAGATATGCCGTCGCATGTTCTCTGATATTTTCTGTGCATTTTGGTACCTCATTTGTATAGTTTGGTTGCGTATAAGTTGAGAAAAAAGTATCTATACAGTAGAAATAATATAGAAGATTATTAATTTATGGGTAAAATCACTTTCACATCACGGGCTGAAACAGCGCGCTTAGAAGTTGGTGTGTCTTCTTTTCAGGTGCCTTATGCAAGGGACTCGGCAGTCGGTCTCGTTATATATTCAGTTCAACTTTTCATTGTATCGCGCAAAAACGCATTCTCAAGGACTCTGTCATGATACGCACATGCTTCATTTAATTCGAAGTTCCAGAGCTTTTCCCTTTTGTCCCAATTTATTTATCTCGGGTCAACTCCTCCATCCAACTTTACAATCCATTGAAAAAATAAAATGTTACATTTCGAAACCCCCTTTTCTCGATTCTCATTGTCGTACGACCTGGATGTGGTGCAACAATAGGGGATGAAATTGCGCTGCATTATTTTCTCGAAAACCGGTATAATTCGCCCGCCTACCAGCAGTGGCAGGGCTCTCATGCCAGGAGACGGGTCAGCGTGCAGAATGGGACCACAATGGAAGCATTTAAAACGGCGAATTCGTCACGGAAGGGGGAATTAAGTTGTAAAATTCTCCCGCCGCTCAGACAATGCGACTACTCCTCTCTTTTTTTCCTTTCATCTCGTTCTCTTCCTGTTCCTTCTGTTCTCCCGCTATGATTCTTTCTTCAATTTCCCATCACTCCCATCCCTTTTTCCTTGTTTCATTTTTCCCCGTTCGGTCTTCCTCCCGTCTTCAAAGGGTTCATGCCCGCACTGAGCGAACTGGGCTACGCGTTGATTGACATCTGAGGAATCGCGCAGGTGTGGCGAATTGAGATCTGGTTTTGCATGCACGCGCGTTCGGAAACTGTTTTGTGTGTGCACTGGTTGTTTCTCGGGCTTCCGCTCGGGTTAAAAGCTCATCTTCCCCAACACACAGTGAGCTGCAACCGAAAAAAGCTAGCCAATACCTCAAAAACTATTTATGTAAATTATACATGCTATATAAAAACCTTGTCAAATTATGATTCATCAACATATGTGGATTTTACAAAGTTTTTTTATTTACATGAAGGAATTTCACCGAGTCACGCCTTACACTGTCAATTTTAGTATAGTTACATATTTTTCGAATAAATGGCCTTCTCGTGAACAATATATATCGAATGATATAGTGGGAACGAAACCCTAGGGCGGGCTCGCGGAGATACACTCCTGGGGCAGGGACTGTAAGCGCGAGCTTTTGCACCCAGAAGGGGAAGGACGGGAAGGAACAAGGAAGGAGGCGCCGCCGCGATGAGAGCCCGACGACGCCTCCGGAGAGGGGATTGGGAAGGAAGGGAAGGGATGAGGACTCCCGCACCGTCACAAGGCGGGCGGGCCCTACTATAAGCGAAACCAAGCATACGCAATTAATATACTAACGACCTTGGAGGATTATTCTATGAGGAAGAATAATCCAACGATCAAATCGTTAGATATCGAATAATATAGATCGAACAATTAAACGAAAAACGACCACCCTCGATGCCAAATTTACGCTATTTATGCTATGGCCGGCCAGTACCGCAGGGGCGGCGGCGAAGAGTACAGCGACGCGTCGCGATGAGTCCCATTTATCCGGAGTATTCCTTAAAAATACACAAGTAGATGTTAAGTTGTAACAAAGAAAACTTTAGAGAATTAAAATCTATTTATGTTTTGTAAAATATAAATTAAACTATGATTTTGAAAATAAATACTAAAATTAAAAGTACCTTTCTAAAATTCTGGGAGTAGATTTATATTGTACATATTTTTCTTAGCCTTCAAGTTCGAGAACGTGTGTTCACAGCTTAATACATTAAGTAATTATGCAAGTAAACCCATTATGTACTTGCTACAGGGTAAGGAAAGGGATGGAAGTCAATGGATAGAAGAAGCATTTCTCAGGCATCTAATTTGTGGCATTCGTTTTTATTTTACTAATTGCTATAATTCCCACCACTCAAAGAGGGAAATCTTCAGTTAACTTTTATCTGAACCCAATTCAAAGGATTGAAATAAACTTTCACTTAACTATTGGAGTGTCTCAATTGACTGACTCACAGCTTTTAAAATATTGTAGGAGACAAAATGACCGGTTTGTAGGCTTAAGTTTGCATAGAGTATTGCTCGTAAAGTTTGTATAATTCATGACCAAGAGATGTTTCTCTCCCGAAACAAGAATTATGGAGCAGTAAAAAGTGTCGCGCTAAAAAAATCACAAAGTTTCGGGTCGTAAATTCAGGTAGTGGTAATGCCCGCGGTACAGTTTTTAAAACCAATCAAAAACACGGGCTTCGGGTTTCTAGTGTTAAAAATTCACAAATAATTATTTTCTTCTGTTTGTAGTAACCGTGGTAAAAATGTGCGCGTAAAAAATATACGTGATGTTTATCCGGTCACAATGTCGATGAATCAACTAGTAATGTAGCAAACCGGATACTTGTAGGAATGCTAGTGCTTAAGAAGCAAGAGGTGAATAGTATAAAGCCGAGTAGAGGGAGAAGCAGAAAGGCTGGACACTAGGGTAGAAGGGGGAGTATCCGCGAAAGCAGCGCGTGAGAGTGGTCCATGGAGCACAGCTGAGAGTAAGGCATTTTCCAGAAGCGTGGAAATAGTAAAAGGTAGGGATGAATGGATCCAAGATTTTTTTCGGATTTGGATCGGATCATTCGTTTTCGGATCCGAATCATTTGGATCGGATATTTTCGGATCCAAATGCATTTTCAAATTCCTGCTATTAAACGGAAGAGTTATTCAAGCTTATTCTGGGTACGTACAATCGAATAAATGATTTTTAGATTTTCATACACATTGCAATATTTTTATAAACTGAATATCATTTTTACAGGCTTTTAAGTTGTTTTTTTTTTAACATCTTTACATGCTCAGGACCTAAACTCTTACGCTTGGGTTTGAAAATGAAAATAGGAAAAATCTTCGGATAAACCACTAACCAGTGGCGTAGGACAAGAATCGCATGCAACGGCACATTTGAAGAGAGAATCGGAACTCTTTCCACCCTTATTGAATTGCATTCACTTGTTATCATTTTAATTTCGGATCCAGATCCGATGTCTTCCGCGACTTTGGATCCGATGTATCCGTGGAAGGGTAATACCCGCGGATATTTGGATCCGAGGTATCCGATCCGACCATCCCTAGTAAAAAGGAAACAAAAGAACAAGAAGAGGCCATCCGCTCTCGAGGAGAAGACTTGTTAAAAGGGAAGTATTTGGTCAGTATTCAGTATTTAGTCTGCTTATTAGAGTGAAAAAGATACAGCAGTAAGGTCATCAGGAAGAGAATCGCGTTTGCAAAGGAGGCGTTCCTGAACAGAAAGAAGCTTATGAGAGGATTCTTAAGTAAGAGAAAAGGTTAGCGAAGAGTTTGTTCCGGAATGTAGCTCTTTTCGATGTGGAAACGTGGACTCTGAGGAAGGAGGACGAGAGAAGACTGGAGGCATCCGAGATGCTGGTGTGGAGAAGGTGAAGTGGATGGAGAGGTGGAGAAACGACGAAGTGCTGGACATGGTGGGTGATGAGAGGCAGCTTTTAGATGAGATATGGAGGAGACATAAGGTATGGATGAAGGGGGTAATTAGCGACGAGGGGATTTTAAAGACGGTTTTAGAGGGTAGAATGTTAGGGAAACGAGGGAGAGGAAGGAAGAGAATAGGATTTTTAGATGTAATGAAAGTGAGTAGGCTCAATAGGGTAGTTTCCTTCATCAAAGAAAACGAAAGGCATTGATTGCTATTCCTTACCCATCATTAGTGTATTCATAATATACATATTATTTGGTTTTAGAAATACCGGTTTAGACGAGTGGCAATGGTCAATTTTAACCACATTTGAAAAAGTCCAGATTGGCGCCCATGAGATGCCACTCCACGTGACGTCACAGGGACCTAGTTTCTATACGAGTAGGTAGGAGTTTTACATCGTCTGAGATTACCAATGGATGCATGAGGCACAGAGCTCAGGGAAGCATGTCTTCATAATCACCTATTAAAACTGCCTAAGGTTGGGAAGTTTCCTTCGTTTGATAAGGTATTAATAGTCCTTATTTAAGCTAAGCGCTACCTGCTAGTAGCCAGCATCGCAGCAGCGCACAAAATCCTCGCCCCTAGGTCACTCACAAGGCGGAAGCGGAAACCGGAATGACGTCACACGGGTTTTCCCAGCATTATTACTTAGCCGTCGCGTTTTCGCGCGCTTGAAATTTTTCACTTTTCATTTATCGCGAAAAATAGATATCGTCATTAAAACATTTAGAAGCGTGAAATGCGTACTCCAGGAGAAATAATCTTTTGATTTAGGCAATAAAAATATAATAGGAAACCACCCTATTGTAAATAAAGGGGGAAGATTGCCAGAATACTTCTAAAATACTCCACGAAATCCTACCTTAATCGGTTAACCAAATTTAATAATAGTATGGGGGATGTTATTCTAACGAGAGAGATTTATGATGGGTATTGGTTTCGGAGAAATTGGTCGATTTTCGGTTGGTTTCGGTTAGAGGCTGATATTTTTCCGGAGGCGACAGGGACGACTGCTTATGGGGGGCGGAGAGTCAGGGAGGGATGCTGTCGGAGAGAGAACGGGGTCGCCCTGTAAGACTGCTACGTGAGTTTGTTAAGGTTGTTCGGAGAATGTGACGGTTGGCGTTTATCCCTCTCTCCCTCGCTCTAGGGGCCTGGGATAGGAGTTGCTCGTGGTTGGACTTTGAAATTCTGAAATTATCAGTAGTGCAATATTAGTCTAAGGTAGACTACTTTACTATTTAGGATAGTGCTCATTTTACACCTAATCTCCTGTTTTTCTACGGTAATTATCGTTTATCCAGCGCAGGGATTGCATCATCAAGGATCACCTTCAGTTTACACCAAAATCAGGCAATTTCTGTTGTACTACGGCTAGTATTTTGACATGAAATACTAAGAAGTAAAAAAGTAGGCAGAAATAAAAGAACTTAAATTACATTCGAAAGCAAATAAAAAAGAGAAATAAATTAAATATTACATATCATTTCATTTAAACAGAACATGCAATAGGAGCTACTGAAAGTTAGTTGAAAGTAAGATTTTGATGATTTTTACATAATTCTATCTCACAAAAGTGAGGATATTTCAATAAATAATTGTACAATGTGGAGGAACATCCCATTCGATACGGAAACTATTATCAAATAAAACTTAATGATATGTACCGCATGTAAGATATACCTCAGTCACTTATTACACAGCACTAGCATCGGAATTTGACACTATAATTTTTTTGCTGGATAATTTATTTGATATATCAAAATTTCAAAGTTTTGTTAATTGTCTATGTTGCGATAGTTAAACTGGCCCAAATATTCCCTAATAGGGCAATCACTCTCACGAAAAATCGTGTTGAAAAGTGGAATTTATTCTTGATTATGCTTAATTTACGTCGTGGAAGCAATTGAAAGCCATATTTTATGCGTAAGTATTTATTCCCTTATTGGTGAATGGTAAAAGGGAAATGCAAGTGGATATTACGATCCAACAGGCACGAGATATATTGTAACTCACCACGTCTTCATAACCTGCCGAGCCGTACAATGAGCAAAGGGAATTAAAATGGCCATTTACATCACATAAATATCCACCAAGGCAGTCTCGCAAACACGAGCGTAATGTTGATACTCCATGCTCCAAAGGGCACGCTTTCTTGCGCGTTCGTGTAACCGACCAACGTGCAAACATCAACATAGGGGGTCTCCAGGATCCAGGGTACGTTGGAACTCGTGCGAAGGCTTTTTTATCCCTCTTTTCTCATTGTATTGGCGCCGGAGGAAGGTAATTTATGTCAGTAAGGATTTGAGGAATGTTTTACAGGCGAGCATGCAACTTTTTTCGGGGCAGTTCGCGCGAACGGGCCTTCGGCTATTATTGTCCGCAACATTGATGCCGGGGAACAACGCAACGAGTCCGGGGAGAAGAAAGCCCGGGTCCTTCAGGGCGAAGAGAAAGAACGGCCGATAACAGCCGTCCGAGACCTTGTATAAGCTATTCCCTTTCATTCTGCTCCGTCTCCCCTTTGTTCCTAGGAACCGGTCGACTTGGTCTGGGAATGAGTGAAAGAGTTGAGATGAGTTGAGCGGGTATAGAGTGTGTGGAGCCTGGATGCTGCTTCCGCCGAGACAGGTCTCAATAAACAGGGTGCCCTACCCCCTCTGGCGATCATTTCTCTCAGGGTTGCACACGACCGGCTTGTAGTACGGACGAACAGCCCGTGGCCAGCAGCAGATCTGTGCTAGCCAATTGAATTAGGAATAACGCCGCATTAGACACAATCTTGTATTTCTATTAACCCGTTTGTCGCATTTCTCTGTCTCTTCATCACATTCTCAAAATTTGAAATCCAATTTTAAGGATATAATAGATGAAGGAAGTAAGATTTCATAAATTATCTATATCATATGCAAAAATTCCACAAAAATATTATATTTTCAGTGAGGATGGATCTAGTTCAATTATTATTTTAAATGTTCCAACGGTTTTACATGGAACATTTTACGAATCCTGTTCTCTCTTCTCAATTTGAACATCCTTCTTCAATTCACATTAAGACCTATATATCCTGTCATTCTATCAATAAAACCCATTTTCTTCTTCCCTTTCTCCGCTCGCCGATTTTTTCCCCTATTACTAAGTTTTTGACATCCTCTCCCCGCTTAGTACTCAATCCATGCAGACCCTTTATAAACTCCGTATCACATCTAGAAGTTTCCTAGAATACCTTGAGCGAATGAGCGTATTTCATTATAATTTCTAAACACGTATGTGTGTATGCTCCCATAAAATCATCCTAAACACTGGGAAATATTTCATGAAGTCATAAGTATTCCGACGTTTGGAAATTTCATATTTGATATGTTTCAAAGACTCAGCTCAGGTTATTGCTGCCTCTTGACGCAATGGGTCAAGTCTATAGTCACTAGAGGTATATTAAATCACATCTCTTTATACTATTCACATCCATTCATCTAGGACAAGGGTATCCAATTTAATAGGCCACGAGGGCCACATTCCATGTTCCGAATCGCCCCGCGGGCCGGATAAAAAATTTGCCGATGACTGAAGTATTCGATACCAACGCCTACTGAAGTATCCGGTGGCGTATTTCTCATTTACGATCAGTTGAAGGCGACTTTGACGTGCAGTACAGCGCTATAATGCTCCTAGTGGCGTATCACAGAGTTAAACGAGCGAGAATCGCGCGCTACTTGAAACGAGTGCGCGGGCCGGATGAAAGCCCTCCGCGGGCCGTATTTTGGAGACCCCTGATCTAGGACATTTATCATCCTAGCATCTGCTGAAGTCATATATTTGGCACCATTTGGTATTTCCAGTTTTGATTCAATTCAAATACAAGGTTTAAGTCATCGCTGTCTCTTTTCAGAGTTACCGAAGTCTATAGATGGCTTGGGTATATTAAAAAAATGTCTCCATACGTAATATTCAAATCCATACCTATGACACATGTATAGACAGGCGTTCGCCAAGCCTATGACTCGCGAACGTTACAATGCCGACGTCGCGAGCCGTGCAGCGCGCTTGCTCGAAAAAAAAGCATTGGATGTATAAAGGCGTGCTGGCCCTCGGTGAGTGGTCCACTCTGGGTGGAGTTGCGGGGATTAATGACCCGATAATAACCGTGGGACCCGGTGGTGCGGTGGAAGGAGGAGGATGTGGAAGGCAGCAAGGATATCTGGACTTCGTCCGCAACGTGGAGTGCCAAGAGTGAGAAATATAGCGAGGCAGAGAAAGAGGGGAGATAGATATGGTCGGAGTATGGGTGCAGCATCGGAGATTTCAACGGGAGATACTGAGTTGGGTATAAGGAGGGGATGTTTCACTGTCAAAAGCCAGGATATTTCTACAGATGATTGTACCTCTTCATTTCTCAGCGTCATATTTCTCACTCCATTAATGGTTATGTCTTACCTCGCAACTAGCATTTCTGCGGTGACAATTGTTCAACTAGAAGCCTGTAAATAGGCGCAAGAATGCGCTTACTTTTGGAAATGTCAACCCCTTACGTACCAATAATATCTGCTGGCGCTATTACTTTGAAAGTAGCCATACGGAACCGCCATGAAGGTAGAAATAAATATTTTTTTTATGATTATTAGAAGATCAGCATCCTGGGTCTCACAATTCGATCCAACAAATGTACAACTTATCTACGCCTAAAAAACTGGTAATATTAATACCCATCCTGTCTTTCCCATCCTTCATGGCTTGAAGGAACTACTTGGTAAAACCTCTCAAGCCCTTTGGAACCATCGTTCTATCTGATATCTTGAGCAGCTAAGGTCTAGCAACTTGCAAGTGCACTTGACTGGAGTGAAGTAAAAAAAAACTAACGCCGAAATTTCACGTTTTCCGGATGTTGCAGGATGTCATCTTCTACAGTGTGAGAGATGGAGTTGATAAGTCCCTCATCAGATTTTTTCCGGTGTTGGTAACGTAGTAAGTTGTTCCCATGCTAGTTTTTTATGCGTATAGCTCATTTACACGTTTTATTCCAAGTTAATCCGTGTGTGAATTTTATAATTTAAGTGCTTATTTAGGGGAACGTGGTAGTGTAGTGGGTTGAACGGTTGGCTGCTGACAGGAGGGTCCCGGATTTAAATCTCGAGTGAAGCCATTAGTCACCTCCAACCAAAATTACATACCGTCTACTTTGCATCCTCCATTATCCTCCTCCGCTCGTATCACGACGACTTCAGTCTTTTCTCGTCCTCTTTCATTTCCGTCCCAGTTCTCACACCGTATTGGGCTTCACTCCGGGTCAGACTCTTCTCTACTAAAAAGCTACTTCACAGATTAAAACAGCCTTTTAATAAAAATTGTAACCAACTATCTTCTCATTTACTTGAGCAGGTTGAGCAATTCAACTATTTAGACAGTACGTTAGAGGAAAACGGATACTGTAGTAAGGACATCAGGAAGAGAATTGCGTTAGCGAAGGAGGCGTTCATGAACAGGAAGGAGCTTCTGAGAGGATGGTTATGTAAGAGTTTAAAGAAAAGGTTTGAGAAGAGTTTGATTTGGAGTGTAGCTCTCTACGGTGCGGAAACGTGGACACTGAGGAAAGAAGACGAGAGAAGACTCGAGGCATTCGAGATGTGGGTGTGGCGAAGAATGGAGAAGGTGAAATGGACGGAGAGGAAAAGGAACGACGAAGTGCTGGATATGGTTGGCGAGGAGAGGCAGCTTTTAGATGAGATACGGAGGAGACATAAGGTATGGATGGAGTTAGTGCTTAGCGGTGAGGGGATGTTGAAAATGGTGTTAGAGGGTAGAATGTTAGGGAAACGAGGGAGGGGAAGGAAAAGAATAGGATTTTTAGATAGATTGAAAGAGAGTGGACCTTTCAGTGAATTAAAGAAGGCAGTGCTGGAAGGAAAGGGAGGCTCCCAGATCACTTCTTGAATACTCCATGGAAACCTACCTTAATCGGTAGAATACTATAATAATAATCTTCTCATTAGCCATTCTCTAAGGCGAAAATGACGCTGGTAAAAGTATTTGTTTTTCACCCTATAAATTTTTCGCAATAAATTTATTACGGTCGGTACAGTTAAACAAGTTTAACCTATTCAGGCGTGATATAGAGCAATTTCGACGCATTGAAATAAAAGTTAGTTGAAATTTTCCACAATTATTTAAAGCATCATTTCTCTGTAATCCTTTCGGGGAGTTTTCTTCCCCCTCTAATCCTTGCTTCGCTACTTACTCCCACCTCTTCATTCCAAATGACATGCGTGTGTTCCTTTTATCATGCCCTTTCTATTCTTCTCCATCCCATTGGCCTTCCCGTTTCTGTGGTTCTTTCCCCAGTGTTGTTCTTCAAGAGTCCTCCTTCCACCCCTGGGTTTCCCGTATCTCTTAAGTTGTATGTTTTCTCACTGTCTCCCCGCTCTACGTCTCTTTCCCATCCCTTCCCTCAATTTTTCGAATTCTCCCTTCAATGTATAAAATCGTTTCAGGCTTACTTTTTGTGGAAAAATGCTATATCCATGATTAAAGCACGAATGATAATATCCACACTATTTTATTTATCACTTAACCGACCATGGTTTCGACACTTGGTGTCATTTTCAAGGTAATCCGACAAAAAACTCTCTCGGCATATATACCCAGGCCAAGGTATATGCCCCCTACCTCCTACCTTGGCCTGGGTATATGTACCGAGAGAGTTTTTTGTCGGATTACCTTGAAAATGACACCAAGTGTCGAAACCAATGGTTGGTTAAGTGATAAATAAAATAGTGTGGATATTACCATTCGTGCCTTAATCTCCCTTCAATGTCTTGTGCCAGATAATGGCTCCATGAGCCGAAACGCGTCGTACGCATTAAATAATTGTGGAATAGTTTAACTACCATTAATTTCATTAGTATAGTTTAGTTCTTCTGGTTTCCTCAATTGTCATACTCACGCATATAATTATACCGCTATTTGCGGTCTCGTATCCATCCGCACTTATGGATCACTACATTGTTTTTTAATGATGCTAAATGTTCCTAAATCTGTACTCCATTATCAAAATATTTTCGTAATAAAATATTACTGTCACTTTACAAAATTTCCCTCGGTAGCTTTGTGCCCAAAATTTCGGACCTGCATTAACTCCTTCATTTCCTGATCCACTACCTATAGAAGGCAGATTTTACAGAATAGATTTTACAGAGATTTTGCATCAATAAACCTGACATAAATTACAGCTCTGAACGCTGCTCAAAGACATCACCAGTCAAAGAGTTAATTTTTCCAGCTGCACTCCATTTTAGAGGGTATAGTGTAAATGAAAGATAAGAATGAATTTTCCCGATAAACCACATAAATTTGTAACAATAACCTGCTTTTCATGGTGGCTAAAATTTAGCCTCATAAGGTGGCAAACATATTGAAAGGTATTTATGAATAAAAACTTTTGGGCTATGTCGCCGCGTCAATTCTTGGGTGGCTCCAACGTTTCCCGACCGATGCTGGTCGCTTTTTCTAGGGATTCTGATTTTTCAATGATTCTGGTTCAAATTCGGCGATTCGGCGATTGACTCTGGTTCAAATTCATAGAATCCCTTGAAAAAGCGACCAGCATCGGTCGGGAAACGTTGGATCCACCCAAGAATTGACGCGGCGACATAGCCAAAAACGTTTTATTCCTAATGACGAGCATCCGCGGAAGTTTTAACGAAGGCAATGGTATTTTCAATTCAACTAAATAGAAGGAATGATGTTGGAATCTATCTGATACACCGGTAGAAGGAAACGCATATGCCTGTATGCCATGCTTCTAGGCTTCCTCCCCCAAAATATCCTCTGGAGGTTCCCCGTATCCATTTTCCCATTATTTAGTCTGAATTAACTGTCTCCGCGTCTCTTTACCGCAGCTGATGCGATCGCGTAAGCAAACAGAAACGGTCGCGGGAGAAGCAACCGGTCACTCGGGAGAGATGCACGCCCGACAGCCAGATTACAATACCGGTCCACGGGAAATAAAAGCGACTCCTCCCCCGGCTCCCACCAATTTTCCTTCTTTCCGGTTCCTCGCGGCGTCAAGAAGAAGAGAACCACGTTGATGACGGCCAACGGACAATGAGTTCGAAATTGGGGAGTTTGCTCCGAGGAAAGTTGCTATGCGTCCGCTAATGAATTCAAAAAGTTGACGCGCGACAAAACGGTTTTTCGTTAAAAATTGTATCGCAAGATTGTGTCATATGTTGGCGCTAACGGGCGGACCCTGAACTAGGCCGGGGCATGGGGGTCACGTGCAGCGGGCGGCAGATTTCAAGGGGCGGCATAATTTGAAATGTTTATTTAAAAATGAGTTTAAATTATTTAACTCCAATTATTGATTTATAAGTTATTAAACAATAATATACAAATTTGGAATAGCAAATATACGGTGTGTTCTTTCCACTGCCGCATTTAAAAAAAAGCCTACGGATTTATTATGTTTTAGAAGGGGAAGCCAGAGAGGGGGAGGCAAACTGATCTTTGCCCCTGACAAAACTCCTAGTTATGGCTCTGCTAACGGGTGCTGCTATGCCTCGTAATGGCCTGATTACAACGGACTCATGGGGAAGGGATTGTCAGTGGGGGTTAAGGTGACCTCTTTTGACAGATAGTGTCCGTGTAAAAGTGGGCGGGTTTCAGCCCGATTTTTTTTTCGCTTCCCAATTTACTCGGTGGATCCATTAGCATTTGCTTCGGAGAATATGAGTTTTGGGAGAATACAACTTCTTTGAATGTGTATCCCTGGAAAGTGCATCCTTCACGCTTCCTTCTTCTTGTCTAATGTCAGACGCCGCATTCTTTTTGGGAAACCCCTCACAAAAGCGCGACAATTTCCGTTAGCGTTCTTTTTTTCGCTCGTGCGATGTTCTATGATCCCTATGCTGCTCTGGAATCCTTAAATTAGGAAACATTGGATATTAGAAAAGTGAAATTTGCGTCCCGTTGCCATGGACTCAAAATATTCGATAAACATTGCATACTATGTGTAGAAACCATATTAAGTGATAAACAAATTTCGTGAAGTGCCTTCAGAAGATCAATCAGCAGTTTCAGTTGATACTTTTGCAGCCATCAATTTTGTTAACCTAAGAAATAGAAGAAGGGGTGGAAGTGATGTTGAAATCAGTAAGGTTCGCGGATAGCCAAGCAATGATTGGCCTGTCGGCGGGAGGGTTGCGGAAGGCGTGTGCGCCTGCAATAAAAATTCGGAATATGGTCCGCAGTGTGATCCCGTCAGTACAAATGGCTATGTTATCAACTAAGATTTCATTTGATTTGCTCCAAAAATGGTAAGGCTGTTTTATTATTGGTGGTTAAAAATGACTTCTACCTTTGGATATAATGGCTACATTGGTGAAGTCAACATTTTCGTTAGAGAAAATCATCGTGAAAAGTTGCACAAAGTTATCTTACCGTCTAGTTATTTTAATTTATAAAATCTAAACTACCTGTTTCATCTGGATCGTAGTAATCGTCAGGCGCAGAGATATTTCAATTACAGAAAGATAATTATACTTTCCAAAAGTAGTGGGAAGGGAGAGGGGAATGATCAGCAGGAAGAATAGGAGGCAAAAGGAGGGTATGAATCACAGAAACATAGTTAGGGAAGAATCTCGTAGAGAAAAATAAAAATAAAATGCCGTTTTGAAATGTCTTAAGCCTATGTGATATGGTCATTTTTTTCGTTCCACTGATTGTGGAAAATTGACCATTTCACGCAATCATTATGCGCGATGGCTCCAGGCATGGAAATCCCATCCCTTTTTCCATCACTCGGCACATCCCTTTTTTCGTCGCTGAAACCATCGCTGGATTTTTTTTAATTAATCAGATTGCTCGGACCATAAATATTGATAAGCTCAATGGCACGGCCGCTAACGGCGATTATGACGCCACGTTCGGCTTTTAACTGAAAGACAGTTGTAAATGAGGAATGTTATGGAATGAGCGATGGAAAAAGGGACGATGGGAATTCAGAAAATAAAAGATACAGCGTCCGGCGTGAAACAGTGGAAATATTTTATATCCAGCTTAGTAAAACCACATGTCTGTTTCCACGGGGCAAGAGGAAGGTATGAACCATAGAAACATAGTCAGGAAAGAATCATCCTAGGGAAAAATAATATGCCGTTTTGAAATGTCTACGCTACGCTACGCTATTCAGGGTAACTTTTCAGTTATTTATGCGATGTTCAGCGTATGCTGGTAATCGATGTTGTGGTGTGTTTTATGTAATTGGCGTTATTGTGTTACTTGGCTATTATTGTATCTATGGTTTTGAGCGTGTAATTGCAGATCTAGATCGTGGGTATTTGAAGTGTGGATTGTCTGTGTAGTTCCATAAAGGAGTGATTAGATTGTTTTGTGTTTTGTTGAGTGACTGTTGGAATGATGTCGCCATATCATTAAGGCATTGTGTCATTGTTTTGATGTTTAGGTTGTCGTGTATGTAAGTGTTTCGGACGAACCAGGGAGCTCCCGTGATTGTCCTTAGTGTTTTGTTCTGAATGACTGTGAGTTTGTGTAGGTGTGATTTGGCTATGGATCCCCACGCTGGATAGCCATATGTTAGGATTGGCCTGATCATGGCCGTGTATAAGATTTTTTTGGTATGTAGTCCCAGGTGGGAACTTTTTAGGAGTGGGTAGATGGCTGCAGTCGCACTTTTTGCCTTCCGCACCGCTGCTGTTGTATTGGCGCTCCAGGTCAGCTTCTCATCCAGTAGGACGCCCAGGAATTTTGATGTTGTGCTTCGTGAGATGCGGCTGTTGCCGTAGTATATTGGAGTTGAGATTGATTTTTTTCGCTTTCTGGCAAACTGCATGATTTGACTCTTGGCCGGGTTCAGTTTCAGTTTCCATCTTTGCATCCACTCCTCGACGTCGTCGAGGTGCTCCTGGATCCGATCAGCGGCCGTGTCTGGATCGAAGGATTGGGATAGGATTGCGAGGTCGTCAGCGTAAAGGAACGTTTCTGTTTGCGGGTGGGAGGGTAGGTCGTTAATATATAAGTTGAAAAGGAATGGGGAAAGGATGGATCCTTGTGGTACTCCGGAGGAGATGGGATGTAGTGGGGATCGAGCTAGTTTGACGGAGGAGTAGAAGGTGCGGTCGGTAAGGTAGGATTGAATTAGTTTAACAAGGTAAATGGAAATGGGAGTGCAGTGGAGTTTGTGGAGGAGGCCCTGATGCCAGACACGGTCGAAGGCCTTGGACTGATCCAGGAATACACCCACGACGTATTTGTTGATGTTGAAACCATACTGAATAGTTTCAACCAGCCGCGTAATTTGGTGAGTGGTGGAATGGCTGGAGCGAAATCCTGTTTGTTCATCGCGGATAAGTTGGTGCTCCTTGAGTTCTGGAAGGAGGCGGTTTAATATGGTCTTTTCAAGCAGTTTGCCGAATACCGAGAGTAGACTGATGGGTCTATAATTGTTCGGATCTTGCTGTGCTCTTAAGTCTATGTCACACGGTTATTTATTTCCTTTCCGTTCGAGCGAGTTAGTCCGCAAACCAGAGAATAGTGACAAACCATCTAACTGGCGAAAGATACCATTTATCCAGAAAATTTCTTTTAAACTCGACAAGATTATTTCAAATGACAAAACGAAAGTGACTTTTTATGATCCATTGACACTAGGTAAAGTATTGTTTAACTCTAAAGACGCATATTGTAATGATAATAAAAGTGGAGTGTATGAACTGTTTGTGACGATTGTGAAACCAAATATATTGGCCATACTGGGAGGAGTTTGAATGAACACACCCCAATAACCCCCTCCTGAAAATCTCTACCAATATGAAAAGGCTGTCACCCAAGGCTACGTGCCTTGATAATGGCACGAGTTGCCGAAACAAAGGTCGGTTTAAATAAAAGTGAGTGGAAACAGACAAGTGGTTTTACTAAGCTGAATTCAGAAAATGATGGGACGAGCGATCATTTGTTTGGTCCTTGAAAACCTATCGCTGGAACTGTCATTCTGAGAGACGGAAAAAATTACCGTGTTTTCCAGGCTTTAATAATTGCTCCATCCAGACACTCTGTCTCCCCGTATCTCTTAAGATGCTTCCTTATCCACTATGTCTAGCACTTTGTCGTTCCACGTCATCTTCATCCACTTCACCTTCATTCTCCTCCACACCAACATATCTGACGCCTCCACTTTTATCTCCTCCTCTTCCTTAAGTGTCCAGCTTCCTGTAATGTGAAGTTTTGCTCTCCAAATCATAGTCTTCAGTAAGCTTTCTTTACTGCCTTACTTAATTATCGTCTCACAAGCTCTTTTCTCATTCATAAACGCCTCCTTTGTGAACGCAATTTTCTTCCCGTTGTCCTCTCTACTACGTTCGATTTTCTCTAATAAGCAGCGCAAACTGCAACTCCCACCATAGTTTGTACTTATCTATTGTAATTTGAAGGCACGCACTCACTGCTCGTATTGATTGGCAATGCTGCGCAACTTGGATCTTCCAGTAATTATTTTAATAGTTAATTAATAGTTATTTTAATGCCACATTTTTATCGCAGCATATCTTAAGGGTTGAAGCATCAATCAATGCTTCAACCCTTTCGCCGACTGGCCAATCGATTCTTGATCATCCGCGAACCTCACTGATTCAAACATCATTTTTACTCGTGCTTCTATAGCTAATATCAGCAAAAGTGAAGCCTTCTCACGTATCAACTGAAGCCGGTAAGTATTCGGCGTGTAATTACTTTTCTGTAATTCCAATGGAATCGGTGTTCAGGGTGTGTTCAGATAATAATAGGAATTTATAAATTTCGCGGACTTGGAGTTTGGAGAGTTTTATTGCTATTTTTTAAATATATTATGTAGGCATAAATGCCCCAGAAGTGAGATTAAAATGTTCAGCTGGATTCATTGCTTCCTTTGTCTTTGGCACCCGCTAAGGTTAGACGTATTTTTATGAGCTCGACTATTTTTGGCTTACACTCCATTGCTTTATTGTGAATTTTTGGCCAAAAATAATTCACTAGCAATTCCTCAAACTCCATATTCGCCATACATGGCTCTGTGTGACTTTCTTCCTATTACCAAATATGACTATAACCTTAAAAGGGCGTCCTGTTACAAGCCTAGGTGAAGTTGAAATAAATTGCTGACAGAGATGAAGGCTATCCCAAACTTTGACTTTGAGAAGTGTTTAGAGGATTGGAAGAAGCGCTGGCACAATTTCATTATATTTAACGGGGTAAATTTTGGAGGCTACAACATTAATGTAGACGAATAAATAATTTTTTTTCAATAAATTAAAATTTCCGTTACTTTATTGTCTACTAACTAAGGTTACCACTTTTAAGTCCGCAAGATTTATCGATTTATTTTGAGTTGGGTTGATGGCGACTGGACGCATATTTCAATTTTTTCAAAATCCAATGTTTCCTAATTTATGAATTCCAGAGCAGCATATGGATCATAAGACATCTCGCAAGCAAAAAAATGAACGGTAACGGAAATTGTCGCGCTTTTGTGAGGGATTTTCCATCAAGAACGCGGCATCTGAGATTAGAGAAGAAGAAGGAAACATGATGGATGCACTTTCCAGTGGATGCAACGTCAAAGCAGTTGTATTCTCCCAAAACTCATCTTCTCCGAAGCAAATGCTAATGGATCCAGAGAGTAAAATGGGGACCAAAAAAAAATCGGGTCGGATCCCGCCCACTTTTACGCGGGCACTATCTGTCAAGTGAGGTCGCCTTAACCCCCGCTGATGGCAGCTGATGATCCCCCCCCCCCCCGAAACTCATCTCATCCCTGGCTAAAAGGGTCCATGTGATTCTAGGCGTGGTCCGGTACGCGAGGGTCAACAATGCCCTCGTTACTAAAGTTACGGAATTCGTTCTTTAGTTTTTTTTTCGCGCGGAATTCCTCCATGAAGACTGCGTTGATCCGACAAACCGGTGCCGTCCGTGGCTTAGGAGGTGGAGAAGGGGTCGGATTGGAGGATTGTGTTCGCATGCCGTCGAAGAACCTATGACCCCTTTTAAGGGAAAATTGGACCTCGTCCCATGCGGAATAGAACACCCTGCTCGAAGAGTTTTGAGCAATGGGGAATATTAAAGGTGGCTAAAAGGATTCAAGTTTTTTTTTTCGCCAGACTTTACCCTTATTTCGAGTTCCCTTTACCCTTTCCTTCTCTCAGGGATTGGTCCAGTACCGGTCAGTCCACGCGCGCTTTGCCCCAGCTCCGCGTTTGTTGACTAAGGATATTTTGTAATCAGCGCTCGACCGTCAAATAAATATGGGTTCGACCCGAGGCGAGGAGGGTAGGTTTTGGGTTGGCAAAAAAAAATTGTTAAACGATTCTCTCTTCCTTTTCCCCTTTCCAGTGAAGTGTACTTTCCCTTCCTACTAAAACTCGTGGCCGTGGAGCCATTGTGGCTTGGGATTGTCATGCAGAACAGGCGTATCAGGTAGCGATTATTCACATCTTTCTTTCGGCGAGGACTTTCCTCTCCTACTCATGCGTGCACCCAGTATCCTACCCGGTGACATTACAATTCAATCCTCCACTTGGAGTGGAAGTGAGTTATATCGGAAAGTGTTATTCTTTTGAGGAAAGAACTCACTCGAAGAGCGTGAAGCCATTACGATTAGTGGGAGAAATATTGGTGACGCTAAATGGACGCCATTTACTGCATTTCGTCTTGTTCTCGGTGCCATTAATTCTGAACGCGTGAGGAGCTTTCTCACCATTTCTCTGACAGAAAAAAATACGTACGCCGTATAAGCGCTGCCGGTTTTACCAGGTCGTGGAAATCTCCCTTCGAAAGAAGGATGTTATCCGTGTGATTCTTTTAGCTGGAGGGGAAATGTGGCACATGATTAGTCACGCTTGAGTCATTAATTGGAGTTGTCCAAAGAAATTAATACCGATCACGTCAGTGGAAAAAATCTTTCCCAGTAATTGTAGTCGGAGCAAATGTGTTACCAGTGCACATTCTCCATTCGAGTGGGAAAATTCTCCCAGTTCTCTGTGAGGAACTTGTTTCTTTTTTCACTATCTCATACGTACATTTGTCTCTGAAGGATGGAACACGATTTCACTTGAAACCTTTCGGTAAGGAAAAATAATAGCAGTACAGATTTAATGGTACACGTCGTAGGTGAGGTATTTCTACCCGTTCCGAGTGCCGATGGAAGGAAAGGAGGAAATCTCTACAAGGGCTTGAAGAGAGAACGGAAGGGATCCAAAAGATAATTTTGTTCACGATGCAACAAAGAAAAACGAAAAAGGTGTGACAACTCGCGTTACATTATTTTATTTCATTTATTAAGAGGGGTTGCACAATTTTTTAAGGAAGTACATTACTTTTAATGTACTTATCCATTCTATTCCTTCTTCTCCATCGCTTACCCAACATCCTACCCTCCGACACTGTTTTCAATATTCCCTGTTCTTCCGTAGATATGAGCTCCCTCTCCTCACCCACAGTAACCAAAGCGTCGTCGTTCCTTTTTCTCTCCGTCCACTTCACCCCCTCCATTCTTCTCCATACCCACATCTCGAATGCCTCCGGTCATCTCTCGTCCTCCTTCTTAAGTGTCCACGTTTCCGCACCGTAAAGCGTTACACTCCAGATCAGACTCTTCATTAACCTTTTCTTTAGATTATTACGCACATATCCTTTCATAAGTTCCTTCCTGTTCATGAACGCATCCTTTGCTAATGCAATCCTCTTCCTGATGTCCTCACTGCTGTATCCATTTTCCTCTAATGTGCTGCCCAAGTAGTTAATCGCTCTGCTCAAGTTTTTGCCCTCCTACTTTTATTTTAAGATTTCTCACATGGGTTTGAGTATTATAACTGAAGCAAATGCTGGCTGTGAACTGTTGGCTCACTTAGAAGTAAATAGAGGATGGTCAAGGGTTCACATCGGAACTTCCCCCAATATAAAAATGGCATGCAAACTAACTGTAGTCTTCAAGACACTCTCATTACGCCGCTGAGTCACTGAGCGATTCAACCCGGAAACAGTGCTTTGAATGCAGTGCATTGGTGCTCACCTAGGAGCCCACGAATAACTCATTTAGAAAACGGTGTGGAAGGAACGGAATTTAAACCCGTCTGAATGAGTGCACATTGTTCATTTTTTAGTTTAGTTTTTATATTTATATCAACTCCTAAAACAGAATGGAAGATGTTCAAAAAATTTATAAATAACAGGCTAAATAATACAGTTTAGCAAAGAAAAAACAAGAAGGACTCATTAAATAAATCCAGGTATCGCGTATTACATTACTAAAATGACCCCCTCATCCGCTATTTTTGTAACTTAGGGGAAGAGGAAGAGGGATTTAGAGAAGAAGCCTTCTAATGGCGGTTGTAAATGATAAAATTGATGACGTTATACCAAAAGAATACGTTTTGATGTAACTGCAGGCAAAATACAGGCCGTAGATAATGACCTCTCAGTCGCAGATAAACAATGATGAGGTAGATAGAAATGAGACGAGTTCCGTGTTTTACGGGAAGAGACACGGAAAATGTTTTTTGTCAAAATCACAAATTTGGCTGAGCTTTTCTTATCATTAAATCCCTTATTCTAGTATCGTTATCGCCTTATTAATTAGGAAAATTCACTGTGATGAAATGTATTCCTTTCACGAACCTTTTAAATTATAGCTCCGTAAGGATAGAACGTAATAGAGTAGTAATGGAGAGAAAAACTAGATCTCCTCAGCTGGTGATAGACCACGATGTGTAATATGAATGCAGACTTGAAATAACACTAGACCCAGGGTCACATTGAGACTGAAATATATGCACCATGAAAGAGGTTGCAGATCACTCTCATTAGATTAGAAGTTGGTAGTAAAGCTTCTAAAAAAAGACAATGTAGAGCTAAAAGAGGTAACACTGGTATTTTAAAATAAAAAATGGTGATTCTTTGAGAAGATAAATACGTGAATCGAAATTGGAGAGTTAAATTGGACGCAGAGGGCTACTGAGAAAGTTTTAGGCAGGCGATAGAAACTAAATAGCTTGGTTAAACGCGATAAGAGGAGACGGTTTGTGGTCATGCTGTTTCGCAAGAGTCAAACCACTACCGTTTGCTCTGGACCCTCGATGTGACTTGTAGAATTCTTAGCACCAAATTATCTTGTTTTTTTTTCAAAGTCTCACGATTTACGTTAAAAAGGTCCAGAGGTATTTTTACGAACTACCCCCACCGACGCCTCAACAAGCATGTATCGGTAACGTTGAAATACCAGCGATTGGTTCCCAGGCCAGCCAGCCTCGTCAGCTTCTCCCTAACTAAGACCGTGATAGGGTGGTTTTCTATTATTTTTTTATTGCCTAAATCGAAAGATTATTACTCCTGGAGTACGTATTTCTCGCTTTTAGATTTTTCAATGACGAAATCTATTTTTAGCGATTAAATGAAAAGTGAAAATTTTCAAGCGCCCGGAAACGAGACAGCTAAGAATGAATGCTGGGAAACCACCGTGTGACATCATTCTGGTTCCCTCTGACGGCGTGTGAGGTGACCTTGGGGCGAGGCTTTGAGCAATGATAAGATACAGGCTGCTAGCAGGTAGCAGAGTACCCTGATAGCAGGTAGTGCTTGGCTTAAATAAGGATTATTAATACCATACCAAACGAAGGAAACTTTCCGACCATAGGCAGTTTTAATAGGTGATTATTAAGACATGTTTCCCTGAGCTCTGTGCCTCATGCATGCATTGGTAATCTAAGACGATGTAAATCTCCTATCTACTCCCTGTGACGTCATGTGGAGTGGAATCGCATGGGCGCCAATCCGGCCTTTTTCAAATGAGGATGAAATTGGCCATTGCCATTCGTCTAAACTGGGATTTCTAAAACCAAATTATTTGTATATTATGAATACACTAATGGTGGGTAACAAATCGCAATCAATGCCTCTCGTTTTCTTTGAAGGAAACTACCCTATTGTAAAACTGCAAGCTTTAAAATTTCTCTTATTATTATTTTTTTATTTATGTATTCTATTTTTATTTTATTTATTTCCAACTTCCCCGTGAACAATACATAGAGGCCTTTGCAACGGAGGAATTAACAAATCACAACACAAACATCCATACTCTGGATAGGGACCACCTACCTAGGCAGGATTCGAACCCGCGACCTAGGCTTTGGCAGGCAAGGACTTTACCCCACCGCCACCGAGACCGGCAAATTACTCTACTTAAATCCTTAATAGCTAATTTTAGCTTATTTTACAATCGTAATTTATCCCTTATATTGTTAAACTTGGTAAAGAATCAAGGATTGTCAATTGAAGAGTAATATATTATCTTAGTTTCGGAAGATCCCTTGAGGATGATCACTAAGTCGCCGCTCGAAACGCCCGACACATGAAAAACATATACCGGTGGAAAACCCGAGAAATTTTTCTGCACCTGAAAAGTATAAATTTTATTTTTATAATATACTATTTATTTTTGAATGGAAAACGTGAGCCGTACGCTGTATCACTCCCATCATTCATCTCATTTTTGGCGCCAGATCGTGGCGATGCTCTAGCATAGAAAAAAAACGACCCTAGCTGATGTCCTAATCGTATTTACTGCCCTAGGAGCACGAAAGTACATTTAAGGCACAGCTTGAACGCGCTGATCCGTGCGTGAGCTGACCAAAAAAATAGGTTGCGACTTGCAGCCTAAGAGGGGGGAGATACTAGAAATCGCCGTGTCATTTCCTCAGCTTCCCAGCATCCGTATCTGGTCCTCTTGATTGCCCCTCTCCCCCCTCCCTTCCCATCCTAAACATCTCTCGGGCACAAAGTGAGGAGAGGCATATTTTTTTATATACATACGAACCACTCATCCCCTCGCCTTTCTGGGGGGAAGGAAGTAAGGGGTCAAAACCCCCTGGGGGAATCCCGATGCATTCTTGTAGGGCAGGCCAATAATCTACACCCTTTAGGCGCGGGGTTATTCATGAACGAGGTCGAACAATGAGGCCGTCCCGGGAGTAAGGGAGGGTGTATTTGATGCCGCTACAGCCGGTATGGGTGGTCCGTGGGATTGGGGCAAAATAGCGAAGGAGACTGTACAGTAGCCAACGACCACACCCCATACTGTCCCACCACTTCTCCGAAACACCCCTGAGCATCACATGCACCTCACCCTGCCGGAATCCTTGCAAAGGGGGGAGAGGTAAGGGGGGGTTGAAATCTCACGCCAACCCTTTTTCCTATCATATCTCTCCGCGTATGAGGAAGCGATCAGTGTTTCCGTGACACCTTAAGCCAGTGAAATACGAAGTCCTCTCCCCTTCTCCCTCCTTCGTTTTCTAAATGGAGCGTGAAGCTGGAGGAGAAGTTCCCATCGGAATGAGACGAGCCGTCTCTTTGAGAAGGCTTCATTTCTAGTACTCGCCGATTGGTCAAGTGGGAATTTTTTTAAACTCCGACCCAGATCCCACCACATCAACCTCCTCCAAAGACGCTCAGATAATAATCTGAGGATTCAATGTGAAATGAATACAAGTTTACCGCCTAATATCCATTTATCGAAAGGCGATAGATAGTATATTAGGAATAATTTTTGGCTTCAAGGGGTGGAAAGTTAAGATATCAATCTTCTATATTATTTCTACTGTATATATACCTTTTTCACAACTTATACGCAACCAAACTCTACAAATGAGGTACCAAAATGCACAGAATTTATCAGAGAACACGTGACGGAATATCTTACTTCATAAATATTGCTATTGTTTCCTAAAATTGGTTTTTAAATAATAAAAAAAATAAATAAAATAAAGAACAAATACAAAAACCGGTATATATTCCTGACGTTAACGGCGCACAAACTGATACATTTGCAACAATATCTCGCATTCTTTAAATAACTTTTATCAAAATGCGGCTGATTCCACACTCAAGTCTCCTGTGGATACGTAAGTATGAGTCATCATGTGCGTATAACAGAGGATAGTGTAATTACTTCCAATGTTATGTTTAAAGAGGTCCTCTGACCTCAATTTGTACATGAACATTCCAATTAAATTTGTACACAAGACCCTGCCTTTTTTTCTCCATTTTAAAATTAGAAACGAGCCTATCCCTCTGTGGACTTGCATTGAAAAGAGCGGAGGAAGCCCGCTGGGAGCGGGCGCAGCACGCTCGCATCGTAATAATTACAGATTTTATTACAGTGATGAAATCAGCCTGATATTTACAAGACGAAAACCACTTGTGCGTGGGACGTTTTTTATGTGGATTTCACGAACAATGTACGACGATCTCTAAACCTCATGTTCTGAATAGAGGATGTTAATCTAGTCGGGTCTCGAACCCGCGACCTTCGGTTTGGCAGGCGAGGACTCCGAGGCCATTTTTACTTAACTTTTCATGCAACTAATTGATATTCTAAGGGCACTTTAAGGTACCCTTGGATATCATCAATTGCCAAGGCAATTCTAAATTATTTAATTACCATAAGTTCCTCACTTCTTAATCCTTTACTTTGAATCCACTTACGACCCCGATGGCCTCAAAAATAAGCCCTCTAGCCTTGCCCTCTCCCGCCCTTTAAAATCCAAAATTAAATCGGTCCATCTTCATAATTACCTAAAATAATGTAAAACATTGACTGTTTACTTATCCTACAATTGAGGAAACACTTTGCTAATTATTCGAATTTGATAATTATAAGAATGTATATTTGGTTCAATATATTATTTACGCTAATATTGTCACATGAAAATTTTCCACTTTTTAACCAATGCATGGAAGATATTAATATGACGATGGTAACATAAAAACAGATCCACCGTCTACGTTCTATAAAGCTCCTTATTTTTTGTTTACACCTTTGTTTACAAAAAGTTTGGATGAGTAAATATAATAATTATTATTATATTAATAAACCCTTATATATTCTGACCGTTAAGAAATCGCCCCTCCCCTCTTTCTCCTCCATCCTCCTTCCCCTCCCAACTTCTTGTTGTGCATATTAAAAAAAACTAATTTCCTTTTTCACGGCGAGCAACAGAATAAAATTTGCTTCCGTGACTTCCGGGCGTTGGAAGCTAATCAGTACGCGAAGATCATGCATAAAATAAGACTGAAAAGCGGCCACGAGGTGCGAAAAAGGTACACTTCTACAAGAGATACAGAGGTGGGAGAGAGTTCTTTGTCCCTTTCACACAATGTAATAAACGCTGATCATGAAGACTGATCTGGTGCTTTCATCTACACATACATATTACCGGGATGTGTTAGAAGACCAGAGATAAAAAGGAAATTCGCGTAAGAAGTACCTCCGAGCAATAGGGTGGTTTCCTACTATTTTTCATTGCCTAAATCGAAAGATTATTACTCCTGGAGTACGTATTTCACGATTTTATATTTTTAAATGACGATATATATTTTTCGCGATCAAACGAAAAGTGAAAATATTCAAGCGCGCGAAAACGCGACGGCTAAGATAAATGCTGGGAAAACTCCGTGTGACGTCGTTGTGGTTCCTGCTGCCGCAAGTGAGGCTACCTGCTAGCAGGTAGCAGAGTACCTTGCTAGCAGGTAGCGCTTGGCTGAAATAAGGATTATAAGGATTATTATTATACCTTATCAAACGAAGAAAACTTTCCGACCTTGGGCAATTTTAATAGGTGGTTATTAAGAATTGTTTCCCTGAGCTCTGTGCCTCATGCATGCATTGATAATCTAAGACGATGTAAAACTCCTATCCTCTCGTGTAGAAACTAGGTCCCTGTGACGTCACGTGGAGTGGAATCGTATGGGCGCCAATCTGACCTTTTTCAAATGAGGTTAAAATTGACCATTGCCATTCGTTTAAACTGGGATTTCTAAAACCAAATAATTTGTATATTATGAATACACTAGTGGTGGGTAACGAATAGCAATCAATGCATTTCGTTTTCTTTGATGAAGGAAATTACCCTATTTTTATTTTATTTTTTGTTCCAGGTTAAATCGAATTCCCATACCTATCCATTCGGCAAAATATCTCTCTTAATTTATCCCTATTGTCAAATCTGGAAGTATATTGGGGTCCTAGTAGGGTGTTCTCCGTGTCGATCTGATTGATATGTATGCTCAATTGTTAGAGAAATCTGAGCCCAGTGCAAAGCCTCTAGTGGCTCCCAGCCTAATCTGTTTAACATCTATGTAACGCTTTTCGTTCGCCGTTAGAAGTTCATGTACACGCCTCTGTATCCAAGAATCATCTTCGCTCATTTTTTTAACTCTTCCCTTGCACCCAACCGGATTCGCAAAATATGGGGTCAGCCACGGTGTTGTCCACCGCGTCCGAGGTTTATTTTTTTTATCCTCACCCCTTTCAGGTAGTTGTTTCGACCAGGCGATGCTAAATTGGAGTGCGGCCAACCGTAAGGAATGAGCCCCCTCTAATAATGAGAGTTTCCCCCCCAAATCCTTTGCCAGTCCATCGTCCTGGCCGTGAAACTACTCGTAGGATTGAATCCGGCTAAAAAAAGGGGTCGACATATTAAAATATTATGCGTAATCAGTCAAGAATATAAATGAGATTCGTTCTCTTTACACCAACGAGATGTGAAGAAAAATTTAATAGCGGTACTTGGTTTAATGGCACGTTCGGCTTGCCGGAATGGCAGTAGGTATTTAAAAAAATAAGTCCAGTAGGATGTTGAGGAGTGAGAACCAGATATTATCCACGATACGCGCTACGTGAAGAGGATCTCTCAAGGCTTTGGCCTTTTTCTCCAGCCATGCTGAATAAGAAAAATGTTTCCATTCATCTTGCGGAACGCTCTTTGTCAGCGCATTCAATGCTGCATTCTTTATTGCATCCCATTAACTCGTCAGCAGATTTAATATTTCCAGTACCTACTTGTTTTTTTTTCACGGCCGATTTTTCAAAATTCTTGTCTTTCGTTTTCTTCGCCTTCGTGTTCCAGGACTTTTGTCTCATTGAGCACTCAAAGAGATGACAAATTCGGCGCAGTTATCCAGTTGTCCGTGATAGTAAGTTCTGAAAAATCTTGTTTTCGTAACTGGTCGTAGTTTTATATTTTTCATTGATTCACTGAACCCTGATATGGATAAGAAGTGTCTCCACAAGGTAAATTTTATTCAAAAAATTCATAGAATTACTGCCGAGTGAGAACTGGGTATTTATACGATTTAAGCTAGTTAAAATCCCCGGAAAGATGTGACTTTTACGTATCTTTTGTCATCGCAAATGAAAAATGTCACCAATTAATCATGGATCACGTTCTTTGTCTATCCTCCCCTTACGTCTTCCCTTCTACTTGTCGTCCTCTGAAATATTTCTTGAATCCGTACTTGCCTCTTACTCGACGAGCTCGCGTTCACGGCGATTTAGTGTCTAAGACTATTGTTCTTTATATCTTACCATCAGCAGTAACAAATGCGGTTTTTTGTGACTCTGAGTTCTTTCTATTCTATTGTTGTTAGCTGGCCTTTAAATCTTTGCTACGTGTCAGCAGAACTGAGATCTGCGTTTGGGCTATCTCCAATGAATATTTTTTTGATCATCGGTTTGCTGCTGAAAGAAAATTTGGCATTTTGACTGATGTTTAGGTGTCTCAAGTAGTTTTATTCAGCAAAAAAATCAAATTTGAATGAGAAAACTATGATTATGGACTATTAAACATAATTTTAAAATTCTGAAATATTAATATTTTATCCAGTGTGTGGGTTCCAGTGTCGTCTGGAAATTCGTTCCTTAAGTCGAAAGGCAAAGTTTATTTGTACATTGATTAATAACCAGCTTTGTTACGCTAGAAAGCGTAGAGACTGAGGCGATTTAACTTATATTGATATGATTGATGTCGGTATTTGAACTTACCTTGTCGGTCTCCGAATTGATGGGGTAAAGTCCTCACCTGCCACACTCAAGGTCGCGGGTTCGAACCCCGCCTGGGTAGGTTGCCTCTATCGAGGGTATGGGTATTTTTGGTAGTCTAACGTTGTTATTTGTGAGATTTCCCGCTTAAAAGTCCTTAAAAATGCTATTTTTTAGGCGGTGAAGATAAGTAAATAGAAATGAACGTTACTTCATAAATCACCATCATAAGACTCGATCGTGAATTTTTTCATGTTGTGGTCAATATAATAAGGCACGTCCATGGAATTCAGGAGTGCTATTCATCTGTCTACCTCTCCTGCTATTCATCTTTCGTTCCGCTTTTGCTGGTTGATGCTATGCCAAATCGTTCGCCATCTTTGCTTCTGGAGAAATGAAACGGAGCTCAGAACGAATTGGGAATGGGATGGGCATAGCGAGCTAGTCCGGGGGTGTAATCACGCACCGAAGGAAATTGCTGTGGCTTGAAATGTATTCGTGCTGCAGTTTCATATTTGATTTCATATTCTGATGCTACATTTTCTTCTAGTTTAATGAAGAAGCAGGAGCAATTTCCACCATTTCAAATTTATTGGTACTACTGGTACAATATTGTACCAATAAATTTAAAATTGTGGAAATCGCTCCTGCTTTTTCATTATGTTCCGTTTCCACTCCATCTCGCCTGAAACCGCAGATTATCTTCTAGTTTAAATAAATGAAAGATCGTAGCACTTTTCCACATTTTTTTTACTGCGTAAAACGCGTTTCGGCTCACTGAGCCATCATCTGGTACAAGACGTCTTTTATTTATTTCAATATGTCTAACCTCCACAAATTGAAGACTGAATCTGTTGAACTTGTTCTTCTAGTGTTTAACGAAGTTATTCTCAAGCTAGGTTTTCATAAGTGCTGCAGATAGTAAAACTTCTCCATTTTTTCATGGGATATGATTTTCACTTTTTAAATAGCATCTTTGCGCGCGTTGGTAAAGGAGGTATTACATGGTCTGTCCGTCTACCATTTTAACCTGTCTGAGGATATTTTTAAATTTTATTTTAATTTATTTTACTAAACTTAACCGTCCCAAGAATATCGCATTAAAGGCCTTTACAGTGGGGAAGTCTACAAAAAAACAACGTAGGATGACCACAAAATCCATGCCCCGTTTCGGGCCAACCTACTCAGGCGGGATTCGAACCCGTGATCTTCTGTATGGAGGCCAAGAACCCCCACCTCCGAGGCCAACAAATTTACGTTGATAGAGAAAAATGGAGATAACCGCGTAAGACGTATAATCTTTTTGCCGGGAACCCGAAGGAAGAGCTATCGCAGTTAGCTCCGGAGAGATTCGAGGAGGAATGAGAAAAATAAATTACGTTTGCTCCGCGCCTTTCCAAACTTGCGCCCTGCGATGTAATTTACGCCGCTTGGGGTTCAAAAGAGAAAAAAATACCATTTCCTGCGAGTCATTTCGCGCTTCAAATAAATGAAGTTTTCGATAAGGCGTTCCGGGGAGGCTTGGCAGAGGAGGATGAGACCTTGGTAGAGACCGTGTAAAAGATTCTGACCCTGCAATTACCCACTGGCGTCATTCGCTCACCGGCTCAGGCCAATTCAGTATCCCGGTGGCCCATGCAGACGTGAGGGCTGCAGAGGTAGCGGATTTTGGTGGCATAAATACTGATTAGATATTCCTCCACTCCCCACGACGCCGCTGGTCGCTGTAATTGGGTGGTTTCCTATTATTTTTTATTGCCTAAATCGAAAGATTATTACCCCTGGATTACGCATTTCACTCTTTTAGATTTTCAAGTGGCGATATCGATTTTTCGCGATTATATGAAAAGTGAAAAAGTGAAATCTCGCGACGGCCAAGTATGAATGCTGGGAAAACCCCGTGTGACGTCATTCTGGTTCCCGCTGTCGCCGTGTGAGGTGACCTTGGGGCGTGGATATGTGCACTGCTGAGATGTAGGCTGCTAGCAGGTAGCAGAGTACCCAGCTAGCAGGTAGCGCTTGGCTTAAATAAGCATTATTAATACCATATCAAACGAAGGAAACTTTCCGGCCATAGCCAGTTTTTATAGGTGATTATTAAAACATGTTTCCCTGAGCTCTGTGCCTCATGCATGCATTGGTAATCTCATACCATGTATAACTCCTATCTACTCGTATAGAAACTAGGTCTTTGTGACGTCACGTGGAGTGGCATCGCATGGGTGCCAATCTGGCATTTTTCAAATGCGGTTAAAACTGACCATTGCCATTCGTCTAAACTGGGATTTCCAAATCCAAATAATTTGTATATTATGAATACACTAATGGTGGGTAACGAATCGCAATCAATGCCTATCGTTTTCTTTGATGAAGGAAACTACCCTATTCGGTCTATATGGAGTGGCGCCCTTGTCGCAAGGATACCTGTGACTCGTATTATCTCACAAGAGATACGGCGTATGTAATAGTTCATTCAAAAAAATTTAGCTCGTGTCAACTATATGCAAATATACCACCATAGCCGTAAGTTTATGCACAAGCGTTTCGACCAATCAGTGCAGGTTTTCTATCCTTCCCAGCGCTCCCTTGGAGAAGAGAGGAGTATTGACAATATGGCCGCTTGGAAGAGAAACGCCGCGGAAGCCCTCGTTAAATTTTTAGAGGAGAAAATGTGTTTGTACGTAGTGAAATACCACATGAAGCGAAGAAAAGTACACTTCGGCATTGTAAGAAATTGAAACAAATTTGTTGCCTGTGAGTAACTCTATGATTATAACTGTCACAGTCTCGCTTAAAGTTATTCCTTTGTCGATGCTGTTGTGTATCGTTATTCAAGTCAATTCATGCTTTCTAAAGGCCGTTTTACACGGTACACGGAATTGCTCAATCTGACGTTCTTGCGAAGGCGAAATCAAAATTGCGTTGTGTAAAGCGGGGAATTGATACAACACATGCGAGAATGCGTGGACGTGAGATGGCAAAATAGCCCCCGTTTTAATTTCGTTCATGCATTCGCGCAACTCCACGCCATTTTAGAAATAAACGCAGCTCTAAGCTGCTCAATTCCGTGCCCCGTGTAAAACGGCCTTAAAACATTGTTAATGGCCGTTCAACTCGATATGGTGAACATTCACTCTTGAAATACAGTCTAGAAAGGTTCTTAAATTTCATTATAGCGTTCACGACTTATTTAAACGTTCCTTGATCTATATATCTCGAGTAGAGTAAAAGATAAAGGCGTTAAGGCCGTTTTACACGGGGCACGGAATTTCGCATGTTAGAGCTGCATTAATTTCTAAAATGGCGTGGAATTGCGCGAATGCATGAACGTAATTAGAATGGGAGCCATTTTGCCGTCTCGCATCCACGCATTCTCGCATGTGTTCTGGCAATTCACCGCTTTACGCGACGCAATTTTGTTTGCGCATTCGCACGTACGTCAGATTGCGCAATTCCGTGTACCGTGTAAAACGGCCTTTGGAACCTTGGATGGCCGTTGTAGCCAGTTGCTATGCCCAGTATTTTTCTCCCTCAGTTACTTGGCGGTGCAACTCAACACTACTCTTTCATCGCAACTCGACCCATTGCCCTCCGAAGCGTGTCACACCTCGGCAACCGGTTTGTAGTTCGATCCCCGCTGCTGGCGCCGAGCCGCCACAACCTAATGTTATCTTCATCAATCACGCGCCGTCGCTATCAGTCACCGTTCCAGATTAAATTCAGTCCGTATAAGGGCGGGACTAAAATAGAACTGACTCCAGGACTCATCCTTCAGGGAAGGAGACTCCAGACACGATGAGTAGTTATCCTATTATTCTTTATCGCGAAAGCTATGAAAGCGGTATGAAAGTGCGCACCACAGCAGGTACGGCAATGGTTAATTCAGTTATTCACTATCTTGCATCAATCGGAGGATCTGAGGTTATTTATTTTCTCCCTTTGTTCTCAATAGTAAGGGAGTTTTAACCTCGAGAGTGAACAAAAATAAAATTTTCTGATCGAATTATGAGGATGAGGTTACATGTCCCAGTAACTCACCGCAAGAGGATTGCGATGTGATTGCTGCTCTTTATTAATGGCTGATTCCCCAATCTTTCATCCATTGTAATTCTCAAGGTCCCTCTAGCCTTGAAGAGCTATTCTCCATTTGAAAAGCAAGCTTTGTCTCGCGAATATGGAAGAAAATACTCGTTAGTGAGAAAAAACTGATAATCCTTAAGGATCTATTCAATTGACGTTGCACGAGTATGTAGGAAGAATGGAATTTTTACTCGTTGCACTGATTTACCGATTAAACAATTCTGTGGTGTACGAAATTATTATCATGATAAGTTATTGTCTACGTAGACACTGTGGGTAAAATTAAATTTATGACAGGTAGTCAGGGTCTACACAAGATAAGCCTTCTCTCTTGAAATTTCTTCATAGAAGGAAGTGCGAAAAAACATGCTTATCTATCACAGAAAATATGTATGAATATATCTAATGTAAGAACCGTCTTTTGAGAAAACATAGCTCCCTCAGAGTACATTCATACAACAGCGGTCCAGGTTTTGAGGAAGCTTGTAAAGATGAGTGTCTGCATAAGTTTGGAATTACTTCGCAGATATCGGCTCCTATATGATGCAGCGCTGAAATTGCTATGATGTATTATACTCACTAGGGATGGTCGGATCGGATACCTCGGATCCAAAGTCGTGGAAGGCATCAGATCTGTATCCGAAATTTTTAATAATTGCTTCAGTGAATGCAACGCGTAATAGGGGAGGAAAGAGTTCCGATTCTATCTTCGAATGCGCCGTCGTATGCGATTATTGCCCTACTCATGAACCGCTTTGTTTGAAAGCTCTCGCAGAGGTCACGTAGGAGAATTACAGCCGTGGAAAATAAAAATAGCAAAATACGACTGGCACATAGTGTGACTCTTCCCAAGAGATTGAACAATCATCCGGGGAATATCAGCGGCAGGAATTTGAAGATGCATTTGGATCTAATAATATCAAATCAGAAAGATCCGGCTCCAAAAATCAAGGATCCGATCCGAATCTGGATCCGATAAAAATCCTGGATCCGTCCATCCCTGATAATCACGAATACTGTTGGCATAGCTCTGAAGAAGCTAGGATTCGTAAATTGAGTAAAGGGAAGATTTTCGGTTGAAATAATAAAAGAGAGTTGCTATTTCGCACTTGTCCGGCCACATCTTGAATATGCAGTGACTGTAAGGAAACCTAATCCGCGGACTTAATAAAATAACAAGGAAAGGTGCGCGGTACGTCATATACTGAGAAGGGTGTGCAGAAAACGTTGCACAGCTTTTTAACGAACTACGCTGGGAGCCAATAGAGGCTCAACGGTTAAGTGCGAGGTTTAAATTCCTTGAGCATTTCAGAAAAGATATCTGTCAGAGCGACACAAAAAAAACATCACACCAGAACTTCACTTTATTTCTATGTCCGACAGAAACGAAAATTTTAAAGAGATATTTTTCCGAATGGATACGTATGGGATTTTTTCCCTTTTTAAGGACGAACAATAAAATAAATGCTGGGCGGAACTTCGCTGGAGCATTTCCTTTTTATTTGTCAACGGCTGGTGTCCTAACACTTACCGTCTTACGTGTTTAGAGGTGGCTTGCGATGCAGAATGAAGATTTAGATGAGGAATGGGGTAGTTTGCTTCATCAAAGAAAGCGAAAGGCATTGATTGCGATTCCTTACCCACCATTAGTGTATTCATAATACACAAATTATTTGGTTTTAGAAATCCCAGTTAAGACGAATAGCAATAGAGTAGTTTCCTATTATTTTTTTATGCCTAAATCGAAAGATTATTACTCCTGGAGTACGTATTTCACGTTTTTAGATTTTTAAATGACGATATCTATTCTTCGCGATAAAATGAAAAGTAAACATTTTCAAGCGCGCGAAAAAGCTACGGCTAAGTAGGAATGCTGGGAAAAGCCCGTGTGACGGCATTCTGGTTCCCGTTGCCGCAAAGTGAGGTGACCTTCGGGCGATTATATGTGCGCCGCTGCGATGCAGGCTGCTAGGAGGTAGCGGAGTACCCTGATAGCTGGTAGCGCTTGACTTAAATAAGGATTATTAATACCGTATCAAACGAAGGAAACTTTCCGACCCAGGCAGTTTTAATAGATGATTACTAAGACACGTTTTCCTGAGCTCTGTGCCTCATGCATGCATTGGTAATCTCAGACGATGTAAAACTCCTATCTACTCGTATAGAAACTAGGCCCCTGTGACGTCACGTGGAGTGACATCGCATGGGCGCCAATCTGGCCTTTTCAAATGTGGTTAAAAATGACCATTGCCTTTCGTCTAAACTGGGATTTATAAAACCAAATAATTTGCATATTATGAATATACTAATGGTGGGGAACGAATCGCAATCAATGCCTTTCGTTTTCTTTGATGAAGGAAACTACCATATTATCTGTTTTGTAAAAAATGTGCCTGCATGTTATATTATCTCATTTTTGTTCCTATGGATTTTTTCCTGAACAATAAATATTTTTATCTAGCTATCTATCATACCCCTGAGGTCGATGGCCGAGTCGGACACCGAAACATAGGCAGTAATGCAGTTCCTGCCCCGGTGGCGATCCAGAGAACTCCTCATGCACTGGCAAACCCAGCTCGTCGACTAAGCTGACATCTCATACGCCCCCTACCAACCTTGTCCACGTCCAAACACCTCGCGTCTCTACCACGACGACTTCCTCCGGCGTTTTTTTAAGAACGCAGTCCTCCGACAACTCGAACCAGCCTCACCCATGTCTCCCTTATAAGGATGCGGCTGCACTCGCCGCACAACAGCTCACACCCAACCTTTATTCAAGCCAGACCACCTCCAACACGTCCAGACAATAATATCCACCCCTGGACGTTACTCCCCCTAGCCACTAGATAAGCCGGGGGTCTCACGGTCCAGGGGTGTCACTGCACTTCAACCCCCATTTCTCCATAGCTATGTGCACCCCAAGATCTGCACCCCAGATCCATAAGCCCTAGTCCATTACCCCCGACCCAACCATCTGACCCCCATATTACCCTGCGGAGACTAGACTGCAAGGGGAGGGCGAGAGAAGACCTTCTCTGGACCACGCCCCTCCCCAGCAACCGTAAAAGGACAATTTCGGATGGGGTGCGTTTTTGAGTGACGAGACAGCGGATGCTCTTCCCCCCAAAGTGTCCGCCCTGGTTTCACCTCACAGCAGACGTCAGTCATTAAGGAGAATATCGCCCTTCACTGTCTAAATCGTGGGACTCAAGCCATTTGCAGGCACGGCAGGAGATGGTACGCCACTACCACGGCACTGGGGATGGGGTGTGTTAAGTCCACGGGGTCCGTGCTATACTTCCAAGGCGATTTGGTTCCCATAATATATCTTCTGAGACACAGGTAAAAGTTGGTTTCAATCTCTTGGTACTTGCTGAACTTGATATTTAATTGACCAACTGGTTTCGAAGTTAGCAGAGGTTTGCGTTGTTTACAACAACTCCATTAATTTTAGTGGTATTAACAATTTGTTTTCGGAAAACTGCTAATAATAGATGTGGCTTCTTTATGTCAAAATTGCAAGTTATAGGAACAAACACTACGGGAATGCCATGCGCTCTAAGTTGGGCAACTTGATTTTTACGCGCAAAAAACGGGTACTTTTTTGATAAAAAAATTAAGTACAGGAAATACTATTGAGCCGAAGATTTTTTAAAGTACATAATACAACGTGGAAATAAATTCTCTTTCGTATGCCTTTTGTTGCGTTGAAATAGAATGCTTCGTTTAGACGCTAGACCTCCTCAAACTTGGGTATCTTGCCGGGCATTCCTGCTTATTTTACACTAGATGAAAGTAGAATAAACGGAGTGGTAAGTGGTTATAAAATGCACTGAAGCATGGGAAAAGCCAATAAAACGGGAAAATTGAGGCATTCATGCATAATTAAACCGATCGTTACTTAACCTCCAATATTAAAAGTTTCTTTTACGTCGCGATTTTCCGCCGACGTATAGCAATAATTTGTCTTAACAAATTCCATGAGGGTCGTGACATCAATTTCAGGTATACCATCCGAACGAGCGACAATGTTATCATCCATTTTTGTGATAACGGAAATATGCGAGGCAAAAATCTTGTGTTTCATCATTCCGATGTCGCATTATTGATATCCCAAGTTGCAGTTGCAAGCGACCCAGGAAAGTTTCCAAATAATCGTGGCACAATAGCAATAAGAAAACTTGCCCAAGAATAAAAGCCCATAAACTAGTGACAATGAGCTGCTAAATACTCCCTCCAAGCAATTTTTACAGCATGCGTATTTCATCATCAGCGTATTTCCCGACGGCAGTTTAGGCACATGTGACGTCATGCCTGGCCTCGGCAGAGCTCGGGAGTCTTCACACAGTGGGCGGCTCAGATAGATATTGCTCGATTTTTAAAGTCAATTTTTAAAAATTTCTTTCGATGACGAATAAATTTAGAATTTATTAATAATAAATATATTAATTTAACTTCGGAATAACTTTATAATGAATTTCGAGAAACTTCAGGTAATTTTGAGGGCTAATGCATATATCCGTTTTAACTGTTCAAAATAGTCTTTATTGCAAAATTCACTAACTTTTGATTTAATTCGTGGTATTCCATTATAAGTTTTCCTGGATATCAGACAATTACTTACTTATACCACTTATTTTTTATCAGAGCGCGACCCGGGTTTCAATGAATTATCATCATCTTCAGGCGGAAATTATGATTTGTTTATCTTATTATCGTTACCTAGTTACTTGATGAATTTTAAAACGGACGCCAGAATAGGGGAAAAGTATGGGTAGAGATATTCATTTATAAGAGTACTGTCCTGACTTTCAATCATTTTTAAAACTTCTAATGCTCCCTGGAGTCCAGTTTGCGGCGGTCATTGCAAAATTTTAAAATATTCATTTTATAATCGCTCCCATGGCAGTTGCATATAAAGTGCTAAGCAAAATTACTTTTTTAAATACCTTTTTTTAATTTTAACAAACGACGACCCATGCAAGTTTCCCACCGCTGTATGGCATTGACCATTTGAAAAGCTGATCAGAACGTAATAGAGGCCAAATAATAATTTCATGGCGCATTTCATCGATGGTATATATAACTAAGCACCCGTGCGCGCGACTATGTACATGTTTACTTGTTTCACGCACTTCTTAGATAACAGAAGCCATCGAGACCAGATTTTGTGGAGATAAAATTAATGGATACGGCAGGAAACGAGGTCTAGCGGAGAATAGGCGAATTAAAGGAAATCATCCGCACAAGGTCACATTAGAAAGACAACATCATCAGGCACTGATATTACTAGTGATAAATGAAGGAGAAAAAACTGAAGGAAAAGTCATCCATTAATGGCCAAGAGATAACTAAATGGGACGGATAAAGAAGTACACAAGGAATGAAGACCATCAGGGGAGTGAAAGAAATTTTGAAGAAGAAGCTTGGAAACGGGGATTCTGAATTTTACCAATCCTCTGATTGTGCAAATATGACTGAATTAACAGCATTGCTCACGAGTAAAAGAGACATGAAATATAGCGTAGGGCATAAAGATTCAAGTTGCATTTCTACCCTAGTAGCTCCTATCTGTGAAATATTGATGATAATTATTGTTATTATTAGGGTGTTCCACGGATTTAGGTAGATTTTAATGGAGCATCTACGAAGTATTCAACAAGTTTTGGTACTTAATTAAATTAAAACTTACTAGCAATAATTCACGTATTTTTTTAATTGTGAAAAATTACTAGTAAGTTTTAATCTGCATTATTTTAGGATTCCACCAGATGGAACCTGAATCAACTCTATGTTCGGTATATAAGCTCCTTTGGAAAATATCATGGTTCCTAGAAAGAAAACACAGTGCAGAAAACGCAGCAGAGCAGTTTGTTGTAATAAACAGCTCTTTTGAAATACCTCATAGGCATTCCAATGTTTACAAACAAGTTTTAATGACATTCCGAACCATATTTTGAAGTGAGTCGAGGAGTCATATTGAAACCCCTTGCATTTTCTGTGCCTTGAAGGGACAGAAAATGTACCTAAGGGTACAGAAAATGCAAGGGTTCATTGAGGGTACCTTGAGGGACGCTGGTACACCCGATGAGGTGCAACATCCTCACCGCACCTACCATAGCGTCTCGCCCCACCCATCAAAACCCTTCAGTTTGCTTTCACAGTCGTGAACCATGCGCGCGGCTTTTTTTCCCACACGTTTAGAGGCACGAGGTGTGCGCTAGGACAATGGACCGACACAGAGAAGGACCGGAGGGTGTGGGGAGGGATGTATGCAGCGCGAGGCGTCGCGGTGGTGGACAAGGAAAGCGTGAGGGGACTATCCGATGTCCAGCAGTGCGGCTCGCCTCCTGGCCAAAAGACTTTCGGCGGCAACCACCATCGACGTAAACGAAGGAAGGGGTAAAATGATGAAAAAAAGAATCTCTCCAACACGTCAAAAACGTGATGCAGCTCTCAAAAAGCCGTCGACCACCAACCCTCTTTTGTCAGCTTCGAAAACGGTCGCTAAGCGGCTGAAAAGCAGTCAGACTTTCAAAATGTAACCATTCCCCTTCTATGAAAACCTCGGAACCGTTGGTAAAAGTTTTTTTTTTAATGTCATGAACTGAAAAAAAAAAACTTTTGGACACTTCAGATGGCCATAATTACCCCAAAATAATTGAAGTCATTGTAGCTCAACATTCAAAAGCACTCAAATTTTCAAATGGTATCTCTTACCCATCTTTGATAACATCGGAACCATTGGAAAAATTTTTTTTACAATGGTATGACTTAAAAAATAATCTTGGTCCATTTAACGGATTCCCATAAATACCCCTTAGTGATCGAAGTCATTGGAATGCAGTTCAATGTCTATTCCGTGCCAATGAATGTCAATGCATTATTCATTAATATCACAAACGGTTCAGTCAGTTATTTCTGATAAATAAAAGTACGCAACAGTAAGAACATTGTTTCTGTTCATCAATGTTACGTAGATGGCGGCCTTATCCTAATAATGGATAACTAATACGTAATTCGAAATTCAATTCGAACGTAAATGAGGGAAGGGGCAGAAAAATAATAAAATGAAATATCTAACACTTCAAAAATTTGATGCAACTCTCAAAAGATTGTCGTATTTTCAACTTCCTTTGTCAGCCTCGAAAGCGGTGGCTGGGTACGTCATAAGAACTGTAATAAAAAAAATCAACTCTTTCCAATCTTCGAACACCGCAGAACAGTTAGTAAAAGGGATTTTGCAAAACGCGCTGGAAACTGGACGAAATAAAGCATTTGGTCAAATACACGGTTCTCCTCAATCACCCCTAAATGAATGAAATGGGAATTAAGGATTGTAATTTATTTCATGCCCTGGCATGCCCAGGAAGAGACCCCTTCTGTTCTGTTTTCTATCCGATCGCGAAACATCCCTGCTTTATTTCTCTGTATTTCATCTACATCCACGTACTACCCCGCAAGCCACCTCAATAAGCGTGTGGCAGGGGTTATTCCCAACACCAGTCATGAACAAATAAGAAGATAATGCTCAAACGAAATTACGCCTTGCAAAGTCCTTTATTGTTTGGTGGAAAAACGAATTCCCATGCCAATCCTTTCGGCAAAATATTTCTCATAATTAATCGAAGTGAATTCATTACTAGATTTTTCAAGTACCCACTACGTATCAATGTTTGAGTGATATTGATAATGATCATTAATTTGAGTAGAAACATTGCTTTGGTCGATTATTCAGACATAGTTTGCGTCATTATCCTAAATATAGATCTCTTATCTGATAGGTACGTCGTTAATGACAAAGTGACTCATGTAATTGGATTGAACTTATTGTTAGCCCGAAACAAATGAAGTATGATGAAGGATCTGGTACTTTCCCGGCGAATCTTGTTGATGAAGTCTACTCGGGAAATCAGCCGGGTCAAGATTGACATTGCTGCCAACGTTTCAATGGCCTCCTCTGCCATCACCTTCAGTGCGAATGAAGACACCGTGCCGTCCCTGAAGACGATGGTAGAGAAGGCCATTGAAACGCTGGCAGCAATGTCAATCTTGACCCGGCTGATTTCCCGAGAAGACTTCATTAAATGAAGTATGCCATTCTTGGATAGCTCCAGCCCTACGCACCTGAGAACCGAACGCATTTCCCGTTGAAGATAAATGAATTTCACCTCTTTTAAGAGCCAGCCATCCTTCAACGGTCATCTGCCATATTTTTTTTCGGCCAAAGGCAAATCTTTAGGCGAGCAGACCCCAATCTTTCCTTCGACTAAACAATCAGGAATATTGTTTGGGGATCCAATATCATCCACGAGCCCGTATTCTACATCTACATACTACCCCGCAAGCCGCCTTAGTAAGCAGGTGGCGGGGGGTGTAAGCAAATAAAAAGGAAATGCTATAACAAAGTTCCGCCTAGCATTTGTTAAAGTCCTTTGTCATTCAGAGGTAAGACAAATTCCTATACATATATATTCGGAAAAATATCTCTCTTCATTTATTGTTTGTGTCGGGCCTGGATATGGTATAGTGAGGTTCTAATGACACTCATGACATCCATTCTCAATTGCTCAAGCAATCTAATTACCGTGCAGTGGAGTCGTCAAGTTCACGATGAAGGGACATAATTGCATCCCTGTCATTTCAGTATTCGATTTTCTAGGACCCATCATAGCAAAAATAACACTAACACCACTACTTTAGAATACAATTTTTGTGTAGATTTTAAACTCAGACCGTAGATTGAAAAGTAGACTAAACCTTTTAGATAAATTCAAGAGCCGTGTCTTTTCTAACGAAGTTAACCATATCTTACGAACGCCAACATACTACGGAATATCAATTCATATAAATAGAATAAGAGAGATAGATTGTAGAACAGAAAGATTCAGAATGTCTTTTTTTCCACGATCAATAAGAGATTATAACGGCAGCGATAGAACTCATAAATAGATGCATGACTTGTGGTGTAGCCAACTAACCTATGTAAAACTTAATGCATGTTTCTTAATTTTATTATTATTTATAACAGCATATAGTAGTATAATTTGTTAGTATACGTGACGCTTTTTGGACCGTGTGGTGTGCATGTGGGAGTCCAATTGCATGCTGCATGCTGATGATTGATCACCCCCTGCCAAACACCATAGAGGTGGCTCGCAGGGGATTATGCAGATGTAGATGTAAACATATCACTTGACCAGTAAATTATTCGCACATGCCTATTTGGGACCATGTTAGAATTAATAAACAGATATTAATCGCATTGCTGTGCTAACGTGACTACAACGAGGAAAATTGAAAAGAAAGGGGGTTTTGGCTTGAGCAAACTTGTCCATTCGAAGCGCCCAGTGGATGGCGGTGGCGGAGAAGCGCAACTCGGCGTCACGTGTGTCAACAAGGGTCGGACGACGAGTCTGGAGTGGGAGGCCTTCTTACGCATACAGGAGTGGCGCTTCGGACTTGGCGGCGCCAGCGAGCCCGGAACCAGAAATGTGGACGGAGACTTGTGTAAACACGGTTGGTGACGGGCAGAATGTAACCTCAGTTAATGCCAACTCCTCCCCTTCCTTCTCCTTTTCAGTGCTATTTGCAAAATGACGGGTTGAATCAAGCGAGAAAAATATTCAAAAACGAACACTAACACAGCAAATATCACATGAATGAAAACATCATAACTTCCTTGAGTTAGGCGGAAAATATGATTGAACTAATGTAAACAATCATTTCGGCTTTCACGTGGCGAGAATCATGCTGAATAACCTTATATTATAACCTTTGTAAATTTTCACAGGATTTTCATTAGATTTGACGCGTGTCGACGCTAAGGCTAAGGCTAACGCACAATTGGTCTAACTTTTCTCTGGTCTTACTCCGGGTAGGTTACCAAATTTCTCTCGAAGATTCGATCATCGACATCAAAACTATCAGCAAAATGAACTTTAAAGAAAATTTTTTGATATGATATCAAGGAAAAGATAATGACGAGTTACCTCCATCTTATGCACATGTAGCATCGTCATGGATGTAGTGCTACGACCAAAATCTAAAAAAATATTTCTACGGTAACCAAATGCGTTGGGAGAAATACCGTAAGTTGAACAGCATCAAAGTATAAATAAGTAAAAACCTTTAGAGTACTACTTGAGTTATAGCAAGATATAATAAAGTTGGAATCAGTTGAGGTTGGAGTATAGGATTTCGGACAGAATGAAAGGGAGTAGGCCTAATTGTGAATTAAGTAGGGAAGAGAAGGGAAGATAGACTAATGGAATTAATACATAGTCCTTAAAACCCCCATGGAAAGCTGCCTTAATCGGTAGAATACTTAAATATAATCGGGCTTCGGGCATCCTCATGTAATATTCTGTACTTTGCAAACGAGGCAGTCACTTGACGAGAGATAGGTTCCGTTAGCGGAATATCTAACCGCTGACATCTCCATTTCTTCAGAAACGCGCTAAATGAAAAATAGCAACACTTTGCTGGAATCATCGGTAAGGGGGCAATCGTCGCACCATGCGTAGCATCACAGCCGATACCATTCATCCATTTTATTCGCTCTATAGAAGTACCACTAGAACTAGTTTCCTATCTATTGCATTCTTGTTCATACACACTTGGATACGATTTGAATGTATTACTTACACACGCAATATTCATCGATGACTTAGGTCACAAATAGGGTAATTAGCATCGAAGTAAATCAATTATTTTATAAATCTGTAGCTACAATAAAACCAGCAGTGGAAATATTTCAATATAAAAAAACACGTTTTCACTGCAATCAAGGAATGAATTCACTAGTAAGTCAGAGCGGTAGTAAAATGAGAAGCACATGCTTCATTTTCGTCGTGCCTCCACCTTCATGCTAAAACAGTTTTGATGTAATTTTTAAATGATTTCAATCAATAATAGGAAAGACTTTCAAATATAAAATCCATAGGAATCTACTACAACTTTTAGATTGCATTTTATTAAAAAACTAAAATTTTAGTAGCCCATTTTCCAATTTGACTAACTTGCATCAAGATAAGAATATTCCTAAATCTTTATTAGAAAGTTATTTACCAATATGGTTTTTCTACAGTAGCTCCGCATGAAACTTATTTATTATGGAGATTATTTACTATACTTCTTGCATGTTAATACACTGATTACCCTCGTCCCATGACGAATTGGAGACGGAAAATTCCACAGACTTTCTAATTACATTCACTCTTCAAGGACTTCGCTCGATCGCGGGGGTAGGGGAGAGAAATCAGGGGATTGAAGATAATTATTCAAGCGCAGCAGCCATCCGCAAAAGCCTCGGTCTATCTGCACCTCCGTTCCGGGCCATCAAAGTACTTCCAGTGCTTTTCATCCCCTGCCGTCTCGCGGGAGGCAGCCACGTACTTCCTCGTATCGCGATTTTCCACGCACCGATGAGAAATTGCGCGACGCGCTTCGCCCCGGTCTCCGCATCTCGCAATCACGATGGTCATTTTGATCGATGGCCTCTTCCCGCTCCCGTCTATCGGCGAGGCCCCGCAACCGGAGTATATTAATCAGTCTTTCCACCCCATCAATACGTTGTCCTCGTACCTCGTTTTTTCCACGCCCCATTAGCCTCCCTGCCGACCGCCAGCTTCATCCCTTCCATCTGCCACGCGAAGAGGCTCTGAAAATACATATACGACATTCGCGATACGCAGAGTAAATTTATCCGAAAGCGCCTAAGATGGCTGTCCAGTAATCAAAAGCTGTGGCTAGCATTGAAATCTCAGCTTTAGCATTACTACTATAAAATTATTATCGACTTTTTACACTTGCCCAGCTGGTTTACACCAACTAGATGCATTCACTCATCATCATCATCGTTAGTCAATAATCCAAATCCAGCTATTCATTCCTCTCTCCTATTTCTTTCTTGCTCCGTCTATCGTGGTAATTCGTCTCCCTAGGTGACAAAACTCTTTCACCTTTTCGAGCTCTTTTTTTCTAACTTAATGCCCTCCTCTCTTTGGCTTCATATTAATATTCACCAATACTAAAGGTAAATAAGGGTTAGGATCGGATAGGAGAAAAGAAATTATTAAATCTTACACTGCCCCATAATAATCGGCTGAGGAATCTCCTCATAATCTCTCAAGGCTGTAATTAACCACCTTTTCGCCCGAGGTAGTCAGGGGTTTTATACTTCCCAGTGGATTGTGGAAAGAACATCAAGTGCAGCTCTCCGTCCGTCGTATGGGACGTTAAACAGGGGACCCCTTGGCGTCGTTCGTTAGGAGGAAGCTGAAGCCGACACGAGATTTCTCTCCTCCCATACTCCCTCACCCTTCCTTCATAGCACTTATGGCCTTGGGTGTCAGTCTCATTCTCCAATACCATCAAAAAGGAGGATCAAAACTTTTTAAAACCGATTTCCATGCGCCCTAATAACAATTTTTCTAAGATTATACTGTAGATTGGGTTTCAATCTAGGCCTCAGCTATTGGTAACTGCGTACCCATAGTGAGCGCTTTTGCGCAAGTATATTTACCCTGAGGTCAGAATATGGTGGTTTACTATTATTTCTTTATTACCTAAATTGCAAGATTATTACTCCTGGAGTACGTATTTTACGCTTTTAGATTTTTAAATGACGATATATACCTATCGCGGTTAAACGAAAAGTGAAAATTTTCAAGCGCGCGAAAACGCGACGGCTAAGTATGAATGCTGGGAAAAGCCCGTGTGACGTATTTCTGGTTCCAGCTATCGCTGTGTCAGTCAGATTTGCAACTTTTAAAAATAAAGTCGCCGTAGGTGTAGCGATATCCGCAATTAAATGCTTCATCATGATTGGTAACTTTTACAACGTTTATTTAAGTTATAACAATGTTATACAGCTGCAAAGTCACGATTGAGATGCCTACCCTCCGCCTACCCCCAGACGGTGGCTGACTCGTTAGCATTAACACATCCTGCTAGGTAGCAATAACGCAAAGAACCACAATTTCTAACGGGATCTTATAGCCATCGGTATATAGCATTATTTAGAGTGATTTTTCTTCAAATATAATTGATTTCAAATACTAGATTTCAAATGGAAATCTCTCATTCTTTATAACCTCGTTTTTTTATCGACTTCAATTGTTTAAAATGACTTGTAAAAAATATAAGTCGAGGTAGGATTGCGAAACCTTCAAAGAAATGTGGAAATGTCCTTATATTTATAAATATTTTTATCACATTTTGCGCCTACTGGCGCTTTTTGACAATACTGCCCTTTTTGTTCCATGAAGTTAACAAACGAGAGTCGTTGAGACGCGGGCCTGGGGGCATTTCCTCAGACGACGCCTGGAATATCGGGAAGAGAGAAGAAATATTTTTAATTTTAACTATTGCAGTTTTGTACGGTATACATTTTTATTAATATTTATGGTATAGTTATTACATGGCTTACAACTTTTTACATTTTTATATCGATAGGGAAAATAATGTCGCATTCAGAGCGATTCAAGGTACCGGCGGTAAATAGTATGGAATTGTTATAATTGCTGAGGAAGAAAAGACTATGTATGATTTATTAAATGCGTAGAACATAAATTAGAATTTGAAAGTTGTAATGAAGATACCTCAAAGGACATCGGGAAAATTGTGATGCTATTTAAAAGTAATTTTGATAAAAAGTGGAAACAGTGCTCTAGAAAATACGACAGATTTTGTTAGATATGTACAGTCCCTTTTGAAGGATATATCGAATGTAGCACCTGTTTTGCAAGCCAGGTTTCATTGCCAATCTCTGGGAAAAAAGATGCGGCTGCAATTATAAAAGACATAACTGAAAGCACACCAAAGAGAGCTACCAACTATAAGAAGGCTTAATTGTCTTCGCCTTTGATTCCAAAACCATATTCATCATTAGAAGATTTGTCCTTTTCCATGGAAAAAAAACCTACTATGCAAAAGTGCGTAATCATCAGAAGAGCGGCCAACCAGATACGGTGCGATATTTATCCCTCATACAAGATAAATTTGAGCTCAAAGTTGTCTTGCTATCCCCCATCACAAGAATTTACCATTACTGATACTTCGGCCGAGGTCAAATTACTGGCTCTAGTGAATAACACTATTTTGGCTCAGAAAGATGTTGTCGCCGCTTTCCTTCGGTCTGGTAATGAATTCAAACTAACGATGATATTTAAGTGGGGTTAAAATGGGAGTAATGGGCACAAACAATGTATCCAAAGATTTGTATTTCGGAAGGAATCAGATCCAGTTGACGATTCCTATATGTTTTCCATTTCTATGTTGCCTCTTCAGCTAAAATCAAATGATAAAAACAACATCTTATGGCAGAAAACCAGGCCATTTTCGATCAGGTATTGTAGACTCATTAAATTATTTCTGGAAGATGAAAGTTAGGCGATAACTGTGAAAGAAGTGCAAAAGATAGAGGCGCAGATCTCTCCACTGATGCCCTTGGTCATCGAAATAACGGGAAGAAATTGTACATAGTATCAGAATTTTGACGATAAAAGAATCCTGACATTTCATCAGGCATTACTGGAGTAGAGGTGGAATTATTTCAATGGTTTGGAGCAATTCTTTGCGCACTTTCCTGTGGTTTCTTCATAAGTACAAGTGAATTAGTATGCTCAAAAAACAGAAAAAATATACATGCGTCATACTCATGGTATTATATGCATTTCACGGTACATGAAATCTAATTCATGAGATAAAAGTGATTCATTGCCCCCATTGCATTGCATTAGTTCCCATTGTAATGCTTTTCGAAGAGGCCCAAGAAACAAGCATATTCGGAAATTCAAAGAAAATCACGCGCTGAAATACTCAAGAAAAGACACAATGAGAGACGTTTTTAACCTACTATTAGTCACATCTGATCCTTATGTTTCCAGTATTAGTTCGTTGCACCCAAGGCAGTGTTATTCCCTCTCGATGGATGTCAGACAGCTTCTCAGGGAACCAATATTACCTGTACCTTATGAAATGAGTAATGTTAAAGAGATGGAGGATGTGGAGTCGGTAAATTTCGGGGATGAAGGGAGAGGGGAGAGTAATAATGATGAAGGTGACTAATATTCTGCAGTTCACATTCTGTGAAAAACGATTTTATGCGTAAATCCTGTGTTTAGGAGTATATTTTTAACGTAATTAGTTCATTTAATTAGGAAAAGCGCATTACTTACTATAGATTTTTTAAATTATTTTCTTCACATTTTTCAAAGTGTTGAGTAAATCGAAATTATTTTGTAAATTAAATTTTAATTTTTTTTTCATAAGAACCACCTTGAAAATACCTATGATAGTGTTATTTTGTGTTTTTGTCTATAATTTGGAAATTCTGAATGTTTTCACGACATAAGCTCTAAGTTTTTTGGGAAAAATAATTTTGTCCCGCTAGATTCGCAATTGCGACCACTGTGCAGTGTAGCACTGAGGGTCATAGGAACGCACAAGCCTTTCCACCTCGGCATCGTTGTAGACCAAGGAAAAAGCGCAAAAATTATGAGATGCTAAATATCGAGCACAAATGCTATAGAAAACGACGATTAACAAAATTTGTTGTGATCTACTCCTATTCGGCTTCATCAAAACTACTTCATACTCGTATTACCAGGTGCGAACCACGCGTTTATCTCTCCGGCACCTTCCATACTATCATTCTCTAATAGTGCAAACGACCGTTCACGAAGTTGATTCCTCATCCCTCTTCCACTTGTTATGCCATGCAAGCATCCGTACCGACACCTGCTCACATATTACGGGGATGAAAATTGCAGGTTCCTCTTTGTGGCAAACGTATATGTTGCTATTGAAAGCGACGCGTGTGACCAGGTGATGAAAGCGACAATGTCCACATGCGTCCTTACTTGAGGCTCTTTCATTGCATTCAAAGCTACAATCCTGCCACTTATCTTCTGAGAAGGAATCGAACACGCGGACTGCCGGTTAGACGACGACTGCTAGATTGTATATTCATTGGCATAACTGGCTTTCTGAATGGATTTGTTCCAGTTGTAAGAGAGGCAGAATAGTGTGCCAGCAGTCACAGGTCTTCCGAAGCGGTTTATTTATCGATATTGAGGCGGGACAACGATCCCATTCTACATGCATTGCAAGACTTCCACTATTCGTCTACGTCTACACAATACCATTGGAGAACGAATGCATCGATTCTTTCAATTAAAACGAAGACATTACAGACTATATCTTTGGAATTAGTCGTCCCTGTGCAGCCACTTCCACCGACGAAAATCAAGTATTTTTATTCGTAATTTGTCCACTAGAAATCACTGCGACCCTCTAGAATTTGGTCCCAGGACCTCTCTTTTTGTGGCCTAATGCTTTTTGTTCTAATGAAATGAATGGTGGAGGCTGATACTTAGTGGAAATCCATTGTAGTATACGAAGTAAAGTACTTGGCTTCTTTCCAAATGGATACGTATTTAAATTTTTTTTTGCTTTTTTACACATAAATATTTACTTAGAACGGAATCAAAATGACTCATTTCTAAATAAATATCACCTCTTAGGAATTAGGCATTCTAATGCAGCAACTTATGCCGACGAAAATCTGGTATTTTTATAGTTTTTGCATAAATATTTATTAAAAAAGAGCTAAGTAATAAGAAAGGTGCAAAGTATTTTACTTCATATCCTTTCTGTTATGATGCCAATCAGCCGTTCTAATGCAGTGACTTCTAGCGACGAAAATCCAGTGTTTTTATTTATATACTCTGTCCACAAATGCCTCGTTCAGATTACGATTGTTCCAGCAATCGTTGGAACAATCATGCATTCACACGACGATGGTTAAAACCTGTGCTGCCCTCTAGTGCTGACATTTAACGTGAACGAGCAATTCACGATTAGCAAAGCTATTGAGGTATGCAGGGGCAAGATATGTTCTACGTGTATTTACCGAATGATTTTTCTTCCGCCGATATTCTTTCTTCCAAGGACAAATCCATGAAAAAAATAGAGCGAAGAGAGCCACACGAACTTTTCGTCTTTTTCTTGTCGCTTCCTACTATTGTCTTAACTATTGTCAGGACATGCATTCAGAAGGCTAGTTCGGCCAACTATCGTTAGGACGATCGCTCCGACAATCGTAATGTGAACGAGGCATAATGCAGTGATTATAAGCGACGAAAATCCAGTGTTTTTATTTATGTATGCCTCGTTCACATTACGATTGTCCGAGCGATCGTCCCAACCATAGTTGGCCGAACTAGCCGTGTGAATGCATGTCCTGACAATAGATTTGAAACTATTTTATTATGTTCGTATTACAGACCACCTAACTCAGATATAACGTCAATGTTGGATTTTCAAAATCAAATAAACAGCGTAGCATCCAAGTATCCTGAAAGAAACTTGATTGTGGGTGGAGATTTCAACGTACCTTCTATAGATTGGGAGACTTATAGCTTCATTCCTGGTGGGAGGGATAAAGTGATCTGCGAGGCTTTATTACACACCTTCACATCTAATTCATTGTTTCAAATAGCATCCGCACCGAACAGAGGAGAAAATATTCTTGATTTATTAGCGACAAATATACCACATCAGGTAATAAACGTTGGCACTGTCGAAGGAATAAGTGACCATAGGGTAGTAACTGCAAAGTTTTCTCTAAATATCGCTGTAAACTTTAAAAAAGAGCGTAAAGTTTTCATTTTTAAAAGAGCTAATTTTGATGGGTTTAAGATTCATATGAAAAATGCTTTCCCCGAGTTTCAAGAATCAGTATTAAAGTTAAATGTAGTGAATACTTGGAAAGCTTTTCTTTCGCTCGTAACTTCGGGAATAAATAGCTACATCCCCAGTAAAATAGTAAAAGAAGGCAGCGAACCGAGATGGTACGACGCGGAAGTGAGAAAATCATTGAGGCGACAGAGAGCGTGTCATGCTAAAATGAAAAAAGTCAGCACGGATTTATCCGCTAATGAACGCGAGCTAATAATTAAAAAATATAGGATGACTAAAGCCGCCACGAAGGAAGCGTTCAGGAATGCGTTCACGAATTTTAAAAGAAAAACACTAGTAGAGCAGTTACAGGATAACCCAAAAGCATTTTGGTCATATGTTAGGGAAGTTCAAGGTAAACGATCTACCGTATGTTCGCTGAGAAACGACAATGGAGATGTGTTGACAAGAAGTTACGATAAAGCCAATTTATTAAATTCCTACTTTAAGAGCGTGTTCACGGAGCCTTCCGAAAACTCACCCGGGACCGATGACAATCCCTGTATTCATAAGATGCCAGCTATTGACATTAGTACGCTCGGAATAGAAAATATATTGAAATCGCTTAGTCCAAATAAATCACCTGGTCCAGACGAAATCCCTTCTCGTGTATATAAAGAACTAGCCTCAGAACTTGCCCCCTACTTGCAGTTAATATTCAGTAAATCCATCAAGCAACACGAAGTACCTAATGACTGGAAAATCGCTAATGTAACGCCTATATTTAAAAGTGGAGACAAGGAACAGCCATCTAATTACAGGCCGATATCTTTAACGTCCATCTCTTGCAAAGTCATTGAACACATCGTAGTCAGCTCGGTAATGAAACACCTAGACGCGCAAAACTTATTAATGGGAAATCAACATGGATTCAGGAAAAGCAGATCGTGCGAAACTCAGTTAGCGCTTTTCGCCCACGATATTTTAGTCTCCGGGGAAGACAACATTCCAGTAGACGCGATTTTTCTTGATTTCAAAAAGGCATTTGATAAAGTACCCCACGGAAAGTTAATATTAAAACTGAAATCTTATGGTCTAGACGAAGATGTCATTTCCTGGATTAGAGAATTTTTGAGCGACCGCGTCCAAAGAGTAGTATTAGACGGTGCAGTCTCCAATGAGGTTAGAGTGACTTCTGGCGTTCCTCAGGGTAGTGTCATTGGCCCACTCCTATTCCTTCTTTATATAAACGACATTGGCGAAGTAGTGCAGAGTAAGTTACGATTATTTGCAGACGACGCTGTAGTTTACAGAGAAATTCGTTCCAGCAAAGATATAGATGAACTAACGAATGACCTTGCTGCTATCCAAGCTTGGTGCGATGCTTGGCAGTTAGAATTAAATTTGGAAAAATGCGTCGTAATGAATTTCTGGAAGAAGAATAACTCCCTACAGCGTAACTATGTCATTCGGGGCGCGCAGTTAAAGGCAGTTGAATCTGTGAAATATCTAGGGGTTAGACTCAATAATGATCTATCGTGGAATAAACATATTCGAGAAATAACCGGTCAAGCTAATCGTAAAATGGGTTTTGTCAAAAGAATATTAGGAAAGTGCGACGACAAAGTGAGAGAAATTAGCTACTTTTCCCTCGTTAGACCACATTTGGAATACGCTGCCAGTGTTTGGGACCCTCATGAAAAAGGCTTAATAACAGAGTTAGAACGCGTGCAAAGAAGAGCTGCCAGGTATGTGAAAGGTCGTTACGATAGTCTTGTTAGTGTAACTGACCTCTTACATAAACTCGGATGGGAATCTCTGTCGGACCGTAGATTGAAAAATAGACTAAACCTTTTAGATAAATTCAAGAGCAGTGTCTTTTCTGACGAAGTTAACCATATCTTGCGGACGCCAACGTACTACGGAAGATCAGATCATATAAATAAAATAAGAGAGATAGATTGCAGAACAGACAGATTCCGAATGTCATTTTTTCCACGATCAATAAGAGATTATAACGGCAGCAATAGAACGCGTAAATAGATTGCATGACTTGTAGTGTAGCCTACTAACCTATGTAAAACTTACTGCATGTTTCTGAATTTCTATTCTATATTCTATTTCTAACAGCATATAGTAGTATAGTTTGTTATTATACGGGACGTTTCTTGGACGGTGTGGTGTGCATGTGGGAGTCCAAATGCATGCTGCATGCTGGTGATTGATCACCCCCTGCCAAACACCCTAGAGGTGGCTCGCAGGGTAATTTGTAGATGTAGATGTAGATGTAGATCATGTAGTTCCGAACGTAGCCACTTTACGATGGTTAGGCGCTGGTAGACCGGAAAATGAAGCGACAAGAGAAAGACGAAAAGTTCGTGAAGCTCTCTTCGCTCTATTTTCTTTATGGATTTGTCCTAGGAAGGAAGAATATGGGCGGAAGAAAAATTATTCGGTAAATACACGTTGAACACAGTAATATATTGTCCCTGCATACCTCAACAGCTTTGCTAACCGTCAATTTCTCGTTCACTTTAGATGTCAGCACCAGAGGGAAGTACAGGTTTTAACCATCGTTGTGTGAATGCACGATAGTTCCGACAATCACTGGGACAATCGTAATGAGAATGAGGCAAAACTCTGTCCACAAACAATCACTGCGTCCCTCTAGAATTTGGTCCCCGAACCTCGCCTCACCTCTTCGAGTGCCCTATCTTTTTTTCTTCGCCTCCCCCCACTTCTTCCTCCACCAAGCTCCTCATGTTCTCTCCCCTCCCCCCCCCCCCCCTAAGGGAATAGCGTCAGCATGTGTACGCTGAGGAGCGGAGGAGGAGGACTCGGAGGAGGTGGAGGCGAGGGGTAAGTTAGGGGAGGCAGGGAGTTGGTTGGGGTGGGGATTTTTCAAGGCCACGTAGTACTACGCCCCGCCCCCAGAACCTGTCTGACTCCTTTCCCTCCAGAGCTCGCCCACCCCCTCCTCAAACTCCACACCCCCACCTCTCTGAGAGGGGGGGATTGGGGTGGTGGGCAAAGGAGGAGGAGGTCTGTGGGGTGGGAGTGAGGGTTGCGAGGCGTCTTCGGATTTTAAAAATCCATTCTCGACCTCACCGTGGCTTCACGAAACCTCGGTTTTAAAATCCAAAACAAATACAGAACCCTGGGAAGAAATATAGGTAGCTAATAAAACACCCAAAAATGATAATCAATGCCCTACGGAGGATATGATATTAGAACGTCACTAAATTTCCAGGTCCAAGAAAAATGATAAATTGAAGGAGATATTTTGCCGGACTGATAGCTATGGAATCCACTTTTCTCTCGCACTATAAAGGACTTGAATAAGTGCTGGGTTGAAATTCTTTAGAGCATTTCCTTTTTGCTGTGTGAGCGATTGGTATCTTTACTCTAACCCACGCACAGCTATTGAGGCGGCTTGCGAGGTAATATGTAAATATCTACATTCACAAGTTACCTTGTGGGCCACTTCTAGGGTGTGTGGTAGGGGAAATGTTTTCCCCCGACATCAACATCTATGGGGTTCTGAGAAGGCCACAACCAGGGTGTGTGGTAAGGGATGATTCCACACCAGCCATGCAGCACTCATCCTAGTCTTAATCAGAAACGTAGAACGTAGCGTATTTCATCTACATCTACATCTACAAATTACCCTGCGAGCCACCTCTAGGGTGTTTGGCAGGGGGTGATCAATCACCAGCATGCAGCATGCATTTGGACTCCCACATGCACACCACACCGTCCAAGAAACGTCCCGTATAATAACAAACTATACTACTATATGCTGTTAGAAATAGAATATAGAATAGAAATTCAGAAACATGCAGTAAGTTTTACATAGGTTAGTAGGCTACACTACAAGTCATGCAATCTATTTACGCGTTCTATTGCTGCCGTTATAATCTCTTATTGATCGTGGAAAAAATGACATTCGGAATCTGTCTGTTCTGCAATCTATCTCTCTTATTTTATTTATATGATCTGATCTTCCGTAGTACGTTGGCGTCCGCAAGATATGGTTAACTTCGTCAGAAAAGACACTGCTCTTGAATTTATCTAAAAGGTTTAGTCTATTTTTCAATCTACGGTCCGACAGAGATTCCCATCCGAGTTTATGTAAGAGGTCAGTTACACTAACAAGACTATCGTAACGACCTTTCACATACCTGGCAGCTCTTCTTTGCACGCGTTCTAACTCTGTTATTAAGCCTTTTTCATGAGGGTCCCAAACACTGGCAGCGTATTCCAAATGTGGTCTAACGAGGGAAAAGTAGCTAATTTCTCTCACTTTGTCGTCGCACTTTCCTAATATTCTTTTAACAAAACCCATTTTACGATTAGCTTGACCGGTTATTTCTCGAATATGTTTATTCCACGATAGATCATTATTGAGTCTAACCCCTAGATATTTCACAGATTCAACTGCCTTTAACTGCGCGCCCCGAATGACATAGTTACGCTGTAGGGAGTTATTCTTCTTCCAGAAATTCATTACGACGCATTTTTCCAAATTTAATTCTAACTGCCAAGCATCGCACCAAGCTTGGATAGCAGCAAGGTCATTCGTTAGTTCATCTATATCTTTGCTGGAACGAATTTCTCTGTAAACTACAGCGTCGTCTGCAAATAATCGTAACTTACTCTGCACTACTTCGCCAATGTCGTTTATATAAAGAAGGAATAGGAGTGGGCCAATGACACTACCCTGAGGAACGCCAGAAGTCACTCTAACCTCATTGGAGACTGCACCGTCTAATACTACTCTTTGGACGCGGTCGCTCAAAAATTCTCTAATCCAGGAAATGACATCTTCGTCTAGACCATAAGATTTCAGTTTTAATATTAACTTTCCGTGGGGTACTTTATCAAATGCCTTTTTGAAATCAAGAAAAATCGCGTCTACTGGAATGTTGTCTTCCCCGGAGACTAAAATATCGTGGGCGAAAAGCGCTAACTGAGTTTCGCACGATCTGCTTTTCCTGAATCCATGTTGATTTCCCATTAATAAGTTTTGCGCGTCTAGGTGTTTCATTACCGAGCTGACTACGATGTGTTCAATGACTTTGCAAGAGATGGACGTTAAAGATATCGGCCTGTAATTAGATGGCTGTTCCTTGTCTCCACTTTTAAATATAGGCGTTACATTAGCGATTTTCCAGTCATTAGGTACTTCGTGTTGCTTGATGGATTTACTGAATATTAACTGCAAGTAGGGGGCAAGTTCTGAGGCTAGTTCTTTATATACACGAGAAGGGATTTCGTCTGGACCAGGTGATTTATTTGGACTAAGCGATTTCAATATATTTTCTATTCCGAGCGTACTAATGTCAATAGCTGGCATCTTATGAATACAGGGATTGTCATCGGTCCCGGGTGAGTTTTCGGAAGGCTCCGTGAACACGCTCTTAAAGTAGGAATTTAATAAATTGGCTTTATCGTAACTGCTTGTCAACACATCTCCATTGTCGTTTCTCAGCGAACATACGGTAGATCGTTTACCTTGAACTTCCCTAACATATGACCAAAATGCTTTTGGGTTATCCTGTAACTGCTCTACTAGTGTTTTTCTTTTAAAATTCGTGAACGCATTCCTGAACGCTTCCTTCGTGGCGGCTTTAGTCATCCTATATTTTTTAATTATTAGCTCGCGTTCATTAGCGGATAAATCCGTGCTGACTTTTTTCATTTTAGCATGACACGCTCTCTGTCGCCTCAATGATTTTCTCACTTCCGCGTCGTACCATCTCGGTTCGCTGCCTTCTTTTACTATTTTACTGGGGATGTAGCTATTTATTCCCGAAGTTACGAGCGAAAGAAAAGCTTTCCAAGTATTCACTACATTTAACTTTAATACTGATTCTTGAAACTCGGGGAAAGCATTTTTCATATGAATCTTAAACCCATCAAAATTAGCTCTTTTAAAAATGAAAACTTTACGCTCTTTTTTAAAGTTTACAGCGATATTTAGAGAAAACTTTGCAGTTACTACCCTATGGTCACTTATTCCTTCGACAGTGCCAACGTTTATTACCTGATGTGGTATATTTGTCGCTAATAAATCAAGAATATTTTCTCCTCTGTTCGGTGCGGATGCTATTTGAAACAATGAATTAGATGTGAAGGTGTGTAATAAAGCCTCGCAGATCACTTTATCCCTCCCACCAGGAATGAAGCTATAAGTCTCCCAATCTATAGAAGGTACGTTGAAATCTCCACCCACAATCAAGTTTCTTTCAGGATACTTGGATGCTACGCTGTTTATTTGATTTTGAAAATCCAACATTGACGTTATATCTGAGTTAGGTGGTCTGTAATACGAACATAATAAAATAGTTTTGAATTTTGGACATTTAATTAAACACCACACAGATTCAACGCTGGTCTCAGTTACGGTTATCGCTTGGCTGACGATTGAATTCTTTACAGCTATAAAAACTCCGCCCCCAACTCGATTAATTCTATCTTTCCGATAAACAGTGAACGATTTTGGGAAGATCTCATTGTCTGAATCATCATCTGTTAGCCAACTTTCTGTTCCAAAAATGACGTTACACTTCGTACTGCGTGTTTCATGCTGCATGTTGCTGCATTCATGCTGCGTGTTGGTGCATACATCTTCATCTACATCCACATATAACCCTACGAGCCACCTCTAGGGAGCTTGGCAGGGGGTGATCAATCACCAGCATGCAGCATGCAATTGGACTCCCATATGCACACTACACGGTCCAAAAAGCGTCACGCATACTTACAAATCATACTACCTTATGCTGTTAGAAATAATAATAAAATTAAGAAACATGCATTAAGTTTTACATAGGTTAGTAGGCTACACTACGAGTCATCTTATCTATTTATGATTTCCATCGCTGACGTTATAATTTCTTATTGATCGTGGAAAAAGACATTCTGAATCTGTCTGTTCTACAGTTTATCTCTCTTATTTTTATATATGATCTTATCTTCCGTAATATGTTGGCTTTGGTAAAATATGGCAAACTTCGTTAGAATTGAGAATAATCTTGAATTTATCTAATTTGTTTAGTCTATTTTTCAATCTTCTATATGACAAAGATTCCCATCCGAGTTTATCTAAGAGGTCAGTTACACTAACAAGACTACCGCAACGACTTTTATTCGTACGTTTAATCACCCCCCGCATAGCATCCTAAAGCTGGCTCTCAGGGTATTGTGTAGATGTAGATGTAACGCAGAAATTAGTTGGTGGCGGCGTACTCGGAGTAACCCGAGTGGACCGCTGCATCGCTCATGCTTCCTTATCCGATAGTTTTGTACCCCACTTTACTCCCTTTATTCAAGCGCCTAGATAATAGATAAAGTATTAAAATTTTTGAAAGATACAACCACAATCTTCCTCTAACATAAAGTCCTCGAATTATAAATTTAAGGTTTTAGCGGACAATGCCAGTTTTTCCCGATTTTGACACAATTATCATTAACGTTCCTCATTATTTTTCTTTTCCTTTTTACATCAGGCTAAGGATTCAGAGTATAATATTTGCAAAGGTATTGGGGAAAATGAGAATATGTTGGAGAATTAATTGTTGTATTGCCTGGTCTAAGAAATATAATACTCGACAGAACCCGACTCGACTCGATACTGTCGAGTAGTTTGCAACTCGACTCGGTTCTCGCCTCGAAATCAAAAAGTACTACTCGCACATCCCTTGTTGGTTTAATATTCCTTTAACTATATCTAACCCATAGCTGCTTCTGGGAGAACTAAGTTTTCAAGACTACTTATTTAAAAAAAAGTGAAAATTTTCTGCTCAATCATAATTATTGTGGCAGCTACATATTTCGCCATTAAAATTTACAGCACAATGGAACACAGTAGTTCAAATCTTTTGTGAATAGCTCTGAAAATTTACACATTTTTGATGTTACTTAGAAGCAAAATTGGGTTACAATGGGTTAATATTTTCCTACATCATATTTCTCACTCAATATTTTGTCCATAGTATCTTGGGCAGGTTTAAATGCCAGAAATCAAGTTGTAGCCGCCTTAAATCAGGGACAGTTTTTTCTCCGTCTACAGTCCTTGGGATTAGGGTCCGTGGGCTAGGCATATACTAGAGTGCCCCATGTGGGCCGGGATGGACCGCATCCCGCTTTATCTGTCGGAGCTAACATCTCTACGATCCGCCCCCCGTAACGCTTGCGCGGTTGTAACTCAACTGCGCTACATGCTATCCTTTCTGGATGCGACAAGCACGAGGATGCCCCACCAATTAATTCGTGGATTTATGCTCGTCGTGCGGGGTGAAAAACGCGGAAAAGGACACTGAATCATTTTTTTCTCCCGCCCTCCATCGTCGTAAATGTTGAAGGATAATGCGGATTTCGGAAGGAGTTCAATGATTTATTGTTGCGACTGTCTAACGTGATCCGCGGGGCGTAACTGCGTTCAGCTCTGCTCCCAGATAAATATACAGAATAATGTTTACTAAAAATAAGATAAAAATGTGGAAAGAAAACTATTATTTTATCAGGGATGGTTCTGAACATGGTTTCACTGAGCCCCTCATGTCATGCCAGTCCCTGGGATTGCGTTTCGCCTGACCTTTGTCACTGTTGAGCAGAGTCTTCTGGTTTGCCGATAATTCACTACTCGGTATCCGGTGCGTGAGGAGTATTGAGAGTAACTATTCAGAGTGTCTTGATTGTTGAAAATACAGAATCGGAGTGTCAAAACCATGTTAGTTTCGAAGCAGGACTAATAGCCGAAGTCAATCGAGTACAGCGCAGGGCGGCCAGATTTGTGATGAGTTTTTACGACAAAAAGTGCAGCGTTTCCAGTATGTTACACGAGTTAGGATGGGAACCTTTACAGGAGCGTAGATCGAAATATAGGCTTAACTTAATTAGGAAATTCGAAGAAGATATTTTCTCAGACGACGTGAATCACATCCTTCGTTTACCATCGTACTATAGTAGACGTGATCATGAGAATGAAATAAAAGAAATAGACTGCAAAACATAGATATTTAAAGTGTCATTCTTCCCTCGTACTATTAAGGATAGCAACGTTGTCTCAACTAATATGATTAATGGCGTCGCTTGCTAGGATCACTCATTGCATGCTTTTTTTCATAGTTCTAACCTTGCATGTATTTGCTCTAGGAATTACTAGCCATTAGCAAGTTTTTTTAATGAATAAGCATGTATATTTTTCTGGTATGCGCAATATTTCTATGACCGTGCGGTGGGCATGTGGCGGTCCTCTTGCATGCTGCATGTTGGTGATTGATCACCCCCTGCCAAACACCCAAGAGGTGGCTCGCAGGGTGTTAGGTAGATGTAGATGTAGTTGAAAAGACCAACCAAAGTTAAAATGTGTTTGTTGTAATTTTAAGTGTAATAGCGAAGAAGACTTTTTTCAGGCGCAACGAAACGTGGGATGTCAGACGACAACAGAACCGAAATATTTATATATGTACTCTATCTGAATGTATGTAAATATTTAACTATGTACTCAAGTAAGATTCAAAAACACGAAGAATAGAATTCCAGGTGACGTCGATATCTACTTACGAGGTGGAAGCAGCTCGTTAGGCTTGCTTTGATTAAATTCAATGTTAACTAACGTATTTCTTTTCCTTGTAAATGCATGAATATAATATGTTTTAAAATCATTTAAGTGATTTCTGGTGTTTTTTTAATTCGTATCTATCGCAGTAACCACGGAAGATTAACCTGGGAATTTGTAAAATTTCCCTGGAGAAGCTGGATTTATGCATGGATTTTTCTGCTTTGGCTGGACGCCCTAAATCTGTCAACTTACAGCATTTCAAATATCATGACAAGTAGCTATTTACAGTGATTATTATTTTTCATTTTAAAGACGTCTTTAATAAATTGTTTTTATATTTAAAAACCACTTCAATTTATCTGAATGTTATGCTACACGAAATTAGCAGTCTATAAATAATAAATCTGTCGCCTTTGCCGTATTTTATTCGTTATAACTTCTGCATTTCCATTTATAAGTACATATAAGCATACCTATATATAAGTACATATATTTATAGAGCCATAAAATATTGCAACACTCACTTCACAACAAAACTTCCCCTATTTCTTACCCTCCAAAATTGTTACTCAACTTTTTTCAGTTTCGAAATCTGCCACTTGACAGTGGTGGCACTACTTGCAATCAGAGCAGGTAAGATCGTAAGAGCCGTTAAGGGCGAAAGAGCACAAGAGCGTAGAGTACACACTATGAATTGGAACACGGGCTTAGTCTAGGGTGAGCTCTACCCTCACCTATCCTAACCAACCTTAAGTTTGGGACACTGATTGAGAGAGTGAGTTCTTAATCTACACCGGAATACAAAGGGATACTCCGGGTATTTTGGAAGCGTGAATATTAAAAGAAACCAAAGACCTTTCACGGAAGCCGTGAGGACGCAGGATGTAATTTCCAGTTTTTTATTTATTGGTGGGAGTCACGTTACGCGATGGTTTGGAAGATGAACATTTTGGTGTCCCTAGGATGCGGAGGGCTAAGGGCTTCGAAACGGGCACAGGAATTCGAGGTTGCTTGAGTAATAGGATATCCAGCCAGGGCCATGACCAGGACCTAAATACCTACGGAAAGATATAAAAGTCGAAAGGTCTGAGGGTCTACGAAGCTCTTCCACGCGCAGCGACATAAATAATGGAACACTGTCATATACAAAAGCGCATAATTTTACGTTTTATGTTTTTTTCTGACAATTGAAATGAAAGCTCATGGGATACGAGAAATAAAGCTAAAATAGTGCCAGAGCCGACCTTTTGTGACGACTGTTCCATGATCAATGCCGTCACGAACTTTCCAAGAAAAGTATGTCAGATAAGTTTTACGGGATATGTCTACATCAGGGAAGAGAAAAAAAATCAGCTTTAATGCTGAACTTGGTGGGCAAATAATCAGCAAAATATTTCTTGGTTCAAAAGGTTTAATGTAATACCTTTAACGAGCACATCCTACTCAAAGAAAAGTTGTAAACAAGGAAGATTTTTGGCTTCTTCATATGTGATTATGATTGAAGTGGCAAAATGCGAGATAAGGTGTTGGTATCCTTGGCCGAATGCGAAGATAGCGTCTGTTCATAGCTGTTTATTTTGATGGAACTTTCATTTCAGTTAACACTTAGAACGTTGGAAGAGTAACAGAATACAAAAAACAGCTTATAAGCATTTTTCGTTACATTTTACCACCTCCCACAATAAAAAATATTGAAATTGAGGTTTCCCTGTAGGCCTCCGTTTTAGTTTACTAGGCAGTCACATTGCGAGCTTAAAGGAAACTCTATAGTAAAAAGAATGATGGAGGGAAAACGAAAGAAATACTCTTAAAATGGAAGGACTCTAACGCCACAATTTTCACGGAATACGATGAATTTTCAAATGACGAAATTCATTGATTAAAAGTGCATACTTCAATACTCCTCCAACTGGAGAGACAAACTTATTCAGTTTTTTTAATTCGATCTTTTTCTTTGTGTAAAATATTTTCAGTTTTACCTCCACTTGCCGCTCCCATGGGGTGAAACCTTGTTGCTGTGTTGCGGTGTTGCGCGTTTCTACGACTCTTATAGCTCGAATTGATGGAATCCTTTTAATTACTCCCGGTAGGGCCATCCATGTCAGATAGTTCGAAGGGTCAGGCTAGACGGAAGGTAGTCCACGTGATGGTGCCACGTAAAAAAACTCTGTTTGAATGGATGTGAAAAACCCCAAAAACTATGTCTTCCCCGAAAACATGAAGTGCAATCATATGAGCCTTGGAAACTCCTGCAGTGAAGTTTTCTCGGGTTTCACACCGGGTCAGGTTCTCCATTTCTCCTTCCAACGTTTCGATGGACAACTCGCCCATCGTCTTCAGGGATTCAGGAATCCAATACCAATTCCTCAAAGTCTCGCTTCACTGCAATTGTTCGCCGGGAAAAACCCAAAAATTATATTACTTGGAAACTCCTGCCTGTGGAATTCACACATTCATATTCCTGGATAATAATTATTTTCCTAGTACCTCCCGAACTCCAATGACTTTTTTAAGGTACTGATTCCATAACAAACTTAAAAAACGGATATTTTAACGTATACCACGATAAATATATATACATCATATATCACTTCTATATCATCTTCTATAACATAAATCTTTATCTGCATGTGAATTATTCAAGGATTAGATGATAGCATGTCTAGGAGGTATATTTGGAAACTGTGTTTTGCCAAAAGAAAATTATTGTGCGTATGTGAGACTGAAAATTATAGGCTCCATTAACACGGTTTACCTGAAAATCCAGACGAGGCAATGGATCATGTTTCGCTGTCTACTTAGCTTGTCCGCAGCTGACCACAACATGTCGATCATGGCAGCTACATAAAAAATAATGTCGACGAGGATGGGATTCGAACCCACGCGTGCAGAGCACATTGGATTAGCAGTCCAACGCCTTAACCCCTCGGCCACCTCGTCATGTTGAAGAGTAGAAGGTTTTGGATGAGAGTGTTAGATAATGAAACTTGTTTTTCCCTCGGTAAAAGTATTTCATGTGCTAAAAGGGATGCGGAAATCGCTGATATTTCTTGATTTTATGACGTTTTTGAGGTCTTTTAATGTATCTGCGCCTGCTATACGAATGATTATCTATCCTAGTCATTTAATGTCAGTCTAAGAGATTTCTTTCCTTGAAACTGGCCTGAAATATAAAAAGAAACTCTGAAATCATTCCATATCTCCAACACGTGCATATTCCGCAACGAATCCGAGCTGCTGGTCGCCTTCTCCAAATACTTACCGTGATGTGATTCAACAGTGGTTGAAACCAACAAGGTGGATCAATTCGACCGGTCAAACAGTCAACACATCCCGTTTCGCGCGGAAGGTGGCAGTGCTCTCGGTATCACCGATGATGTACCGGCTGCGTGACTGAACAGCCTGTGTAAGGGAGGGCTTGAAGCAGACGAGCGACTTCAACTGGTGCACCACGAGGCCTTCATTTTTGTTGAGCTTTCACGCCGATGAGATATGATACGTATTTCTTAGCAGCGCAGGCAACATTCTGTACTACGTTTTTCCATTATCTAGGCTTGCTTAATTTTCAGATATCATATTTTGAGTTCTTCAGTTATTCACGGTATTTATTTTTCTCGCTCTCTCTAAATATTATGTTCTAATACCTTGTAGTTGAACTGTTTCCCTATACAAAACCTTTATTGTTCATAGGGTCGAAGTGATATGTTGCAAACTTGTCGCAATACTTTGCTTCTCGATTTTAAAAGTTGGAATTTTACTACTTCATTTACAGGTCATTTTCCTTTGTCAAGCATGGGTCCTGGGACTAGTTCAGTTCCCGCTAGTCCTTCCCGATTCCTTTGGCGATCCTGTTTTGCAGCTGCTGTTCAGGTTGCCAGCGGCAAAAATGTGAGTTGAATATAGCACCTATTTTACCTTCAGTTAGAAATAACTTTCGCCTTTTTCATCACCTAGGTTGACGAAAGTATGACTCGGTTGTCTGATATTTTGGTCTTTCTTATGCATACTCTAATGGGAATTTTTCTCATCGTTGCGAAATTCAGCTTTTTGGGATCGAAGAATCTTATCTCAAGTATTGCTCATTGCATGTTAAAATTAAATTGACGGAGTTTTCCAAGGTAAAGATTTTATTATTCGTTTTCTAATGGACTTGACCGTTTACTATGTTTATCAACGTAAACTATATTTATAAACGTAATTGAAACGCATATTTTGGGGTACAAGACAGGTTGGTTACATTTAGAACATAGTACATATGTTATAATGGCACTGGTCGAACTATAAGGAATTCAGTCTCAGATGTTTTTAAGTTTTTTTTCAATAAATTCCCAAAGAACCATTGCTACAGTTAAATTTATCGGTATTTTTGGTAATCGATTGAATTGACAGAGTGCGTTCGTACGTGTATCAGCGTTTCAAATGCGGTAGCCATTAAGTTAGATAATTTTTGATATTCTTAATATGGTCTAATTTCCATTTGTCTCCGTGGCAGTTCAATTCTACTTCATCGTTTTATTCAATGGCTCCTTATCATGATTTTATCACCCACATCTACATAATACCCTTCCAGCCACCTCTAGTGTGTTTGGCAGGGGGTGATCAATCACCAGCATGCAGCATGCAATTGGAATCCCACATGCACACCACACAGTACAAAAAACGTTACGCATACTAACAAATTATACTACCATATGCTGTTAGAAATAATAATAAAATTAAGAAACATGCATTAATTTTTACATAGGTTAGTAGGCTACATTACAAGTCATGCAATCTATTTATGAGTTCTATCGCTGCTGTTATAATCTCTTATTGATCGTGGAAAAAAAGACATTATGAATCTGTCTGTTCAACATTCTATCTCTCTTATTTTATTTATATGATCTGATCATCCGTTGTATGTTGGCGTCCGTAAGAGCATTATCATATCACTGCAAGCATTGCTACGGAAGCCAATCATGTATTCGTGTGCATGTTCTTGTGGAAGGCCTCTAGTGAGTTCCAGGAGTCATATCGTATCCCTTATGGCTTCCACAGCTCCGCCCTAATGGCACCCACTCTCCTTATTCCTTACGAGTAGTCGTAAACGTCTTTTGAGTATGCCTCTGCCTGTGTCACGCGTCATTTTTTGCGTCTTCGCATCCTCTATCCTCATCCTCTTTCCTTCATGGTAAACTCCTCGCTCGAGGTGATGAAATCAGGGTCGTACAGCGGAACGTAAGTCGAATGACGCGCCACATTGCGGTTGGAAAAACGACTCTGAATTGCGCCTGCGTCTTCATAAATTCGGAATGCTCGTTAGAAGGTGTTACGACGGAAAACTGCACTGATTATTCTTAGAAGTAGAGGTAAGTAGTGACCATACCTTGAATATGCAGCGAGCATATGGGATTCTGCGCAGGGAGTCTTACTCCGTGAACGGAAAGCTACACGATTCCCCAAAAACTGCTACATCTACATAATACCCTGCGAGCCACCTCTACGGTGTTTGGCAGGGAGTGATAAATCACCAGCATGCAGCATGCAATTGGATTCCCACATGCACACCAAACAGTACATAAAGCGTCACGCATTCTAACAAATTATACTACCATATGCTGTTAGAAGGAATAATAAAATTAAGAAACATGCATTAAGTTTTACATATGGTAGTAGGCTACACTACAAGTCATGCAATCTATTTATGAGTTTTATCGCTGCCGTTATAATCTCTTATTGATCGTGGAAAAAAAGGCATTCGGAATCTATCTGTTCTACATCTATCTCTCTTATTTTATTTATATGATCTGATCTTCCGAAGTATGTTGGCGTCCGTAAGATATGGCTAACTTCCCTAGAAAAGACACTGCTCTTGAATTCATATAAAAGGTTTAGTCTATTTTTCAATCTACGGTCCGACTGAGATTCCCATCCAAGTTTATCTAAGAGGAGTTTATCGAGTTTATCTTACACTAACAAAACTATCGTAACGACAAACTACGGACGTACACAAATCGTTAGACAAATGTTAAGTGAATTAGGCTGTTATCCACTTGAGACTCGGAGGCTGCGCGCTAGGCTTACGTTGCTAGAGACATTAAGTATATATATCTTTCAGAGCGACAGGGAGGACATCGTATTAGAACCTCAATGTATGCCTTCCATGTCCGTCGGAAACGACACATTTTTCCAGAGATATTTTGCCAAACGGATAGGTATAGTAATTCGTTTTTCCCTCGGAACAGTAAAGGGCCTATTAATGATAGCAACGTTGTCTCATTTGATAGGAATAATGGCGTCGCTCGCTAGGATCACTCATTGCATGTTTTTTTTCATAGTTCTAACCTTGCATGTATTTGCTCTAGGAATTACTAGCCATTTGCAAGTTTTTTATGAATAAGCATGTACATTTTGCTAGTACAGTATGCGTAATATTTCTATGACCGTGCGGTATGCATGTGGTGGTCCTCTTGCATGTTGCATGTTGGTGATTGGTCACCCCCTGCCAAAACATCCTAGAGGTGGCTCACAGGGTATTATATAGATGCAGAAGTAGTAAATGCTTGGCGGAAATTCGTTAGAGTATTTTCATTTATTTGCTATTGGCCGGTGTTCAAAAACCTTCAGCCACGCGCTTTCTGACGCGGCTTACGGAGTCGTATGCAGATATAGATGTAGATAATTAAACTATGGTAGGCAAGGGCACATCCAGCATTTTTTTCTGCTGGAAGAGGGAGGGTCAAGGGCTAGATAGAACAGCGGTCTTCTCATATTTGTGATTGAAAACAGAATGAAACTACTGCTGTGCAAAGTATTCTCTTTATTTTATTATGAAAGTTATGATTGAGACTCCGTAATAAACAATAAAAAACTAAAGTAAAGATTAGCGCATTAAATATCTTGTCTATTTTTTGCGCCTGTGGGGGGACCCAGTGTCCCTCCCGAAATCCGCCTATGTAAGTGAGTGTATCCTATGATGACTAAAAGTTTATGATGAACTAGGCTAGAAGCACTTGAATATGATAGTTTCCTTCATCAAAGAAAAACGAAAGGCATTGATTGCGATTTGTTACCCACTATTAGTGTATTCATAACATACAAATTATTTTGTTTTAGAAATCCCAGTTTAGTCGAATCTCAATGGTCAATTTTATCGTCATTTGAAAAAGGCCAGATTGGCGCCCATACGATTCCACTCCTCGTGACGTCACAGGGACCTAGTTTCTATACGAGTAGATAGGAGTTTTACATTGTCTGAGATTACCAATGCATGGATGATGCACAGTGCTCAGGGAACATCTCTTAATAATCACCCATTAAAATTGCCTAAGTTTGGAAAGTTTCCTTCGTTTGATAGGGTATTTATAATCCTTATTTAAACCAATCGCTACCAGCTAGCAGGGTACTCTGCTACCTGCTAGCAGCCTGCGTCGTATTAGCGCTCAAAGCCTCGCCCCAAGGTCACCTCACGGTGATAGCTGGTACCAGGAATACGTCACACGGGCTTTTACCATCATTCCTACTTAGCCGTCTTGTTTTCAGCGCTTGAAAATTTTCACTTTTCGTTTCATCGCGAAAAATGGGTATCGTCATTTAAAAATCTAAAAGCATGAAATGCGTACTCCAGGAGTAGTAATCTTTCGATCTAGGCAAAAAAAATAATAGGAAACCACCCTATTCAAATCCTGCAGCCGTGACCTTTCCTCCTTAATAGTCCCCTTTGAGAAATAAATCACTCAACTTTTCCCCCACTGTTTTCTCTTCCCGTTAGGCACCCAAGGAGTCACGAGCAGTCTCGTCAAGCGTCCCCATACGTTTTCCATAATTTCTCCCCACGTGCGCTATTCGCCAGTCCATTTTTTCCTTTCTCACCCTACCCTTTCCACCCCTTTCCTCTCTCAGCTCGGAAGCTGCGGCAAACGAGGTTCATTTTCTCGTCCTCCCTTATATGGACGGAGGAAAATAATTCACAGGGTTTTACTCTCCAGATGTTCATTTCGTGAAACACGGGATGTACTGAGTTAATTATTACGGGCTTAAGAAATAATCGGAAAAATACGATGTGTGGTGTCTAAAAAAACGTTTATTTTAATTTGTTAAAAAAATATTTATTCGTAAGCATTCATTTTTTCGCCTTCAAAATTGTCTTCAAAAGATACATCTACATAATACCCTTCGAGCCACCTCAAGGGTGTTTGGCAGGGGGTGATCAATCACCAGCATGCAGCATGCAATTGGACTCCCACATGCACACCACACGGTCCAAAAACGTCACGCATACTAACAAATTATACTACCATATGCTGTTAGACATGAAAATAATATTAAGAAACATGCATTAAGTTTTACAAAGGTTAGTAGGCTACACTACAAGTCATATAACCTGTTTATGAGTTCTATCGCTGCCGTTATAATCTCTTATTGATCGTGGAAAAAAGGCATTCTGAATCTGTCTGTTCTACAGTCTATCTCTCTTATTTTATTTATATGATCTGATCTTCCGAAGTATGTTGGCGTCCGTAAGATGTGGCTAACTTCGTTAGAAACGACACTGCTCTTGAATTTATCTAAAGGCCTGGTTACACGGTGCATTAACCCGTACGGGTTAATGTATGAATGCGTGTCTGTTTGCATGTCTGAATTCATGGACGTTTGCGTGAACGAGGAGCATGAATGAGCGGTTACACGGTGCATGCGTTCGCACAAGTTTTCACAGATTTTCTCGTAACGCGAAGCGTTTAGTTTTTGTTTATTCCCTTTACGGTACGCAAAATTTAAATGTGAAAACAGTATCATTAGGTAGGAAGCAGACGATACCTACCAGAAAATAATTCCCTTTTCGTTGTTTCCTGTACAACCAGGAAATTTCACATACTGGTAGTATATTTGCGCTGCCGTGTAAACAGTGGTTTTCATTGTAGTTGCCGAAGTTGTTTCATTTCGTGCCAGTAATATTTATTTATATTTAATACTTATCGTTATCGCTCGCTTAATGCTATATCTCAATAGTACTCTATTTATTTCAAATCGTTATCAAAGTTAATTCTTAGGCTGAAAATTTGTAGACGCATCTTGTTTTTAAGCCGTGTTTACTAGACATTTTTCTGTCATCTGTTTCACTGAGTGTAGATGATGTAAGAGAGTAGATATTTTTAGTACTTTGTTCTACTTTTGCCCGGGACGGTTATAAAGTTAAGAAGGTATTTGCTGTCGATGGAAAAGATGTTGGTTTAGAGGTCTTGTCGATTTATGAAACTTGCGTAATGTTAGTCGTATATTTGTGGTGGGCCAGCGCATTCCCACCTCGGACGTATAAAAGGTAGAATTGTCGTTCATTCGTATGATATAAATTACGTTTAAATGTGTTCTACAAGTCGTATGATAGCCGTTGTATTTCACAAATGTCGTGTTGAAAACTCTGTGACAACCTCATCGATAGTTTTGTTCCCGCATAATACAACCAATAAGATACCATAGGCATAAACTTGGTATGTCCGGCATACGTACAGGGATAATCTATACGAATATTAGTGTAGATGCAAATGGTGAGTTTGTGGTAGGATTCAAGCACTTACGATACAATACAAATGAACAAATACGCGTAAAGAGTTACTGAATAGCCAAGACGGCCGTGGAATAGCCCTGCAGATGACAACTAATTGTTTGGTTTCCCACCAGGTGGCTCTGTTATCAACTTGTGCGAATGCATGAACGAAATTAGAACAGGTTCTATTTTCCGTTCACGCGTTCATGCATTTGTACATTTTGGGGTGGCTACACGGTGAATTTTTCCGTTCATTCTCGCGTTCATACATTTAGACATTAACCCGTACGGGTTAATGCACCGTGTAACCAGGCCTTAAAAGGATTAGTGTATTTTTCAATCTTAGGTCCGCCAGAGATTCCCGCATACGAGTTTCTCTCAATGGTCATTTACACTAACAAGACTATCGTAACGACCTTTCACGCACCTGGCAGCTCCTTTTTGAACGCGTTCTTCTTACTCCGTTATTAAGCCTTTTTCATGAGGGTCCCAAACACTGGCAGCGTATTCTAAATGGGGTCTAAGATATTTTGCACTTGTGCCAGCGCTACTATCTACGAATTCGATCTTTGGGATAGTCTTTGGCAGCGAGTTATTTTTACGTCATCTATGCTGATAAAACGATGACCCTTGACAGTTCTCTTATTTTTTTGGAAATAGGAAATCATCACACAAAACCATATCTGGCTATAATGGAGGTTGGGACATCGTTACAGAATAGGGTGGTTTCCTATTATTTTTTTATTTCCTGAATCGAAAAATTATTACTCATGGAATACGATTTTCAGACTTTTAGATTATTAAATGACCTTAACTATTTTTTTCGATTAAATGAAAAGTGAAAATTTTCAAGCGCGCGAAAACGCGACGGCCATTTGTAAGTATGAATTCTGGAAAAATTACAGTAGAACAAAAATAACAATTTAGGGTAGTTTCCTTCATCAAAGAAAACGAAAGCCATTGATTGCGATTTGTTACCCACCATTAGTATATTCATAATATACAAATTATTTGGTTTTAGAAATCCCAGTTTAAACGAATGGCAATTGTCAATTTTAACCTCATTTGAAATAGGCCAGATTGGCGCCCATGCGGTTCGACTCCACTGACGTCACAGGGACATAGGTAGTTTCTACACGAGAGAATATGAGTTTTACATCGTCTGAGATTACCAATGCATGCATGAGTCAGAGCTCAGGGAAACATCTCTTAATATCACCCATTAAAATTTTCTATGGTCGAAAAGTTTCCTTCGTTTGATAGAAATAAATATACTTATTTAAGGCAAGCGCTGCCTGCTAGCAGGGTACTCAGCAACCTGCTAGCAGCCTGCGTTGTATCAGCGTCAAGTCTTGCCCCAAGGTCACCTCACACGGCGACAGCGGGAACCAGAATACGTCACACGGCCTTTTCCCAGGATTCCTTCTTAGCCGTCGCGTTTTCGCGCGCTAGAAAATTTTCAATTTTCGTTCATTCGCTATAAATAGTTATCGTCATTCGGAAATCTAAGAGCGTAAAATACGCACTCCAGGAGTAGTAATATTTCGATATAGGTAATAAAAAAATAATAGGAAACCACACTATTAGCGTGATCGTTACCATTGAAATAGCGAATTTTAATTTTTTGTTTTCCGCGGATATCGTTATTCGTTGTTATCGAAATTTCAATGCACGAATTATACGGAAGATATTTCAATCAGGTATTCTTCTCCATCAAGTCGTTTTTTATATTACTCGTATGTTCTAACGTTTTTAATAATATATATATACACTCACAAGACCCACTTATTTGATGGGGCCGGGTCGGTGTGAACTTGGAAGGTTGGCACACGAAGCAACCTGCATCCTTTGTCTTCACGGCGAGCCGACGAGGACGGACGCGGACGCGACTGAGCAACCTAACCTGGAGTCTAACTCCAGGAGCAAGTGCACAATCGAAATTAAGATTAGCGGACGGAATGCACTGAGGTAATTCACGTCCCCGCAGACATTAGGCCGTCGGGGTGTTTTCTTTCGGACACCGTGGCGAGGTTTTTCCTATCTTTAGATTCATATTTGGACTCACCGGTAAACAGTTGGATTAATTATCTAGCAAGAGGTGCACAATTTATGTGGTATTAAACACTGCAAATATCCTTCGTACATATCTGTTTAATGATGTAGTAATAAAAATATTGCGGGAGGAGGGAATTTTGTTCAAATTTACCTCGTGCTGATACAATAGAAAATACTGAAACACCGTTTCCAAAATGCTGCGAAAGTGGCGCCGCTTCATTCGTTGCAATAGTTTTGAATCCGACTGTACCTATCCTGCCTGCTAAGCAATGGGTATGTTTTAGAATGTTAATGTGTTCAACGAATTTCATCACGCATCATGTGACATTGTTTTATGTGTCAGAACAGCTTTTATATTACCTAAACTTCATTATCTACTCTCACCTTTTTTCAGTATGGAGGGCTCTCATAAATGCTTCGCTATTGATTAAAAAAACATATGGTAATTAATAATGCGTTGCTTCTATGGACTACTGAGAAATTTGGTTTTTCTATTTTTGCACGAGAAAACTCCTAAAAACTTAAGGAACATTTGGTATCTTGGTAAAAACTATTCTCTTTCCAAATTAGGCGGTGAATGAATTTTGCAACTGTGCACGTCCAGAACATTTTCGCATAAAATTCGAAAAGTAGATGTGGGCAGATCAACTGATAACTGAAGGGTATGAGATAAATTAAGAGAAAGGTATCTCACACGACGAAAATTAATGTTGACACAAACAAACGAAAAATGGATTTATAATATTTGGAATTTCAATTCTTGGAATTTTTCGCTAATTTCATAGTTATTATCCCTGACAGAAGTGAAGAATTTAACTGAAATTGGACCACTCACTTTACAACTATGAAAAAATTTTTGTTGAAATAATTATTTGATATGTTTTAGAATAAGGTTTGAATGTGACATTATTGTCGTATGTGATGCCGTTAGTGTGGTTTCATTTATTAATTATGCATAGACATGTTCGTCCAATATGATCCTGAATTCAAAGAAACATTTTGTAATGAATGAAAAATGCAAACTTATGCTACCTTCGTGGTTGATGAGAGGCCATAAAAAGGCTTAAACTTTGCTATAATAATGAAAGCATTGCATTATTTTGAGGTTCCTGATAACTTGCATTACTGTTCAATCACTTATAAAAAGAATCGCTGCATCAAGTAAAATTATTTGTGCTAGCCTCAGCACACCACAGTCGTAAAGGCAGTGATTTGATCAAACTTTATAATATGAATTGAGCGCTGTGAATAATATTTTTATTTGATTTTTATGGCTTCATTTCTGAGGAAGCCTAACAGCTGGACTATTTCCGCTGAGTCAGGTGTTCATTCTGAATCTGGCGGCCTTAAATATCATATAAATACTTGAATCTTTTGTTACTGGCATCCATTTAGAGAATTTTATTTCGATTATGGTATTATGGTCTCTCCATCATAAGTTGTTGCTTCGGCATTTAAATATACGACCAATAGGGTGCCGGCTTGCACATGGTCTTCCGTCGCTGAAGAGGTCTCGTAGTGCGTATCCGAGTATGGGATACATACTACGAGATTATAATTTATCGTGATTTTGACTATCGTGATTTTAATCATTTTTCACATTAGCCACGACAATTCGCATTTAAAGAAACACAATTCGGCGCGAAGCTAAGCAGTCCCAAGAAGGTTTCTGTTCTGTTTGATGCCGATTGACACAGACAAATAATGAATGAGGTATTATAAATATCAAGAGATCACCTTCAATAATTGTGGGCGTAAAATTATATTCTCAGAAAATGGTGCACGTCTTACAAGACCTCTCCAAGATTAAAGTTGCATCTAGCACAAAGTTATCGAGAACATACTACATTCACCATCCATATGTAATGGCACGATGGAGACGCTATTGTTCCTCGTGTCACCCGTATTGGAATGTAAACATAGTAACCAGAAATCATATAGTAGGGAGTCTTTTCTGCAATTTTATCATGTAATAATAGTTCAAAGACTTATTTGCGAATGATTCAAGGTGATTGACCGATTATCGTCCACGAAAAAATAACACAAATAATTATCTTTTGCGATCAATATCACCAATACATGTGAATGATTCAACACAGTGGAAAAAAAGAAACACCCGATAAAATGAATTAAAAACATTGAAATTACGGAGCAAATGCATGAAGATTGGACAGAAAATCCACTATTAACATCTTTAAAGAACGGAAGCCATCGGTGAAATAACCGTATAATGTCGAAACGTAAATCATATCTAATGAGAGGTATTGTCCTGTAAAAGGTAATGTCATTGCCCACGATTACGACTAAATCAACCTAGCAATCCACGTTCACGAAATTTTCTTCGATAGTCAAGAATGCATATCATTGAAGTGCATATAACTTCAAGTTTTATGAAAACTATCGGAAGTTTGTGCGTTATTGGTTATTGTAATGCAATTAAGAGAAAACCTAGCGTAAAGGAAATTCAAGCCGTCCCTAGCGTCCACAATAGATTATTGTGTTGGGATAACTGAATAAAATAAGGAAGAATAATTTGAAATGATCAGTAATTCGCGCTGAAATACAGTCGTTTGCATTACTTACGCGTACAAAACGTTTTAGCAGCCATATAGAGGTGATGTTAGTATGCAGAATTGCTTGTTGATAGAATGATAAAGATTAACGGCTAAATTTTGACAAAATATTTTGTTTTCTCACTATAGTAAGGGGACTGTGTAACGTTGACGCTACCATGTTATCTAAACCAAATCTGCCATATTTTCTTCGCACGGTACCTCATCCCACCGGCATGTAAGGCTTTCACTGATTGGCTGACTGTTTTTACAGCCAAGAGCCAACTTATGACGATCAGGTATAGCTAAGAATCGTGGGTTTAATCAATCATTGTAAACGAGCCATATACATTTACAAGTTTTGGCTATCATATGCTTATAAAACCCCATTAATTCTTTTAATTACTATTTTTCATTTTTATACAGAATTTTCCATTTTTTGCTCTTCACTAACCACTTAGTTTCATTATTGTGACCATTGTCATTTTGTCCTCTTTTGAACACCTACTACCAGTATTTTGAATTGGATGAGAAATGGTGAAATTTAAATTGATCATCTCAAAGATCGACTTATGATGGATAGTAAAATATCAAGCAATCATTAATGAATATAACGGCTGATTAGCCTTATTTCAAATCAGCAATCATTATTCGTTTATCGGTTTATGGCGCTCCAATTTACTGTGTTACTACGTACCGTTAAGTCGATTGAATTTTATGAAGCGTCGTAAAACTCCCTTTTCATGCTATAAACTGTTATTAAACACGCTGCTACTGAAGAAGGCCAATAAAATCCAGAGCTGTTGCAGCAAGCTACCGGATACCACGAACAAGCTAAACTTCAGCTTAAAATTTAGTTTGAATCTAAACTCGGGACGAGCTCCCTTTTGGACCGGGAGAAATTCGATACCACAATTTCCGCCCACTTTTTTGTCGGAATATATCTTTAAAATTGTCAGTGTTTTTGATTCTTGAACCTAATTTTGAGTTTGGGATCGTTCCTTCACAATGGTCTGAAAGGTACGGACGGATTACGATGTAATATTTGCAAGCATTTATTGGATAGTTAATATGGATTGCCATATTTTTAATCATTTATTAGTGTGTTTTAGGCAGGCAAGCTAATGGGCGTTGTTCCCTTGAGATGAATAGCTAACATTACTATTTTTATCACAGGAGTAAAGGCCGTTTTACACGGTACACGGAATTGCACAATCTGACGTACGTGCGAAGGCGCAATCAAAATTTAGTCGTGTAAAGCGGTGAATTGCTAGAACACATGCGAGGATGCGTGGATGCGAGACGGCAAAATAGCCCCTGTTCTAATTTCGTTCATGCATTAGCGCAATTCCCCGCCATTTTAGAAATTAATGCAGCTCTAACCTGCGCAATTCCGTGCCCCGTGTAAAAGGGCCTTAATCAAACGTTCGAGGGTAAGTTTGGATAATGTATTTTATGTTCATCCCGGTCTGTCCCACATTTAAGTCTTTGCCTCTGCGGAAGCCTATTATTCATCATGGTAGAACAAAATTAAAACAGAGAACTGTTCCAAAAACAATTTGGTCGTTAGCCGTTGAAACTAGTGGACAGCATTTGTGGAGCAGTGCTTTGTTTTTTCTTTGTTCTACCACGAATATAACTTCGTGCCACCAAGTAACGCCTAAATCAGTTGATTTGATTAATTACACATCATTCTATCCCAAGTGAGGTTGTGTTTGTTACAAAAAATACTCCCTAGTTTAATGACCGTCTTAATTAAATATGATAAATTAAAGGCACGCCGTTCTCCACTGGGTTTTATTCCCCTTCCCGCCTGATAGGAAGCCCTGACTCATTCCGAATAAGGAGGTTAGCGAGACGGGAAGGAGCTGGGATGACTTACGAGTCTATGACAAATGGACGCTGTTCCTCAAGTCTTCTAGGACAGCACAGTCACGCCTTAAGAGAGCGCGTGGGCGATGCAGTGATGCCAAGACGAACAAGTCACATCCTCGCTTGCGGTAATGAACGCTTGGAGAAGCACGGAAGCCATATGTCGACGCTCTCAGGGTTCTTTAACCTGTAGAAATTTTGTTTTTTGCTGCCAACCCTATTGCGAAATTAATGATAATTATGAAGTTGAATTTCTATCATCGCATCTAAACTACATGCGGTTTTGTAAAGCATCACGAGCGAGGAATGCGAGACTCAAGATAAAGGTGGGTGGTGAAAAACTTAGAGCAGGTTGAGCAATTGAACTATTTAGGCAGTGCGTTAGAGGAAAACGGATACAGTAGTAAGGACATCAGGAAGAGAATTGCATTAGCCAAGGAGGCGTTTATCAACAGGAAGGAGCTTCTGAGAGGATCGCTATGTAAGAGTTTAAAGAAAAGGTTAGTGAAGAGTTTGATCTGGAGTGTAGCTCTCTACGGTGCGGAAACGTGGACACTGAGGAAAGAAGACGAGATAAGATTGGAGGCATTCGAGATGTGGGTATGGAGAAGAATGGAGAGGGTGAAATGGACGGAGAGGAAAAGGAACGACGAAGTGCTGGATATGGTTGGCGAGGAGAGGCAGCTTTTAGATGAGATACGGAGGAGACGGAAGGTATGGATGGAGTTAGTGCTTAGCGGTGAGGGAATGTTGAAAATGGTGTTAGAGGGTAGAATGTTAGGGAAACGAGGGAGGGGAAGGAAAAGAATAAGATTTTTAGATAGATTGAAAGAGTGTAGGCCTTACAGTGAATTAAAGAAGGCAGTGCTGGGAGGAAAGGGAGGCTCCCAGATCACTTCTTGAATAGTCCATGGAAACCTACCTTAATCGGTAGAATATTATAATAATAATAATCTAAACTACGTCCCTACCTGGAGAAAAGAGCGGGGACTACAATTTATTAATAGCAAATGAACGGCAGTACATTTTATCGTAGGTCGTCCAACTATCCCATACATATTTTTTGGATGGTGTTAAAAACGTAAAGGCGTCAGAAATGAAATATCTGGGGGTAAGATACCGTAAAACCTATCATGGGGGTCAAATTTAAGAAAAAAATTTGTGGCAGAGCCTAATAAGTTCGGTTTTTCAACCGTGTTGCGGGCAGGTTTTCGGATGAAAAAATAAAATAGAGGCGCTATTCTTCGTTTGTCCAGCCACACCTTGGGTCTGCAGCAACCATATGGGATCCGGCGCAGATGAACTAAATCCGTGAACTTAATAAAATACAAGGGAAAGCTGCGCGATTCGTCAAAAACTGCTACAGGGGTACTGAAATCTTTACACAGACATTAAACGAATTAGCCTGGGAGCCACTAGAATCTCAAGAAACGACCCGCTAGGCTTCATTGTTTGAACGATTGCATAGATATATTTTAGAGCAATACGGAGAGCATAATCTTAGAACCCCACTTTAATTCAAGGTCTAACAAAAACGATAAATTGGGAGGTATTTTGCTGAACGGATAGGTATAGGAATAAGTTATTACCCCGAACAGTAAAATACTTCAGTAAATGCTTGGCAGAACTTCACTAGACGCTGAGGAAGGGGATGAAGTTGCAAACTAGGTACATGTAAGTCATCTAAGCAAGTCCCTGTAAGGCCTGTTTACACGATGCAATAACAGGTTCGAGTTAATGTCTGTTTGCGTGAATGATTTTTGTTGACCGGAACGGAACATGTACGAATGCATGAACCAAATTAGAACAGGTTCTATTTTCTGTGCATGCATTCGCACAAGTTGGGTGGTCACACGGTGCATTTTGGCATTCATTCTCGCGTTCATACATTTAGACATTAACCCGTGCGTGTTAATGTACCGTGTAAGCAGGCCTTCATATTCAATTTTCCTCTTTACTAAGGTTCTCATTACCGCTTTTACAATATAGATAGACTTTCCATCTCTGAAACCAAACTATTCGTCGTCCAAATAATAGTATGCTCTCGTCTACATTAGAATATATATTATCCTTAGTACCGCTTTCGCCGTATGCGATATTAAGGTAATAGTTCTTTCGTTTTCGCTAATAGTTCAATGGCCTCCGCTAGTAATTCTATAGCTTTAATTTTTTCCTTTGTGGCATTAAAAATGTCTTTAAAAAATCTACCGGGCGATTCCCCTCCATGTTTGTCCTACGGACTAGTGTGAAAAATCATTTTTCTTTAACTTTCCCCAGAAATTTCAAATAGATATATTGATTGGATTGTGAAAACTTTATTATTTAATACAATAAAAGTGCTTTAAATTTAAGGCATAAATTAGAGTTAAAATCGGAAGGAAACTAAAGATGAACTAAATTCTAGAAATGGACGTTATAAAAAAGGATCAATTTGTAAAAAATCACATGCTAGTTATCACTTTTCGGAGAAGCAAGAGTACGAAATAAATAATTAGTTGTTTTCTCTCAGAACTGTTGTTATCTAGTATCTGTTTCGATCCAAATTTTAATACAAAATATATTTTTAACCCTCAAGTTTGCATTCCAAAGGCATGCAATTCGATACTGAAACACTGATGTAGGAATTATTTCGCCATTTTAGGGTTGCAATTATTTGCTCATGTTTATTTTTTTATGTGACAGATTAGCAAAGTAATTGCTAAAATTCCAACGAAATAACTTTTATTTTGGCATGAGAAAATGAAAATGCAAGCATGAAATAGTTACAAGTATAAATTCACCCTTTTTTCTTGAAAGAAGAACTGAAAATTTATTTTTTTAACGTGCTTAAAACTCTAAATTTATGTATACGTTGTTATTTACGTTCAGGATATTTTCCACGGCATTTCTTATGGTTAGCCCTGTAGAAAATTTTCCTTAACTTTCATCTCAAGAAATTGAATGATTGATTTTTCGGTGGCTTTCGACTCGTGCGTGAGAGAAAATCAAATAACTTAACCCGTATTTTACGCTGAATTAAACGCTGCGATATTGGATTTGATTCGAATACTATTCCCCCAGACACGCTCAGCTCTCTTTTTGCGTATTCCGATGGCTGAAGTCATTGAAATGTGCGCTTAATGAACTATTACCCGCATCGGAATTGAAAACATGATCCTCGTTCATTGCGAGTGAACCTTTTCCAGTGGTGTCGCGTCCGTCCCGCGTCGCTTCCTTGATTTACGATACGAGGCACTTGGTGGCTCGAGAGAGGGAGGGAGGGAGTTGTGCCAAAGGTCATGCGATTCCAAGTTCCGCGCTCTTCGACGTGTTTTGGACGGCCAACAGGCTCTATAGCCTGCAGCTGCGCCAAGTTTGATAAATCCCTCCGCGCGGTTATCTTGAGGCGATGCGACGTGGACGTTGCCCCGTGAGTCGCATCACCAAGGCGTGCCTCGAAAACATCGCGGATCGCGAAACCCGAATCATGATTCACGCGATTCCCTCCTCCTCTCAGCGTCAACCGATGATGTCGGTGAATGGAAATCATTTCCACCCAGTGTTGGCAAAGCTACAGAGAATAATACAAAATAAGAATAAACTTTTATAAAATACGTACTACTACTAAATTGATCTGGAGTGTAGCTCTTTACGGTGCGGACACTTAGAAACAGTGGTGCCGACTCCATGGGGTCTGAGGGGGCCCGAGCCCCCTCAAAAATTTGTTATGGGTGTGAGGAAATAATGTGACAGACCTGTCGATTTTCCCCGGAGTGTCCAGGTATCGAGATTCGAGTTATCAGGGTTCTAATGTTGATCATACGACTCTTCTAAAATGCTTAAAAACTTAAAGCTCACTACTTATAGAATTTCGCGGGGCAAGATCCCCGGTTTGGGCCCCCCCAAAATTTTTGTAAGTCGGCATCCCTGCTTAGGAAGGAGAACGAGTGAAGATTGGAGGTATCCGAGATGTGGGTGTGGCGAAGAATGGAGAAGGTGAAGTGAACTGACAGGAGGAAGAACGACGAAGTGCTGAGTATGGAAGTATGGTGGGTGATGAGAGGCAGCTTTTAGATGAGATACGGAGGAGACAGAAGGTATTGATGGAGCGAGTACTTAGCGGGGAAGGGACGTTGAAAACAGTGTTAAAGGGTAACATGTTGGGTAAACGAGGGAGAGGAAGGAAGAGAACAGGACTTTTAGAAGTGCTCGAAAGAAGGGGAGGCTCCCAGAATGCCTCTTAAGTACTCCATAGAAACCTACCCTAATCGGTAGAATACTACAAAAAATAAATAATAAAAAACGTTAAAAAAAATTGTATCGTAAATTTCCTCCCTTATGTCTCCTCTTTTTGTTTTAGCTCCTCCTTCTTCTTTTGTTTGTAAATTATTGTTCTATCAATTTTTCAATCAACTTGGATATAACGAATTTTTTGTTATAACTCTATTATTCACGGTCTTTTAAACGATCGCAGCGCCATCATCGGATTTTGGTGGCCAATTTTTGAACTAATCTCCGTATTTAATTTTAATTTCTAAATAGCAATTAATATACAGTTAAATTCATAATGATACTGTTTGAATATTTTATTTTCATCTGTTTCTGAATTATCCTGAAAATTTAAAATTGATGGCTAGAGGGTTCGGATAAAGGGTTAAAATTGATTCGCAGAATTTGACAAAGAAAACAACAAAACGAGTTTATATAAACGCTATAAAAAGTAACTGAGCTCAATTACAGTTACTTCATAGGCTAATGTTGCCATTTCCCTTACGATAAATGCAACTGTAGCTTCTGAAACAACAAAATGGGTGTCATCTATTGTACCTATCATAGGTAGACTACAACATGACGGTGGAATTACCTTAACTAGCAAATTATAGTACTCTAGGATTTGAAGTTACATGTATGCCTATGTTAATCATTGAAATTAATAAAGTAATCGTCGGTTACGAGAAATTAACCATTACAAGGAGAAATCGATTCCTCTTTCACCGTTAGGAGAGAGTAGGTAAAAAATTACTAGTAGAAATTCCATTTCGTAAAAGTAATCGTCACTATTACATTTTATATCAGAAGTATTCGTTACAAGTGAGCCGATTACTGTTACTCGATTGCTTACTAACAGTGGCGTAACTATTATTATATTACGTTATTATTATATGGGGGGATGAGCGGATATATACCCCCCAAAGCATCAGAGAAATAAAAAAGTTATTTAAAAATATTGCCTGGTTTTGAAATATAATAGCTGCACCTGCTTAAATTTACCTTTTTATCGCCAAAATGATGTAAAATGTATATCCAGCATGTCATTTTTCAAACATTTTCCCGCCCCAGGCCATCCCATCCCCTCAATGCATATTCCTAGCTACGCCACCGCTTACTAACACTGGTTCCACCAGAAAGATCCAAGCAGAAGTGGCTGTAGCAGCAGTAACTTAGTGAATTCTCTCTTCAATGATTAATCAACCCAGTCTCTGAATAATTTACAGCCATTTTCATGTAGGTACCAATTTTTTTCATTACGTCTAACTAGGACCTTGGAATTTTTAAACCTTGTTAATTCCTTAACACTCGGGTTGTACAGGTTGTAAATACCTACTTTAGAGCCAATTAGAAAAAATAACAAGCCTTGAAATCTTAGAATATAGAAGGTGAAGTGGGAGTGAAGGAGGAACGACAAAGTGCTGAACATGGTGGGGGAGGAGAGGCCGCTCCTAGATAACCTATGGAGGAGATAGAAGGTATGGATGGAGTGAATAAAGATCGGGAAGGGGATATTGAAAACAGTGCCAGAGGGTAGAATGTTGGGTAAACGAGGGAAAGGATGGAAGAAAATAGGATATTTAGGTAGTATCATTGAGAGTAGGCCTTATCGTGAATTTAAGAATTCCAGGGAAGTCCATGAAGGGAGGGAAAACTGCCAGAATACTTTTAAATTATGCATGGAAACCTATTAGGTAAAATACTTAAATAAAATTAAAATCTTAGATAAAAACTGTCATTCAACATGGAGAAATATCATTCCCTGATTCCGCGATCAAAGTTTCGCCTGCGCCACATTTATTCTCATGGCTTATAAAACTTCGGCTGTGAGCGCTATGTCATACGGAAAGCGCACCATACTAATTTTTCTCCATACGTATTGAAGCCGAACGCTTTCAATCTGATTTTATTGATGGCTTTCTCGAACACAATATTTTTAGAAAACATAAATTTATCTGATTTTAGTTCTGCAGTCGCGAACTTTTGAAACCGCGGAGATTCACATTGAACATTGAACATTGAAAATTTGACGGTGGAAAATCTCAACCGGTGGATTACCCGAGAGGAAAGCGCAGCATACTAATTTTTTTCATATGTATTGAAACCGAACGCTTTCTATTTGATTTTATTGATGGCTTTCTCGGACACAATATTTTTAGATAGCATAAATTTATCCGATTTCAGTTCTGCAGTCGCGAACTTGGATCTCGAAGAAAACATTTTTCGCCCACACATTTTAACTTAATCCATAGGGCAGTGTTGTGTTTGAAATAAGATCGTAATGCCCTTAGGAGGAAACCTCAGTCGAGCATTGCAAATTTGACGGTGTAAAATCTCAACCGGTGGATTACCCGAGAGGAAAGCGCTGCATGCTAATTTTTTCTCCATACGTATTGAAACCAAACGCTTTCACTCTGATTTTATCGATGGCTATCTCGAACACAATATTTTTAGACTATTTTATTTTAAATATTAAATATTATATTCTATTATTTTATATTAGATATTAAATGTATCTGATTTTAATTCTGCAGTGGCGAACTTGGATCTTGAAGAAAACTTTTCTCGCTTACACATTTTGACTGAACCCTTTCAGCAATATTGTGGAAATAAGATCGTGATGCCCCGTGGAAAAAACCCCAATCGAGCATTTACAAAATGGCCATGGAAAATCTTAACCAATGGATTACCCGAGAAGAGTTCCTTCATTTTTGTGTGTACTGCCCTTTGGGGAGTCGGGCAGTCTGCCGCGGCCGTTCGCGGCTATCCATCTCCGCGGTTTGAAAGTCCGGCTGCGAGCGTCCGTATATGGGAGGATGACGCCGCGCGCTGCGTGTCTAGTATTAAAGAGGATAAGCGGAGGGGTATGGGAGAGAAGCGACGCTACGCTGCGGGCGCAGTGCTTTGACCCCGGCCACGCTGGGCGATAACCCCCAGGGTCCGTCCCCACCCCGACACCCTGGCCGGGGGAGAGGGGAGATTGAAGCGAAGGGAAGGGGGTGGAAGGGGAAGTAGGGGGTGGGGGGAATTGATAAAATTGTCGGGGAGGGAGTGAGGGTGGTGGGGGCGAGGTCCGGGTAAGGGAGGGGGTGGACTCGTCATTGGAGGGGTGGAGTGGGGGTGGGGGTGTTTGTTGGGTGGTGGAGGGGATGGGGTGATAGAGATGGCTTGTCCGTTGAGGGTAGGAGTGGGGGGAGAGTGGATGTTTAGATGCGCGAGGCTGTCGAAGAGATGGAGGAGATGCCTTTGCGTTTAAAATCCGCGACGCTTCCCATCTATTTGTCCTATTGTGTCTTCTTTTTCTTCCTTCAAGGAAGTTGGTCCATCACGATTTCCTGGCCACTAGCTTATTTCTCCACCATGAGGAAGTGATTGACAATTGAGTGAGAGTTACGTAGCCAGGGGGAGCTTTTGAAGGGTTTAACCCTCCCACCCGTAATTTTTTTTAAAAGGGTGGTTTACTATTATTTTCTTTTTGCCTAAATCGAAAGATTATTACTCCTGTAGTACGGATTTCACGCTTTTAGATTTTTAAATGACGATATCTATTTTTAGCGATTAAATGAAAAATGAAAATTTTCAAGCGCCCGAAAACGCGACGGCTTAGTATGAATGCTGGGAAAATCCCATGTGACGTATTTCTGGTTCCAACTGCCGCAAAGTGAGGTGACCTTGGGGCGAGGCTTTGAGCAGGTAGCAGAGTACCCTGCTAGCAGTTAGCGCTTGGCTTCAATAAGGATTATTAATACGCTATCAAACGAAGGAAACTTTCCCACCTTAAGCTGTTTTAATAGGTGATTATTAAGACATGTTTCCCTGAGCTCTGTGCCTTATGCATGCATTGGTAATCTCAGACGATGTAAAATACGGACGTATGCACACCCCACATATGAGACCGGGGTTCACTTTCAATTGGCATCTGTCTTCTTTACCTCTGCGACAGTAGTTAGGCATAAAGCTGCATGCCTACATATCGCAACTAAATGTAACTGCATTGCTTACTAATTAATATGAAATTGGAACTATGAGGTAACTCACTCACTGTGTAATTCAACCGGAAGAATGGTTCGGATATGTGAGGGTAGAGCTCAACTTTGAAAAAGCCACGGGCGAGTGATAGCATTAATTCAGGGTAGGAGGTTAGCTAGTTCTCAACGGGCCGCGTTGAACTTCAAGGATTTTTTCGGCAGTCTCTGAGGCTTCGCCCGGGAATTAAACCCAGGGTTCAATAGCCCAGTTCTTCGCCCAAGGGACCGCTAGCTCTCCAGCCTTAAAATCAGAGTCAAGATAAAGAATAGAAATACAGGTATTGGAATAAAAAGTATCGTATACGTAAATTTGAAGGAGCTTGGGAGCCCAGTGGTTTGAGCTTTGCACTTAGGAGCGACGGATCCCAGGTTCATGTCACAGTAAAAGCTGAGGAAAAAAACGAAAAATAAATATAATAATGAATTTGAAGAAGCAAGAAGAAGCAAGGTTGCAGCGGCTAGAATATGGAACTCACTGCCGATTGAAATAATAAATTTGCCATCAATACATATATTTAAGAATAAAGTATATAAGTTGTTTAATGATCGTTCATGGCAATTCCCAGTGTAACTAGCCACGTGGTTGAGTACTGATGTGATGAGGAAAGAATATATTCTGTATTCATGATATAATTTTCTGTTGGTCCTACGTTTTTCTGTTACACCTGAATATTTTTCTTTGAATAAGTTGTGATACAGTTTCAAATGTATGTAAAATGACTGAAAATTTTGTGTGGCTAGATACCCGGGTATCAGCAATCGGGATGCGTATGTATATGATTGTATGGGTTTATATTTTGTTTTTTTTTTTAGTTTTTTTTTCTCTATTTTTTGCATTTCCTGAGTCTTGATGTAGTTTTTTTTTTGAACCTTTGCCAAATAATTTTTTTTTAATTGTTGTGCACTTGTAAATTATCTCATGAGCCAAATGGCCCACGATAATAAATTAATTGATTTGAATTGAAGTAATAGGAAATGAGTGAAATAAGGGTGTATCACCCATAAATTCAAAGTTAACATCGAGAAAGCATCAATTATTTCAAAGATAAGGCGTCATGAATATGCATGGATAAAAATTTAGCTTGCCTAATTAGTCGATGTAAGTAATGAAAAGCTTCTGAGAAGAGCAGGAAAAGGGAGAATCTAACATTTTCATACCGACGCATTTCTTCTCTTTTACATCCTTAATAACCTGTCCCATGCAACTCATTCGGGGCCGTCCCTTGCCCTTCTTCCCTTCCACCTGTACTTCTACGTTTGTTTTCATCAGGCCATTATTCCTCATTATGAGGCCGATTAAACTATCCCGTCTACGTCGTAAGATTTTTTGACAACTTATCTATTATCTATTTATCACAAGAAGACTAAAGTAATTCGGTTTTGTAAAGCATCGCGAGCGAGGAATGTGAGACTCAAGATAGAAGTAGGCGGGGAAAAACTTGAGCAGGTAGAGCATTTTAACTATTTGGGCAGTACATTAGAGGAAAACGGACACAGTAGCAGTGACATCAGGAAGCGAATTGCACTAGCAAAGGAGGCGTTCATGAACAGGAAGGAGCTTCTGAGAGGATCGTTATGTAAGTGTTTAAAGAAAAGTTTAGTGAAGAGTTTGATCTGGAGTGTAGCTCTCTAAGTTCCGGAAACGTGGACACTGAGGAAAGAAGACGAGAGAAGATTGGAGGCATTCGAGATGAGGGTATGGTGAAGAATAGAGAGGGTGAAATGGACGGAGAGGAAAAGGAACGACGAAGTACTGGACATGGTGGGTGAAGAGAGGCAGCTTTTAGATGAGATACGGAGGAGACAGAAGGTATGGATGGAGTTAGTGCTTAGCGGTGAGGGGATGTTGAAAATGGTGTTAGAAGGTAGAATGTTAGGGAAACGAGGGAGGGGAAGGGAAAGAATAGGATGTTTAGATAGATTGAAAGGGAGTAGCAGTAGGCCTTACAGTGAATAGGGTGGTTTCCTATTATTTTTTTATTGCCTAAATCGAAAGATTATTACTCCTGGAGTACGTATTTCACGCTTTTAGATTTTTAAATGACGATATCTATTTTTCGCGATTAAATGAAAAGTGAAAAATTTCAAGCGCGCGAAAACGCGACGCGTAAGTAGGAATGATGGGAAAAAGTCGTGCGACGCATTTCTGGTTCCCCCTCCCGCCTTGTGAGGTGACCTTAATCGAGACTGTGAGCGCTGAAAGGACGCAGGATGCTAGCGGGTAGCTGAGTACCTTGCTGGCTGGTAGCGCTCGGCTTAAAAAGGTTTATTAATACCTTATCAAATGAAGAAAACTTTCCGACCTTAGCCAGTTTTAATAAGTAGGTGATTATTAAGACATGTTTCCCTGAGCTCTGTGCCTCATGCATGCATTGGTAACCTCAGACGGTGTATAACTCCTATCCTCTCGTGTAGAAACTAGGTCCCTGTGTCGTCACGTGGAGTGGAATCGCATGGGCGCCAATCTGGCCTTTTTCAAATGAGGATAAAATTTGACCCTTGCCATTCGTCTAAACCGGTATTTCAAAAACCAAATAATTTGTGTATTATGAATACACTAATGGTGGGTAACAAATCGCAATCAATGCCTTTAGTTTTCTTTGATGAAGGAAACTACCCTATTGAAGAAGGAAGTTCTGGAAGGAAAGAGAGACTCCCAGATCACTCCTTGAATACTCCATGGAAACCTACCTTAATCGGTAGAATACTATAATAAATGTATCTTTTATCCCATTCGTCATAAGCAATTCCTGATTACTTTCTATTTCGATCATTTTATCTTCATCATTCTTCGGCTGTAACACATTTCGAATGCTTCCGCTATCACTCCTTTACTGCTATTTATGTGACAGCCTAACTCCCAAAAATAAACTTTCTCTTAATCGGCCATTTTTCTTCAGCGTCACTGAGGTATCTCTGTGCGAAGCAAATTCCGGAGAAGTGTTTAAAAAAAAGATGAAAAAAGCTACCGAAGTCAAATCATTCTTTAAAAATGCTATTTTTAGGTTTTTGACTTCAATTTGCAAGTCTATCTCTCAAAGATATTGGCGCTTATTTTAGCTAATTATTTCGGTAGTTATAAGAAGATAGTAAAATAATGGGCGTGGATAACTTCAGTGAATGTGGAGTAGTCGTTTTCAAACCAAGAAGAATATCTGCATCTTATCATCCGTGAAGACTTCTAAGACTTCGGTTTCATGAAGATTCGTACATCTGCATCTACATAATACCCTGTGGGCCACCTCTAGGGTGTTTGGCAGGGGGTGATCAATCACCAGCATGCAACATGCAATTGGACTCCCACATGCACGCCACACGGCCAAAAAACGTCACGTATACTAACAAATGATACTACCATATGCTGATAGGAATAAAATAATATTAAGAAACATGCATCAAGTTTTACGTAGGCTAGTAGGCTACATTACAAGTCATGCAATCTATATATGAATTCTATCGCTGCCGTTATTATCTCTTATTGATCGTGGAAAAAATGACATTCTGAATCTGTCTTTTCTACAGTCTCTCTCACTTGTTTGATTTATATGAGTTGATCTTCCGAAGTATGTCGGCGTCCGTAAGATATGGCTAACTTCGTTAGAAAAGACACTGCTCTTAAATTTATCTAAAAGGTTTAGTCTATTTTTCAATCTACCGTCCGACAGAGATTCCCATCCGAGTTTATCTAAGAGGTCAGTTACACTAGCTCGCATAGTGAAGAGGTAAGAGGTGGAGGTGGAGGTAGAGGTAGAGGTCGCGGTACCTCGAGGTAACACAAATACATTGTGTGTTATGGGCGCGCGCATAATAATAATAATAATAATAATACGTCTTTATTGGGCGAGATTGGGACTAGAAAGTCCCATCTTCCATCTAACCCCTAACGCGCATAGTGAGCAGGTCGAGGTAGAGGTGTACCTCGCGGTTCACCAGGAGGTAGCGCGGGACCGCTTTCAAAGACAAGCGAGTTTGTCTTTTCGAGCGGTGTACCGCGAGGTTCATCGGGAGGCTTCTCCGTAATTGGTGCGTTCCAGGCCCCCCTACCACTCTACCCCTCCCCAACCGCTACCCTATTCCACTGGGCGATACTCCGACACAGTACGCGACTACGTATGCCTACGGTTCTGTATTTTAAAAAGTTTTTATAGTGTTGGTTAGTTTTTCTTAATAACTGTGAACGGCAGTAGTAGTGAAATGAAGGAGGAAATAATTATCGCAGTGCAAAGTCGTCCAGCTCTGTGGGACAAAAGAAACAAACACCACCACAACCGTCACGTGTTGGACAAAGAAGGGAAGGCTGTAGAAGCCGAATTGAACTGTACAGGTATGTCTAGACTAAATTATACAGGGTATCCAGCTCTGGCTGTCCGACACTGTACGGGGTTATTTGTAAGCAAAAAATAAACAAATAAGACAATACAACATGAGATTTGTCTTAAAAAATAAGCCCTACAAACTTTTCAATAGTCGAAGCTGGAAACCTAATATATTAGCAAATTTCCTGGGACGAGGGTATTTTAAAACTATACTATATATGGTGATGTAACTATTTTATAATCCTTACATTATCTACTTTGAAATACCGTATAAGGAAAAGGCCTGAGTCTGTAACATAATAAATATTTAGACAGTGGCACTTCATTTTCATGCAAACACTTGAATGTACTGTAACATATGTACAAAAAGAATGATTGTAATATGTTAATATAAACAAATCAATACAAAAATTTAGGGTCCAAGATCATTATTTTTGTTAAAAAACCATTTTTACTTTCAATTTCCTTCAGTTTTTATACATTATTCCCAAAGTATGCCTTAAAGCAATTTCTGACTTCTTTCGCACGGTTTGAAGCGGAATTTCTGGATCTCCCCAAAGGTTGTAGATTGGCTTCGGGAGGGACAGGCGGGATGTCGGACACACTTGGACTCCAGCCATCTTTATCAATTATGATATTGTGAAGAATGCACGCAGCCTTTATTTGTTGGTCTGCACTTTCCGGGGATGTTTCAATACACCCACTTAAAATCCGCCATTTAGCATATAAAATGCCAAACGCACATTCAATTGTCTTTCTGGCACTAGACAGCCGGGTGTTGTACACATCCTCAGCTTCACCAACTGTTTTTTGTGAGAACGGCTTCATCAAATATTCCCGCAAAGGATACGCCTCATCCGCAATAAAAACATGGGGCACCTTAACATCACTTCGGGGCAAACATTTTTCACCTGGAATGTTTAGTTCCTTCCGTTCCAACAACTTGCCCAAATCCGATGCTTTGAAAGTGCCCCCATCACTTTGCTTGCCATAACCACCTGCATCAACAAATAGAAATTTGTAGTGGTCATCTGCCACTCCTTGCAGAACGATCGAAAATGTTTTTTTGTAATTGAAGTACATGGACCCAGAAAGCGCTGGACATTTTATTTTGCAGTGTTTCCCATCGATGGCACCAATGCAGTTTGGAAATTTCCAAACTTCTTCAAACCTCCTAGCCACAGTTTCAAAATCTGAAATTGTCGGAATGGGCATATGCTTGGGTTGAAAGGTGCCCCATAGTAGTTTGCATACATTCCTCACAATTTTTCCCACTGTATTATCCCCCATCCGGAATGAAAACCCAAGAGTCTTATAACTGCTTCCAGTTGCCAAATACCTGCAATAGAACAACTCAATGCAGTATATTTATATCAACACAATCAAAACATAATACAGCAGTTATTATAAATATCCTATTGTCGATAGACTAATCAATAAACTATTGATATGTTTTGGTAATATGTGTATACATTCACAGGGTGTCAATTGTGTCGCGGAACACCTCAAGATCTCCGAAATCATTGCAGATGTGGTAATAAAACTTAAGACATTACTAGATAGAAAAATAATTTAATGTACTTTTCTTCATTATAAACCCTATGTTGGCTTACGATGAGGCAGTAGAAGATTTATTTATTTATTTAAATTAATTAATTAATAATTTCTGTTACTGTGTATTCCTTATGGAAGAATAGCTTACAGGTCTTTCTTATGTGTACAAGTTGTCACCTATATTCAATTCTTCAATATGCCATGAGTTTTATTTTGTATTTCAGATAAAGATGTGAAGCTAATCTGGAAAAATCTGCGAGATGAATTCCGGAAGCAATATAGCAAAACTCCTAGATCCGGAGATGCAGCTCTAGAGTCAACATCATCGTGAAAATGTTTTGATTCTATGCTTTTCCTCCTGTACCAATTCGTCCCGAGGAAATCAACAGGGAACCTGACTGATTTGTCGAACGACACTAACTTTGACGAAGGGCAACTGAACGACGATTTCGTTGAGGAGCAGATGGATAGCCTTTCCGTGATGGATAACGAAGAAGGGGATCGTGAACTTACACAAATTGACATTCCGGGCACACCTAATCAAAGTGGAAGCAACAATTCGTCGCCTACACCTACACTTACATCTAAGAGAACCACGGAGGAGTACACCAGAACAGGGTACAAAAAACGATTAACAAATCAGGCAAAAATTGGCCAAGAATTAGTAAATATCGAGAAAGAAAAACTGAAATTAAAAATGAACAAAGTGGATGAAGTTAACAAGAATGACGAAGATGTGGGTTTTTTTAACTCCCTACTACCACATGTAAATACGTTGGACCCAAGGAAAAAAATGATGTTCCGGATGAAGGTTCAAGAATAATTATTCGACATGGCTTATTCACCGGAACAGGAACCATCGTACAAGAACCGTCCCTCATACCCTGCCATGAGTCACCGGTATGGGTACTACCCTCACAACCAGCTCCTTTGCCCACACTTCCTCTCATACACCGAATCCGCTAACATCACCATATATTGAGGAACAACACAATGTCCAGAAATTTACTAACATGTAACAAAGTATTTTCAAATAAATAGGTTATCCTTAATTGTATAATATAATCTAATTTATCACTTTCCAACTATCCTTAGTGTAAACTATTAAATAGTGTATTTCTTCAGCTTGAACTAAAAATTGTATTACTTAACACCGAACAAGTATTTAACTGTTTGAAATCAACAATAAATTCATGACTTGATTATTATATATAATATACTTTTATACTGAATGATTAATTACTAATCTTACCTTATTGTTACCACAATCTGTTCTTCAGAGCAGATAGGGTTAATATGGAGGTTACAGTATTTTCTGCAATTATCCAGCTTTGGTGACACATTGGCGCAAATGTATGAAAACGTTTCAGGTGACATCCTCATGCACTCCTGGAATTTGTCTGGGTATTCTTTTATTTGGGAAAACAGATGGTGATATTCTCCCAGATCTTGTCGCACTTTATTAATTGGAAGAGCACTGAAGTCGCGATTACTAGAAGTATCAATCAGCCACCACTTACATGCTGACGACATTTCGTCACTGTCATCACTGCTATCGCTAAACATTTAAAAAATGTTACTACTAACCAAATAACTTGTACACTGGATGCCACACAGTGGAAGACTGGCTTGTTTTCGAGGCTGTAGGAAAGCTGCGTGCGAAAACCTCTTTACTATGCGATACTACCTCTACCTCCACCTCCATCTCCACCTCTACCTCTACCTCCACCTCCACCTCTTACCTCTTCACTATGCGAGCATAACAAGACGACCTTTCACATACCTGGCAGCTCCTCTCTGCACGCGTTCTAACTCTGTTACTAAGTAAGCCTTTTTCGTGAGGGTCCCAAACACAGGCAGCGTATTCCAAATGTGTTCTAACGAAGGAAAAGTAGTTAATTTCTCTCACTTTGTCGTCGCACTTTCCTATTATTCTTTTAACAAAACCCATTTTACGATTAGCTTGACCGGATATTTCTCGAATATGTTTATTCCACGATAGATCATTATTTAGAAGAACTCCTAGGTATTTCACGGGTTCAACAGTCTCTAATTGGGTACCCCGAATCACATAGCTACGTTGTAGGGAGTTATTCTCCTTCCAGAAATTCATAGTATTTTCATAATTTCGTTTTCATTATTTCATAAATTCGTAGTGGGATTGTGTTGGCCCATCGGATACTGTGTTGGCTTACGATCGCAAGGTCCCAGGATCGAGGACCGGGTGAAGATATCAAGCGTTCTAGAAAAATAAATCTCTCAGTGAGAGGCGGCCCAGACAGAAGAACTGGCCTTCATAACCTGAATATTGTTAGGCTCTACCCCGCCCTCAATGAGTGAATACCTCACGCATGCGGCTTAGTTCATGGTGAGCCCTACCCTCACCTACCCCAACTAACCTTCGGGCCGAGCCAGTAAGTGAGTGAATAATCCATACAAAAATTTGGAGGAAATACCTCTCGCGTATGTGGCTTCGTTCAGGGTGAGCCCTACCCAAACCAACCTACGGGTTGAGTAGCTAAGTGAGTGAGTGGTTCGTATAAAAAAATTTGGAGGCAATCCCTATTTTTCAATGAAAAACAAGGGGTTGCGTTGTGAGCCTCGGGCAACTGAAACCAAGGTGACTAATTACTGTGGTGGCTTGACACTCCGTCGAGGACCACCCCGAAAGCTGATGGATAATGACGGTGCATATGGACTCTGTTCAAAGGCGGTGCTCTGCGAAGGATGGGGGTTTTATGAGCCGAAACAAAAAACATCGCCTCACTCAACAGCTGCGGAAGAAGGAATTCTTTGTTTGCATTTTGTGGATGCTCCGACAGATAGCGTTGCGGTGGGAACTTCCGCATCCGAGGTTGAGGAAGGGGTAGGGTTGGGGCTCGTAATAATTATATTTTCATCTCGTCCCAACCAACTCGACTTTTGGAGGCTCATTAGAGAATAGGGTGGTTTCATATTATTTTTATATTGCCTAAATCGAAAGATTATTACTCCTGGAGCACGCATTTCACGCTTTTAGATTTTTAAATGACGATATCTATTTTTCGCGATTAGATGAAAACTGAAATTATTCAAGCGCGCCAATAACGCGACGGCTAATTATGAATGCTGGGAAAACACCGTGTGACGTCATTCTGGTTCCCGCTGTCGCCGTGTGAGGTGACCTTGGGGCGAGACTTAGAGCGCCGATACGATGCAGACTGCTAGCAGGTAGCGCGTGGCTTTAATAAGGATTATTAATACCTTATCAAGCAAAGGAAACTTTTCAACCATAGGCAGTTTTAAAAGGTGATTATTAAGAGATGTTTCCCTGAGCTCTGTGCCTCATGCATGCATTGGTAATCTCAGAAGATGTAATATTCCTATCTACTCGTATAAAAACTAGGTCCCTGTGACGTCACGTGGAGTGGCATCGCATGGGCGCCAATCTGGCCGTTTTCAAATGCGGTTAAAGTTGACCATTGCCATTCGTCTAAACTGGTATTTCTAAAACCAAATAATTAGTACATTATGAATACACTAATGGTGGGTAACAACTCGCAATAAATGCTTTCGTTTTCTTTGATGAAGGAAACTACCCTATTGTCGAAATTTAGGAGTTTTTTGTGCTCATAAAAAAACGTTTAGACGCCATTCGCAGGATATTCATTGCTGTACCAGGTCTTGATTGAAGACGTTTCTCCTTAAACCTTCAATTTATTCAGGCGTGATATAGTGGAAGTTTGGCATATTTAAATTTAATGTAATTCTACTTCTTCACGGTTATTTTAATTCGTACGACGCATTTCGGCTCACAGAAACATCATCTGATACAAGATCTTGAATGCCCCGAAAAGAATTTCTTGTATCATATGATGGCAAAAACGCATGGTACACATTAAAATAACTGTGAAAATACAAGAACATTTTCTTTTAAGGCGTCACTCCATGTTATCCAGTTGTAATTGGTTTGGTAAGTTTTGGGATATAACTTATTAAATATGTCGTCTTGGGCTTGATTTCGTGGAATTTGCGAATAATCACAAGAAAACGCAGTAGTAATATTCTACTCTTAATCAATTAATACTTATGGGTTTTGGCTGATAGGTCCTAAGTAATTGTACTGAGCGGACTAAACCCGGGTTGGTTCGTATTAAAATAAGAGTGAAGTATTACTATTGCGTTTCATTATGTACAGTATAAATACGTCACGGCTTAACACAGTGTGTATTAATGCTCCACACTTAATTAAATTTCATCCGATTGTAACAGGGGATTAGTTGAGTGTTTCATTATGAAAATAGCTGAAATTAAATGTGTATTTTAATGGTTGCAGTAATTTATTCGTTTCTTAAAATCGAAGATCATCAATTGCATACATCGCTTCCATTAACTTTAGCTTCTTATGCGATGTACTGTACTCTAAGTTTATTTCATGATGCTCCATGATGATTGTTTATCATGCAAAAAGTTACGCTGCAAGAATCATTAGGAATTTCCGTTGCAGCATTTACACTAACAAGCCTTAGGTAATAACCTAACGATACCAATATGCACTAAGCTTTAGGTAGGATACCATTCCAAATACCATCGAGATGGCTTGCATATAAATATAAATAAAAGGTCAATAAAGGCGTGGATTCCCCAGAAAATACTTTAATCATACCAATAATTACAATACTCCCTGTAGATTGCTGTACTATAAGCTTACTTCAGGATGCTCCATGATGATGATCCATCGTGCAGTAACCTGAAGGGACGGTGTAAGAGTCATTAGTAATGTCCGTTGCAGCCAAACGCTAACAAGCCAGAGGTTAAATAACATCATGCAATAAGCCAGAGGTAGTATACCATTCCAAATACCATCGAGGTGACTTGAATGTAAATATAAATAAAAGGTAAATGAAGCAGTCGCTTACCCAGAAAATACTCCAATCATACCAGTATTCACCATCCCCCCTGCGAATACCTAGATCCCTGTACTCTAGCCTTACTTCATGGTGCTCCATGACGATGATCCATCATGCAATAACCTGAAATCATGGTGCAAGAATCATCTGGATTGTCCGTTGCAGCATTTACACTATTATTGGTAGCCTTTGGTAAGATACTATGATGCACTGAGCCGCAAGTAGGAGCAGTGGCGGCTTGCCCATGAGGACTCTCGGACGCCGCCCCTCCCAAAGATTTGAAAAAGGAAAAAAATAAACAAGTACCCATTGAATTATAATAATACATATCAATTTAACCAAAGTGTTTTTTTCATTCGCACATAACGAAAATGTAGGAAAAACACGCAAAAATAGCACGAAAAGTTCGTATTTGTAGCCGTGGGGCGCTGGCCAGAACGTCCCATGCAGTTATATGAAGAGTGGTAGTGGTGGGGGCTGCTTGTGCTATGACGCGTCTAATTGTAAGCATGTGCCTTATGAAAGTCTTGGGACGCCGCCCGAGCATGCACAGAGCGACGTATCTAGTGAGTTCACATCGCCGCGCCGGCCGGCGGGCATATAATCTGGCGTTTACTTGGCGCTGCAGTGTTGCGGAATACTTGTTTTGGTTCAAATTTTATTATTATAAATATTTAAATTATATTATATTAAGTTAAACGAATTTAATACCTAGATCACAAATTAAAAACTCACTAAAATACACAAAATATTCAAAAATATTGACCCCCTCCGCTGAAGTGTGCCCCCCCGAGCATTTGACTCACGAGCCGCCACCGAGTAGGAGGTGACTTGCATATAAACATAAGTAAATGGTCAATGAAGCGTTGCTTCCCCAGAAAATATTCCAATCATACCAGTAGTCACTATCCACTCTGCAGATCCTTAGATGGTGAGCAGAGGATCTTCCGTTGTAACATGCATCCCCTGATATGGACTTCACACTTCCCTCCCCGCTGCGATGTCCGCGTAATCTGATAGCGCACTAAAATAATTCAGTTTGCGCGAGGTTTAAGCTCTCCTGTCTCCCCAGCCTCGTGCATAAGGAAAGGGAAAGTCCAGCTGTCTTTTTTTTCTCTCTCTCCCACGGCTCCAAATTGTCCCAACGTCTCCCGCTAATCCAGTGCGCGTCCAAGGGGCGGATCCCGCGGACACATTTCACAACGCCCGTCTCCCCCCGTTCAACCGGGGAATAAACTTGCGGACTTTATTGCGTTCGCCCGTCCCTTGCAGCCTTGCATCGGACCGAGTGACGTCCCAGTTGGAGACCCTTTACGCCAGGGAAGGGAAGGGGCCGCACACTGGGATAGGTTTTAAAGGAGGTGGACATACATAGAGTCTCCCGCGTTTCATTTCCTCTTGTCCGGGGTTAGAGGAGACAAGAGCGATACGTAATGACTGCCGTGTTCAACCCCTTATGTGTGTGACATCCTGGCTGCCGTCCAAAGCATAGCAGCAGCTAAAGGAGGTCGTATTGCATTCTCTCTCTGAGACCGTGCAGGATAGGGGCGGGGCGAATAAGAGAAGAGAGGGTAGAATGGATATTGCAGAAGAATATTCAGAAGCTGGGTTAACGTGGGCTCTGTAAAGCGAAATTTGTAAACTTTGAATCGATTTGGAATTGTCCTGTTGAATGATTTTCGGTTCCTGAATGGGAAACTGTTTTTTTTTCAAATCTCGGCATTTATTTTTCGCTAGCTTTAGTTGGAGAAAGACGTAATTGGCAAAAAAAAATTTCAAATCTTTAAGAGAACAAATTCGTCTCGCTCTATTGGTCATATTTTGACCATGTTTTTAGATCATGTACTTATAAAAGTTACAATTTTTTCTTCAAACAGTGTCAAAACACTCTTGTAGACTCTTATAAATAGAATAAATTAGGGATGGTCGGATCGGATACCTCGGATCCAAAGTCGTGGAAGACATCGGATCTGGATCCGAAATTTTAAATAATAGCTTCAGTGGATGCAACGCAAACGATAAGGGTGGAAAGAGTTACGATTCTCTCTGCGAATGTGCCGTCGCATGCGATTCTTGTTCTAAGCCACTGGTTAGTGGTTTATGCGAAGATTTTTCCTATTTTCATTTCCAAACCCAAGCGTAACAGTTTAGGTCCTGAGCATGTAAAGATGTTTAAAAAAAACTTGAAAGTCTATAAAAATGATTTTTAACTTATAAAAATATTAAAATGTGTTTGAAAATCTAAAAAGCATTCCTTCGATTGTACGTACCCAGAATAAACTTGAATGATTACTTCGTTTAATAGAGGACTTTGAAAATGCATTTGGATCCGAAAGATCCGGCTCCGAAAATCAAGGCTCCGATCCGAATCCGGATCCGAAAAAAATCCTGGATCCGTCCATCCCTAGAATATAAAAATCTTACTTATAGAATAAATACTGAGGTAAAATATAGGGGAGTGTGGTACCCTAGTTGGTAGAGTACTTGACACCGAGGGGTACCTGGTTCAAGTCCTGAAAGAAACCTTCGGACACTCCACCTAAAATCAACTAAGTCCGAGGTGGCCGAGGGAAGGGAACTAGCCCCGAATGTGTGATATTCACTCGCCGGTGGAGTCTGGGGTGAGCTTTACGCGCACCTATCCGACACCAACATTCTGGTTGAATCATTATTAGAGATACGTGAAAATCGCACTTTCATTTTTATTTTATCGCATTTTCAATAAGAGTTTATTAATTTTGAAGCGTCTATTTTTCTATTTTCATAATGAGGTAGATTACGATAAAATGTAGTAAAATACAGTTATATGACAAAATACAGAATATTTTAAATACTTATGTTGTAAACAATAATAAATTAAGAAATAAGGCATAGTGGCGGAGGTGTAGCTTGCCCGCGCCGACTTGTAGTTTGAGGCCTCGTAGAGTCCAATCCAACTAGCAGCTGGCCAGTCGCTCACATACTTTGAGCGGTGAGTGTCGGCGGAGCATTGAAACTGCGATCGGCCCAAAATGTACGAATTTTGCCGTCGAAAAGGCAAATTTACGTAAAAATATCATAAAAGTCCAGTCATCGCGTCTATGTCGCATTTATTTGCGCACATCGCATCTATATCGCATTTATCGCATTTGCATTTTTATGCATCTCTAATCATTTTCTAAGAGTGACTGTGTTAAAATTATAAAAATTGAGAAATGGGAAAATACTAAATGGAACGATCCCACTTACCCTGAAAAATTATGACGCATGTTTTGACTAAGTAGTACATAATGAAAAAAAACCTGTCGCTCCAAGGTACTGTGACCTCAAAAAGGTTGCTTAAAAGAATCAATGATATACATTTTAGGGAAGACGTCATATTTTCCTTGCGAGAATACTTGATGTAAAATTTCAACTATCAAGCTTATGTTTATCAACATCCCTTTGGCCTTACCTTTACGAGTAATGGACTTTATATTGAGGAAAACCATTCTACTCCCTTCGAAAATATAATTTTTATTCCTTTAGTTTTGATCTCTTCCCCAAAACTTTCAACTTATACTCGGGGTATTTTCTTTGCTTCCTTCAGTATTTTAAGTATGTTTTCCAACCGCGTTTCCTTAATCATTTTTTTAATTTTCACCTCAATATATATCGCTCCATAAATTTACCATACCATTGAAACTTAGATTTTCCCTTTTCGTAGAAACTTCATTTTTAGTGAACTTGGCAATATTTTAACCTGAAATTCACCACAAGTAATAATTTCATCTAAAACTATACCATTCCGTTTTCATCCCGAACGAAAATTAAGCAGAGTACGTAATTAGTTTGTCCCAAAAAAGTTTTTTCCATTATGTTCTATTATACTTTCATACTTTCGTTGGATGTGGTTTTATTATAATTAAACAATTTTTTAATGTTATTCCGTTCAATTTGTGAATACTATTCCAGCTGTTGCCAAAATTATTTGGTTACCTGAAAAAAAATTTAAAGATATAAAACGACATTAATATTTAGTTCACGAAAAATAAATAGCGCTTTTCCAAAAGTTATCTTGAAACCTATAAAGATATATATAACATAAAATCTAAAAAACAATATTGTGGTAAAGTGTCATTTCCTTTTCCGTTAACTCAGGATGCTCTTCCACCATATCTCGCCTCCGTCAGTTACATTTAGGCATCAATATTAATTGTTCGCTTATAGTTCATGTCAATGTTTTTAAGTTTTTTTTTGTAAATATTTTATCTCCATTAAGGTATGAGTAAATTATGGGTCCTTTTTACGACCATGTTGGCGGTTGACGCGAGCGTTGAAGTTGGATCCGAAAGCGGTTGGAGGTCGACTGTTGTTCGCGGTTGTCTCTCTCGCATGCTCGTAAAAATCTCGCGATCACGCCCAGCGTTAACTGGTCTAAAAAACGACCCTTCAATAAGGCTGTTTTTTGACTCTTCTCTCCGGTACTTAGGACGTCGGCAACTGTAGATGCACGAAGAGATTCCGTTACTAGACATGAAGCAAAAGGAAAAACTCTAGAGAGGAGGATACATTTCGGATGGCACATAATAAAATAGCGCTAAATATCTGACGTTTTAACAAAGACGAAATTTTCTCCATAAAACCCTGAGGAATCACTAAATTTTGCGGAATATTCAAAGAAGACATTTATTTATCAGTGTGATTGAGCGTAATATTGCAACTCGTTTGGGTGGATTTTCAAATATTCTTTCGCAAATTAGTGTTCGTTGGGGAACTTGTTGACGTCAGAATTAGAGTTGCATCCTTTGCATTTAATGGGGGCGTTTTCACAACTATTATAATGAAAAGTGAGGCTGAAAAGTAATCTATGAAGGGGAAGTTATTTATTGCACCTAAGTTAGATTCCTCAGTTATCGTGTTTCAGTACTGGATACGGAAAAAAACTCAAGGAGGGGGCCGCCAAAGATATCTTGAGCTACTTTTACTTTTATCGTAATTAAAAATAATCAAGTCACATGAAAAGCTTAAGAAAGTTTTATTTATGCTTATTATACACACATAAAATACAAAGCTATCTTATGATATAAAAAAGTTACAATTGTGGTTCTGCAATGTTAGGCCCCCCGCGCTCCCCATATGTATCCGGCATTCACTTTTTTGGCTTTTTTCACTCAGTGATACTACTTTCTGGGGCACTTAAATGTCATTCACCTGGAAACAGCAATATCTATGGTGCCTTAATTGGAAATTATATATAAGTGCCTTTTTTTTAGTTTATGCCGCTTATTCAGTTTGTTTATTCAGATTAGCCGAGCCGACTGTTCCCGTGATCAAAACTTAGAAATCCTTACCCTAAATTCTCATTTACTGCTTCAAAAGCGACCACGGATAAGCGCTAACTCACCTTGTTTTTTGCTCAAACTTTCATGTTACATGCATGTGGATTCGATTGATAAAAGCGTTTTTATACCATTCAAGGTGCAAATATGGCGATGTAAATTCCAGTAGAGTGAAAAATAAATTCTTTTCAATGTTATTCAACACACGGGTGGTGATTATGCTCCTTTTTTCTTGTCTCTGGTCGTTCAAATATTACGCATGCACCTCAGTGTTAACCGACGTCGAAAAATATGTGTGGTAGACGGTGAGGGAGAATCTACAGCTATCCGTTGCAATATTCTCGCGCCCAAGTTTCAAGACCAACATCGTATGGAACGCCAATCCCATTTAAATACAGCATGCATCAAGTTAAAGCTTTTTTTCTCTCTCTGTTTTCTGATCCTTCCAACTATTTTGATTCTGATAACAATTTCATTGTGCGGACGGAAACAGAGTTTTAGGGTATTTTCAGTGTAGTGCTCCGCAAATACGGCTTCGTAGCAAGATAATCGATCAAGATATCAGTATTTCAAATAATTGAAATAAAAGGCAGTTGCTCTTTTCCACCTTTGTTAAGTACAAGTTCTTGTACCATATGATTCCATTGTTAGCCGAAACGCGTCGTACGGTGCCGTGGAAAAGAGCAACTACCTTTTCTTTCAATGTGTCGAACTTCCACTGCATCACGCCTGAGTCGGTTGAACAAATTTATATGCACTGAACATGTTTTGTAGATAAAGGCTTTCGCAGTACTCATTTTAAGTGTCATTTTATTATGCTCATCAATATTTTAGTAATTTATGCAAGTGTAAAATATCGTTATTTTCCTATCCATAGGTACACCCGACGAAATTGCTGTATACCGCCATCGAGTATCGCCGTCTTTTTGCCGTACAATTCTTCATTGGGAATCCACGGATTATATCTCCATGAAAAATGTAAGTAATTCATTATCTTTTAGCTATCACTTCTAGCTGTGAGCTTCTGGAGCTACTTTGTGGCAGAGTCCTCTGTATTACCGATTATGCACTACTCAGAGAAATGGCAAATTGCTATTTTTCTTCATAGCACGTGCTGATTATTATTTACTATTTCTAGATTTGAAGGCAATATGCCACCTTTCGCCGGTATTTTCGGCTTTATTAGAGGAAATTAAGGATATAAATGGGTTACATGTCTCCCTGTTGTGATAACATCGTTGTGAAAGTGATCCAAAGATTTATTTTACCGCGAAATAGCCACGGTTATAAATAGCCAGAGCTATAGAAGAGTAAAGATATGATAAGCATAGAATGTAATTAGGCACACCAGAAGAGCATGCTTTTGCAATAAAAGAAAGACATTAACATCTACCCATCACGGCAAATTTATGTACAGAAAAAAGTTCATTATTACAAAAATATCAAAATCAGTGCACGTAACGACAAAATAGAATTATGATAGCAAAAAAATACGGATACTTATTTGTTTATCAAATAAATCCCTGGCCAAGGGTTTAAAAACACTTAAATATTCTTCGTTAAAATGATTCCATTGAGAAAGCGACCAGCACCAGAAACGTTGGGGCCACCCAAAAATTGACGTGGCGACATAGCCCAAAACCTTTTATGTAATTGTAAATATTCTCCCGCAAAAATAGCCAAGCTCTCCATTTGCTGAGAAACCTGTATTTCTCTATTCACAATTTATACGATATATTTCCTATATTCCCATCTTATATCCCATCCTTATGAAATTTTAGGGGTGTAAGGTTATGCGGTTTTGTAAAGCATCAAGAGCGAGGAATGTGAGACTTAAGATAAAGGTGGGTGGTGAAAAACTTGAGCAGGTTGAGCAATTCAACTATTTAGGCAGTACGTTACTGTAGCAAACACATCAGGAAGAGAATTGCATTAGCGAAGGAGACGTTCATGAACAGGAAGGAGCCTCTGAGAGGAACGTTATGTAAGAGTTTAAAGAAAAGGTTGGTAAAGAGTGGAGTTAGAGAAGATCTGGAGTGTAGCTCTCTAAGTTCCGGAAACGTGGACACTGAGGAAAGAAGACGAGAGAAGATTGGAGGCATTCGAGATGTGGGTATGGAGAAGAATGAAGAGGGTGAAATGGACGGAGAGGAAAAGGAACGACGAAGTGGTGGATATGGTTGGCGAGGAGAGGCAGCTTCTATATGAGATAAGGAGGACAGTGGCGGCTCGTGAGTCAAATGCTAGGGGGGGCGCACTCCACCGGGGGGTCATAATTTTTTAATATTTCGCGTATTTTATTAAGTTTTTACGGCAATCTAGGAATAAAATTTTGTCATGCCATATGTTCCGTTTTTTTCAACAAAAATACGTAGTTTTCCTAAGAAAGCTTGATTAATAAATACTAAATGCAGTAGACTCTCGGTCATACGGATCGGCTTAGTCCGGACTCTCGATTATACTGATCAATGATCTTGAAGAATAGAAATATATTTGCTGCGATATTTTGCTAATACAAACGAAAATACGTAACATTAGGTTTTAGCGCCTACATTCTTCGTGCGGATATGCCCGCAATACACTTACGTTGTTCGTTTTTCTATCATAATGCGTTATTTGTCAAATCTATACAACATTTGCAATGATTCAGGTAGCAATGACACTTGTAACACCTGAGGAGGGAGGGGAGTGTCACTGACTTCCACTGGGCAACAAACACTACTAGACAGTGGCGGCTCGTGAGTCAAATGCTAGGGGGGGCGCACTCCACCGGGGGGTCATAATTTTTTAATATTTCGTGTATTTTATTAAGTTTTTACGGCAATATAGGATTTAAATTCTGTGATGCCATACGTTCCGTTTTTTTCAACAAAAATACCTAGTTTTCCTAATAAAGCTTGATTAATAAATACTAAATGCAGTAGACTCTCGGTCATACGGATCGGCTTAGTCCGGACTCTCGATTATACTGATCAATGATCTTGAAGAATAAAAATATATTTGCTGCTATATTTTGCAAATACAAACGAAAATACGTAACTTTAGGTTTTAGCGTCTACATTCTTCGTGCGGATATGCCCGCAATACACTTCTGTTGTTCGTTTTGCAATCATAATGCGTCATTTGTCAAATCTATACAACATTTGCAATGATTTAGGTAGCAATGACACTTGTAACACCTGAGGAGGGAGGAGAGTGTCACTGACTTCCACTAGGCAACAAACACTACTAGAATGCGCGCGCTTTGCTATTGCAGATGTTAACTTTGATTGCGGTGTTCGCGTTGCTTCTTGAATACAGTATGATTTAAAATCAACAATTAGACATTTTTCACACATTTTTAACAAAATATGAAATACTCACATGCCTTAAGTTATATTGCAGAAGTCCATCCTTCTTTCATTTTGTCCAGCAAAGTGATCAATTACACGTTCGTTGAAATCAGCGCTGGACAACAATTTCTTTCTGATTGAACACATGGCAAGGGCACTAGTCTATAAATAAACAAGGGACGACACAAAATAGGCCGACGAAAAATACGACCAAAGAGAACAAGGTGCCTGGACACAGAATTGGGACAATTTTTCCCTATATTTCCCTTTAAAAAACGAGCACTGTTGATTAATTAAAATTGTCTTCTTGAATGTACACACAGCACTAAGAAACTTCTTAATCGGCAATTACACACAATTAACTCCTCGAAAATTATGTCTGAACTCATTTCACTCCGTTCTTTCCGAGAGTCTTGCCGTTACTATAAGGACGACTCAAGGGAGATAGAAGTCGTGGTCCACTAATGCTGATTCAGCTGAGGGACGAATTTAAGGTCAGCAAAGGCATTCAAGCAAACAAAGGACGTCACGGACCATCTCCTTGAGTCTAAGATTCATATGTGGTAAACACACGAGACGCCAACGGGTCGCATTTGGATTAACCGTGTCTTCGAAATCATTGCCATGATATAATAGAAAATAAGTTCTAGATCGTAAAAGAAGACGACTCGACTGAGCCACAGATGGGAGCTGTAAGGATTTCCGCACTGATATGAACTCTTCGAGGCCACTTAAATCAGACATAAGTGGGCATTTTCCGTCAGACAGCTACCGCTCTGCCGCTGAGGAATTAGGTGAACATGAACTAATACAACAAGGACGGCTAGAAAAATGATGAACCTACACACAAAAGGTGCATTGTACGCGGCATTTCATGACATTAATTGAATGACTCTATTTAAAGTCGCGCTTAACGATTTAAATTATATTTAATCCTTCACCCTATCACGCACTCAACTATTTCTTAAATTATAAATCAGTGGGGAATGTTAACTGATTTTTCCTAATACTGCAGGTCTTTTGATAAATTTATCTGAAAAATAGGTACCGCATATCTAATCATCGGGAAGATATGAATAAATTGTTAAGGCCTAAATATTATAATATTAGTTTCCCCAAGGTTCTTGAAATTCGTAATCATAACATAACTGTGTCAAATACTCGAGAATAGTTTTCCTTCGTCAATACGGCCTTTAACTGGTTGGATTTTATGTGTTCCGGAATTCAAACACCAAAAAAACGCAAGCATAATGGGATAATTTATTTACTGTAGCAATACCTACCAGTAATTAAAAATTAAAATCGTATAACTACACCCAGTACAGTGACCATTCTGATTCCGTACGCCCCTTTTCTGTGGCAAAACCAAGTAGACGCCAGATTATACGCCCGCCGGCCTGCGCAGCGATGTCAGCTCACTCGTCGCTCTGCGCATTTTCGGACGACGTCCCAAGACTTCCATAAGACACAACGTTAGACGCGTCATAGCACCAGCGGCCCCCACCACTACCACTCTCCATATAACTGCATGGGGATGGATTGGGACGTTCTGGCCAGCGCCCCACGGCTACAAATACGAACTTCTCGCGCTATTTCTTTTCGTGTTTTTCCAACACTTTCGATGTATGGGACTGAAAAAACGCTTTGATTAATCAGATGTATAATTATAAATTAATGGATATTTTTTTTTACTTTTTCAAATATTTGGGAGGGGCGGCGTCCGAGAGTCCTTATGGGCAAACCGCCACTGAAGGAGGAGACAGAAGGTATGGATGGAGCGAGTACCTAGCGGGGAAGGGATGTTGAAAATGGTTTTAGAGGGTAGAATGTTAGGGAAACGAGGGAGGGGAAGGAAAAGAATAGGATTTTTAGATAGATTGAAAGGGAGTAGGCCTCACAGTGAATTGAAGAAGGCAGTGCTGGAAGGAAAGGGAGGCTCCCACATCACTTCTTGAATACTCCATGGAAACCTACCTTAATCGGTAGAATACTATAGCAATAATTGTATTGGTGTGAGTGTTGAAAGACTTCAAAATTAGGTTTTAGCACGGTGATACCGTGATTGTTCTTAACTTTCTTCTTCGTGGTCAGTTCATTTCCATGACCTCCCTTATCATAAAATATTACTAGCACTTTCAATAGATTAAAATCTCACCTAGGTAAGAGGTAAGGAGCTACCAATAAAATTCATATTCTGTCCATGCAAGTTAAGTTATTCCCGATGCATTACTTCTTTTGGGGGTAAATTCCCCTATTAAAAAAACAATATTTATGTTGCGTTTGTTTTGTTTGAACTGATCTTGATGAAACAACATCTTCACTAATTAATGTATCGGTGTTAATCCGTGGATGAAAGCGTTATAACTTATCCGCTATTTGTTGCTTAATTCCGTAGGAAAATGTAATTTTAAGAATTTAATAGGTAACTTGTAGACCGAAAATATGTTATTTACTTAGAACGCTCAGGTAATTTTTGCGCTTTAGGACCATATTTTCGGAAGCGTTGCGTACTCCATCGTTGTGCAATGTTGTATTATCATAAATTATGTTATAATATGTATGAGCAGTTGGAAGTGAACAATTGTACTTAGTATCTTAGTCAAGGCGGAATATCTATCCTCATTTTTATCCATAAAAATTCATTCATACATACATTTTCCAGCCAAAATTTGAACTTCAAGTGAATTGTATCGATGATTATTTGAAGGTGCCGTTTGCTGATATCCCGAGGGTTTTTTTTCTATTTCCGAGTAAAATATTTAACATTATCCGTTTGAGTCACATCTATAAGCAACCCGGTGAGGGAGTAGTGTTGAGGAAGGCCTAACAGAGGGCTCTGCCGGGAGGCAGCCGGAAAAAAAAGCAGAGGGATATTTTCTGTTGTGCGATGTCGATGATTAATTTGATGTTTTCTATTATTTTATCCTTTATAATTTCGTTAGCTGAGGTTTTTTTTGCTAAGCTTTTTTCTTCGAAATATCTTAACTTTATTGAAGACGTCATGTTTTCTCGCGATCATACGTAATGTAAGATTTCAGCAATCAAGTGTGCGTTTTTCAGCGTTTATTTGACCTTAGGTTTACGGGTAGTTAACCTTAAATTAAGTAATAACCTAAGCTCCCTAAGCTTTTCCCTTCGAAAATATTATTTGATTCCTCTCATTATGAGATCCTTCCTCCATTCATTTCGTCGTATAATTAGGGTATTTTTACACTCCCTTCGGATCAATTTTTCATATGTTCTTCGGCTGCCAGTCCACGTTCATTTCTTTATCTGTTACCCAACCATAAATCACTCGTATTCCTTTGATATCTCATTCAAATTTTTATTTTCCCTCTTCGCTAAAATTTTATTTTTTAGTAAACATTGCACTATTTTACGTGAAATACACCACAATAACTTGCCTTATCCAGTACTGTTCAATTGCGTTTTCATTCCGGAAGAAAAATGAGCAGGGAAAATGATTAGTTTGTCATAACAACAAAATAACAGTTTTCCATTACCTTGTCTTCCATACTGTCGTCAGCTTTAGTTTTAGTGAATTTAATACCGTTTATTCTGTTCGTCTGTTACATTTGTGAACATTATTACAGCACTCGGCAAAATAAGTGGGTGAGCAATTAAATAAATTTTAGGACGTAAAAAGAAAACAATATTAATCGTTTGCTTATAGACCAACATTTCCAAGTAATAATTAGAAAACCTAGTAAAATCTAATCGCGGTGTACTTGTAGCGCGATATGTTTCGACATTATCCACTGTGAGGTGGATGGCTCGATAGAAAAATCCGTTGACGATGGGATAACTAAGGAGTTTTACGGACATTATCCCGGAGGCATATGGAAGTACTTATCATTTTCAAAATTATCGCAAAATGCGATCAAACACAAATATTACAATACGGTTAACCGCCAGTCCAAATCTTGATCGGTTTTCATCCACAGTGCATTTAATGCGTTTACAACGGTCGTCACTCGCATCGCTCACGGGCATAGCTATATTTACGTCGTGAGGGCCGAATTATGCTCAATTTTTGGAAATTAATGCTAGGGCTTAATTATTCTCATTCTAACTGGCAGGAAATTTTCATGAAAATAATCCTTTTTCCCATATAAAACTATATGCCTGATAATCGTTCCCCGCCATACAACTAATGAGGCGGTTTTCCGGCAAGTCATACATGTCCAAGTTTTTATTACATTTAATTTTTTTGTTCGTAAGGGAGAGGGATAGAAGTTTGAGAATCCTCGTTGCATTAAACCTGGTCATGAGGGCATGTGATTTCCGAGTGTTTTGTGAAAGAACGCCACAGGGTGTCCTGCATCATCATGCTCCTTGGTCCTCCGTCGTCTACTGCCGAGGTTGTTTATTCGTGCACCGTCTGCTACGCGAAGGAGGCTGGGGAGATCTTCTTTTTGTTTTGTTTTTTATGTGCACCGGAATGGTGAGGAGCAGGGGTGTGGTCCATATGGGGTTGAGAGGAAGGGTTGAACGAGGGGAGAGGGTATTCTCTCTCGTTATATGGTTCCAGCGAGTAACAGGGGAGTTGTTGGGGTGGGGTTGCCTTACTGTTGGGGAAGGCCCTTTCAAAAGCTCACGTCCTCTTTTTTTTAACCCAATAAATTGGATTCACACGCACATATTTTTCTGACAGATCTTGCCGATGATCTTCTTCAGTTATGGTGCATACTTTCATTTTCCCACATTGAAATTGTACTTGGTATCATGGTATAGTAGTCAAGGCGGAATATCTATTCCCATTCATATCCATTGAAATTCTTCATGTAAACATTTTTCAGTCAAATTTTTAACTTTACGAGAATTTTATCGTTTGTTATATGAAGATGCAGTTTGCTGGATATCCCGAAATATTTTTTTTAAATTTCCGAGTAAAATATTTAACATTATGCGTTTGGCCATGTGGCACTGTTACATCCACGTGTTTCAACTATCCGGAAAACCGCCTCATCAGTTTTATGGCGGGGAACGAATATCAGGCATACAGTTTTATATGGGAAAAATGATTGTTTTCATGAAAATTTCCTGCCAGCTAGAATGAGAATAAATAAGCCCTAGCATTAATTTCCAAATTTGAGCATAATTCGGCCCTCAAGACGTAAATATAGCTATGCCCGTGAGCGAGGAGCGACCGTTGTAAACGCATTAAATGCACTGTGGATGACAACCGATCATGAGGTTGACTGGCGGTTAACCGTATTGTAATATTTGTGTTTGACCGAATTTTGCGATAATTTTGAAAATGATAAGTACTTCCATATGCCTCCGGAATAATCTCAGTAAAACTCCTTAGTTATCCCATCGTCAACAGATTTTTCTATCGAGCCATCCACCTCACAGTGTATGAAGGCCGTTTTACACGGTACACGGAATTGCGCAATCTGACGTACGTGCGAAGGCGCAATCAAAATTGTGTCGTGTAAAGCGGTGAATTGCTAGAACACATGCGAGAATGCGTGGATGCGAGACGGCAAAATAGCCCCTGTTATAATTTCGTTCACGCATTCGCGCAATTCCGCGCCATTTTAGAAATCAATGCAGCTCTAACCTGCGCAATTCCGTGCCCCATGTAAAACGGCCTTAGTGCCGAGACATATCGCGCTACAAGTACACCGCGATTAGATTTTACTAGGTTTTCCAATTATTATTCAACTTTCTTCGTGTCCCTCCCCTATAAAATGCATAATACATCTTTAACAAACAGTTTCATAAATATATACATGCTCTATCCTTTGTAAAGTGGCAGAGGTTTCTCCAAAATACTAGCGGATATTAAAAAAAATGGTTTTTCATCAAGCATACAAAAGCTGACTGTAAAATAATTACTGTTGAAAATTTTCATGCATGTTCTACCCTTTGTAAAGTGGAAGATTTTTATCCAAAATAGAGGGGGATATTTAAAAAAACCAACGGTTTTTCATCACGCATGCAAAAGCTGGCTGTAAAAAAATTTACGATTACGAGTTTCCCTGCCCCCCAGAAGAGTTACCCGACAGAATTATGTTGCCGGAGCAACGGATTTTTCTACGCAGGGGATTTTTTCTGGTGGGAACGCCTAATGGTCAGTGAGCAAAAATAAAAGAGGCAGAATCTCCAAATTTATTGGAGTTTCAGTTATGGAGTAACTCCCTCCCCAAGTCCCACGCTGGCGAGGGAAGTGAGGGGAGATTTTTTAGAAAATAAATTAAATCAATAAAAATGTCCACGCGTCCAGCATCTCCCCCATTTGCTCACAGTTGAAAATGCTACTGGCCAATTCTGCAGCCTCTCACGGTTCAAGTAGCATTGGAAATTACGCGCAACGGAAGAAGCAGTCAAGATGAGGAAACGCATCCTCATCACATTCCGATGAAAATCCGAGATGAAATTTAACGGAGCAGAAGATTATACCCTGTATGAAGTGGAGACTGTTTCATCGCGAACAACTTTGGATAAGGGTACGTGGAAAAATCCTGAGAATGGGCGTACCCTTGAGGCTGCGGATATATTTTCGGTGGAGGAGGTATCATCCGATTCGATATCCGCTTCATTTAATCGATTATGTCGAACGTATCAAAGGGAATGAGAACCCCGTGGAAAATGGATTGCGGTCGTATCTTGCGCGACCATGGTAACCCTTGCTACTTGAGATCATTCTGATATCCCTTATATGCAGGTGATCCTAGGGTTTTAGTGTATCCAAACCCCATCCTCCAACCCTAGTTTGACCCCTATGCTGACCACCCCGTCCAGCCTTCGGACCGTAGGTGTGGAAGGGTCAGGATCTGGTTGGGTGAACATATATAAATAGGGGAAGGATGGGGGGGGAAGCAATATGATATCGCGGGTTTAGGATTGAGGGAACGGTTGGGTGAAAAGGGTGGGTCTCTTTTTTGACGTTCGGAAGACTTTATGATGTTCCGCGGACGTATAAGGGACACAGCTCAACGGTGCATAGGGCGAAAGGGTGAGCTCATAATAGCGGATTTCGGAAGAGAAGAAAGAGCGGACAGGTAGCGCGCAGCAAAATTATTTTTATTTTTTCCTCTCCTCAGGAACTGATTTGCATCGGGAAGAATTTATGACGATGCCTTGTAGACAGTGAGCAGGGTGAGGTCTGAATGAAGGAATTTTAGAGGGAGATCTCTCTTTGGAAAGGGGGGGGGGAGTTTTGGGAAGGGTATCAAAACGCCTGTTCTGGTCTGAAAAGGGTACAAAACGCTTTCTTGTCCCCACCGCTGCTCTGTTTCTCCATCCGTTTCTCTCTCGAGGCGGTGTCGATTTGGTCCTGCTTGTGCACACATGTCGTCAATTTGCTTTCACCACTGTCGGGAAGAATTGGAAGGCTGTCTTGGGGGACTTCTATCCAAGGGGAGAAAGCAGTTAGTCACTTACGATCTGAAGGTTACAAGTGACACCACTTCCATTGATTGCCATCTTTTAAGACTAATTTTTTTATAAGATGGTGCATCAAAATTTCCTCTTCTCTGTCTCTTTTCAAAGAATGATAATTTATTTTTTTACCTCTGTGAGCGCCTAAGTCAATGAATTAAATTTATCATAAATACTGGTTTTACAAATTATATTTGAAAGTTTTGTCTGATTTTTCTATTCCTCCTGACTGCTACAGTATTTTCTCGTTATGTACTTATCGTTAGCATTATTTTGTGTGGATTTCATTTGCTTCTTATTAGAAAGTGCAAGGTATATTCTTATTGATATTGTTTGAGCAGAAATGGATATATATTTTTGTATATTTTCATGTGAGGAAACCGAGAGCGTAAATAAACTTCATTCATTCATCTAGTAAATAAATAATAGCTAGTAATGCTACTGTTACTAAGTTTGGAATTCTCCAAACTATCTTACTTTTTGACGAACGTAACTTGCAGCTTATCATCATCGGAGAGTAGGAGGGTTGGAAAATTGTTCATTTGTCATAGAGATACGTGAAAATCGCACTTTCATTTTTATTTTATCGCACTTTCAACAACAGATTATCGGATTTTGTAGCGTCTATTATTTATTTTCATAATGAGGTAGATGACGATAAAATGATGTGAAATACAGTTACATGACAAAATACAGAATATTTTAAATAATTATGTTGTAGAACATAATAAGGAATTAAGGAATAAGACATATAGGGCCGGAGGTGTAGCTTGCCCGCGCCCACTTGTAGTTCGCGGCCACGTAGAGTCCCAGCCAACTAGCAGCTGGCCAGTCGATCACATGCTTTAAGCGGTGAGTGTCGGCGGAGCATTTAAACTGCGCTCTGCACAAAGTGTACGAATTTTGCCGTCGAAAAGGCACATTTGCGTAAAAATATCATAAAAGTCCAGTCATCGCATTTATGTCGCATTTATTTGCGCACATCGCATCTATATCGCATTTGCAAATTTCACGCATCTCTAGTCATAAATAAAATAGTCATTTTCTGAATTTCAAGTGTTTACCAAGGATATGGTCGCCAATAGTATGTGGGCGCCTGAGAACGCTGTCCGCGCATTAGATGAGGAAATCAAACGTTTGACGTTTTTGCTCGAAGTGTTTTATTTAAAGTAAAAATGTTCTTATGCTCATTAGCGAAGAAAAATAGCCAAATTACTTTCTGTCCAGAAGTGCATAATAATTGTATCGCTCCTGTACAAACTTTTCAAGATGCCGACTCCCTATAAGGCTGTTCCGCCGTTTACACATTCATAACGTTATGTAGAGGAAACCCTTCTCTAAATTTACCCTTGCATGTAAGATGAAATCTAACCTATCTGTTTTGAATCTATAATTCACGCTGAACCGTCGAGAAAAAAACTTTGTTAACTTCAACAGAATGATTCATACGTGAGATTGGGAAAATGACGATTGTTCGACGAAACTGTGGCCCTGTAATAAATCATGCAGTGAAAGTTTACGAAGTTTTTTCTTGTTCGATCAGCATGAATTTACCTATATCTCAAAATCAAAAAATAGCTATACTATCTCAAGTGTAGGGTTTCATGTAATTGAAATAATGTAAATGTTATTGTAAATGTTGACGATGATACACTAAGTAACCCCTGAAAGTATAGTATACAGCATTGCTAGAGATACGTGAAAATCGCACTTTCATTTTTATTTTATCGCATTTTCGATAACAATTTTTCGCATTTTGTAGCGTCTATTTTTTATTTTCATAATGAGGTAGATGACGATAAAATGTAGTGAAACACAGTAATATGACAAAATACAGAATGTTTCAAATTAAGGAATGAGGCATATAGTGGCGGAGGTGTAGCTTGCCCGCGCCCACTTGTAGTTCGCGGCCACGTAGAGTCCCAGCGAACTAGCAGCTGGCCAGTCGCTCACATGCTAGGGTGAATGTCGGCGGAGCACTTAAACTGCTATCGGCACACAAAATGTTCGAATTTTGCCGTCGAAAAGGCAAATTTGCGTAAAATTATCATAAAAGTCCAGTCGTCGCATTTATTTGCGCTCATCGCATCTATATCGCATTTATCGCATTTGCGATTTTCACGCATCTCTAATCATTGCTGCTGCTTATCTCCTTAGTGCCGTGCTCACCGTCAATTCCGGCATTGAGGTCTGAGTTTAGAAAGATCTAAAGGGCGTTATTCTTATTTAAAAATCTCCTAGTAATTTAGGAATTTTTTTGGGCAGAATGAATAAACGCTACCGTTCCGGCGTGCAAATAAATCGTTTAATCAGAGCAAATTATTCAAACAATCCGTCAAATGGAAGGAAAAGATGAAATGCAACGAGTAAAGAGACATCCTCCAGTCACCCATTCCCTCGTTAGTTTCAGATATTTGTTACTGGCCTGGTTATACTCGAAAGTTGCCGCCAACGTTGAATGTCTTGTCGACGTCATCAGAGTCCTGGCTAATTGCATATTTCGTAGTCAACGATTCATTTACGTAGAGATTTATTGTAAGAGTTCAAACAACAATGATCCACGCAATGCCAAAGCGCGAGACGGATGGTTAGACACAGTCTAGGAGTTAGACTCCATAATGATCTATCGTGGAATAAACATATTCGAGAAATAACCGGTCAAGCTAATCGTAAAATGGGTTTTGTTAAAAGAATATTAGGAAAGTGCGACGACAAAGTGAGAGAAATTAGCTACTTTTCCCCCGTTAGACCACATTTGGAATACGCTGCCAGTGTTTGGGACCCTCATTAAAAAGGCTTAATAAGAGAGTTAGAACGCGTGCAAAGAAGAGCTGCCAGGTATGTGAAAGGTCGTTACGATAGTCTTGTTAGTGTAACTGACCTCTTAGATAAACTCGGATGGGAATCCCTGTCGGACCGTAGATTGAAAAATAGACTAAACCTTTTAGATAAATTCAAGAGCAGTGTCTTTTTTGACGAAGTTAACCATATCTTACGGACGCCAACATACTACGGAAGATCAGATCATATGAATAAAATAAGAGAGATAGATTGTAGAACAGACAGATTCCGAATGTCATTTTTTCCACGATCAATAAGAGATTATAACGGCTGCAATAGAACTCGTAAGTAGATTTCATGACTTGTAGTGTAGCCTACTAACATATGTAAAAATTAATGTATGTTTCTTAATTCAATTATTATTTCTAACAATATATAGTAGTATAGTTTGTTAGTATACGGGACGTTTTTTTAGACGGTGTGGTGTGCATGTGGGAGTCCAAATTAATGCTGCATGCTGGTGATTGATCACCCCCTGCCAAACACCGTAGAGGTGGCTCGCAGGGTATTATGTAGATGTAGACAGAAGTTGTTACCCGCGCGGCAGAAGCCCGTGACGTCATCAACTGATCCAGAAAGGGTTAAGGTCAGAACAGTATTTAACAGATATCAACCTTCCATGTGGCCTCCTGTAGATATCCCCCTTGGGCCCATGGTGATAAAGGAGGATAAAGGATAGTTTCTATCACCTTGCTTTGGGCCTACCTTAGTCGTTCGGGAGGACAACGACCGTGTTGTGGGGTGGAGTTGGGAAAATTCAACTCCTCATGGGGGAGAGGGGGAAGGAGGGGATTGTTGGAGAAGAGGAGTTTTTCGGGGGAGGGGAGATAAAAATTTGCCCTCAAGGGAATGGCATGCCGGAGTGGTATGGGCTGGGCGGAATTTTTCGAATCGCCATCCGTCGGAGGGGGTTCCGCAAGGAAAGGTCTTTGCACCGCAGAAATTGAAAGAAAGCGCGACAATAGTATCGGATCTGCCGGCCAATTCGTCCCATTTGGCGTTGCAGCCAGGTGGCTAATCCTCACCTTCGGCAGAGCGAATTGGAGTGGCTCAACCTCCTGCGTAATATCCTTGAAGGTCCTTGAAGTTGCTGGATAAAACTCGGCTGTCACGTTTATTCTTTCAGTGACGTCACCTAATCCTCCTCGCATTTGTAGTAATCTGATAATGGGGTAGTTTCCTTCATCAAAGAAAACGAGAGAAATTGATTGCGATCCGTTACCCACCGTTAGTGTATTCATAATATACAAATTATTTGGTTTTAGAAATACCGATTTCGACGAATGGCAACGGTCAATTTTATCCTCATTTGCAAAAGGCCAGGTTGGCGCCCATGCGATGCCACTCCACGTAACGTCACAAGGACCTAGTTTCTATACGAGTAAGTAGGAATTTTACATCGTCTTAGATGACCAATGCATGCATAAGGCACAGACATCAGGGAAACATGTCTTAATAATCACCTATTAAAACTGGCTAAGGTCGGAAAGTTTTCTTCCTTTGATAAGGTATTAATAATCATTATTCAAGCCAAGCGCTACCTGCTAGCAGCCTGCATCGTATCAGCGCTCAAAGCCTCGCCCCAAGGTCACCTCACAGGGCGGCAGCGGGAACCAGAACGACGTCACACGGGGTTTTCCCAGCATTCATAATTAGCCGTCGCGTTTTCGCGCGCTTAAAAATTTTCACTTTTCATGTAATCGCGAAAAATACATATCGTCGTTTAAAAATCTAAAAACGTGAAACACGTACTCCGGGAGTAATAATATTTCGATTTAGGCAATAAAAAAGCAAAAGAAAACCACCATATTCAAGAGAAAATCGTGCCAAATGAATCAGGTCTTATTTCCAAGAATACATGACGCCTTCTCAACATAACGCAAAAATATAGCGTAAAAGTGAAAATCCAAACTAGGAATAAAGTGCGAATGGAGCAGTTAATAACGGGTGGTCGTGAAGTAAAACTGATGCTAATTTAAAATCAATTTTAAGCACGTCATTGTTTAAGTTTCTAGCATCGATGATAAGACGATAGGCAATTTTCATAAATGTTTCTTCACCGAGGAAAGTTATGGCAGGCCAATATTTAAATCATTGTCAATGAAATAAAAATGGCTGATGTAATAATAATTTTTAATTCGGTTTTGAAAAATTCGGAATTCCGACAGCATGAAATCCAACTTTTAACTTCTATCACCTCTTCAGCTTCCCACGCCTGTGAAGAACCATTTTGCCCTTATTCTCACAAATAGGGTGGTTTCCTATTGTTTTTTTATTGCGTAAATCGAAAGATTATTACTCCTGGAGTACGTGTTTCACCCTTTAAATGACGATATCTATTTTTCGCGATTCAATGAAAAGTGAACATTTTCAAGCGCGCGAAAAAGCTACGGCTAAGTATGAATGCTGGGAAAAGCCCGTGTGACGTCATTCTGGTTCCCGCTGCCGCAAGTGAGGTGACCTTGGGGCGAGGATATTTGCGCCGCTGCGATGCAGGCTGCTAGGAAGTAGCGGAGTACCCTGCTAGCAGTCTGCGATTGCTTTAAATAAGGATTATTATTAATCCCCTATCAAACGAAGAAAACTTTCCGACCAAATGGAGATTTATTAGTTGATTATTAAGAGATGTTTCCCTGAGCTCTGTGCCTCATGCATACATTGGTAATCTCAGAAGATGTAAAACTCCAATCTATTCGTATAGAAACTAGGTCCTTGTGGCGTCACGTGGAGTCGCATCGCATGGGCGCCAATCTGGCCTTTTTCAAATGAGGATAAAATTGACCGTTGCCATTCGACTAAACTGGGATTTCTAAAACCAAATAATTTGTATATTATGAATACAGTGTTAGTGGGTAACGGTTCGCAATCAATTTCTCTCGTTTTCTTTGATGAAGGAAACTACCCTATTAGCTTGAAAGTAAATGACTGGGAATGTTTCCGTTTGCTCTTAAAAAAATATACCTTCTTCGAGTCTAATTGCGTGCTTCTTTTTAAAGAGATGAATCTATTGAGACATTTTAATGGCTCACGAGACGGTGAAAAATCGGCCGGATATAAGGAACTTGCATTAAGCCTCTTTAATGGGCAAGGTGAGGGAACTCCGGCCTCATCATGGTAGCGAGCAAAAAATTTGATAATTTCTTCGACGTTCGCCCCATCCGGATTACTTCCGGTGGGTTTTAATATCACTTTTTCACCTCAAGGCATTAAAAAAGTTCAGCAGGTAAGGGAAAATGATTTCTAAATGGCGGAAACAGTTGCTCAATCAATATCGAAAGTGTCATGAATTAAGCGTGTACTTATCTATGACTTGACCCTATTTTTATCGCAAAATTTGTTCTGACGCAGAAAAATAATGTAGAAAATTGAGATTGTAACGAAAAAGAAATCATCATTTATTGAACTCTTCCCTACCGGCTACATTTTACC